>NC_030823.1:6491740-7125068 GCF_001704415.2 Capra hircus
GGGAGTGTGAACAGCTGAGTGGCATAGCCAGTCAACTGTTTCTACCTATAATCATTCATTTTTCCTCTAAAGTCTAGTAGTAACTTTTTGCTCCATGACAGAATCAGGTTGCCCTAGGTAGTTCTATGTATGAGAAAAAAAGTATCACTGAGGATGGTAAAAACTAATTTTAACTGATCAAGGATTATATTTTATAAATCATTTGTTTTACTCTAAAATTAGTTGATGTAATTTTATTGGTACGTTTGATAAACTGCACAGAAATGTTCATGGTAAGTAACTATGGTGATGTTAAATACTGGAAAATTGGAGCTAATTAAAAAAGAAAAGGTACTAATATATATAGAAGTTAAAACATTACTATCTTCAATCATTTCTTCAATTACACTATTTTCTGGAATATGGCCTTTTAAACACTTAGAAGGATCATTTTCAAGATTATTAAAGAGTAATTATAGCCCAGAGAAAACCTATATGTAACAGGTAACTTGTTGTTTAGTTTCTAAGTCATGTCCAACTCTTTGTGACCCCCATGAATTATAGCCTACCAGGCTCCTCTGTCCCTGGGATCCTCAGCAAGAATACTGGAAAGTGAAAAGAAAAGTGAAGTCACTCAGTCATGTCTGACTCTTTGCGATCCCATGGACTGTAGCCTGCCAGGCTCCTCCATCCATGGGATTTTCCAGGCAAGAGTACTGGAGTTGGTTGTCATTTCCTTCTCCAAGGGATCTTCCTGACTCAGGGATTGAACACATGTCTACCTATATTGTAGTCAAAGGCTTTACCATCTAAGCCGAGAATACTGGAGTGGGTTGCAATTTCTTCCTCCAGGGATTTAACCCATGTCTGCTGGGTTTCCTGCTTGGTAAGCAGGTTCTTTACCACTGACCACTTGGGAAGGCCAATAGGTAGCTAGGGACAGACTTATTGAATGACATTATTTAGCCAATAAGACATTATACCATTTAAAATATAAATTTTGAAAAATGACAGTTAATAGGTCCTAAAACACATGAGGCAGAATGGTGTCTTTGGTTTCCCTCACTTGCTTTATCTTTCTTTACTTTCCTCACTCTTGCGGGAAGAGGACCTCCCTTTAACTCATTAAAGCTATACTGTGAAAGTCTGAGTGACAAAAACAAAATAAGTTTGTTCCAAAGGTGTCTCAATCTGAATCATCTGAATGACAGGAATCATTATAGTGAAGAATGGGATTCACTGAGAGCAACAAACAAGGAACCTTGTTAGTCTAGCTGTCTAGGTTGGTCATAGCTTTTCTTCCAAGGAGCAAGCATTTTTTTAATTTCATGGTTGCAAGTTTAATTTCATGGCTGCAAGTTCTAACTTATTAATAATGTTGAACATGTCTGGTAGATGCTGGGATGTGACACTCTCTCATGCTGTGTGGGTTCCTCAGAGCCCACTGCCCCATGACTGGGAATCTCTCACCTGAGATTCCCTACACATGGACCACAGCCTTGTTTAACTCAATGAAACTAAGCCATCTTGTGTCAGATGTGCAGATGACACCACCCTTATGGCGGAAAGTGAAGAGGAACTAAAAAGCCTCTGGATGAAAGTGAAAGAGGAGAGTGAAACAGTTGGCTTAAAGCTCAACATTCAGAAAACTAAAATCATGGCATCCAGTCGCATCAGTTCAGTTCAGTTCAGTTAAGTCGCTCAGTCGTGTCCGACTCTTTGCGATCCCATGAATCGCAGCACACCAGGCCTCCCTGTCCATCACCAACTCCCGGAGTTCACTCAGACTCACGTCCATCGAGTCAGTGATGCCATCCAGCCATCTCATCCTCTGTCATCCCCTTCTCCTCCTGCCCCCAATCCCTCCCAGCTGCAGAGTCTTTTCCAATGAGTCAGCTCTTCGTTTGAGGTGGCCAAAGTACTGGAGTTTCAGCTTTAGCATCATTCCTTCCAAAGAAATCCCAGGGCTGATCTCTTTCAGAATGGACTGGTTGGATCTCCTTGCAGTCCAAGGGACTCTCAAGAGTCTTCTCCAACACAACAGTTCAAAAGCATCAATTCTTTGGTGCTCAGCCTTCTTCACAATTCAACTCTCACATCCATACATTACCAAAGGAAAACCATAGCCTTGACTAGACGGCAAAGTAATGTCTCTGCTTTTGAATATACTATCTAGGTTGGTCATAACTTTTCTTCCAAGGAGTAAGCGTCTTTTAATTTCATGGCTGCAGTCACCATCTGCAGAGATTTTGGAGCCCCCAAAAATAAAGTCTGACAATGTTTCCACTGTTCCCCCATTCATCTCCCATGAAGTGATGGGACCGGATGCCATGATCTTCGTTCTCTGAATGTTGAGCTTTAAGCCAACTTTTTCACTCTCGTATTTCACTTTCATCAAGAGCCTTTTTAGTTCCTCTTCACTTTCTGCCATAAAGGTGGTGTCATCTGCATATCTCAGGTTATTGATATTTCTCCCGGCAATCCTGATTCCAGCTTGTGTTTCTTCCAGTCCAGCATTTCTCATGATGTACTCTGCATAGAAGTTAAATAAGCAGGGTGACAATATACAGCCTTGACGTACTCCTTTCCCAATTTGGAACCAGTCTGTTGTTCCATGTCCAGTTCTAACTGTTGCTTCCTGACCTGCATACAGGTTTCTCAAGAGACAGGTCAGCTGGTGTGATATTCCCATCTCTTTCAGAATTTTCCACAGTTTATTGTGATCCACACAGTCCCATCACTTCATGGCAAATAGATGGGGAAACAGTGGCTGACGTTATTTTTCTGGGCTCCAAAATCACTGCAGATGGTGATTGCAGCCATGAAATTTAAAAAAACGCTTGTTCCTTGGAAGGACAAACCTAGACAGCATATTAAAAAGCAGAGACATTATTTTGCCAACAAAGGTCTGTCTAGTCAAGGCTATGGTTTTTCCAGTAGTCATGTATGGAAATGAGAGTTGGACTAAAAAGAAAGCTGAGCACTGAAGAATTGATGCTTTTGAACTGTGGTATTGGAGAAGACTCTTGAGAGTTCCTTGGACTGCAAGGAGTTTGAACCCGTCCATCCTAAAGGAGATCAGTCATGGGTGTTCATTTTAAGGACTGATGTTGAATCTGAAATTCCAATTCTTTTTCCACCTGATACGAAGAGCTGACTCATTTGAAAAGACCCTGATGCTGTGAAAGATTGAGGGCAAGAGCAGAAGGGGATGACAGAGGATAAGACGGTTGGATGACGTCACTGACTTGATGGACATGAGTTTGGGTAAACTCTGGGAGTTGGTGATGGACAGGGAGTCCTGGCCTGCTGTCATTCAGAATCATCAGGCCATGGGGTGGCAAAGAGTCAGACACAGCTAAGCAACTGAACTGAACTGAACTTAATGATTTTGAATTTCATATTTAGGCCTGTCACCCACTTTCAGTTAGTTTTTGTTAATGGTGAAAGTTTTGTGTCTAGATTATTATTTTTTATTTTTTTGGCATGAGAAAGTCCAATTGCTACAACACCATTTGTTGAAAAGATATATTACTCTTTTAAGTGGAGAAAATTTGTTTCAGTTAGAAATATAATTGTAAGCATTCAATGTTTTTGTTTGTTTAGTTACTCAGTCATGTCTGATTCTTTTGCTACCCCATGGACCATAGCCTGCCAGGCTTCTCTGTACATGGGATTTTCCAGGCAAGAATACTGGGGTGAGTAACCATTATTAGTAGCTTATGTGTGATTTGGTGAAAATATTTCTGTAAAATGGTTGGGAAACATAGGGTCTAACTATGCTGTCCATTGTGGAATCTTCTCTATTTATCACACTCTTTTCCAGCTTGCATATTGCTAATGGATAGATCATCTCCAATCTCCTGAGTCTTTTCATCTCTAAAATTCTTTGAATATGAAATATCAGAGAACTGATCTTTACAAATAATTGGGAAGAGTCTATTAAGAAAAACAAAATGTCATTTAACATAGTGCAGATACAATCTTTGAATTAATGTATTGAGTATTTCAGGAAAATTGAAGAAGCCCTTTGTGTAGAGATGGGTCATTGAGTCCTACTTCTACCTTTTTCCTGTATTTTCATACATTTATTATATTTCAGCTTATTCCTCTCTGTCGGTATTCTATTTGAAAATTATCTTAACAATGGAAATTTTATGAAATATTTCTTAACATTAGAATTATTCATTTAGCACAAAAATGAAATGTAAATCACCAGTGTTTTTATTGCTTACAAGAGAAAAGCTCAAGGACTATTTGGTACATCTATGCAAAGTATTCAGGTAATTAACAGAATTTTGAGGCTCAGAAAAAATCACTACACTCAACAGACCTTCCTGACACCACATCATAGATTTATTTTTAATGTAGTGTAGAGGTGATGGAATTCCAGTTGAGCAATTTCAAATCCTGAAAGATGATGCTGTGAAAGCACTGCACTCAATATGCCAGCAAATTGGGAAAACTCAGCAGTGGCCACATGACTGTGAAAGGTCAGTTTACATTCCAATCCCAAAGAAAGCCAATGCCAAGGAATGCTCAAACTACTGCACAATTGCACTCATCTCACTTGCTCATAAAGTAATTCTCAAAATTCTCCAAGCCAGGTGTCAGTAATACGTAAACCGTGAAGTTCCAGATGTTCAAGCTGGTTTTAGAAAAGGGAGAGGAACCAAAGATCAAATTTCCAACATCTGCTGGATCATGAAAAAAGCAAGAGAGTTCCAGAAAAATATCTATTTCTGCTTTATTGACTATGCCAAAGCCTTTGACTGTGTGGATCACAATAAACTGTGGAAAATTCTGAAAGAGATGGGAATACCATACCACCTAACCTGCCTCTTGAGAAATCTGTATGCAGGCCAGGAAACAACAGTTAGAACTGGACATGGAATAACAGACTGGTTCCAAATAGGAAAAGGAGTACGTCAAGGCTGTATATTGTCACCCTGCTTATTAACTTCTATGCATAGTACATCATGAGAAACACTGGGCTGGAAGAAGCACAAGTTGGAATCAAGATTGCTGGGAGAAATATCAATAACCTTAGATATGCAGATGACACCACCCTTATGGAAGAAAGTGAAGAGGAATTAAAAAGTCTTTTGATGAAAGTGAAACAGGAGAGTGAAAAAGTTGGCTTCAAACTCAACATTCAGAATAGTAAGATCATGGCATCCGGTCCCATCACTTCATGGGAAATAGATGGGGAAACAGTGCAAACAGTGTCAGACTATTTTATGGGGGCCCCCAAATCACTGCAGATGGTGACTGCAGCCATGAAATTAAAAGACGCTTACTCCTTGGAAGGAAAGTTATGGCCAAGCTAGATAGCATATTCAAAAGCAGAGACATTACTTTGTCAACAAAGGTCTGTCTAGTCAAGGCTATGTTTTTTCCTGTAGTCATGTATGGATGTGAGATTTGGACTATAAAGAAAATTGAGCATCAAAGAATTGATGCTTTTGAACTGTGGTGCTGGAGAAGACTCTTGAGAGTCCCTTGGACTGCAAGGAGGTCCAACCAGTCCATGCTAAAGGAGATCAGTCCTGGCTGTTCATTAGAAGAACTGATGCTAAAGCTGAAACTCCAATATTTTGGCCACCTCATGCGAAGAGTTGACTCATTGGAAAAGACCCTGATGCTGGGAGGGACTGAGGGCAGGAGGAGAAGGGGGCAACAGAGGATGGGATGGCTGGATGGCATCACCGACTCGATGGACATGAGTTTAAATGAACTCCGGGGGTTGGTGATGGACAGGGAGGCCTGCATACTGTGATCCATGGTGTGGCAAAGAGTTGGACACGACTGAACGACTGAACTGAACTGACTGAAAGTTTAGTCTCAGTGAGTAGAGATTTCTGACTATAATTATCTTTGATAAATTAGAAAAGATAATATCTATGGTGAGTGGTGATATTCTAGTAATGCATGTGGGAGTCAGTAATGAAATTAAATTGCATTCAGAGCATAGAGGGGTTTATGCCATTGTATTTGTGCATCATGTAGACGTCTTCAGTCATGTTGGCAACTTCAGTTTTATTTCCATGGATTTATATCAAAATTTTACTTGCTATGATTAGTTGGAAAACTTTAAACCAGAGGTGAGGTATTGCTTCACATATACATTTTTGATTGAATATTTCCAAACAATTACTCTGATTAAGAGCTGTTCTACAAAGCATTTTCTATTGCAAACAAACTTTTTTTTCCCCCTTCTGAGACTGTGATTATGTCAGTACTAATTGAGTAAACTAATAACTTGATCCATCTACCTTCCTTGATTTATGCTATAGAAGCCTCAGCCTAACACAGAAAATCTGACAGTTTGTTGTCTTTGTTGATTCTTCATTCCAGACGCTGAAATAATGAGACCAGGATATTTCAAAATTTATTTGGAACAGTTTATATAATTACCTTCATTAAAGAAGCTACCAGCAGGACAGAATGATTAAATTATGATATTCCAAAATGTAGACATGCTCCTGTTTTCTTCCTCCCAGATTTCTTCTCGTGTGTGTGTGTGCTCAGTTGCTTCAGTTGTGTCTAACTCTTTGTGACCGTATGGATTGTAGTCCACCAGGCTCTTCTGTCCATGGGATTCCCCAAGCAAGAATATTGGAGTGGGTTGCCATTTCCTCCTCCAGGGATCTTCCCAACCCAGGGATCAAACCCGTGTCTCCTGAATTACAGGCAGATTCTTAAGCCACTGAGCCACCTGTGAAGACCACTTCCCCTATGCCTCCCTTTCACTTATAAGAAAAGGACACCACAAATTTCCCATGACATGTAGAGTCCTCACTGAGTCGACCTGATAGGTATTTCTACTGAATTCTAGAATACACCTCAATCTCACTTCACATTAAACCAGCAACCTCCAACATGCTGTGCTCTTTCACGCTCTAATGCCTTTACTTAATTTGGTAGTCATAAGCACATTATATGTGTTCTAGTTCCCCTTCTTTTCCAAGAAAATAGTAGTACTGTACTTTCCTGCTCCCTATTGAAGAGTGATGTTGGCAGATGTTATAGCTTGACCAGTTAAATGTGAGCAGAGGTCAGTTGCAGGAAGGAGATGTAAGAGCTAGTGAATTAATAATTATACAGTCTCCATGTGCCATTGGGGAACTTAGATGTATGTGTAGCAAGGAGTCTCCATCAGTCTAGATCCTGAGCATCTGCAGGAGGCAGAGCTTCTGCATCAATCTAGTGTCTGGCTGGAAATAGAATTCAACTCACTTGTTTCAAAGAAGATAATGTAATGAAGGTACTAGGGCTAAGGGGAATCACCATAAACCCTCAGAGGTGAAGGTGGGAAAGACTCCAGGTAGAAGAGGTAGCACGTGCAAATGAAGGCTGAGTTGGGGTTGGGGTGGGGGGCGAGGTGCTGAGAAAGCAGAGGTAAAAAAAGGGGATCTCATACCCGATCTTAATTGCTCTGGCATTTAACAGCTCAGGAGAAGAGGTAAGATATGGGCAAAAAAGAGGTAAATTCCCTTTAAAGAATATGAGAAAAGAATATACATAGTGCAAAGAAGAGTACAAAGATAAACATAACTAGGACTGAAGCATGATAGTTGTCACTCATTCCCACATTCTGAGTTGTGATTCTACTATTTGAAGTGGAATAAAAAGCAAGTTTTTTTTTTTTTTTAATCTGAATCTCCTCAACTACACAGAGACAAAAAAGTTGTCAGGACTTAGAGATTGAGAAAATTTTCACAGAGAGTTCTTCAAGTGCTGAGTCCTAATCACAATCCCCAAGGAAACAAAGTGAAACATATTTCCCTCTTCATATAACACATTGAGAAAATAACACACTTAAGAAGACCACTCAAATAGCTTACTATACTTCCCTTCCCTGCCCACTCCAGAGCTTGAGGAGCACAGTAGAGTCTTTTCTGATGTCCATGCTTCTATAGAACAGAAGACTGAATTGTTAGCTGGTGTTAGGTCAGATCAAGGACAGAAGTGTCTGAGTTGAAATCAGTCTTCTGCCAGTTTCTTGATGCTGCCACTTGTAAGACTAGAGACTCCTGATGATTAGAATTCTATGAGTTCTAGAAATATCCTCTCTCACATTCCCACAATCAGGTGAGATGTTGCAGTGGAAGCAAAGCTTAAACCAAATGCTACCATTCACAGAAAAATTGACAGACCCCAGACAGTACTGAGCTACACTGTTGCAGCCATATTCAGTTCTACATCCAGTGAGTTCATCAGTATTCAGGTCTACATGTAGCACCTTCTCTACTATGATGACAGATGCCTCCACATCATGGTAGCACTGATGGAATAAGCACCTGGGCCAAAACCTTCAGAGGAACCTGGGCAGCTAAAGTCCATGGGTTCTCAAAAGAGACATGACTTAGCAACTGAACAGCAAGTATATTTTAAAACCTTTACATCTTTCAAAAGAATTTAATGTATTACTATAGAATATTCTGTTACATGCCACAGAAGAATATGAGACTTTCTAAGTGTTACTTCTATCATCATACTAAAATTAGTAAAAACAATTTTATAGTTGGAATATTAATACATTTCATCTCCCTCTTTCTATAATGAGAAAAAAATAATAATAAAGAAATGAAAGCTTCAAATCTTTTTTAAAAAGTTATTTCCAACTGCACATGCATTAGCAATCAAAGAAAATGTAGGGCTGCAATGGATGGTGTGGTATCCAGCACTCTGAAAAGCATATTATATTAGAGATGGATCAATATAAAAGAAAAAGAAATATTCAAATCATCTGAAGATGGTGTAGTATTAAAAAGCTTTGGGGGAAAATGAGGCTGCAGTTTGAACAAAATTATTCACTTACAAAGAAAGGAGGACATTAGTTATTGTCTAAGATTTACCATAAAGACACTAAAATACATGCATTTATATTTTTATATTTACATATTTTAAGTTAGTAGTTATATAAGGATTATATACACACATAATTCTTATATAACTAGTAACTTAAATTAATGTCTTAAATTTGTGATGAATAAATTTCCCTAGAATTAAGAGGGGAAAGTATTTAAACATAAGAAGCAAAAAAATTGAATGTCAACTCTTTTCAAATATACCTAATTTATATTGTAAAGAAATGCTACCCACAAAATACTCCTAAAAGGAAGTTTGGTAATAGAGTCCAGCTAAAAACCACTCTATTTACAAGGTAAACATGGGGCACTGTGTTGAACAGCATGCCTACAAATTCATGTCCACTCAGAATCTGTAAATGTGACCTTGTTTGAAAGGGTCTGTGAAGACGTGAGGTTCTAGTGATTTAGACAGGCCCTGAATTCAATGGCCGGTGTCTTTATATGAAGAAGGATATCTGACCACAGAGATACAGACAAAAACAGAGGCAAATATACCAAGTGACCTCAGAAGCAGAGATGAAAGTGATGTAGCTAGAAATGCCAAGAACAGTCAGTAACCAGCAGAAGCTGGGAGAGAGACAGAGAAGAGACTTGTCCCTGAGACTTCAGCAGAAGCATAGCCCTGCTCACCCTTTGATTTCAGACTTCTAGGCGCCAGACCAAGAGGGAATAAAACTTCTGTTGTTTTAGGTCATCCAGTTTGTGGCATTTCGGTAAAGCTGCCGTAGGAAAGTAATATACTTGGTAAAAATTTAATATAACAGCAATTTTTATTTTGATATAAATTATGAAACTAAAACCTAACTAACATTTTGTCTCCATCTGTTTTTTTTTTAAGCTAGCAAATATTTGTTCTTTGTTCTTACCTTCAAAACAAATGTTTTTATTTTGATGACATGATATATAAAATCTTCACTCATTATTTTGGCCCCAATACATTTACTCATGACATCAAAATTCATTTAGCATAATATATACTTTATTCCAGAACTCATCTTTGATTTCTCCAGTAGTCAAAATTACCATTATTTATTAACCACTTAAATTGGCTACATTTAATAAGAGCTGTTACACAGTTTATGACTGAACTAAAAGCTATAGAAGAATAGTTAGTTACACATATTTATGTTTCCCCAGTGTATCACTCACTACTGAGACATTAAAGAGTGGTGAACACCTACATGCCAAGTCTAAACTTTATGGGCTCATTGTTACATCTCTGTTACTTTCTATCTCTGTGACCTTTGGCAAATCCTTCAAACTCTCTGTATCTTGTTTTTTGCCTACACAATGTAGGCTATAACAGCATTATTTGCCTCATAAGGCTTTCTTACCTCTGAGTTCATGAAGTATTTAAACCAGTGCTTGACACACAATAAACACTCTAATTTATCTATAGACTACATTTGCTTCTTTAGATTGAGAACTGACAGAGTTCATTTGATCCACAGAATAAAACACTTTGATGTCATTCTTCTTTCTCCTATCTTAAGTCTATAGTAGCTTCAGATTCCTTTCAAAGAATAAAATATTACAAGTACTTTAAGTATATATTCAAATGAATAAACAGAAAAAAGAGTAGCCTATCTGGTAGTCTTTACTATGGCATTGAAACATGTATGTTATCATATGTGAAATGAATCGCCAGTCCAGGTCTGATGCATGATACAGGGTGCTTGGGGCTGGTGCACTGGGATGACCCAGAGGGATGGGATGGGGAGGGAGGTGGGAGGGAGTTCAGGATGGGGAACACATGTACACCCATGGTGGATTCATGTCAATGTATGGCAAAACCAATACAATATTGTAAAGTAATTAGCCTCCAACTAAATAATTTATATTAAAAAAAGAATTACATGGTCCAAAGATTTGATAACAAAATGATTTATTCAACAATCAATATGTGACTAGAATAGCAACAGTCTCTGGGGATGCAAAGAAAAACACAACGCTGGTTTTGCCCTTGAAAAAATTACAGTGGTAAGCTAGACAATAAATCCATGATTATTGTGAGAAAAATGGTACACAAAGGATACTCTAGGAGCAGAAACTCCTTAGCTCAGTTTTTGCAGGCATGGAGGATGGAGGAGGAAATGCAGATGATGGCTGGCTGAGTTCTGAAGGACAGTAACCAGTTATTGAACAGGGAAAAATCTGCCAAGGCCAAGTACACAGACAGAAAATGAGACAGAGATACAGCAAATTCAACAGGACCAGAGTGCTGTGCTAGATGACTCTAGAGAGATGAGTTGAATGTTATTTATTAGTCCTCATTCTTTACAAAAACAGAAATATATATACATACACAGATCTATACCCATATATTATAGAGATATATACATAAACAGAAATACATATATACATGTATATATATATATATATATATACATAAACATATAAAGAGAGGCAGAAAAAGCTAGAAACTCAAGCATGCAAGGTTTCCATATTAAAGTCTTGAAAACTGCTTTTTCTTCAGGAAATCTGTCTTTGCTTTCAATTGTTAAGATGAATTCCACCCAGGCTATGGAGTATATGTTTTACTCAAAGTCTCTTGATTTGATTGCTAACCACATTTAAAGACCTTGAAGCAAGATCTAATTATTGTTTGCATAATCAGTTGAACACTATAGCCTAGAAGGTTGACATAGAACATTAGCCATCATGTTGAGTATCTCATCAGTTTCAGAAGATAACTTTGGAGAATGGAATGGCATAGGGAAAAGAGAGCACAGATGAAGGTGGGCATGTCACCAGCAGAAGGATGCCTGAATAAAGAGCAGAGTGATAAGAGATATGCTAGATTGTTCTTGTTTTGATGGGGAGAACTATCTGGATGCTTTGAAGGATCAAAGGAGGTAAGGCTAACAAGGGTTGGTAAGTGATTGGATATTTGATGTAGAACAAAAAGAAATCCAATTCATCCATAATTAATTGGATTTCAAAATAGAAGCTTTTCTGTTCCTTCACTTTAAAGCAAAGACAATCTATTGCTAATTCCCAACTGAAATTCTCTCCCAGAACTCTTTCCCAGATTTCTTTCTGCAGTATTCATACTCTTCTGAATAGCATTCTTCTGAACTGTTTTAGTTAATTTACTTCTCTTGGTGCTTTTTTTTTAATAGGCTTCAATTAGTCATGAGGTAAAATTTTAAAGAGGCAATGAGTTCCACACCAGTTATACAAGACTTTTGTAGCTACAAAAGTATTTTCATGTGTATATATGTGTGAGCTCAGTCACTCTGTAGTATCCTACTCTTTATGACTCCATAGACTGTAGTCCACCAGACTCCTCCATCTGTGGAATTCTCCAGGAAAATACTGGAATGGATTGCCATTTTCTTCTCCAGGGGATCTTCCCAACCTAGAGACTGAACCCAGGTCTCTTGCATCTCCTGCATTGGTAAAGAGATTCTTTATCACTGTGATACCTTGGAAGCCTTTTAATGTATATAAAACCAGTAAAATATTTCTTTTCTATGATGATATGATCCAGTTAAGTTATACAAGTTATACTTAGTGTAAGAAAAATACAATACTCCAACATATTTCAATAGGATGGGTGAACTTGGTAACACAAACCGCATAATAACAAGACAAGAAATAAGTGGAAAGTGATGAAAAGGACAAGTCAATTTTTGCAAATTTTTTCTTCAAAAGAAAATTAAAATAACACTTTTAATATGTCCTTTCCTTGTTCTTATTACCTATTACTTTATATAATTATTAAAAGAGAGTTTTCATTCCCTGTGAGGAAAAATAATTTAGCATCATAATGATCCCAATTCCTTAGGATTATTAGGCTACTTGATAAAGGACATGATTAATGCCTGTGTTAACTACAAGAGGTCTATTCAAAACAGTAGGAATAGAATCCTGTTCACTGGTAAACAGAATGGTAATAATAGACTATTTGTCTAAAAGTGATGAATGGACACTTAGAAATATGATTTCACTTGATTTAGGATCCTATGTGATAACTCTCTGTCCAGTTCAAAATGCTATTAGGTAAGCCAATACTGCAACTTGAAGTCACCTTACAGAAAATGTGCATTTGCAAAATAAGTTATTCATTAAAATAGTTATGATGAATGAAACAAAATATACATGCTAACTTCTGGAAATAACTACAGTAATGCTGAAGAAGTATTTTCACAATTTATGTTTCCAGACTTGAGAACTGTAATTTTTTTTTTTATAAAAAAAGGTAATCATGCTAAAATTGTAGGGATAAGACATCCTACTTCTTTTTTTTTAATTGAAGGATAATTGTTTTACAGTATTTTGTGGCTTTCTGTCTTACATCAACAAGAAGCAGCCATAGGTACACCCATATCCCCTCGCTCCCGAACCTCCTCCCATCTTCATCCCCATCCCACCTTTCAGCCGGTTGCAGCACCCCTGTTTGTGTTCCCTGAGTCACAGAGCAAATTCCCATTGGCCATCTATTTTACATATGGTATGGTAAATTTCCACATTACTCTCTCCACACATCTCACCTTCTCCCTCCTGCCCTCCCCCCAGGTCCACAGGTCTGTTCTCTATGTTTGTTTCTCCACTGTTGCCCTGAAAATAAATTCATCAGTGCCATATTTTTAGATTCTATATATATGTATCAGTGTACAATAATTATATTTCTCTTTCTGACACTTCCTTCATTCTGTATAATAGGCTCTACATTCATCCACCTCATTAGATGGTGAACACCTGATTCAAATGTGTTCCCTTTTATGGCTGACTAGTATTCCACTGTATATATGTACCACATTTCTTTATCCAATCATCTGTTAATGGAAATCTAGGTTGCTTCCATATTCTTGCTATTGTAAATAGTGCTGCAATGAACCTTGTGATATATGTGTCTTTTTCAATTTTGATTCCCTCAGGGCATAGGCTAGGAGTGGGGTTGCTGGGTCATATGGTGGTTTTATTCCTAACTTTTCAGGAATCTCCATATCATTTTCCATAGTGACTGTAACAGTTTACAGTCACACCAGCAGAGCAAGAAATTTCCCTTTTCTCCACACAATTATTGTTTGTAGCAATTATTGTTTGTCTCTCCAGCAATTATTGTTGGTAGACTTTTTGATGATGCCATTCTGACTGGTGTGAGGTGGTTTTTCATTGTAGTTTTGACTTGCATTTCTCTAATAATGAGTGATGTTGAGCATCTTTTCATGTGTTTGTTAGCCATCTATGTCTTTGGAGAAATGTCTTTTTAGATCTTTTTTCCTGCTTTTTGATTGGGTTGTTTGCTTTTCTGGTATTGAGTAGTATGAGCTGCTTGTATATTTTGGAAATTAATTATTTTCCAGTTTTTTTCCTTTGCTCCTATTTTCTCCCATTCTGAGGGTAGTCTTTTTACCTTGTGTGTAGTTTCCTTTGATGTGCAAAAGTTTTTAAGTTTAATTAGGTCCTACTTGCTTATTTTTGTTTTTATTTCCATTACTCTAGGAGGTGGATCACATAAGATCTTGTTTTGATTTATGTCATTGAGTGTTCTATGTTTTCCTCTAAGAGTTTAATAGTTTCTGGTCTTACATTTAGGTTTTTAATCCATTTTGAGTTTATCTTTGTGTATGGTGTTAGGAAGCATTCTAATTTCATTCTTTTGCAGGTAGCTTTCCAGTCTCCCCAGCACTAATTGAATAGGTTCTCTTTGTCCCATTGTACATTCTTGCCTCCTTTCTCAAAAATAAGGTACCCACAGGTGTGTGGGTTTTTACCTCTGCATTCTCTATCTTGTTCCACTGGTCTATATTTCTGCTTTTGTGCTGGTACCATACTATCTTGATGACTGTAGCTTTGTAGTATAGTCTGAAGTTAGGAAGGTTAATTCCTCCAGCTCCATTCTTCTTTCTCAAGACTGCTTTGGCTATTAGGGGTCTTTTGTGTTTCAATATGAATTGTGATTTTTTTTTAAAAATTCTATGTCTGTGAAGAATTCCATTGGTGACTTGATATGGATCACACTGACTCTGTAGATTGAATTTGGTGGTAGAGTGATTCTCACAATATGGATTCTTCCTACCCAGAAATATGGAATATCTCTCTAACCATTTATGTAATCTGTGATTTCTTTCATCAGTGTCTTATAATTTTTCATATACAGGTCTTTTGTCTCCATAAGTAGGTTTATTTCTAGATGTTTTAATCTGTTTTTTATTTTTTTTGCAATGGTGAATGGGATTGATTCCTTAATTTCTCTTTCTGATTTTTTACTGTTAGTATATAAGAGTGGAAATGATTTCTGTGTATTGACTGTGTATCCCACAACTTTGCTGAATTCACTGATTAGCTCTAGGAATGTTCTGATAGTTTCTTTTGGGTTTTCTATGTATATTATCATGTCATCTGCAAACAATGAAAGTTTTACTTATTTTTCAATCCAGATTATTTTTATTTCTTCTTATTCTCTAATTTCCATAGCTAGGACTTTCAAAACTATGCTGAATAATCGTGGTGAGAATGGATACCCTTGTCTTGTTCCTGAGCTTAGAGGGAATGCACTTAGTTTTTCCAACATTGAGAATAATGTTTGCTGTGGGCTTTTCATGGCCCTCTACCATGGGCCTTTACTATGTTGTGGTAGGTTCCCTCTATGCCCATTTTTTGAAGCATTTTTATCATAAATGGATGCTGATATTTTTTCAAAGGCTTTTTCTGCATCTATTTAGATGATTGCATGGTTTTTTTGTTTCAATTTGTTAGTATGGTGCATCACATTGATTGTTTGTATATGTTGAAGAATAATTGCCTCCCTGGAATAAACCTGACTTGATCATGGTGTATGAGTTTTTCAATATGTTATCGAATTCTGTTTGCTAGAATTTTGTTGAGGATTTTTGCATCTATGTTCATTAGTGATATTCACCTGTAATTTTATTTATTTGCATCTTTTTTGCCTGGTTTTGGTATAAGGATGACTGTGGCCTCATAAAATAAGTTGGAAGTGTTCAATCCTCTGCAATTGTTTTTGGAAGAATTTCAGAAAAATAGGCATTAGCTCTTCTCTAAAGATTTGATGTGAGAAGGTTATGGCAACCCACTCCAGTACTCTTGCTTGGATAATCCCATGGATGGAGGAGGCTGGTAGGCTGCAGTCCTTGGCGTCACTAAGAGTCGGACACGACTGAGTGCCTTCATTTTCACTTTTCATTTTCATGTGCTGGAGAAGGAAATGGCAGCCCACTTCAATGTTCTTGCCTGGAGAATCCCAGGGATGGGGGAGCCTCATGGGCTCCTGACTATGGGGTAGCATAGAGTAGGACACGACTGAAGCGACTTAGCAGCAGCAGCTGCAGCAGCCGCAGCAGCAGCAAAGGTTTGTTAAAATTCTCTGTGAAGCCTTCGGGCCCTGGACTTTTGTTTTTGGGGAGATTTTTGATTATTGTTTCTATTTTACTGTGTGTAATTGACTTGTTCATAATTTTTATTTCTTCCTGGTTCAGTCATGAGAGATTGAACTTTTCTAAGAATCTGTTCATTTCCTCTATGTTGCTCATCTTCTTAGCATATAGTTGCTCATAATATTCTCTTAAGATCCTTTTGATTTCTATGGTGTCTGTTGTAACTTCTCCTTTTTCATTTCTAATTTTCTTGATTTGATTTTTCCCTCTTTTTTTCTTGATGTGTCTGGCTAGTGGTTTGTCAATTTTGTTTATCTTTTCAAAGAACTATGTTTTAGTTTTATTAATCTTTGCTATTGTTTCCTTCACCACTTTTTCATTGATTTCTGCTCTTTTTTATTTCTTTCCTCCTGCTGACTTTGGGGTTTTTTGTTCGTCTTTTCCCAGATGTTTTAGATATAGAGATAGGTTGTCTATTCAATTGCTTTCTTGTTTCTCGAGGTGTGATTTTATCACCATAAACTTCCCTCTTAGATCTGCTTTTGCTGAATCCCATTGTTTTGGGGTTGCCATGTTTCCATCGTCATTTGTTTCTAGGAATCCTTTGATTTCCCTTATTTCTCCAGTAACCTCTTCATTAATTAGTAATGTATTGTTCAATCTCCATGAATTTGATTTTTGCAGGTTCCTCCCCAATAGTTGATATCTAGTCTCATAACATGATCTGAGAAGATACTTGATACAATTTCAATTTTCTTAAATTTACTGAGCCTTGATTTGTTGCCCAAGATGTGATCTATCCTGGATAACATTCCATGTGCACTTGAGAAGAAAGTTTATTCTTCTGCATTTGGATGGAAAATCCTGAAGATATTAATTAGGTCCATTTGGTCTAATGTTTCATTTAAGGTTTGTGTTTCCTTATTGATTCTCTGTTTTGACGATCTGTCCATTGATGTAAGTGGGGTGTAAAAGTCCCCTACTATTATCATGTTACTGTTGATTTCCCCTCTTATGCCTCTTAGTGTTTGCCTTGTGTATTAAGGTACTTCTATGTTAGGTGCATAAATGTTTACAATTGTTATGTCTTCTTCTTGGATTGATCATTGTGTAGTGTCCTTCTTTGTCTCTTATAATATTCTTTATTTTAAAGTCTATTTTATCTAAAATAAGGATTACCACTCTGGCTTTATTTTGCTTTCCATTTGCATGGGATATCTTTTCCATCCTTTTACTTTCTGTATGTGTCTCTAGGTCTGAAGTGATTCTCTTGTACAGCATATATATATGGGTCTTGTTTTTGGATCCATTCATCACTCTGTATCTTTTGGTTGGTGCATTTAGTCTGTTCACATTTAAGGTAATTATTGAAATATATGCTCCTATTGGCATTTTCTTGACTGTTTTGGGTATGTTTTTGTAGATATTTCCTTTCTCTTGTATTTACTATCTATGTAAGTTGCTTTAGTATTTGTTGCAAGAATGGTATGGTGGTGCTAAATTCTCTTAAATTTGCTTGTCTGTAAAGCTTTTGATTTCTTCATCAATTATGAAAAAGATATTTGCTGGGTATGGTAATCCCGGTTGTAGATTTTTCTCTTTCATTATTTTAAACATATCCTGTCATTTATATCTGGCCTGCAGAGTTTCTGCTGAAAGATCCACTGTTAATCATATGGGTTTTCCCTTGTATGTTGCTTAATGCTTTCTTCGTGCTGCTTTTAATATTATTCATGCTTAATCTCTGTTAACTTGATTAATATGCATCTTGATGTGTTTCTCATTGGGTTTATCCTGTAAGGGACTCTGTGCTTCTTGGACATGATTGACAATATCCTTTCCCATGTAGGGGAAGTTTTCAACTATAATTTCTTCAAAATTTTTCTCAGTACATTTCCTTTTTTTTTTTTTCCTCTGGGACCCCTGTAATTCAAATGTTGGCGTGCTTAATATTGTCCCAAAGGTCTCTGACGCTATCCTCAATTCTTTTCATCCTTTTTCCTTTATTGTGTGCCTCAGCAATTATTTCCAACATTGTCTTCCAGCTCATTTGTCCATTCCTCTGCCTCAATTATTCTGCTACTGATTCCTTCTAGAATATTTTTAATTTCAGTAATGGTGTTATTCATTTCTGTTTGCTTATTGTTTATTTCTTCTATGTCCTTGGTGATTATAATAACTGTTAAATGTTTCTTGTGTTTTCTCCATTCTATTCTCAATAGCATCTTGACTATAATTATTCTGAATTCTCTTTCAGATAGATTATTTCTTTTCATTTATTTGGTCTTATGAGTTTCTATCTTGGTTTTTAATTTGTGTTGTATTTCTCTCTCTTTTCATCATTTTTTTTCCTTAACTCTCCATTTGAGGTCTCTTTTTCCCAGGCTTTAGGGTTGTAACCCTTCTTCCTTATGGTTTTTGCCCTTTAGAAGGAAAGGTTGATTGAGTGGTTTGTGTTGATTTCTTGTTAGGGGTGACTTGTGCCTATGTTCTAGTGAGAGGAGATCAAACAGATCAAGCAGGTAGCTGCATAAATAATGGGACATATACACACAGTTCAACACATACATTTATAACCAAAGTATTCTAAAGAAAAGAGTACAGAAGATTGACTTGGTGAAGAAGGGAAATCAAAAGTGATATCAACCAATTAAAAGCAGAGTAAGCTAATGCTCAATCTAGAAAACTGAGCATGAGCAGAGGGCCAGCTGGGGAATATAGCAAAGAGAGCTCAACAATTTAACTCACTTGGTTAAAAAAGAAAGAGTGATGGAAAAAAATGAGAAGTAGTAAAGAGAAAGAAAAGAGAAAGAGAAAGGAAGGGAAAGAGAAAAAGAGGGGGTAGATAAGAAGGTTAAAAATAGAGAACAAAAAGAAAAAAAAATAGGAAAGCAGAGGTAAATGAAAGTTCGTGGAAAAGATTTATATATATTTAGGAATAACTACAGCCAGTAAAGAACTATA
Source organism: Capra hircus (assembly GCF_001704415.2). NCBI lineage: Eukaryota > Metazoa > Chordata > Mammalia > Artiodactyla > Bovidae > Capra > Capra hircus. Next base: position 6,510,906 of record NC_030823.1, read on the forward strand.
GGGAAAGCAATTGAATATATCAAAAACAAAATTTAAAAAATTATCAAAAAAAGGGTGAAAAAGAGGAAAAAATCTTAAAATGATTTTTTTTTTAAAAACAAGAAAACAAAGAGGAAAACTTCACAGCATTGCAAAAGGCTAATGTGAAGGTGGAAATATGCAGGAGGACTAGACAGTGTAATTTACAAGAAAAAAAGTTCTCAAGGTCTTAGGTATTCTTGGTTGTGGACTCTGCCCCCATGGATGGGGTTGGGTTAGTGTCCTGTGATGCTTTCTTGGTTGGGGAAGTTTGTGGCTGTGTTCTGGTTGATGAAGCTGGACCTTGTCTCTCTGAAGGGCAATGGAGTGTCCAGTAGTAGGTTTGGGCTGTCTATGGGTTCAGGATGCCTTTGGGCAGTTCTTCTGGCTTTGGCAGTGTTAGACACATCTATCTCTGTAGCCGCCTCAAAGTGGCCCTCTTGGTATATCATCACTGCTGCCAGCCCCCTACTTGTCCCCGGGATCATCACTGGTGTTTCTATTCTCCATCCCACCCTGAACTGCTGGCCGAAGGCTGCTAGGTAGTAGCTTGTGTGGGTCTTTTCTTGTGCCCTCTGCATGGTGGAGGCTTGTGCAGGCTTCCCTCAGCCCCTTGAGTTCACACTCTATATCTCGGGGTTTGTGCACACTTGTCTCGGCTTCCCAGGCACTCCTTCTGCAGTGTGTGGCTGGTGTGCACTTGACTTGGCTCCTCAGTCCTCCCCTCTGCTTCTCGGGGTTTGTGTTCACTTTTCTTGACTCCCAATACCTGTCCTCCACATCGCAGGGTCTGTCTCACTGGCCTGACCTCTGTCGCAGGGCTTGTGTGTTCTTTCAGCTCCCCAGAATCACCCTCTGTGCTGCGAGGGTTGTGCATGCTGCCTAAGTTTGTATCCTTCCCCTCTCTCAGTACCCAGGGCTGGACTTTGCACCGCGAGTGTTGTGTGCCATTCAGGGGTTTGCATGCCATGCCACACTCAGGGCCCTCTGGGTCACAAGGGTTGTCTGCCTTGGAAAAGTTTGTATGCCTTCCCACTCTCGGTTCCCTAAGCCCACTGTCTGGTTGGGGGTCACAGTCTGTGAGCTGTAATGGGCTGAGAAGTACAGCATTCTCTGATTTCTGCTCTCTAAATCCCTGCTTTGCCCAGTTTTCAGAGACTGCACAGCTCCCCTTTGGGTCCACCTGTGAGGGATCTTTCCTGTGCATGGGAACTCCTCCTATTTCAGGAATCCCTCCCTCCCTCAAGGAAAAAGCTCCTGCCCAGAAGTTCTCTGTCATTCTCCTTTATAGGTCTCCATCCTCTCTCCTACCTCATTTCAGGGAGCTTAGCCTGTCCCACTGGAGACCTGAAGTCTTCTGCTGTCACCTAGGGGTTGCTTTGTAGGAGTTGTTCCATATCTTGATGAGTTTTTGATGTATTTGTGGGGACACTGGAGAAGGCAATGGCACCCCACTCCACCACTCTTTTCTGGAAAATCCCATGGACGGGGGAGCCTGGTAGGCTGCAGTCCATGGGGTCGCTAAGAGTCAGACACGACTGAGCGACTTCACTTTCACTTTTCACTTTCATGCATTGGAGAAGGAAATAGCAACCCACTCCAGTGTTCTTGCCTGGAGAATCCCAGGGACAGGGGAGCCTGATGGGCTGCCGTCTATGGGTCACACAGAGTCGGACACGACTGAAGTGACTTAGCAGCAGTAGCAGCAGCAGTGGGGATGTTGGCAATCTACCCCTTTTACTCTTCCACCATTTTCTTCCACCTCTGAAACAATTGACATCCTACATTTTTACTGCCATTTACCATTAAACAATGAGAGGTTAAGATATTTCTAAGGTTCACTTCAGTTCAGTCACTCAGTCGTGTCTGACTCTTTGTGACCCCATGGACTGCAGCATGCCAGGCTTCTCTGTCCATCACCAACTCTTAGAGATTGCTCAAACTCATGTCCATTGAGTTGGTGATGCCAACCATCTCGTATTCAGTTGTTCCCTTCTGTCTGCCTTCAATCTTCCCTAGCATCAGGGTCTTTTCAAATGAGTCAGTTATTTGCATCAAGTGGCCACAGTATTAGAGTTTCAGCTTCAGCAGCAGTCCTTATAATGAATATTCAGGACTGATTTCCTGTAGGATGGACTGGTTGGATCTGCTTGCAGTCCAAGGGACTCTCAAGAGTCTTCTCCAACACCACAGTTCAAAAGCACCAATTCTTCGGCACTCAGCTTTCTTTATAGTCCAACTCTCACATCCATATGTGACCACTGGAAAAACCATAGCTTTGACTAGACAGATCTTTGTTGGCAAAGTAATGTCTCTGCTTTTTAACATTCTGTCTAGGTTGGTCATAGCTTTTCTTCCAAGGAACAAGTGTCTTTCAGTTTCATGGCTGCAGTCACCATCTACAGTGACTTTGGAGCCCAGGAAAATAAGATCACTGTTTCCCCATCTATTTGCCATGAAGTGATAGGACCAGATGCCATGATCTTAGTGTTTTGAATGTTGAGTTTAAGCCAAAATTTTCCCTCTCCTCTTTCACTTTTATCAGGAGGCTCTCTAACCTATTCATAGATATATCCAGTGATGAATAATTCAGAGGGTCTTTTCTTTTACAAACATTCTAAGAATTAACCTGAAACTTCTTTAGAGATCTAAATAATTTAGATAAGGACATTTCCATTTTGGGGTTCAGCATGGTGAAATGACTTTGTTGTTGTTCATTCACTCAGTTTTGTCTGACTCTGTGACCCCATGGACTGCATCATGCCAGGTATCCCTGTCCTTCACAGGTGAAAAGACTATGATTTTTAAACTCTAAGGTAAGTGAACTCTGAGTTGAATCTTGACAAACTGCTGTGCACATCATCATTCACTCCTAAATAGGAAAGTATAATATTTAAGCCTTAGGGTCAGTATCCAGGTTTAAAATAAACAACTGCTGTCCACTCAGATAGTCAAAGTCATTTAAAATCAAATATCACAACAGCAAATAAGAGTCTGCTGCATATAAATGATTTTTACTATACAAAAACATTTGACATATATTACATATTTAATATTTCTCACAATAAGCTTATGGAATGGCTACTTTAATTCCTACTTCATGACTAAGTACAATTTGAGAGAGAAGGTGCCCCAATTAATGTTACACAACTCAGTGTGGAGACAGAGAACACCAAAATCCAGGGTATTTTCTACCACATTTCATTTACTTCATATTAAGAGGATATTTCAGTAAAGTTGACTTTATATCAACAAATAATCAGGACAGTTTTAGACCAAAATTTACTTGCAGGAGAATCGACAGAACAGTGAATGGTTTCCAACTGGGGAGATAGAGTTCAGTGAAAAATCAAGTGTAAAATTTTCCATTAATAGGGAAAAGAGGAAAAAAAAAAAAGAACAACACATGAGAACTAACTATAGAAATACTCTGCCCAATTTTTTGACACAGGGAGCTCAACCCAGTGCTCTGTAACAACCTAGAGGGAGATAAGAGGGAGGTTCAAGGAGGAGGAGACATATGTATACCTGTGGCAGATTCATGTTGATGTATGGCAGAAACCAGTGGAATACTGTACAGCAATTATCTTCCAATTAAAAAAATTAAAATAAATACTCTGACTCCTTGTGACTTTTCTTTTGAAGTTAAAAACTTGAAGGAAATCAGCCCTGGGATTTCTTTGGAAGGAATGATGCTAAAGCTGAAACTCTGGCCACCTCATGTGAAGAGTTGACTCACTGGAAAAAGACTCTGATGCTGAGAGGGGTTAGGGGCAAGAGGAGAAGGGATGACAGAGGATGAGATGGCTGGATGGCATCACTGACTCGATGGACACGAGTCTGAGTAAACTCCAGGAGTTGGTGATGAACATGGTGGCCTGGCGTGCTGCGGTTTGTAGGGTCGAAGAGAGTCGGACACGACTGAGTGACTGAACTGAACTGAAGGGTTCATTTGAATAATTCTAATCTTTAAGCTATGAAATTAAAAGACATTTGCTCCTTGGAAGAAAAGTTAGGACCAAGCCAGACAGCAGAGACATTATTTTGCCAATAAAGGTCCGTCTAGTCAAAGCTATGGTTTTTCCAGTAGTCATGTACGGATGTGAGAGTTGGACTATAAAGAAAGCTGAGCGCCGAAGAATTGGTGGTTTTGAACTGTGGTGTTGGAGAAGACTCTTGAGAGTCCCTTGGACTGCAAGGAGATCAAACCAGTCAGTCCTAAAAGAAATCAGTCCTGAATACTCGTTGGAAGGACTGAGGCTGAAGCTCCAATATCTGGCCACCTCATGCCAAGAACTGACTCCTTGGAAAAGACCCGGATGTTGGGAAAGATTGAAGGCAAGAAGAGAAGGGGACAACAGAAGATGAGCTGTTTGGATAGCATCACTGACTCAATGGACATGAGTCTGAGTAAACTCTGGGAATTGGTGATGGACAGGGAGGCCTAGTGTGCTGCAGTCAGTGGGGATGCAAAATTCAGACACTGAGAGACTGAACTGAACTGAATCTTTAATAATCTATTTTAAAATAAAATTTTGATATTAAATAAACTTTTCTTTAATAAGCATATGAAAATACCTTATATGAAATGATCTGCTAACATGGATGTTAGTATGATTAGAGTTTGACATATTTTAAGTTTCACTGTTTTGTCTTTTCTGTTTTCCAGAATTTCCACTCTTCATTAGAATGTCTATAGTTACTCTGAAGTGTTTTCAGGCAGTTAAAAAAAAAATCTTGTCAAGAGTTTTTAAGTGTTATACTTGGAAAAATGATGTCCATGTAGTCACCACGATGGTAATAAAATCCCTGTTTATTGAACTGGTCCTGCAAAAATTCTTTGATATTACTTTTCTAAAACTGTCACAATTTGGGAATAAAATTGGGGAGCTACTATTATAATACATCCGATTATTTGGAGACTAGATGCTTGCTGCTAAAACTGTGTTGTCAAAGTAAAATATTTCTTCCTTCTCAATTTTAGTTTTAAAATTGTTCGCTAGCTCAATGCAACATTCTGCGGCAGGACATCACGTAAGATGAATCTAAGTTAGGTGCAACTGTCTACCATCCACTGGGTGCTAAGAAATGAAGTATCTGAAATATTTGTCTCTCAATAAACCCTGGATAATGAGATATTTTCACCCAACTTTTCTCCTGCTACACAACCGACTCTTTGTGACCCCATGGACTGTAACCTGCTAGGCTCCTCTGTCCATGGGATTCTCCAGGCAAGCATATTGGAGTGGGTTGCCATCCCCCACTCCAGGGGATCTTCCCAATCCATGGGTCAAACCCAGGTCTTCTACATTGTGGTAGTATTCTTTACCACCTGAGCCACCAGGGAAGCGCTGCTACACAAGAATAATATGACTTTATTCGTTTAAATACCCAATTAAAAAGTATACAAGGTAAGGGACTTCCCTGGTGGTTCAGTGCTTAAAACTCTGCCTTCCAATGCAGGGGTGTGAATTCAGTCCCTGGTTAAGGAGCTAAGATTCCACATATCTCGGCTAAAAATGCCCCCCCCCAAACAAACAAACAACAACAACAACAATAACAAAAAACAACAACCAGAAAACAGGAGCAATGTTTTAACAAATTCAATAAAGACCTTAAGAATGATTCACATCAAAGTCTTTTAAAAAGTATACAATGTAAAACCAACTCTATTCCAAAACAAGCATTTGTTTTTTTTTCTTTTAATATGAGAAAAATATGATGATAGAAAGCTGGAAAAATGCAGAAAATTATTTTAAAATACAGAATTAAAAAGTACCAGATGGAAAGATTGACCTCATCTAATCACATAAGCTCTTTAAAAGCAAGTTTTCTTTGGCTGGTAGCAGAAAAAGAAATTAAAGAGACTGGATGTGTTGAGAAAATGTTGGCAAGAGAGGATATTCTGTTGTGGGCTTAAAGATGGAAGCAGCAAGAGGAGAAGGACCTGAGAGCTGGTCCTGTGAGCAGACAGTGACTCTCAATCATCATTCTGTAGCAGAATGAGAACCTCAGGCTATAGAAGACAAACAGCAATGAATTGGATTTAGTTAAAAACCCAACAGAGTTTGGAATCAGATTCTCCCCCACCAGATCCCTCCATGTGAGATGCCAGCCTGGTCATCATCTTGGCAGTTTGAAGCCCTAAGCAGAGAACACAATTGAGTCCACCTAGACTTCTGACCTGCAAAACACCAAATAATTAATACATTCTGCTATAAGTTGTTAAATTGGTGGCAGCAATGGCACCCCACTCCAGTACTCTTGCCTGGAAAATCCCATGGGTGGAGGAGCCTGGTGGGCTGCAGTCCATGGGGTCGCTAGGAGTTGGACACGACTGAGCGACTTCACTTTCACTTTTCACTTTCATGCATTGGAGAAGGAAATGGCACGCCATTCCAGTGTTCTTGCCTGGAGAATCCCAGGGACGGGGGAGCCTGGTGGGCTGCCGTCTATGGGGTCACACAGAGTCAGACACGACTGAAGTGACTTAGCAGCAGTAGCAGAGACCTTCACACAGATTGAAGTAAGTCAGAAAGAGAAAAACAAATATTGTATACCAACACATACATGTGAAATCTAGAAAAATGATATAGATGATTTTACTTGCAAACCAGATATACAGACACAGAAATAAGTGTATGCATATCAAAAGGCAAGGGAGTCATGAAATAAACTAGGAGATTGGGATTGACATATACACATTAATATACAATGTATGTATTAATATAAATAACTACTGAAAGCCTACTGTAGAACACAGGAACTCTGCTCAAAGCTCTGCAGTGACCTAAATGGCAAGGAAATTCCAAAATAGGAGATATATGTACATGTACAGCTGATTCACTTTACTGTATAGTAGAAATTAACAGAACACTGTAAAGCAACTATATGCCAATGAAAATTAATAAAAATAAATAAAACAATATTAATTGTGCTCCATGTCTAGTACATGAGATTTCTGATGTTTACAAATTTTTTTTCTCTGGTTTCCTGTCAAAACTTCTATATTTACAGGAAAATTTCAGGGCAAAAAAAATATCAAGAATTAGAGCATAATTAAAGAAAAGTTAGATTAATGGCTATAAAGTAAGGCTGCCTGAATATGAGCTTTGAGTACAAATGAGAAATAACTGATTAGTTTTGAGGACTTAATTCAAGTCTAATGAGTTTAAATACTTCTATATTATTAAATTAATGTTATGACAGCAAAAAATGTGATGTGCAGTAGGAGTGCTATCATTATCGTAACAAACCCTTCCTTAATGCAACCCTAAATATGTAAGCGGTTTCTCTTACCTTGGGCGTGGGGTATCTCTTCAGGGGTGCTCCAGCAAAGCACAGACGCTGCTCCTTACCTTGAATGAGGGGTATCTCCTCACGGCCGCCCTTCCGGACCTTCTACGTAGGATGGCTCCTCTAGGCCCTCCTGCCCCCGCGCAGCCACCGCTCCTTGGAAGTGGTGTGGCTCCTCCTGGCCGCCGCCCCTGACCTCGGATGTGGGGTAGCTCCTCTCGGCCGTTCCTGTGCTGTCGCAGCCAGGCATTCTCGGCCGCTGCCCCTGACGTCGGACATGGGGTAACTCCTCTTGGCCGCCGCCGTTTGGGCATGGGGTCCTCCCGGCTTCTGCCCCTGACGTTGGACGTGGGGTAGCTCCTCTCTGTCGTGCTTAGTGTGCCGGTTGCATCACTTCATGGGAAATAGATGGGGAAACAGTGGAAACAGTGTCAGACTTTATTTAGGGGGCTTCAAAATCACTGCAGATGGTGACTGCAGCCATGAAATTAAAAGACGCTTACTCCTTGGAAGAAAAGTTATGACCAACCTAGATAGAATTTTCAAAAGCAGAGACATTAATTTGCCAACAAAGATCCGTCTAGTCAAAGCTATGGTTTTTCCTGTGGTCATGTACGGATGTGAGAGTTGGACTGCGAAGAAGGCTGAGCGCCGAAGAATTGATGCTTTTGAACTGTGGTGTTGGAGAAGACTCTTGAGAGTCCCTTGGACTGCAAGGAGATCCAACCAGTCCATTCTGAAGGAGATCAACCCTGGGATTTCTTTGGAAGGAATGATGCTAAAGCTGAAACTCCAGTACTTCGGCCACCTCATTCGAAGAGTTGACTCTGGAAAAGACTTTGATGCTGGGAGGGATTGGGGGCAGGAGGAGAAGGGGACGACAGAGGATGAGATGGCTTGATGGCATCACTGACTCGATGGACGTGAGTCTGAGTGAACTCCGAGAGTTGATGATGGACAGGGAGGCCTGGTGTGCTGCGATTCATGGGGTCACAAAGAGTCAGACATGAGTGAGTGACTGAACTGAACTGAACTGAAATATGTAAGCATTTCATATAAAAATAGGAAATTGCTAAACTTTGCACCTATTAAAATTAGAAGAGAGTTCAATACAGATATGTGGCAATGATTAATTTCTTAGTGACTAGAAAACAATTCTGTTCAGTTCAGTTCAGTTCAGTTCAGTCACTCAGTCGTGTCTGACTCTTTGTGACCCCATGAATCGCAGCACGCCAGGCCTCCCTGTCCATCACCATCTCCTGGAGTTCACTCAGACTCACGTCCATCGAGTTAGTGATGCCATCCAGCCATCTCATCCTCTGTCGTCCCCTTCTCCTTCTGCCTCCAATCCCTCCCATCATCAGAGTCTTTTCCAATGAGTCAACTCTTCGAATGAGGTGGCCAAAGTACTGGAGTTTCAGCTTTAGCATCAGTCCTTCCAAGGAATACCCAGGAATGATCTCCTTTAGAATGAACTGGTTGGATCTCCTTGCAGTCCAAGGGACTCTCAGGAAAACAATTATTGATCACCACATTTTGGAAAGCTTTAAATCAATGTTTTTACTACAAAATGTTTCTGGGAAAAATTCAAGAGGAGCTAGATGAAAGATTTTGAAACTAGTGAGATATTGATTTTTCTAACTTTGTGTGCTAATTTGTGGATTTAATAGCCCCTAATTTAATTAGACTAATGCCTTTGTGTTGAGTTGCTTGTAGAGATGGGTTGCCTGAAAAGATGTTTGAATTTGTGAACTGATGTATCTCCAAAGAGGGGAAATTAATACACTTTTCATTGGTAATCTCGGTTAACAACATAACCAAAATAGCTATGGATTTGGAAAATTCTTGTAGTTTTATACCTGTTTCTTATTTATTTGTCACTTGAGGTTAGTAGAAGAGAATAGGAATTGTTTTAAAATTTGATCAATTAGGTCCATAACCAATTAGGTTAATACAATACAGCAATAGGATATTAAAAAAAAAAAAGTAGACACTTCATTTCTATGATAATGTTGAAAAATTGTGGGTGGGAACAAAGATGGGAAGCAGAGAAAAAGAAAATTAAAATTTACAGTAGAGATATATGAAGTGAAATATTTTTCTTTTCAGGCCATTATTCAAAGACACTGACTGAAATCACTGAATGAATAAGTGATTGACTTGGGGGACACAGTTGTCTAACAATTTAGGACTTGATTTAAAAGTTACATTTTAGTATATTTGTGTTTACCTATTACTGCCTTTTTGTAATTATTTAATTACAGAAAAATTACTTGTAATCATTTTTCAATTATTTATAAAACAGACAGGATTGAGTGAATAACACACAGTTATAATTATTTAATATCCATGATCAATCAGCCTGGCCAAATTTAGCTCATGATAAGCATAAGGTCATTTGCAGTTATCAATACCAAATCTATTTCCATTTTTATCTATTAGCCTCAAAGCCATAATACCCATCACAAATAAAACACATCAAAACCAAACAGAAAATTTGAGATGGAAAGCCAAAACAAAAAAAGAAAAAATAAATAAAGTATAGGACACCAGCTGAGCATTCAAGTTTACTGTTTTAAACAGTAAGGAAATGGCTGTGTATGGTGTAAAGTCTGTGCTGCTGCTGCTGCTGCTGCTAAGTTGCTCCAGTCATGTCCGACTCTGTGCGACCCCAGAGATGGAAGCCCAACAGGCTCCCCCATCCCTGGGATTCACCAGGCAAAAACACTGAAGTGGGTTGCCATTTCCTTCTCCAATGCATGAAAGTGAAAAGTGAAAGTAAAGTCTCTCAGTCACGTCCGACTCCTAGCGACCCCATGGACTGCAGCCCACCATCCATGGGATTTCCCAGGCTAGAGTAGTGGAGTGGGGTGCCATTGCTTTCACCAAAGTCTGTGCTATAGTGGACTAAATAGAAAATTATTCAGGAACAGCTGAGTTTAGGACCTTATTGAATTGAAAAAGTATTGGATTTACTACAATTTTCAAACTATTTACTCCCATAAAAGAAAAGCTGTTTTCACATGGAAGATTAGGAGAGGTTCCCAGGGAAAAGTCATGTCTACTGCAGAAAGTTTTTGATAAATAATTGGCTCTTCTCTCCTGTCATCAGTCATCATCATGTCCACAGATTTACAGCAAAAATATCATTGCAGGCCACAGAAAGAAAACCTGGCTATGGTGACCCACTAATTCTCTAGAATTATGACTTCTCAGGGTATTTTTTAGAACTTATTTTTAATTGGAGGATAATTGCTCTACAACGTTGTGTTGGTTTCTGCCATCCATCAACATGAATCAGCCAGAAGTACAGATATGCCCCCTTCTTCTGGAATCTCCCTCCCACCCTATCCCACCCTTCTAGGCTGTCACACAGCACTTGATTTGACTCCCTGAGCCATACAGCAAATTCCCACCGGCTATCTGTTTTACATGTGGTAATGTATATGTTTCAGTGCATGCGACTCTCTCAAACATCCCACTTTCTCCTTTTCCACTGTATCCACAAGTCTGTTCTCTATGTCTGTGATGCAGATACTGTCACGGTATTTGAGGCTGTTTCATCCACAGGCTGGAAAGTCACAGTGAGAGAGTGAGACACCATACAGGTCAGATTAGAGAAGCATACCTGAGTTAAATCAATCAATTTAGAAAACCATAAGACCAATGATGACAAACTCTGACCAACAGGATATTAAAAACAGAAGCTAAGGATAATAAATTGGGAAGTGCTACTAATGCAGTCAAGAGCAAAACCAAGAGGATAAATGAGAGGATTTCAAGAGCCAAGGAACTTTTACTTCCTTTTTCTAATCCCAAGATTGGAACAGAAGGTCTATTTTCAAATGGACAATGCCCATACATTTCAAAATAACTACCTTTGACCCATTTTCAATACCTAGAAAAGCATCAAGTTATGTTTTCTTTTTAATGACATTCTAAAAAAACTGGAAACATCGAGATTTGTTTCTGTTTAAAATAGTTTGCTATTGTATAGTAATTTAGTTAGTTTCCTTATTTCACTATTTTCCTTTCATTAGTTGAATTTATGTAATCTCTGGATTTTCTTTTTCTTCCTAATAAATATACTTCTAATCATTAACTGGCTATGTAATTTCTTAAAAAAAAATCACAGAAATCTGTGATACCTAAATATGATAGTGTTCAAAATCCCCTGTATGTATATGTATAGCTGATGTATCAGTGTATAGCTGATACACTTTCCTATACAGTAGAAACTAACACAATGTTGTAAGGTGACTATACTCCAAAAACATTAAAAAAAAAAACTAGGTATAAGAAATAGAAATTAGGAGATTAATTGAAATACTATTCAATAGATAAAGTTCACCAATCTTGGCAGATGACAGCACTCTTATGGCAGAAAGCAAAGAGGAACTGAAGAAGCTCTTGGTGAAAGTGAAAGAGGAGAGTAAAAAAGCTGGCTTAAAACTCAACATTCAAAAAACTAAGATCATGGCATCTGGTCAAACCACTTCATAGCAAATAGATAGGGAACAATGAAACAGTGACAGACTTTATTTTCTTGGGCTTCAAAATCACCATGGACGGTGATTGTAGCCATGAAATTAAAAAGTGCTTGCTCCCTGAAGGAAAAGCTATGACAAGCCTAGACAGTGTACTAAAAAGCAGAGACATCACTTTGCCAACAAAGGCCCATATAGTCAAAGTTATGGTTTTTCAAGTAGCCATGTACAGATGTGAGAGTTGGACCATAAAGAAGGCAGAGTGACAAAAATTTGATGCTTTCAAACTGTGATGTTAGGGAAGACTCTTGAGAGTCCTTTAGACTGCAAAAAGGTCAAACCAGTCAATCCTAAAGGAAATCAATCCTGAATATTCATTGGAAGGACTTATGCTAAAGCTGAATCTCCAATACTTTGGCCATCTGATGTGAAGAGCCAACGCAGAAAAGATCACGATGCTGGGAAAGATTGAAGGCGGAAGGAAAAGGGGATTACAGAGAATGAGATGGTTGGATGGCATCACCAACTCAATAAACGAGAGTTTGAGCATGCTCTGGGAGATGGTAAAGGACAGGGAAGGCTGGTGAAGTGCATTACATGGGTGAAGGAGTCAGACATGAATGAGTGACTGAACAATGACAAAGTGCAAAAAAGGAAAGTAAGGAGTTACAGAGAACTTCTGGGCTTCCCAGATGGCACTAGTTGTAAAGAACCCTCTTGAAAATGCGAGTTCAATCCCTGGGTCAGAAAGATCCCCTGGAGGAGGGAATGGCATCTGATTCCAGTATTCTTGATTGGAGAATCCGAGCTCTTTCAAATTCTAAAAGATGATGCTGTGAAAGTGCTTCACTCAGTATGCCAGCAAATTTGAAAAACTCAGCAGTGGCCACAGGACTGGAAAAAGTCAGCTTTCATTACAATCCCAAAGAAGGGCAATGCCAAAGATTGTACAAACTACCGCAAAACTGAACTCATCTCAAAAGCTAGCAAAGAAATGCTCAAAATTCTCCTAGCCAGGCTTAAAAGGTACGTGAGCCATTAACTTCCAGATGTTCAAGATGGATTTAGAAAAGGCAGAGAACCACAGATCAATCTGCCAACATGTGCTGGATTATGGAAAAAGGAAGAAAATTCCAGAAAAGCATCTAATTCTGCTTTATTGACTACACCAAAGCCTTTGACTGTGTAGATCACAACAAACGGTAGAAAATTCTTCAAGACCACCTTAACTACTTCCTGAGAAATCTGTATGCAGGTCAAGAAACAACAGTTAGAACTGGACATGGAAAAACAGACTGGTTCCAAATTGGGAAAGGAGTACATCAAGGCTGTATGTATATTGTCACCCTGATATTTAACTTATACACAGAGTACATCATGAGAAACGCTGGGCTGGCTGAAGCACAAGCTGGAATCAAGATTGCTGGGAGAAATATCAATAACCTCAGATACACAGATGACACCACCGTTATGGCAGAAAGTGGAGAGGAACTAAAAAGCCTCTTGATGAAAGTGAAAGAGGAGAGTAAAAAAGTTGGCTTAAAGCTCAACATTCAGAAAATGAAGATCATGGCATCCAGTCCCATCACTTCATGGAAAATAGATGGGGAAACAATGGAAACAGTGAGAGACTGTTTCCTTGGGCTCCAAAATCACTGCAGATGATAGCTGCAGCCATAAAATTAAAAGATGCTTGATCCTTTGGAAAAAAGCTATGACCAACCTAGACAGCATATTAAAAACCAGAGAAATCACCTTCTCAAAAAAGGTCTGTCTAGTCAAAGGTATGGTTTTTCCAGTAGTCATGTATGGATGCGAGAGTTGCACCATAAAGAAAGCGGAGTCCTGAAGAATTGATGGTTTTGAATTGTGGTGTTGGAGAAGACTCTTGAGAGTCCTTTGGACTGCAAGGAGATCAATCCAGTCAATCCTCAAGAAAATCAGTCCTCAATATTCAGTGGAAGGACTGATGCTGAAGCTAAAGCTCCAATACTTTGGCTATCTGATGGGAAGAACTGACTCATTTGAGAAGACCCCGATGCTGGGAAAGATTGAAGGCAGGAGGAGAAGGGGATGACAGAGGATGAGATGCTTGGAAAGCATCACCAACTCGATGGACATGAGTCTGAGCAAGCTCCAGGAGTTGGTGATGGACAGGGAGGCCTGATGTGCTGCAGTCCATGGGGTTGCAAAGAGTTGGATACAACTGTGCAACTGAACTGAACCAAAGGACAGAGAAGCCTGGCAGGCTACAATCCATAGGTCACATAGAGTTGGACAGGACTGAAGTGACTTAGCACACATGCACAGAGAACTTCTAGGTTTATATGTAGAACAATCTAACATACACACTATTAGCATTTCCAGCACTGTTACATTTATTAATTGTTTTGATTTGATAAGTAGACTGCAATGTAAATAAAGCAACTATATTTCTTTAAAAAAAATCCATGGGTATTAATTCTGTTTTTATTGTTTGGACTCTACAGTACTTGGTCTTTTTAAAATTTCACATTCTGCTATAAAAGTGTGGTTTAAACAAAAACTATGTAGAAATATTCCTGTATATTTTTATAATCTACCTTACATGGATTTTAATTCAAGGAGGGTTATGATTTGTTAAAGACCAGATTACCAACATTGTGCTACATCATCAGGGACACATAACTGTGAACCTGGGAATTGTTGTGTATCTTTAAAAATTATTTTAGAGAGAGTTCTAAGATGTTTACACTGTTTCTCCCTTCCTGTCCTCACTTCTGAACAGATTCTGGTGATCTTAAATTTCATACCAGCTGCAAATGTGGGATGTTTTGGAAGCTCAAAGATTAGACAATTCCTGTCCATTTTCAGCTTACAGTCTATAATAAAGACAGTCATTGTCGGCCAAAAGAAGAGCAGAATTAAAGGTACAAGTTGTGAAAAGCTTGGGAGTGAGCAGAATAAAGCATTATATAAGACTGGAATTAAAGCATATGTGGTTGAGGGAAGCAGAAGAATAGAAACATATCAGAACTGTACTATGTGATCATTCTACTCATATAGTAAAATTATTTTTAAGAATTCTAAATTACTATGGAATCTATGGGTACCTGAGATTCCCAGGTACTAGTGTTAAAGAACCTGTCCGCCAACGCAGGAGATGTAAGATGTAAGCTATAAGGTCCAAGTTCAATCCTTGGGTTGGGAAGATCCTCTGGAAGAGGCCATGGCAACCTACTCCAGTATTCTTGCCTGGAGAATCCCTTGAACAGAGGAGCCTGGCAGGCTACAGAGGATGACAGAGGATGAGATGCTTGGAAAGCATCACCAACTTGATGGACATGAGTCTGAGCAAGCTCCAGGAATTGGTGATGGACAGGGAGGCCTGGTGTGCTGCAGTCCATGGGGTTGCAAAGAGTTGGATACAACTGTGCAACTGAACTGAACCAAAGGACAGAGAAGCCTGGCAGGCTACAATCCATAGGTCACATAGAGTTGGACAGGACCCTCCATAGGGTCACAAACAGTCGGTATGAACACTATGCAGTTTTGCCATGTGACATGTCTTGTACATTATCTTGCCTTAATATTTATGTGTCCTATGGCTATGAAACATTCAGAAATTATTTGGTAAAGGAATACTGCCTATGGCTTTCTAAATTACTTCTTTGATCATTCCATCCTAAGCAGGATTTTCCTAAATACAAATGATTACATAATTATTTTGAAGAACTGAAAATTATTTTAAGAACTGAAAATCTCCTATGTTTATTATTTAGCTTTTTCCAGTAATTTTCTATGCACTTATTGAATCTTTCTACATGCCAGGCACTGAGCAAGGGACTTTCCATTCAACACTAAGGGCCTACAACAATATTACAACATAGTTTGCTCAATACTGTTTCAGAGAAAAAAAAAATCTATGCCCCAAAGAAATTAGGTAAGTTTCCTAGTGCCACATAAATATGTACAGAAATTAAAAATCAAATTCTAAAAACCAAATTACATTCTGAAGTGTACACTCCTCCCCAGACCATCTCCACTCTCTCAAATGTGTTTTATTCCATCACACTGCCTTTTGCTCTTGAAGAACTTGTATTTCTTGGAATTTAGATGATTTAAAGTACCTTACCTTTCTTGAAATGACATTAGCAGTTAAAATGGTTTGGGCTTTGAGCAAATTATTTAAGTATTAAAGCTTTGTATTCTTGTCACTGCTGTCATAAAGAAAGGTAATAGTTTATTTCTCTCTGAATCTTGAGTCCAAGCTTCCAAGCTATATTTGTACGGGAAACATTTGACGCATTCATGCTCTTTCTTATAGTTGCTAATTAACCGGTTAATTCATTTGAAATTACTCAGAATTTTATATCTGAGCTTTAAAACAGACACAAGAAATCTTATTTTTGCAATTTGACCGATTATGCAAAATCAAAGTTATCCTCTAATATGCACTAAAAACTTCTGATTTATTGATCAAAACCTTCTCTTTTGACCTTTATATACCACTTTTAGTTCTTTGGGATTTGTTTTATTCTAATTACATTCTCTAGTTCTGAAATCCATGAAGTGGTATGCTGAAGATATTTTTAAAAATATTCGTTAGCTTCTTTGTACTTTCCTCCTCATATACCTTTTAAAAAATGACTTCAATGACCTATGTACATCAAAGGCATTCTGTACCAGGGCTCTGCCAACACAATTCTAAATAATCCTTGAATTATGAGGGATAAAGGAGTATCTAAATTTGATTGTGATTTATACAAAATGTTTCATGACACTTTAGTTAGGAGTCAAAACTGTGTTCAGTTCAGTTATTCAGTTGTGTCTGGATCTGTGACCCCCTGGATTGCAGCACGCCAGGCTTCCCTGTCCATCACCAACTCCTAGAGCTTTCTCAAACTCATGTCCATCGAGTTGGTGATGTCATCCAACCATCTGAACCTCTGTCATCCCCTTTTCCTCCTGTCTTTAATCTTTCCTAGCATCAGGGTCTTTTCTAATGAGTCAGTTCTTTCCATTAGATGGCTAAAGTATTGGAGCTTCAACTTCAGCATCAGTTCTTCCAGTGAATATTCAGGGCTGATTTCCTTGAGGATTGACTGGTTTGATCTCCTTGCATTTCAAGGGACTCTCAGGAGTCTTCTCCAACATCACAGTTCAAAAGCATCAATTCTTCAGCACTCAGCTTTCTTTATAGTCCAACTCTCACATCCATACATGACTACTGGAAAAAACCATACCTTTGACTAGATGAAACTTTGTCAGCAAAGTAATGTACGTGCTTTTTAATATGCTGTCTAGTTTGGACATAGCTTTTCTTCCAAGGAGCAAGCATCTTTATTTTCATGGCTACAGCTAAAATCTGCAGTGATTTTGGAGCCCCCAAAATAAAGTCTGTCACTGTTTCCATTGTTTCCCCATCTATTTATCATGAAGTGATGGGAGCGGATGCCATGATCTTAGTTTTTTAATTGTTGAGTTTTAAGCCAACTTTTTCACTCTCGTCTTTCACTTTCATCAAGAGGCTTTTCAGTTCCTCTTTACTTTCTGCCATAAGGGTGGTGTCATCTGCATATCTGAGGTTATTGATATTTTTCCTTTACTCTTGATATCCTTGCAGTCCAAGGGACTATCTGACGCTTTTGAACTGTGGTGTTCGAAAAGACTCTTGAGAGTCCCTTGGACTTCAAAGAGATCAAACCAGATAGTTTTCATTTACTCTTGAACATAAAAGAAAACATGTGGAATTAATTTCAAAACAATGAATATAAGAATTCATTCTTATGAAAATTTATATTAAATAAATCTATTTCGAGCTATGTCAACTGATATTTATCAATATCAATTATAAATTTCAGACATACTATATATAATATACATAAGTATATTTGCATTTCATATATATGCATCACAAATGCATATAAGATTTACTTAATACATTATCACATTGTAATATTTAGCATACATTTTTATTTATATGCTATTTATTTAAATAACACATTGCTAATTATAGTTAACCTTCTCAAAAGCTTTCTATTTGTATACCTATCCATGTTTAACTAATCTGCAATAGGGATATTGGTATAACACTATCAAGGCAAGTCAACTGTGAGATTCCCTGCATGTTTAAAGCCAGTGAAATATAAAGAATAAATGGAATATGAATAAACAATATCATCATTCAAGTCTCTGCTGAAAGTCAGGTAAGACTCAAGGGGTTAGCTTTCTTGTCAGAAATCTTCATGAATACTTATCATAAAATGTACTTACAGTTCCAATCTTGGAGCTGACAGAAGCTTATTAAAACACATGTACACTTGTGGCTGAGTCATGTCAATGTATGGGAAAACCACCACAATATTATAAAGTAATTAGTCTCCAATTAAAATAAATAAATTAAGTTTAAAAATGTATTTATTTTAAATCTCAGTAAAATACTAAACTCTTTAACTTCTCAGTTCAGTTCAGTTCAGTCGCTCAGTTGTGTCTGACTCTTTGCGATCCTACGAATCGCAGCACACCAGGCCGCCCTGTCCATCACCAACTCTCAGAGTTCACCCAAACTTATGTCCATTGAGTAGGTGATGCCATCCAGCCATTTCATCCTCTGTCATCCCCTTCTCCTCCTGCTTCCAATCCCTCCCAGTATCAGAGTCTTTTCCAATGAGTCAATTCTTTGCATGAGGTGGCCAAAGTACTGGAGTTTCAGCTTTAGCATCAGTCCTTCCAATGAACACCCAGGACTGATCTCCTTCAGAATGGACTGGTTTGATCTCCTTGCAGTCCAAGGGACTCTGAAGAGTCTTCTCCAACACTACAGTTGAAAAACATCAATTATTCAGTGCTCAACTTACTTTATAGTCTTAACTCTCACATCCATACATGACTACTGGAAGAACCATAGCCTTGACTAGACAGACTTTTGTTGAGAAAGTAATGTCTCTACTTTTTAATATGATGTCTAGACTGGTCATGGCTTTTCTTCCAAGGAGAAAGTGTCTTTAAATCTCATGGCTGCAGTCACCATCTGCAGTGATTTTGGAGCCCCCCAAAATAAAGTCAACTACTGTTTCCATTGTTTCCCTATCTGTTTGCCATAAAATGAGAGGACTGAATGCCATTATCTTATTTTTTTGAATGTTGACTTTTAAGACAACTTTTTCACACTCTCTTTCACATTCATTAAGAGCTTTTTTAGTTCTTCACTTTCTTCCATAAGGGTGGTGTCATCTGTATATCTAGGGTAATTGATATTTCTCCTGGCAAGCTTGATTCCAGCTTGTGCTTCATCCAGCTCAGCATTTCATATGATGTTCTCTGCATGTTCTTGCCTGGAGAATTCCAGGGCCGGTGGAGACTTGTGGGCTGCCATCTATGTGGTCGCACAGAGTTGGACACAACTGAAATGACTTAGCAGCAGCAGCATGCCGGGGGCCAGCGTGAGGAATTCCGCCCATGGCAAAGGTCATGAGGAAGGAGGCTTGGCATACGCAAAGGCGTGATCAAGCCTCAGGAAACCCCCTGTTCCTGAGCATCTAACCCCAAAACCAGAGTCTGTTTTATGCTCTCCCCTACACCTCTGACTTTACGGGGGGCTCTCCCCCATAACCGTTTCTCTCAGAGATGCAGCTCCAAAGCAATAAAAATTCCTGGGCGTGACAAGAGTGTTTCAGCTTACGGACTCCTCTGAAGGTTATCTAGCCCGCCTGTATAGGTTTGTCCAGCCACATGTGATTGTTTACAGCCTCCCAATCTGAGAGGCACGAGATGTTTTAGACTTACTAAAGGCAAAATCTTTTGGGGAGTTGGAAATTATTAGTATAATGGGTTGGTTAGGAATTATATTGGTGAAGGGTTCTTCATTTGTTGTGTCAATAATTGCTGCTAATTCTCTGCTCTCGGTGGGACAAGGATGTCTCAGGTCAAACCTCTCTGCTGACAGACTAGTTTGTGTGACAGGATTATCCTTACTGCTGCCACTAGGCACATGATTGTTTACTACCTCTCAACCGTAAACAGCACAGAGAGTTTTGGAGTATTTTGAGAGTCTTAATTAGCATAGGACTTTTTCTTCTTGTTGAGTCAATGATTGCCGCCAGGCCTCCATATCCTTAGGCACTTGGGAATATATTAATCAATGTATTTGGAATATAGCAAAGGAAATACAGTAGTTTTTGATGTTAGCAATACTAGACTTTTTGAGTTAATGGATTTTCTCTTTTGTAATAGATCACTGTACTTTGTTATAAATCACTGTGTCCTTGCTATGTAAAAATGTAACTCTATCATATCTTAAGACTAAACAGATCTTAGGAGGAGCATTGGTGAAAGGATTTTCATTTGTTGGGCTGATGTTTGCTGCTAAATCTCCATGTTCCCTACCCTTATAATGAATATAACTAACATATAGGAGAAATAAGTATTAACCTTTAAGCATATAGGAAGAAATAAGTATTAACCTTTAAGACTAATCATGTTAACCTTGGGTTAAATAAATTCCTTTCTTGATTGTAACTAACTACACCCTCACCCTATAGGAATGTAACTTTATTTGGAGGGTGGTGCCTGGTTTAAGAAAAAGCACCCTTGGAAGAAATAAGTTTTTTGGTTATCAGAAAGAAAGGATCATAAAATGTCAGCAGGTCTCATTCATGGCCAGAAGTTGATGTAATATCCCTAAGACCTTTTTTTATACATTTATGTGAAGCACCTGATTTTGATAAAGGTCAGGACTGCTGACCCCCACGTGACTCTGTATTCATCCCTATGTATAACAAAAGGTATATAAGCAAACCCAAAAATAAAGAAATCGGATCAGTTTCCGGAAAGACTGATTCCCCCATGTTGCTTCTTTCTTGCTCCCGTTTTTCTGGCTGAATTCCCATCTGGAGCATGGATGCTATTCCACATAATCCAAGTTATTCAGCCTCCTTTTCTCCACTAATCTTCCTACTACACTATCCATTTCTAATCTCTCTATATCTGTGATTAAATATGTATTTTTCCAAAGACGCCGACTCTGTCCCCCCACCTTCAAATCACCTTGGATCCACCGGGGCTGGACCCCAGCAGCAGCATGTGAGTTAAATAAGCAGGTTGACAATATACAGCCTTGACGTACTCCTTTCCCAATTTGGAACCAGTTTATCATTCCAGGTCTGGTTCTAATCTTGCTTCTTGACACACATACAGATTTCTTAGGAGGTGTAAGGTGGTCTGGTATTCCCATCTCTTTAAGAATTTTCCACAGTTTGTTGTGATCCACACAGTCAAAGACTTTGGCATAGTAAATAAAGCAGAAGTAGATATTTTTCTGGAACTCTCTGCTTTTTCTGTTACCCAATGGATGTTGGCAATTTGATCTCTGGTTCCTCTGCCTTTTCTAAATACAGCTTGACTATCTGAAAGTTTTCGATTCACATACTGTTGAACCTGCTGACCCATGCCTTCACAGGAGACACACAAACATTCAAAGGCTGGTCTGGCTAAGTCTCTGGCGTCTTGGCTCTTTGTGCACACAAGTTTTTGTTTGAGCCCTCCAGGTGTCTCTGGCAGATATGGGATTTGATTCTAAATGCTATTTCGCCCCTCCTACCTTCTTGCTGGGGCTTTTACTTGCCCTTGGACATGGCATATCTTTTTTTTGGTGAGATCCAACATTCTCATATTGATGATTGTTCATCAGCGAGTTTTGGAGTTCTCACAAAAGAAGATATGCACATCCTTCTACTTCATCATCTTTCCTATTCAAGATGGTGAAGATGTGTGCACATCCTTCCACCCCCTCCCCATCTTGCCTATTCATCTTGTCTATCCATAGTATAATAATAAGTTGAAACTTAATTAAATAATAAATATTGCAGTATCAAGAGAAAGGCTGACTTTCAGTAGGCTTTACTGAATTGGTTTATGGCAGTCCTATTCTATTAAAAAACGATCACACCATAATAATTATAAAGGTAAGAGCCACAGAATCCAGTGACTGGAGACTTCTTGACGGTACATAAGCTTGTCAGTCAGACATCTGTATTCACTACACACTATGAGTCAAACCCTGGGGAAACACTAGTGGCCAAGAAAGGCAGACTCTAACATTCAGAGGAATTGTGTTGATGTAAGGTCAATGCTGTTGCTGATTTGTGATAGATAACAGTGTAATGACTTAAGATTGACTCAACATTGAAATATTTTAAACAAGGAAATCCATCCCCAAACATTTGTCTGTATATATGTGTGTATGTAACATGTATGTATTTAACCTAAAGATTATACAAATACATACTGGCAGATATCTGATTAAACATGATAAATTGGATACATGTGTTTATCTCCATGCCATTCTAAATTTTCAGAAAAAAAAAAAGTTCAAAGAGTCCAGTTTTACAAAGTTAAAGAGAAATGGAGAAAATGTTAAAACATTAATAGTAAGATAAAAACTTGAATACTTATCAGAATTGTTGTTGCTTAGTCACTAAATTATGGCCAACTCTTTTGCAACACCAAGGACTATAGTGTTCCAGGCTCCTCTTTCCATGGGATTTCCCAAGCAAGAATACTGGAGTGAATTGCCATTTCCTTCACCAGGGGATTGTCCCAGCTCAGGGATTGAACCTGCATCTCCTGCATTGGCAGGCAGATTCTTTACCACTGAGCTACCAGCGAAGCCCCATATTAACAAATGTGTTATGTGCTTAGTCACTCAGTCATGTCTGACTCTTGCCACCCCATAGAGTGTAGCCTGCCAGGCTACTCTGTCCATGGGATTCTTCAGGCAAGAATACTATAGTGGGTTGCCATTCCCTCCTCCAGTGGATCTTCCTGACCCAGGAATTGAACCTGGGTCGCCTGCATTGCAGGCAGAGAATCCACTGAGCAACCAGGGAAGCCCCATATTAACAAGTAATCAGATTTAAATATTTAAGCAATTATTCATCCTGGGTAGAAAATGATAATATAATGGAAAATGGAACTTTACTACAGGATTTATCATTGTCATTATAATACAAATAATGATACCATTGTGATATAACCATAGTAAGGAAATAAGGTAAGAAAATGCGTTTGTGATTATGTGTGTGAGAGTATGTTCTGTTTATATGTGAATGTTTTGTGGTGAAGGAAGTGTCAAAAAGAGTGCTGAATTTGCATCTTCTATAGGGAAAGTACAATAGTGTCCAAAATTAAAAAGTCAAGAGAGAGCGTAGGATAAGAGTAATGTTGAAAATTTGTATGTAGGGAAGTGAAGAAATAGTTAAAATATTTAAGACAATTGCTTTTGAAAGTTGCTGTTAGGTTATGGGGTGGACTTTTAATTATATATCTGCCAATATTTTATGATTTTTAAAATAGTGTAGATGGGTTGCGTTGATAAAAGCAGTTTTAAAAATAGCATAAAATGGGTTTAAATTTGTTGGAAGAGAAAAATAAATAAGTCATCATCAAACACTTCTTGAAACTCTGACATATTAAAAGTTTTATTTTAATATATGTGACTATATGTTAGAAATCATCAAATGATGACTGGTTCCCTTGGGGAAGAATTTAAAGTTAGAAGTTAAGGCTCTAATATAAATAATTTTCTCTAGAAGACCTCCCCTCAACCCACAAGGGTTGGTTCACTGTTCATTGTATACAGTCTTTATAACTTTCAAAACATTTCTGTCATAGTTAATACACATAATATTGTGACTAGTCTGTTGCCTGTCTGTCTAGGCTGAATTTCAGGTAGGGTGGGAAAACGGAGGAGACAGAAAATTGTAAATTCATTCATTTGATCTTAGAATTACATCATTTACTTTTACTCACTAGTTAATCTTCTGGATTGCAAACTATTTTATGATACAAACTTATTTTGAAATATGTTCATATCAGAATCTCTTGGCAGATTTTAGTCACATTTACAAATCCATGGCCATTTGTGAATTTGTATCACAGTCCTAATTTCATTTTTTTTTTAGGAAACATGAGCTTTGGGGGAAAAATGTAGTGTCATTGGTCTAAAGAGGGCAAAAAAGCCTTCATTAGTCTTGATTAAATTTCTAATCAGTATTCATTTCCAGTTTCTTCCAAGTTTCACTAGAACATAGCAAATAAAAAACAAATCACCAAGTCTGACAATATTTAAAATATTTAATGTCACTTTCCAGATTCATTATTTTCTTTTCTTCAAGGCAACGGACAGCTTAGTTTTTATGGAAAGAAAAATAGATCCTCTGTGGCCATTTCTGTGCATTAAAAGATTTTTAGTTTTCTAAGACACCATTCCAATTTTATCTAAACAAATGCTGAAGGCAACCAGACTGTTTATATTATGCTTCTCTCCAAGTGAATGACTTGTACATACTTCTGATAATAGGAGAGACTTTCCACTTAAAAAATATATATATATATATGTGTGTGTGTGTGTGTGTGTGTATATATATATATATATTTATTATTTAATGAAGCATAATTGCTTTCCAGAATTTTGTTGTTTTCTGTCAAACCTCAACATGAGTCAGCCATACGTATACATATATCCCCTCCCTCTTGAACCTCTCTCCCTTCTCCCTTCCCATCCCAGCACTCTAGGTTGATACAGAGCCCCTGTTTGAGTTTCCTGAGACATACAGCAAAATCCCATTGACTATTTTGTATATGGTAATGTAAGTTTCCATGTTATTTTTTCCATACATTTCTCCCCATCCTCCCCTTTCCACATGTCCATAAATCTGTTCTCTGTATGTTTCTCCATTGCTGCCCTGCAAATAAATTCTTCAATACACATATTTCTAGATTCCATATACAGGTGTTAATATATGATATTTCTCTTTCTTTTTCTGACTTACTTCACTCGGTATAATAGATTCTAGATTCATCCACCTCATTAGAACTGACTCAAATGTGTTCCGTTTAATGCTGGATAATATTCCACTGTGTATGTGTATTGCAACTTCTTTATACATTCATCTGTTGGTAGACATCTAGGTTGCTTCCATGTTCTATCGATTGCAAATAGTGCTGCAAGGAAAAATGGGATACATGTGTCTTTTTCAATTTTGGTTTCTTCAGGGAATACGCCTTGGAGTGGGATTGCTGGGTAATATGGTGGTTTTATTCCTTGTTTTTTAAGGAATTTACATACCATCTTCCATAGTGGCTGCATCAATTTACATTCTCACCAAAAGTGCAAGGGCATTCCCTTTTCTCCACATCCTCTCCAGCATTTATTGTTTGTAGACTTTTTGATGATGGACATTCTGACTAATGTGAGGTGATATCTCATTGTAGTTTGTATTTCTCTAATAATGAGCGATGTTGAACATCTTTTCATGTTTTGTTAGCCATCTGTGTGTCTTCTTTGGATAAATGTCTGTTTAGAACTTTCCCCCACTTTTTGATTGGCTTGTTTGTTTTTCTGGTATTGAGTTGTATGAGCTGCTTGTATATTTTTGCAATTAATCCTTTGTCAGTTTTTTCACTTGTTATTATTTCCTCCCATTCTGAGGGTTGTCTTTAATCTGCTTTTTGTTTCCTTTGCTGTGAAAAAGCTTTGAAGTTTAATCATGTCCCACTTACTTACTTCTGTTTTTATTTCCATTACTCTATGAGGTGGGGAATAGAGGATCTTGCATTTTTTGATTTATGTCATTGAGTGTTCTGCCTAGGTTTTCCTGTAAGAGTTTTATAGTTTCTGGTCTTACATATAGGTCTTTAATCCATTTTGAGTTTATTTTTGAGCATGGTATTAGTTCAATTCAGTTCAGTCACTCAGTCGTGTCTGACTTTACAACCCCATGAACCGCAGCACACCAAGGCCTCCTTGTCCATCACCAACTCTAGGAGTCCACCCAAACCCATGTCCATCAAGTCAGTGATGCCATCCAACCATCTCATCCTCTTCCATCCCCTTCTCCTCCTGCCCTCAATCTTTCCCAGCATCATGGTCTTTTCAAATGAGTCAGCTCTTTGCATCAGGTGGCCATTAAGTATTGGAGTTTCAGTTTCAACATAAGTCCTTCCAATAAATACCCAGGACTGATCTCCTTTAGGATGGACTGGTTGGATCTCCTTGTAGTCCAAGGGACTCTCAAGAGTCTTCTCCAACACCACAGTTCAAAAGCATCAATTCTTTGGTGCTCAGCTTTCTTTATAGTCCAGCTCTTACATCCGTACATGACCGTTGGAAAAGCCATTGCCTTGACTAGATGGACTTTTGTTGGGAAAGTAATGTCTCTGCTTTTTAATAGGCTGTCTAGGTTGGTCATAACTTTCCTTCCAAGGATAAGCATCTTTTAATTTCATGGGTGCAGGTGCTATCTGCAGTGATTTTGGAGCCCAAAAATAAAGTCAGCCACTGTTTCCATTGTTTCCCATCTGTTTGCCATGAAGTGATGGGGCCGGATGCCATGATCTTAGTTTTCTGAATGCATTAAATGGGATTCAAATAAATACCCCAAAATGAGAAAGTAAAGAGAAACCCCAGAAGCATGACAATTACAAAATCAGTCAAATAATAATTAAAGTAACAGAATATACACATATACATATAGAGCCACAAGCAAAATCAAAACAGTCCAACAAATATAATGTACAATAGATTGACTCAGTGAACAAAGGAAACCAAAAATGATATTCACTAGTTAAGAACAAAGTAACTAAAGTACAAACTGGAAAACATAACTAAAGCAAGTTGCCAACTGGGAAATTAAGCAATGAAACCAAAACTAACAAATATGGTGAAAAAAAGAAAGGAAAAAAAGAATAGAAATGCAAAGTTAGATAGAGGTAGATAAAGAAGATCTGTATATATTAAAGATTAACTGCAAGGGGGAAAGAACAGTAGGAAAATCAAACAAAGGAATAAATGTAGAAAAATAATAAGTTTAAATAATTTAAGAGAAAAAAGGGAAAATTCCATAGAACTTCAGAAGTCCAATGTGGAGGCAGAGGTTTATAACAGCAATGAAAATTATGATTGAAAAAAAATATGGAAAGCTTAAGTAGATTTCATAGTGCTAATACAGTTGACAGCTACAGTGGGGGGTGGAGGGGAGGAAAGAAAAAAGAAAGGGAAAAGAATACGGAAGAAACTACAGAACAAGTCAAAATACAAGAATAATGAGGTTTTTCTTGAGTCTGTGCTGCTAGCGTCCTTCCCTCACTGGGAGCCACAGTCTACCTCACCTCCCTAAGATGCCCTCCAACGTTGCACTGGTCTCTGGACCTGCTTGGAGGCAGCTCACTCTAATGTGGTCATACTCCTGTGTATTCTCACCTCCAGTGTTCGCAGCTACCAGAAATAGTCTGTTTTCTTTTGTGGGACCTCTCAATGTCCTTTTATATATTCCATAGACATAGAGTCTGCTAGTTGATCATGTGGATTTAATCTGCAGCTTATACAGCTGGTGGGAAGATTCTGAGTTCTCTTACTTAGCCACACTGCCCCTGGATTTCAATTGTGGCTTTATCTCCACCTCTGTATGTGGGTCATCCACTAGGGTTTTCTCCTGAGGCTGCCCTGGAGGACTTCTGACTGACCCAGTGATGGCTAGGTGAGGAGATGGTGCACTACTTAGATGCAGGGGCCCTAGCAGCACCTGGTATTTAGGGAAGTTGAAGGCTAGGGCACAGGAAATAAAGAGCTTTAAAAGGGTATGGCAACCCACTCCAGTATTCTTGCCTGGAGTATCCCACTGACAGAGAGACCTGGTAGGCCACAGTCCACAGGGTCACAGAGTTGGATATGACGAAGTGACCCAGCATGCATAGACACCAGACATTTTTTGCCTGTGGCAGCTTTACCCCAGTGGGGGTTGAGCATGAATAGGGCACAGCTGCTTGGGCTGCAGGGACCCTGGCAGTACCAAAGTGCAGGGACATGGACTGCCTCAGCCACAGGAGTTATGGCCCCATCAGAGTCTGTTTTTCTAGCCTCTATCAGCTGGTGATCAGAAGACCTCTCTGGCTAGACTTTCTCCATTGTTGTGCCTGTTCATGCACTGAGAGGGCTCCTTTTCTTGGGGTCCTTCTCTGTTCATCACATCAGGCACATAAGGGGGCCCCCTGGCTGGGGTCCCACTCTGTTGTTTAGTATGTCAGGCACTTAATGGGGCACCCTGGATGGGTTCCTACTGTATTATTCTGGCATGTCAGGCACTTAAATGGCCTACTGGTGGGGTTCTACTCTGTTGTTACACATGTCAGGTGCTTGATGGACCAGCCTCTCTGTTGTTCAGCTACCAATGCTGAGGGGGTAGGGAGAGAGAGGCTACAATGATGGCTCCACCCCCAAGGTGATACTCAGTATATCACCTTACTTCCATGGCTGCCTGGCTTTCCTACACAGGAGTTTCCCACCACAATGTCCTCCCTCATGTCCCCTCAGTCTATCTCTCTCTGCAGTCAACAGTAGCTCTTGCCCTGGGATTGCTCCACAATTCCTGTGCTCTAGCTCCCAGCCACTACACCTTCTAGGGGACCTTTATTCCTGTCTGGGGTATGTATGGCTATGGCAAGGACTGTCTGACTCTCATTCCATTTAGGCTACCACAGAGTGGCTGCTTCACTCTCAGCCTCAAATGTTTCTCCTCTGACCCAGCGAGTTGTTCCAGTGTGGGCATCGGACCCCTGCTTCAGTTCACCCCCTGCCAAGAGCAGATCGAGTACTACCAACACTCCCCTTAGTTCCTTCATCCTACCGAGTTTTGCGTGGTTATATATTCTTTCCCAGTGGTTAGATACTCCTGCCCACTCTCAGCTGGTGTTCTGCAAGCACTTCTGTTTCTGAAGGTGTATTCCTGATATATCTGGGGAGAGAGATGTACTCCATATCCACCTACTCCTCCGCCATCTTGTTCCTGCTCAGAGTCTTTCCATTTTTAAATGGTGTTTATTTCATTAATGTAATATAGGACCTGGACCTTCATTTTGGAAAACTGCATCAACATATTCCCCCGAAGGAAGGTGAAATTATGTGATGATGAGGAAAAAAAGAGCCATCTCTCTTCCTTTTTTCCCCTGAGATCCTTGTTAGAGTCACATGGGAGGCATGTCCTATAAATAAATCAGAAGATAGTGTAATGCAGCAATTTTCTAGAACGTTGTTAAGTGTTATTGTAGAGTCTCTAATTCATTGAAGTCTATTAAACCTGATCTGTAAAATTATAGTATTTTTAATCTTCAGTATATGTCAAATTTTAAGAGTAGAGCAGAAAAAAAATTTCCAATTTTGTAATAATATATCTAAATCCTCAAATTGCTGGTGATTTTATAAAATTTAATTTAATTTAATTTAATTTTATTTTATTTTTTTAATTTTAAAATCTTTAATTCTTACATGCGTTCCCAAACATGAACCCCCCTCCCCCCTCCCTCCCCATAACATCTCTCTGGGTCATCCCCATCCACCAGCCCCAAGCATGCTGTATCCTGCATCAGACATAGACTGGAAATTCGATTCTTACATGATAGTATACATGTTAGAATGCCATTCTCCCAAATCATCCCACCCTCTCCCTCTCCCTCTGAGTCCAAAAGTCCATTATACACATCTGTGTCTTTTTTCCTGTCTTGCATACAGGGTCATCATTGCCATCTTTCTAAATTCCATATATATGTGTTAGTATACTGTATTGGTGTTTTTCTTTCTGGCTTACTTCACTCTGTATAATCGGCTCCAGTTTCATCCATCTCATCAGAACTGATTCAAATGAATTCTTTTTAACGGCTGAGTAATACTCCATTGTGTATATGTACCACGGCTTTCTTATCCATTCATCTGCTGATGGACATCTAGGTTGTTTCCATGTCCTGGCTATTATAAACAGTGCTGCGATGAACATTGGGGTACATGTGTCTCTTTCAATTCTGGTTTCCTCGGTGTGTATGCCCAGAAGTGGGATTGCTGGGTCATACGGTAGTTCTATTTGCAATTTTTTAAGGAATCTCCACACTGTTCTCCATAGTGGCTGTACTAGTTTGCATTCCCACCAACAGTGTAGGAGGCTTCCCTTTTCTCCACACCCTCTCCAGCATTTATTGCTTGCAGATTTTTGGATCGCAGCCATTCTGACTGGTGTGAAGTGGTACCTCATTGTGGTTTTGATTTGCATTTCTCTAATAATGAGTGATGTTGAGCATCTTTTCATGTGTTTGTTAGCCATCTCTATGTCTTCTTTGGAGAAATGTCTATTTAGTTCTTTGGCCCATTTTTTGATTGGGTCGTTTATTTTTCTGGAATTGAGCTGCAGAAGTTGCTTGTATATTTTTGAGATTAGTTGTTTGTCATTTGCTTCATTTGCTATTATTTTCTCCCATTCAGAAGACTGTCTCTTCACCTTGCTTATATTTTCCTTTGTTGTGCAGAAGCTTTTAATTTTAATTAGATCCCATTTGTTTATTTTTGCTTTTATTTCCAGAATTCTGGGAGGTGGATCATAGAGGATCCTGCTGTGATTTATGTCTGAGAGTGTTTGCCTATGTTCTCCTCTAGGAGTTTTATAGTTTCTGGGCTTACGTTTAGATTTTTAATCCATTTTGAGTTTATTTTTGTGTGCGGTGTTGGAAAGTGATCTAGTTTCATTCTTTTACAAGTGGTTGACCAGTTTTCCCAGCACCACTTGTTAAAGAGATTGTCTTTACTCCATTGTATATCCTTGCCTCCTTTGTCAAAGATAAGGTGTCCATATGTGTGTGGATTTATCTCTGGGCTTTCTATTTTGTTCCATTGATCTATATGTCTGTCTTTGTGCCAGTACCATACTGTTTTGATGACTGTGGCTTTGTAGTAGAGCCTGAAGTCAGGCAAGTTGATTCCTCCAGTTCCATTATTATTTCTCAAGATTGCTTTGGCAATTCGAGGTTTTTTGTATTTCCATGCAAATCTTGAAATTATTTGTTCTAGTTCTGTGAAAAATGTTGCTGGTAGCTTGATAGGGATTGCATTGAATTTGTAAATTGCTTTGGGTAGTATACTCATTTGCACTATATTGATTCTTCCGATCCATGAACATGGTATATTTCTCCATCTATTAGTGTCCTCTTTGATTTCTTTCGTCAGTGTTTTATAGTTAAGAAGGAAATGGCAACCCATTCCAATGTTCTTGCATGGGAAATCCCATGGGGAGAGGAGCCTGGTGGTCTGCAGTCCATGGGTTTGCAGAGTCACGCATGACCACAACTAAACAACAACAACAATTATTTCTTATGGGCTTTGAAATATCTTTACTCCAAAAAAATTACAAAGTAAAGTAGTGAAATTCTACACTTCTTTTTAATTTAGCCACTGTCTAATGTATTCCACACGTTTACCTTCAGATCTCCTGGGAGATGACATTACTAAAGAACACTGCTACCCAGTATCTGTGTTCAAGTTGGCATTTATTTGATTTAAAGTGTAAGAATGCAAAAGTTTGATTTTTAGCAGTGTTCCACTAAGGGGAAGATGCTGACCCCTGGGAACATCTAGATACATTCTAGAGGATCACCCTACCACTATGAAAAACTGCTTTATGTGAATACAGAAAAATCTAAACCATTTTCATTTTGCCTTGATGTGTTTTTGCAACCTGATTAAGAAAGTGAGGCATCTATCCATTAATTGAACAGAGACAACTTAAGACAACATACACCCGTGTGACAAATTGAGTAGAGTCATAAAAATTGAAAGAGTTTAAAAAACTTTCTGAATTAAGTTAGCTTTTAGTAGCATGCAAATGCAGTATGTATGTGTATATATAAAGGTCTGAATAACATTGTACCAAATGCCAATGAGCGATATGCTTTAAAATGGCTAATTTTAAGTTATGTGAATTTGACCTTGATAAGTAATCTACATTTATTGTATGCATACATAATAAATACTGTAATTTTTTTGGCTTGTTTATTAGATGTTGAATGAATAGAAAGTCAGTCATTACTTTCAGATAAGTTTTATGGTGTTACAGAAATTATTTTCACTGAATTCAACAATGAGCTCTCTCTGTAGCCAAATATAACCAAAGCTAATATTTTAGTGACATGTTTCTCATTACAGTAATATGAAGTGTATGGACCAATAAATTAAGCAAATTAAAGTTATATAAATGCATAAACAGAAGTTGTAATGAGGGAAATCTTTGAAATAACACAATATCTTAAGAATCATATATTTAAACATCCAGTTAATTAATACAACCAGGGTCAATTGTAGGTAAGTAAATCAACAGTTTATTTTCCCACTTCTCACATGGTAGCTCATTAGCAATACGAGCTGAACTAATTATATTTAAATATTATTCTGAATTTGGACTACAGAGATTTTAGATGTTGTAAACCAAACATTAAAATGATTTTACAAATGACTATAGATGGAAAAGATTTTAGCTACCTTCTCAGTAAAGTGGACAAGTACAAGTTTAGTCTGTAAAAGTATATATTCTTTTAAAAATTGTTGTTTCTTTTTATTCTTAGTCTGTTTACATAAATTTGTCAGCAGATGTTTATGATTTAATTGAAGTCAGTTTTTTTCAGCATATTTATGTAAAAACAATTTTTCAACTGCATCTTGGAAACAAAAAATGCAAAAATATTTGTTACATAATAATTCAAAATCTAATAAGAGACTGGCTAGATGTTTTCAAACGCTAAGTCATTTGTGCTTAATTAAATAGTTCATTATGAATTATGATTTCTTATATATACTGCAATTGAGAGATATAGCACAGATACTTCAAATTTAGTTTCACACTAGGAACTATCAAGCTACCAACAGTATTTTTCAGAGAGCTAGAACAAATAATTTCACAATGTGTATGGAAATACAAAAAACCTCAAATAGCCAAAGCAGTCTTGAGAAAGAAGAATGGAATTGGAGGAATCAACCTGCCTGACTTCCGGCTCTACTACAAAGCCACAGTCATCAAGAGAGTATGGTACTGGCACAAAAACAGAAATATAGATCAATGGAACAAAATAGAAAGCCAAGAGAGAAATGCACGCACCTATGGTCACCTTGTCTTTGACAAAGGAGGCAAGAATATATAATAGATTAAACACAATCTCTTTAACAAGTGGTGCTAGGAAAACTGGTCAACCACTTGTAAAAGAATAAAACTAGTTAACTTTCTAATACCACACACAAAAATAAACTCAAAATGGATTAAAAATCTAAACGTAAGCCCAGAAACTATAGAACTCCTAGAGGAGAACATAGGCAAAACACTCTCCGACATAAATCACAGCAGGATCCTCTATGATCCACCTCCCAGAATACTGGAAATAAAATCAAAAATAAACAAATGGGATCTAATTAAAATTAAAAGCTTCTGCACAACAAAGGAAACTATAAGCAAGGTGAAAATACAGCTTTCTGAATGGGAGAAAATAATAGCAAATGAAGCAACTGACAAACAACTAATCTCAAAAATATACAAGCAACTAGTGCAGCTCAATTCCAGAAAAAATAAATGACCCAGTCAAAAAATGGGCCAAAGAAGTAAACAGACATTTCTCCAAAGAAAACATACGGATGGCTAACAAACACATGAAAAGACGATCAACATCATCACTCATTATCAGAGAAATTCAAATCAAGACCACAATGAGGTACCATTTCATACCAGTCAGAATGGCTGTGATCCAAAAGTCTGCAAGCAATAAATGCTATAGAGGGTGTGGAGAAAAGGGAACCCTCTTACACTGTTGGTGGGAATGCAAACTAGTACAGCCACTATGGAGAACAGTGTGGAGATTCCTTAAAAAATTGCAAATAGAACTGCCTATGACCTAGCAATCTCACTGCTGGGCATACACACCGAGGAAACCAGATTTAAAAGAGACACATGTACCCCAATGTTCATTGCAGCACTGTTTATAATAGCCAGGACATGGAAACAACCTAGATGTCCATCAGCAGATGAATGGATAAGAAAGCCGTGGTACATATACACAATGGAATATTACTCAGCCATTAAAAAGAATACATTTGAATCCATTCTAATGAGGTGGATGAAACTGGAGCTGATTATACAGAGTGAAGTAAGCCAGAAAGAAAAACACCAATGTAGTATACTAACATATATATATATGGAATTTAGAAAGATGGTAATGGTAACCCTGTATGTGAGACAGCAAAAGAGACACAGCTGTGTAGAACGGACTTTTGGACTCAGAGGGAGAGGGAGAGGGTGGGATGATTTGGGAGAATGGTATTGAAACATGTATACTATCATGTAAGATGCGAATCGCCAGTCTATGTTCTATACAGGATACAGGATGCTTGGGGCTGGTGCACGGGGATGATCCAGAGAGATGATATGGGGGAGGAGGTGGGAGGGGAGTTCAGGATTGGGAACTCATGTACACCCGTGGCAGATTCATGTTAATGTATGGGAAAACCAATGCAGTATTGTAAAGTAAAATAAAGTAAAAATACAAAATTAAAAAAATAAAATTGTTTTCTTTTTATTCCTAGTCTGTTTACATAAATTCTGTCAGCAGATATTTATGATTTAATTGAAGTCAAGTTTTTCAGCATATTTATGTAAAAACAATTTTTCAACTGCATCTTGGAAACAAAAAATGCAAAAATATTTGTTACATAATAATTCAACATCGTTAAAATCTAATAAGAGACTGGCTAGATGTTTTCAAATGCTAAGTCATTTGTGCTTAACTGAATTGTTCATTAGATTTCTTATATATACTGCAATTGCGAGATATAACACAGATACTTCAAAATTTAGTTTCAAACTAGGAACTTTTAATACTTTGCTTTAAATGTAATTTAATGTGAGATTAACTATTCAACATAGTTCTGCAAGTTTTGACCACAGCAATTAGAGCAGAAAAAGAAATAAAAGGAATCCAAATTGGAAAAGAAGTAAAACTCTCACTGTTTGCAGATGACATGATCCTCTACATGGAAAACCCAAAAGACTCCACCAGAAAATTACTAGAGCTCATCAATGAATATAGTAAAGTTGCAGGATATAAAATCAACACACAGAAATCCCTTGCATTCCTATACACGAATAATGAGAAAGTAGAAAAAGAAATTAAGGAAACAATTCCATTCACCATTGCAACGAAAAGAATAAAATACTTAGGAATATATCTACCTAAAGAAACTAAAGACCTATATATAGAAAACTATAAAACACTGATGAAAGAAATCAAAGAGGACACTAATAGATGGAGAAATATACCATGTTCATGGATCAGAAGAATCAATATAGTGCAAATGAGTATACTACCCAAAGCAATTTACAAATTCAATGCAATCCCTATGAAGCTACCAGCAACATTTTTCACAAAACTAGAACAAATAATTTCAAGATTTGTATGGAAATACAAAAAACCTCGAATAGCCAAAGCAATCTTGAGAAAGAAGAATGGAACTGGAGGAATCAACTTGCCTGACTTCAGGCTCTACTACAAAGCCACAGTCATCAAGACAGTATGGTACTGGCACAAAAACAGACATATAGATCAATGGAACAAAATAGAAAGCCCAGAGATAAATCCACACACATATGGACACTTTATCTTTGACAAAGGAGGCAAGAATATACAATGGAGTAAAGACAATCTCTTTAACAAGTGGTGCTGGGAAAACTGGTCAACCACTTGTAAAAGAATGAAACTAACACCATACACAAAAATAAACTCAAAATGGATTAAAGATCTAAATGTAAGACCAGAAACTATAAAACTCCTAGAGGAGAACATAGGCAAAACACTCTCAGACATAAATCACAGCAGGATCCTCTATGATCCACCTCCCAGAATTCTGGAAATAAAAGCAAAAATAAACAAATGAGATCTAATTAAAATTAAAAGTTTCTGCACAACAAAGGAAAATATAAGCAAGGTGAAAAGACAGCCTTCTGAATGGGAGAAAATAATAGCAAATGAAGCAACTGACAAACAACTAATCTCAAAAATATACAAGCAACTTCTGCAGCTCAATTCCAGAAAAATAAACGACCCAATCA
Source organism: Capra hircus (assembly GCF_001704415.2). Lineage (NCBI taxonomy): Eukaryota > Metazoa > Chordata > Mammalia > Artiodactyla > Bovidae > Capra > Capra hircus. The sequence continues at coordinate 6,546,646 of NC_030823.1, forward strand.
AAAAATGGGCCAAAGAACTAAATAGACATTTCTCCAAAGAAGACATAGAGATGGCTAACAAACACATGAAAAGATGCTCAACATCACTCATTATTAGAGAAATGCAAATCAAAACCACAATGAGGTACCACTTCACACCAGTCAGAATGGCTGCGATCCAAAAATCTGCAAGCAATAAATGCTGGAGAGGGTGTGGAGAAAAGGGAAGCCTCCTACACTGTTGGTGGGAATGCAAACTAGTACAGCCACTATGGAGAACAGTGTGGAGATTCCTTAAAAAATTGCAAATAGAACTACCTTCTGACCCAGCAATCCCACTGCTGGGCATACACACCAAGGAAACCAGAATTGAAAGAGACACATGTACCCCAATGTTCATCCCAGCACTGTTTATAATAGCTAGGACATGGAAACAACCTAGATGTCCATCAGCAGATAAATGGATAAGAAAGCAGTGGTACATATACACAATGGAGTATTACTCAGCCATTAAAAAGAATTCATTTGAATCAGTTCTGATGAGATGGATGAAACTGGAGCCGATTATACAGAGTGAAGTAAGCCAGAAAGAAAAACACCAGTACAGTATACTAACACATATATATGGAATTTAGGAAGATGGCAATGACGACCCTGTATGCAAGACAGGGAAATAGACACAGATGTGTATAATGGACTTTTGGACTCAGAGGGAGAGGGAGAGGGTGGGATGATTTGGGAGAATGACATTCTAACATGTATACTATCATGTAAGAATTGAATCGCCAGTCTATGTCTGATGCAGGATACAGCATGCTTGGAGCTGGTGCATGGGGATGACCCAGAGAGATGTTATGGGGAGGGAGGTTGGAGGGGGGTTCATGTTTGGGAACGCATGTAAGAATTAAAGATTTTTAAATTAAAAAAAAATAAATAAAAAGTAAAAAAAAAAATTAAAAACTTTTAAAATCACTAACAGTTATGCTTTTTCCCATTGCCTCTGTCCTCAAAAAGACATCCAATTATTTGTAGTTCTGTGATTGATGAAAGAAACAATGGGAAAAAAAGGTGCAAACTTTATAAATTCTCCAAAGGAAATCATTATTCAAACATGAGGAATATTAAACCTTGATAAAGAGATCAATTTCAAGTCGCTCTGGATGTTCATTCAGAATTGTGTGTTTCTAGTAACGAAGTCATATCACTTGGATATAAATCATATCAGACTGGATTTAAATCGTTGAGATTTGATAAAATTTAAGGAACAGATTATTATTGTTATTATTTGCTTTAGGTTTGCAAATAATTATTTCAATTTGTTTCAAGGCATAATTAGAATATAAATCATGAGTTTAAAGGAAGTTACATTTTTACTCATTTTTATTTTTGCCTTTAAACTTGGAGGCTTTCCTAGAAGCTGTAGACAATACAGGTCTATATAAATGGAATTATGTTCTCTGATTAGTGAATCTAAATGTGTAGCAATGTTTTTTTACATTGAGGTTAAAGTACCCACTCTTCAAATGAAGTCACCTGACATTTTTTATCTTATTATCCTGTTTTATTCAATTATAAAATGTATAGAATTATAAAACACTATAGAAGTTATTCTGTAGTGCTACAAGAAATATATTCAATCTGACAACATGTCTGCAAGTTAATTTTCTCCCACCAAAGTTAGTGAATAGCTTCCCACTGACTTTCAATAATCTATACTCACACAATCAATCCCCTACTTGAATTCTTGGAATCAAGTAATGTCAAATCGAGGGTGTCGTCACTAGTGTTTGGAGCTTTATAGAATACTGCATTTCTTCAAAAAATAAGCAATCTACTGTAAAAATGTTTTTCTTCGTCTTGTGATTTTTACTTCAGTACAAAGTCCAGAATATCTTTTTATAGGAAAATTTAGAATATTTTCAGGGGATTGCATGATACAATAGTTTGGTAGTGAGAAAACAGCGTAAATGAAGGACTTAAGAGTGTAATTTTTTAAAATCTAGTGACATAGTGGAATTGATGGGTGACAGGATATGGACTTCTTTATTGGCTCAGATGGTGATGAATCTACCTAGAGTGCAGGAGACCCAGGTTCGAACCCCAGGTTGGGAAAATCTCCTGGAGAAGGGCATGGCAACCCATTCCAGTATTCCTGCCTGGAGAATTCCATGGACAGATGAACCTGGTAGTCTACAGTCCATGGGATCGCAAAGAGTCAGACATGACTGAGTGACTTAAAGAGAGGATATGGAGGAGATACCCATATAGAATGATCACAGTACTTTTTGTTGGATGTACTGTGTGTAGCTAAGCACTGTTCTGCTTATATACATTTATAATAAGGTCATATGTTTGTTTTTAACCCTGCCAATTTTGGATTTAGCCCCTGCATAAATATTGGACAATGTAAGCCATAGTTTATTTATATTATCTATTTGAAGGAAAAATGATTTGGAGAAAGGAGAGGGGATGAAAATATTACATTTTAATAAATTATTTAATAATAAATAACAGTGATCCTCAAAGCTTTTGTTATCTTCTTAAATATTTAGAGTAGCCTATTGTGGAAATCTGTTCTGGGTTTTTCTTGGCTACATGTTAAAATCTTATAAATTCAGGTATGTTAGTTATGTTAATGTATACAGTTCATTTTCCTATCAAGTCGTCATATTACAATGACTCCATGTATACTTTGCATAGAGGAATGGTCTTACAGTGATTCTTGAAATGGATTTTTAGTATAACCTATTTATCTTAAATGTGAAAGAAAGAAAGAAAGGCAAAACGTTGTTTCTAAGCCATTATCATTTAAATTTTACAAGTCACATCATTCTCATTTTTCTGTTCTTCCTTTGAAAATTATTGAGAGTAGTAAAAGTATCCTTTTTGTATATGTTTGATAGCTGATAGGCAGTACAGCTGATAGGCTCATTGAATTACTATATGTGGTGCAATGTAAATAATGTTGGAACCATGTCACCAAAAAAAGCCCCTAAATGCTCTCTGTTCTTTAACTTTATAGGGCTACTCAATTTGCTGTCTCTAAGCTGAACTTGTAGCTTTTATTTCCATGCCCCTCTGTTAGTCTAGTCACCTAGATGCTGAGTTTTTCCACATTCCGAGAACTTGGAGGTCACTTCCGCAGTCATAACCATTATAATTTTATATTATTTCTAACTTGTTACAGAATGCTTTCAGTGGGATCTTAAATATTCATTGAATGAAGTTTAGAATATTGAATAACTAGCTTAAATACCCTTTATAAGACACTTTATTTATTTCTTATGCAGAAATTTTAAGGTTTACAGAAAGAGATAAATTTAACTGTAAAAAATTGAAAATGAATTAAGCCTTACATCAATAAAATTTTAGACACTGTTGAATACAGTGTACTCTTTCTTTCTGGGTTAACCTGATTGAAGAATATGGGAACAGTGGATTAAATATGGCTATATTTGGAAAATTAGTAGATTACAACATAGAAACCTACATATGTGTATGTGTGTGTATAATTTTGCAAATGTTTGTAGCCTATTCTTGGTTTAAACTAGTTTCATTTCTTTTATTCCTATCCTTCATGGTAAATGTGCTATGTTATTAATATATACTACCCCAGAGTGAAGGTTTAAAGAAGAATCAATTACTTTGCTCATGGAGTCTGTCAGGATCAAGCTATGACATAATGAGGATGCATCTTTTCTGCTGCACAGTATCTGGGTCCTCAGCTGGAAAGACTTTCAAGATGGCTTCTTAATCACAAGTCTCTGGGCTAGGCTGGTGGACTTACTGGGCTGGATGTATTGATCTGAGTATCTACCTGTGACCTCTCCATGTAGCTTGTGTCAGAGTGTGTCATCTGGGTTCTCAGTAGGAGTGTGCAAGTAGGGGGCTTCCAAAGATCACGTCTTCCAGGAGAAGCTTGTGGAAGATGAGTGGCTTTTTACTACCTAACTTTGCAAGTCACATAGCTTCCATTCCTCTGTGGGCTATAGGCTGAAGCAGTCAGAATAAAAGGGATGGGGTGGCTCAGAGATTAAACCGTCTGCCTGCAGTGAAAGAGACCTTGGTTCGATCCCTGGGTCAGGAAGATCCCCTGGAGAAGGCAATGGCAACCCACTCCAGTATTCTTGCCTGGAGAATTCCATGGACGGAGGAGCCTGGTTGGCTACAGTCTACGGGGTCGCAAAGAGTTGGACACGACTGAGCGACTTCACTACATAGACCCTACTTTTAAATGGGAGGGTCTTTTTTATTTTATTACAAAGTCTTCTTCTTTGTAGTATTTCTCAGTGGTATTATAAGTACAGTATTTGTCTTCTGATGTTTCCATAGAAATATTTTAGTGAAGTTCCTTTATATTTAAATATTAAGCAGTGTTTTTATAGCATACTTAATTTTTTAGAAAGTTCTTGAGAGGATGAATGTAAATTGTTGATAACTAACAAATAGAGGAGACACTGGCATTTACTATTTTCTAGAAATATCATATTTCTTTATTTTCTTAAATCAAGCTCAGTCTGTCTTGAATTTGTCTCAAGGTCAATGAAAAATTCAGTATCAGTAATTTGGGCACTCCCTCCTACAGTCTCCTCCCTTCACTTCTTGGAGAAAGAGATTTCTCTTTTTGTTTTATATAACATTTTAATAAAGTTTTTTTTTCTTTTTTCTTGAGTAGGCCCTTGATGATGTACTTCTCACCTAGCTGTTTATCATAGCAGTTTATTGAACTCTTGCTTCCATCAACACAGTGCTTCTTACAAGAAGTCTGATGAATAAAATTACATCTTTACACAAATACACATATAAATTATTTTCTTTACAATTACACAGTCTTCTCACATAAATGCAGTCTTTCCTGATACTTCTTAGTATGATAGAGAACAACTTTCAGTTTTGCTTATAATTAATAAATGTGTTTTCCATTTTGGCTGAATTAGTTTCTTTTTTATCTAATATTTTCAGCTTATTTCAACAGATAAAAGCAACTTTGTGAGAATAATTGCCCTGAAGAGTGAAATAAGGAGAGAAGGTTTTATTATTATCTTAATAATTCATAATGTGACACATGGCACACTTGCTTTGGTAATGGACCATATTAAAACATATTCAGTGTTAATAATAGGTTTGCAACTACTGTTCCTATTCCTGGTTGACTTTATAAATTGTATTTAAAACATATATTTAAAGATGTAGATAATATCTCCAGAAAAGTAAAACTGCCAAAAGGACCTGGTGATGGGAACAATGGAATAAATATAGCTATAATTTGGATAATCTGTGAATTACAGTATAAAGATTATATTTTATGATTCTGAAAATCTTGGTAGACTGCTTATGGTTTGAACTGATTCAGTTTCTATTATGCCTACCATTAGAATGCTAATTTTCATTTTTACTTTCTACACATTTTATTAGTTGAGGTTGGAATTGTGATATGTGGAAAAATCTGTTTGTTTAATTAGTGAATGATGTAGCTAACTATTCTCATTTTGTAGCTTCTAACCTCATTTCATAAATATGATTACTGTTCTCATCATGCATGCATGCTAAGTCACTTCAGTCATGTCTGAATCTTTGTGACCCCATGGACTGTAGCCTGCCAGGCTCCTCTGTTCATGGAATTCTCCAGGCAAGAATATTGAAGTGAGTTGCCATGACTACCTCCTCGGGGTCTTCCCAGTTATTACTAATTCATTTCTATAATGTATAACCATTTTGAATTATACCCTGACATTATGAATCTTTATCTTTCTGTGCAGTGACATATAAATAGAAAATTAACTGTTGTACCTAAAATCATGTTTAAAAAATGAAAATGTGAAATTGCAATGAAAATGTAAAAATGTAAAAAATACCAACCTACAGAAAAAATATATGTATATCTAGAATGATGTATATAGTCAAGGTTACTCCTTCATTAAAATGTGCACTATGAAGTTTGGCTTTGGGGGCTTTTCCTCATTTATTGAAATTTTCTCTGCACCATATTATGTAAGACTTTAACTTCCTCAATCTTAAGACTTTTTCCCCTTTTTGTCCCACCTCTTTTTCTTCCTCCTTCCCTTCCTTCTTTCTTCCAGTTATTCTTTTTTCCTATCATTAAATATTTCCTTGTAAGCCATTGGGCTCTAAAGAGATTTTGAGGTGGGTAATAAATAGTAAGATGGCATTACTCAAGTTCCTCTTTTTAGGAAGATGCATTAAGTAATCAATTATGGTGGATAAAAGTCTATTGGGGGATTAGGTATGAGAGCAAATATATGAAAATTCTTAGTAATTTTTTAATGTTGATCAAAAATGCCAGTGAAATTGCAGATCAAATATAGAGATAATTAGCTTTCTTTTATGGCTTATGAATTGCAGTCGGTGGACTATACTATTATTTTTCATTTCTCATAGTCTCATTTTGAGTATGAAGTTTTTAAGATCTTCATCTCATTTCAATTTAAATTGGTGGGTCAGTGGTAAAGAATCTGCCTACCAGTACAGGAGACACGGGTTTGATCCCTGTGTCAGGAAGATCTCTTGGAGATGGAAATGACATCCCCTCCAGTATTCTTGCCTTGGAAATCCTGTGGACAGAGGAGCCGAGCAGGCTACAGTCCATGAAGTTGCAAAAGAGTCCAACACAACTGAAGTGACTAAACAATAATAAAACTACTTTTAGTTTTTCTTCTAAAGTTTTTATATTCTGAATGAATTTTCATTATTGAATTTTTAAAAACTCATTGTTGGATTTTTTTAAATATTTTTTTTAATTAAAAAAAGTTCAAAATCACTCGCAAAAGGATTCAGAATAAGTAGCAACCAATAAGTCCTTGATTAGAAGGTTTTTCGCTTGTGAAAATATATACATAGGCAAATACATGTATATCACAATTTTTCATTAGAGAAAATTGAGATTGAGAAAGGAGTCTTCTATTAGATAGCTTTTCATTGCTGTCAACTTCTTAGTATAAGTGTAAGCCTTTTTAGTATATTTCCTTTAAGTAACACAACAGGCTTATGAATTTTCATCTCATATTCTTTTATGGCTTTTTGGCTTAATGTGATTTTAAAAAATCCTAATTGATTTGATCTGCACTATACAGCAATGTTCAGTCAGAGGCAATGGTTTTTCTTAGCACGTGAGATAAAATTTGCATGATCCTAAGGTTTGACTAACAGTAGAAACTTTGCAACACTCATTTTGAGATAAATACTTTAAGCACGGGTGGTGGCCACCGGCGAACTAAGCATGGACGGCTGCGACCAGCACACTAAGTGCAGGGGCCTGAGGCCAGGGGTGGCGACCAGGAGGAGCAACCCCACTCCCAAAGCCAGGGGTGGCGGCAGGGAGGAGCAACCCCATGTCCAAGGAATGGGGCACAGGAGGGTCCCACGTTGAAGGTCAGGAAGGACTGCAGGAGGAGATACCCTTCATCCAAGGTAAGGAGCAGTGGCTACGCTTTGCTGGAGCAGCCATGAAGAGATACCCCACATCCAAGGTAAGAGAAACCCAAGTAAGATGGTAGGTCTTGCAAGAGAGCATCAGAGGGCAGACACACTGAAATCATACTCACAGAAAACTAGTCAATCTAATCACACTAGGACTACAGCCTTGTCTAACTCAATGAAACTAAGCCATGCCCGCAGGGCAAACCAAGATGGACAGGTCATGGTGGAGAGGCCTGACAGAATGTGGTCCACTGGACAAAGGAATGGCAAACTACTTCAGTATTCTTGCCTTGAGAACCCCATGAACAGTATGAAAAGGCAAAATGATAGGTTACTGAAAGAGGAACTCCCCAGGTCGGTAGGTGCCCAATATGCTACTGGAGATCAGTGGAGAAATAACTTCAGAAAGAATGAAGGGATGAAGCCAAAGCAAACACAATACCCAGCTGTGGATGTGACTGGTGATAGAAGCAAGGTCCGATGCTGTAAAAAGCAATATTGCATAGGAACCTGGAATGTCAGGTCCATGAATCAAGGCAAATTGGAAGTAGTCAAACAAGAGATGGCAAGAGTGAACATCGACATTCTAGGAATCAGTGAACTAAAATGGACTGGAATGGGTGAATTTAACTCAGATGACCACTATATCTACTACTGCGGGCAGGATCCCTCAGAAGAAATGGAGTAGCCATCATGGTCAACAAAAGAGTCCGAAATGCAGTAGTTGGATGCAGTCTCAAAAACGACAGAATGATCTCTGTTCATTTTCAAGGCAAACCATTCAATATCACAGTAATCCAAGTCTATGCCCCAACCAGTTATGCTGAAGAAGCTGAAGTTGAATGGTTCTATGAAGACCTACAAGACCTTTTAGAACTAATACCCAAAAAAGATGTCCTTTTCATTATAGGGGACTGGAATGTAAAAAGTAGGAAGTCAAGAAACACCTGGAGTAACAGGCAAAGTTGGCCTTGGAGCGCAGAATGAAGCAGGGCAAAGACTAATAGAGTTTTGCCAAGAAAATGCACTGGTCATAGCAAACACCCTCTTCCAACAACGCAAGAGAAGACTCTACACACGAACATCACCAGATGGTCAACACCGAAATCAGATTGATTATATTCTTTGCAGCCAAAGATGGAGAAGCTCTATATAGTCAACAACAACAACAAAAAAGACTAAGAGCTGTCTGTGGCTCAGATCATGAACTCCTTATTACCAAATTCAGAATTAAATTGAAGAAAGTAGGGAAAACCGCTAGACCATTCAGGTATGACCTAAATCAAATCCCTTATGATTATACAGTGGAAGTGAGGAATAGATTTAAGGACCTCTGATAGATCTGATAGATAGAGTGCCTGATGAACTATGGAATGAGGTTCGTGACATTGTACAGGAGACAGGGATCAAGACCACCCCCATGGAAAAGAAATGCAAAAAAGCAAAATGTCTGTCTGGGGAGGCCTTACAAATAGCTGTGAAAAGAAGAGAGGGGAAAAACAAAGGAGAAAAGGAAAGATATAAGCATCTGAATGCAGAGTTTTAAAGAATAGCAAGAGATGAGAAAGCCTTCTTCAGCGATCAATGCAAAGAAATAGAGGAAAACAACAGAATGGGAAAGATTAGAGATCTCTTCAAGAAAATTAGAGATACCAAGGGAACATTTCATGCAAAGATGGGCTCGATAAGGACAGAAATGGTATGGGCCTAACAGAAGCAGAAGATATTAAGAAGAGGTGGCAAGAATACACAGAAGAACTATACAAAAAAGAGCTTCATGACCCAGATAATGATGATCGTGTGATCACTAATCTAGAGCCAGCCATCCTGGAATGTGAAGTCAAGTGGGCCTTAGAAAGCATCACTACGAACAAAGCTAATGGAGGTGATGGAATTCCAGTTGAGCTATTTCAAATCCTGAAAGATAATGCTGTGAAAGTGCTGCACTGAATATGCCAGCAACTTTGGAAAACTCAGCAGTGGCCACAGGACTGGAAAAGGTCAGTTTTCATTCCAATCCCAAAGAAAGGCAATGCCAAAGAATGCTCAAAATACCCGACAGCTACACTCATCTCACACACTAGTAAAGTAATGCTCAAAATTCTCCAAGCCAGACTTCAGCAATAGGTCAACCGTGAACTTCAAGATGTTTGAGCTGGCTTTAGAAAAGGCAGAGGAACCAGAGATCAAATTGCCAACATCTGCTGGATCATGGAAAAAGCAAGAGAGTTCCAGAAAAACATCTATTTCTGCCTTATTGACTATGCCAAAGCCTTTGACTGTGTGGGTCACAATAAACTGTGGAAAATTCTGAAAGAGATGGGAATACCAGACCACCTGACCTGCCTCTGGAGAAATCTGTATGCAGGTCAGGAAGCAACAGTTAGAACTGGACATGGAACAACAGACTGGTTCCAAATAGGAAAAGGAGTACGTCAAGGCTGTATATTGTCACCCTGCTTATTTAACTTCTATGCAGAGTACATCATGAGAAACACTGGAGTAGAAGAAGCAAAAGCTGAAATCAAGATTGCTGGGAGAAATATCAATAACCTCAGATATGCAGATGACACCACCCATATGGCAGAAAGTGAAGAGGAACTCAAAAGCCTCTTGATGAAAGTGAAAGAGGAGAGTGAAAAAGTTGGCTTAACGCTCAACATTCGGAAAACGAAGATCATGGCATCGGGTCCCATCACTTCATGGGAAATAAATGGGGTAACAGTGGAAACAGTGTCAGACTTTATTTTTGGGGGGCTCCAAAATCACTTCAGATGGTGACTGCAGCCATGAAATTAAAAGACGCTTACTTCTTGGAGGAAAAGTTATGACCAACCTAGATAGCATATTCAAAAGCAGAGACATTACTTTGTCGACTAATGTCCGTCTAGTCAAGGCTATGGTTTTTCCTGTGGTCATGTATGGATGTGAGAGTTGGACTGTGAAGAAGGCTGGGCACCGAAGAATTGATGCATTTGAACTGTGGTGTTGGAGAAGACTCTTGAGAGACCCTTGGACTGCAAGGAGATCCAACCAGTCCATTCTGAAGGAGATCAGCCCTGGGATTTCTTTGGAAGGAATGATGCTAAAGCTGAAACTCCAGTACTTTGGCCACCTCATGCGAACAGTTGACTCATTGGAAAAGACTCTGATGCTGGGAGGGAGTGGGTGCAGGAGGAGAACGGGACGACAGGGAATGAGATGCCTGGATGGCATCACTGACTTGATGGACGTGAGTCTGAGTGAACTCCGGGAGTTGGTGTTGGACAGGGAGGCTTGGCATGCTGCGATTCATGTAGTCGCAAAGAGTCAGACATGACTGAGTGCCTGAACTGAACTGAACTTTCTCTTAATCTTTGTTGACTTTTAAATCTCATTACCTTATTGCATTCTTTTTTCAATAGGACCATCTCTCCAATTCGTCTTCCAGAAGCTGTAATTTTACCACTGATGCTACTAGTTTTCCCTGCCAGGGAAGTCCCAACATGATGGTCTTAATTTGAATTGTATTCTGATGTTAGTCAATCTATGTACATTTGTTCTGCCTGACCTGGATCAGCTTAGAACAGAGATTGTTTTCACTCATATTTATATTTACAGGGCCGCACTCTGACCATCTGGGCTTCCCAGGTGGCTCAGCAGTAAAGAATCTGTCTACCAGTGCAGAAAACAGATTTGATCTTACAATCCTTTAGTTTTAAAAACAAATGTATAAACCATTTGATTTATTAACATTTTATCTGAATTACTATTTTTCTTTCCTATCCAAATTCTAGATTGTACCAGTGATCTGATAATTATGCTTTGTGGAATTAATATTCTATTTTGATATTGTTCCATTGCTGATTTGTGTCTAACCCTTTGAGACCCAATGGACTGTAGCATACCAGGTTCCTCTGTCTTCCACACTCTCCTGGAGTTTGCTCAAATTCATGCCCATTGAGTCAGTTCTGTTCAATCATACTTAAAATAATTTGTTTCAAATAGACATTTCTATGATGATCATGCCACATACCACCTACTGTTATATAACTAATTGGATATTTGATATCTATTGAAACAGGAGGGAAGGGAGCAGAGTACCACATTTGAATGAATGAGATAGGCTGAAGACACAATATTATCTGATTACAACCAGATCCAAGGTGGCAGAGGAGTCAACTTCCAGTAAACTTTGAACCTCATCATATGCGTATTGTATATTAGCATCAGCTAAATGACACACCTTCCAGTGCCTTGACAGTTCTGAGGCCGACCGTAAAAGGTCAAAAAGTGGTTGGTGGTGCAGTTCCTGGAAATCCCAACCCCTCCCCTGAAATAATTGGAGTAATTCTACCAAAAAAACTAACCACACTATATTTCAGGGCTCTCTCACCTTCTGAGATGACCCAGACTCTGTGGAGTGTGTTTCTCTCTAAATTCATCTACTTCTTATCTATCACTTTGTCTCTCAAATGAATTCTTTCAGCAGTGAGTTATCAAGAACCTCAGATTTGCTGAGAACAGACTTATCTCCAAGTTTCATTTTTTTTTTCTTTTTCCTTGTTTGGTTATTTAAATTACTTAGATTAGTTGAGACTAAAGTTTTCTCACATTTTAAATCTTTTCCCTCCCTCTTTGCCTCCAGTGTTCTGTGATTTATTACTTCTCGGATTCTATGATCCATAACTTTCCCTGAGAGTATCTTCTTTAATCATTCAATTCTAAATATGTAAGTTAAAATACACCTTTTCAAAATAAAATGAGTGATAAATTTTTCACCTCTTAAAATGATATTCAAAACCTGTTAACAGTGTTAATTCTAATTTGAATAAATATATCACTCTTTTTAAAAAGTAGAACACAAATTCTTTTTAATTGGATCTGTTTATTGTAGAAATGCATACCTAAAGAACAAAAGGAAAAAATGTGTCCTAGATTGCCAAACCCAAACACTGTAAAATTTAGTTTTCAATAACCCTGGAAAAGGCAATCAAGGAAGAAAAGACATTAGCTAATGCTACTGAAAACTTCATTTTTTCTGGCCTCAATATTGAACTAGTTAGGATATTTTCTTTTGCTGCCATGTACCCTGGGCTGCTTCTACCACTTTACAATCACTGAAGTTCCTCAGTCTCAGCATCTGCATTGACTCTTGCTCTCCTGAAGGTTGTTAGTGCTGGTCCCACAATTCTCTTCAAAGCATGGTCCTCTCCAGGCTCACTCTGAACTTCTTGAGAGACAATTTTATAACATAGTGCAAATTCTTCTTTATCTATCTTTCAAATGCCATATGATATCATTTATATGTGGAATCTAAAATATGACATAAATGAATTTATTGATGAAACCAAAACAGATTCACAGATACACAGAGAAAAGACTGATGGTTGCCAAGGGAAGGATGGGGAAGGGGTTGGGGTTAGCATATGCAAACATATATAGAAAGAGAAAACGACAAGGCCCCACTGTGTAGCACAGCAAAGTATATTCAATATTCAGTGATAAGGCATAATGGAAAACAATATGAAAAATAATGTATGTTTGTATATGAATAACTGAATCACTTTGCTGTACAGCAGAAATGAACCTAATATTATAAATCAACTAAATTTCAATAAAATACATTTTAAAAAATGTAAAATGATTTACCATTTCAGCCCTTCTCCCTAAGGAAATAGGAAATTCCTCTTGATTTTCCTTATTAATAGATCAGGGGAGATTTTAAATAAGTAATCTGTAAAGGGAATTTGCCTCTATCAATTTTTATCCAGTTTACTTGGAAACTGTTCAGACATTCTTTACACTCATTTGGTATGTGTTTTGATGATTAGAGAATTATCTGATAGGTTCTGTGGTAGGTTTAAGATCCAACTTTATTGCCGAAACTCATTCCCTGGCATTTTTGCCCTTACCCATGGGTTAGTTTTTATTTTTTTAGTGGCAATCAAAGAACAATCAAATTTTATTTATTTTTTAATATAAATTTATTTATTTTAATTGGAGGTTAATTAATTTATAATATTGTATTGATTTTGCCATACATCAACATGAATCTGCCGCAGGTAGACACGTGTTCCCCATCCTGGACCTCCCTCCCCATACCATCCCTCTGGGTCGTCTCACTGCACCAGCCCCAAGCATCTAGTATCATGCATCGAACCTGGACTGGCAATTTATTTCATATATGATATTATACATGTTTCAATGCCATTTTCCCAAATCATTCCACTCACTCTCCCACAGAGTCCAAAAGCCTGTTGCTATACATCTGTGTCTCTTTTGCTGTCTCACATACAGGGTTATTGTTACCATCTTTCTAAATTCCATATATATGCATTAGCATACTGTATTGATGTTTTTCTTTCTGGCTTACTTCACTCTGTATGCTGCTGCTGCTGCTGCTGCTAAGTTGCTTCAGTCGTGTCCAACTCTGTGCGACCCCATAGACGGCAGCCCACCAGGCTCCGCCATCCCTGGGATTCTCCAGGCAAGAACACGAGTGGGTTGCCATTTCCTTCTCCAATGCATGAAAGTGAAAAGTGAAAGTGAAGTCACTGAGTCATGTCCAACTCTCAGCGACCCCATGGACTGCAGCCTACCAGGCTCCTTCATCCATGGGAGTTTCCAGGCAAGAGTAATGGAGTAGGGTGTCATTGCCTTCTCCATTCACTCTGTATAATAGGCTCCAATTTCATCCACCTCATTAGAACAGATTCAAATGTATTCTTTTTAATGGCTGCATCATACTCCATTGTGTATATGTACCACAGCTTTCTTATCCATTCATCTGCAGATGAACATCTATGTTGTTTGCATGTCCTGGCTATTATAAACAATGCTGCTATGAACATTGGAGTGCACATGTCTCTTTCAATTCTGGTTTCCTCGGTGTGTATGCCCAGCAGTGGGATTGCTGGGTCATAAGGCAGATAGTTTTATATGGAGCTCCATTGAAGATTTATGTACATAGAAAGTTATCAGCCTTCCTAATAACCAGAAGAATAGTTGCAAGTTCTGTGGCCCTGTTAATTACCTTTGAGCCTTTAACTAGCATAGAACACAAATCAAAATGATAAAAACACAAGAAGATTGGATGAGTCATGTTGTACTCAGTTAAAATTCATTTTGGGGGGGGGAGGGAAAAATGGCGGAGGAATAGGACGGGAAGACCACTTTCTCCCTCACGAATTCCTCAAAAGAACATTTCAACGCCGAGCAAACTTCACAAAACAACTTCTGTAGGCTGGCAGAGGACATCAGGCAACCAGAAAAGCAGATCATTGTCTTCAAAAACAGGTAGGAAAAAATATAAAAGACGAAAAAGGAGACAAAGGAGGTGGGGAGGGAGCTCCGTCCCGGGAAGGGAAGCCCGTCCCGGGAAGGGAATTTTAAGAAGAGAGGTTTCCAAACACCAGGAAACACTCTCCCTGCCGAGTCTGTGGCGAGCCTTGGAAACACAGAGGGCAACATAACAGGAAGGAAAAATAGATAAATAATTAAAACCAACAGATTACAAGCCCAACAGTAACTCCCCCAGCGGAAAAGCAGCACAGACGCCTGCATCCGCCACTGGGAAGTGGGGGCAGGGCAGGGACGCGCGGGAGGCGCGGGCTGCAGAGCTTTGTAAGAATTGGGCAGGAACGCCCCACGCACAACCAGAACGATCTAACTTGGGCTAGCAAACCAGACTGTGGGATAGCTACCACGTGAAAAGCTCGAACATAAGACACCGCCAGGACCGAGCACAGAACAAAGGACGGAACAGGAAAAGCCGGCTGCAGACCATCCCCCGCCGGGGACAGGCAGCCAGAGTCGTAAGGACTGGAAAGGGGCAATTGCAAACTCGGAGAGACTTTACTTACCCAACTGCAAGCAAGCTCCTTTGCTAAGACTTCTGGGGGTGCTGGACAGTCACAATCTACAGCACGGGGTGCGCCAGCGGCCCGCCCAGAAAGCTGAGCAGCAGCGGCAGAAAAGGTGACAAGCCGCGGCGATCGCGCTCGCCAAGCTCCTGAGCTACTTGGACCTGGGAAGGGCACAAAGCGCAGTTCCAGCCGAATCTGTGCCTCTGAGGGCTGCCTGAGCACCGAACCTGAGCGGCTTGGACCGGGGAAGTGCACGCAGCCTAGGGCCGGCCCCAGACGGTTCCCGGCTGAGCATCCTAGAGCCAGAGCGGTTTGTGTGCCGCGAAAAAGGACAGGTCAAGCCGGGCAGAGATACTGCGTGCACACGACAGTGCTATTTGTTGGCAGCAGCCCCCCTCCCCACAGCGCAACTGTGAGCCTAAAAAGCCAGCAAACAGAAGAAGTTAAACAGAGGGAACCACCTTGGAAGAGATCCCACACGGCCCATTACACCAGAAAGGGCCAGATATTTTTAATATTTATAAAATCATTCCTTTTTTTTTTTTTTTTTGCTTTTTTTTTCTAACTTTTTTTAAATTGTTAAGTCTTCTATTTCTCCTCTAATTTTTATTTCTATAACCTATTACTATATTTTTTTTGTTTGTTTTTTAAAAAGACTTTTTTTTTTTTTTTTTTTTTTAAGGCAAACACCATATACAGTCTTTGGATGGTTGTTGATGGCTTTTTTTTTTTTTTTGATTGTTTGTTTGTTTGTTTTTTAATAATTCTTTTTCTTTCTTTTTTTCTTTCTTTCTTCCTTTTTCCTTCTGCTTCTCTCTAATATTGTATCTTTGAAAATCCAACCTCTACTCTAGATTTTTAATCTTTGCTCTTAGGTTTTTGTGGTCAATTTTGTACATTAAAAACCCAAACTTCACTACCCAAGTTTACCTGAGAGCGAGATTACTGGCTTGACCACTCTCTCCTCCTCTGGACTCTCCTTTTTCTCCACCAGGTGGCCTCTGTCTCTTTTCTCCCCCATCTCTCCTCTATCCAACTTGTGAATCTCTGTGTGTTCCAGACGGTGGAGAACACCTAAGGAACAGGTTACTGGCAGGATTTGTCTCGCTCCTACTCATTCCTCTCTCTGATCCTCCTGGTCACCTCTGTCTACTTCCTCCCTCTCCTCTTCCCCGTATAACTCTGTAAATACCTCTGAGCGGTCCAGGCTATAGAGCGCACATAAGGAAGTGACTACTGGCTAGCTTGCTCTCTTCTCTTTTGATCTCACTGCATCTCATTCCAGTTACCTCTAACTACCCCCTCCATCTTCTCTTCTCCTTATAACTCAGTGAACCTCTCTGAGTGTCCCTCAATGTGGAGAAACTTTTCATCTTTAACCTAGATGTTTTATCATCGGTGCTGTATAGATGGAGAAGTCTAGAGGCTACTGTAAAAATAAAACTGAAAACCAGAAGCAGGAAGCTTAAATCCAAAGCCTGAAAACATTAGAGAACTCTTGAATTCAGGGAACATTAAGCAATAGGAGCCCATCTAATGCCTTCATACCTACACCGAAACCAAGTTCCACCCAAGGGCCAACAAATTCCAAAACAAGACATACCACGCAAATTCTCCAGCAACACAGGAACACTCCCCTGAGCTTCAATATACAGGCAGCTCAAAATTATCCCAAAACCTTTAATGTCTCGTAACCCATTACGGGTCACTCCATTGCACTCCAGAGAGAAGAAACCCAGCTCCACCCACCAGAACTCCAACACAAGCCTCCCTAACCAGGAAACCTTGACAAGCCACTGATAGAACCCCACCCAAAGTGAGGAAGCTCCATAATGAAGAGAACTCCACAAATTCCCAGAATATAAAAAAGCCACCCCAAACGCAGCAATATAACCAAGATGAAGAGACAGAGGAATACACAGCAGGTAAAGGAAAAGGAGAGTTGCCCACCAAACCAAACAAAAGTGGAAGAAGTAGGGAATCTACCGGAGAAGGAATTCCGAATATTGATAGTGAAAATGATCCAAAATCTTGAAACCAAAATGGAATCACAGATAAATAGCCTAGAGACAAGGATTGAGAAGATGCAAGAAAGGTTTAACAAGGACCTAGAAGAAATAAAAAAGAGTCAAAATATAATGAATAATGCAATAAATGAGGTCAGAAACACTCTGGAGGCAACAATTAGTAGAATAACGGAGGCAGAAGATAGGATTAGTGAAATAGAAGCCAGAATGGTAGAAATAAATGAATCAGAGAGGAAACAAGAACAACGAATTAAAAGAAATGAGGACAATCTCAGAGACCTCCAGGACAATATGAAACACTCCAACATTCGAATTATAGGAGTCCCAGAAGAAGAAGACAGAAAGAAAGATCATGAGAAAATCCTTGAGGAGATAATAGTTGAAAACTTCCCTAAAATGGGGAAGGAAATAATCACCCAAGTCCAAGAAACACAGAGAGTTCCAAATAGGATAAACCCAAGGCGAAACACCCCAAGACACATATTAATCAAATTAACAAAGATCAAACACAAAGAACAAATATTAAAAGCAGCAAGGGAAAAACAACAAATAACACACAAGGGGATTCCCATTAGGATAACAGCTGATCTTTCAATAGAAACTCTTCAGGCCAGGAGGGAATGGCAAGACATACTTAAAGTGATGAAAGACAATAACCTACAGCCCAGAATACTGTACCCAGCAAGGATCTCATTCAAATATGAAGGAGAAATAAAAAGCTTTACAGACAAGCAAAAGCTGAGAGAATTCAGCACCACCAAACCAGCTCTCCAACAAATTCTAAAGGATATCCTCTAGACAGGAAACACGAAAAGGGTGTATAAACCCGAACCCAAAACAATAAAGTAAATGGTAACGGGATCACACTTATCAATAATTACCTTAAACGTAAATGGGTTGAACGCCCCAACCAAAAGACAAAGACTGGCCGAATAGATACAAAAACAAGACCCCTCTATATGCTGCTTACAAGAGACCCACCTCAAAACAAGGGACACATACAGACTGAAAGTGAAGGGCTGGAAAAAGATATACCACGCAAATAGAGACCAAAAGAAAGCAGGAGTGGCAATACTCATTTCCGATAAAATAGACTTTAAAACAAAGGCTGTGAAAAGAGACAAAGAAGGCCACTACATAATGATCAAAGGAACAATCCAAGAAGAAGATATAACAATTATAAATATATATGCCCCCAATATAGGAGCCCCGCAATATGTAAGACAAATGCTAGCAAGTATGAAAGGGGAAATCAACAATAACACAATAATAGTGGGAGACTTTAATACCCCACTCACACCTATGGACAGATCAACTAAACAGAAAATTAACAAAGAAACGCAAACTTTAAATGATACATTAGATCAGTTAGACCTAATTGATATCTATAGGACATTTCACCCCAAAACAATGAATTTCACTTTTTTTTCAAGTGCTCATGGAACCTTCTCCAGGATAGATCACATCCTGGGCCATAAATCTAAACTTGATGAATTCAAAAAAATCGAAATCATTCCAAGCATCTTTTCTGACCATAATGCATTAAGATTAGATCTCAATTACAGGAGAAAAACTATTAAAAATTCCAACATATGGAGGTTGAACAACACACTTCTGAATAACCAACAAATCACAGAAGAAATCAAAAAAGAAATTAAAATATGCATAGAAACTAATGAAAATGAAAACACAACAACCCAAAACCTGTGGGACACTATAAAAGCAGTGCTAAGAGGAAAGTTCATAGCAATACAGGCATACCTCAAGAAACAAGAAAAAAGTCAAATAAATAACCTAACTCTGCAACTAAAGCAACTAGAAAAGGAAGAGTTGGAGAACCCCAGAGTTAGTAGAAGGAAAGAAATCTTAAAAATTAGGGCAGAAATAAATGCAAAAGAAACAAAAGAGACCATAGCAAAAATCAACAAAGCCAAAAGCTGGTTCTTTGAAAGGATAAATAAAATTGACAAACCATTAGCCAGACTCATCAAGAAGCAAAGAGAGAAAAATCAAATCAATAAAATTAGAAATGAAAATGGAGAGATCACAACAGATAACACAGAAATACAAAGGATCATAAGAGACTACTATCAGCAGTTGTATGCCAATAAAATGGACAACGTGGAAGAAATGGACAAATTCTTAGAAAAGTACAATTTTCCAAAACTGAACCAGGAAGAAATAGAAAATCTTAACAGACCCATCACAAGCACAGAAATTGAAATGGTAATCAGAAATCTTCCAGCAAACAAAAGCCCAGGTCCAGACGGCTTCACAGCTGAATTCTACCAAAAATTTCGAGAAGAGCTAACACCTATCCTCCTCAAACTCTTCCAGAAAATTGCAGAGGAAGGTAAACTTCCAAACTCATTCTATGAGGCCACCATCACCCTAATACCAAAACCTGACAAAGATGTCACAAAAAAGGAAAACTACAGGCCAATATCACTGCTGAACATAGATGCAAAAATCCTCAACAAAATTCTAGCAATCAGAATCCAACAACACATTAAAAAGATCATACACCATGACCAAGTGGGCTTTATCCCAGGGATGCAAGGATTCTTCAATATCCGCAAATCAATCAATGTAATTCACCACATTAACAAATTGAAAAATAAAAACCATATGATTATCTCAATAGATGCAGAGAAGGCCTTTGACAAAATTCAACATCCATTTATGATAAAAACTCTCCAGAAAGCAGGAATAGAAGGAATATACCTCAACATAATAAAAGCTATATATGACAAACCCACAGCAAACATTATCCTCAATGGTGAAAAATTGAAAGCATTTCCCCTAAAGTCAGGAACAAGACAAGGGTGTCCACTTTCACCGCTACTATTCAACATAGTTCTGGAAGTTTTGGCCACAGCAATCAGAGCAGAAAAAGAAATCAAAGGAATCCAAATTGGAAAAGAAGAAGTAAAACTCTCACTGTTTGCAGATGACATGATCCTCTACATGGAAAACCCTAAAGACTCCACCAGAAAATTACTAGAGCTAATCAGTGAATATAGTAAAGTTGCAGGATATAAAATCAACACACAGAAATCCCTTGCATTCCTATACATGAATAATGAGAAAGTAGAAAAAGAAATTAAGGAAACAATTCCATTCACCATTGCAACGAAAAGAATAAAATACTTAGGAATATATCTACCTAAAGAAACTAAAGACCTATATATAGAAAACTATAAAACACTGATGAAAGAAATCAAAGAGGACACTAATAGATGGAGAAATATACCATGTTCATGGATCAGAAGAATCAATATAGTGAAAATGAGTATACTACCCAAAGCAATTTACAAATTCAATGCAATCCCTATCAAGCTACCAGCAACATTTTTCACAGAACTAGAACAAATAATTTCAAGATTTGTATGGAAATACAAAAAACCTCAAATAGCCAAAGCAATCTTGAGAAAGAAGAATGGAACTGGAGGAATCAACTTGCCTGACTTCAGGCTCTACTACAAAGCCACAGTCATCAAGACAGTATGGTACTGGCACAAAGACAGACATATAGATCAATGGAACAAAATAGAAAGCCCAGAGATAAATCCACACACATATGGACACCTTATCTTTGGCAAAGGAGGCAAGAATATACAATGGAGTAAAGACAATCTCTTTAACAAGTGGTGCTGGGAAAACTGGTCAACCACTTGTAAAAGAATGAAACTAGATCACTTTCTATCACCGTACACAAAAATAAACTCAAAATGGATTAAAGATCTAAATGTAAGATCAGAAACTATAAAACTCCTGGAGGAAAACATAGGCAAAACACTCTCAGACATAAATCACAGCAGGATCCTCTATGATCCACCTCCCAGAATTCTGGAAATAAAAGCAAAAATAAGCAAATGGGATCTAATTAAAATTAAAAGCTTCTGTACAACAAAGGAAAATATAAGCAAGGTGAAAAGACAGCCTTCTGAATGGGAGAAAATAATAGCAACTGAAATAACTGACAAACAACTAATCTCAAAAATATACAAGCAACTTCTGCAGCTCAATTCCAGAAAAATAAACGACCCAATCAAAAAATGGGCCAAAGAACTAAGTAGACATTTCTCCAAAGAAGACATACGGATGGCTAACAAACACATGAAAAGATGTTCAACATCACTCATTATTAGAGAAATGCAAATCAAAACCACAATGAGGTACCACTTCACACCAGTCAGAATGGCTGCGATCCAAAAATCTGCAAGCAATAAATGCTGGAGAGTGTGTGGAGAAAAGGGAACCCTCCTACACTGTTGGTGGGAATGCAAACTAGTACAGCCACTATGGAGAACAGTGTGGAGATTCCTTAAAAAATTGCAAATAGAACTACCGTATGACCCAGCAATCCCACTTCTGGGCATACACACCGAGGAAACCAGAATTGAAAGAGACACATGTACCCCAATGTTCATCGCAGCACTGTTTACAATAGCCAGGACATGGAAACAACCTAGATGTCCATCAGCAGATAAATGGATAAGAAAGCAGTGGTACATATACACAATGGAGTATTACTCAGCCGTTAAAAAGAATTCATTTGAATCAGTTCTGATGAGATGGGTGAAACTGGAGCCAATTATACAGAGTGAAGTAAGCCAGAAAGAAAAACACCAATACAGTATACTAACACATATATATGGAATTTAGGAAGATGGCAATGACGACCCTGTATGCAAGACAGGAAAAAAGACACAGATGTGTATACCAGACTTTTGGACTCAGAGGGAGAGGGAGAGGGTGGGATGATTTGGGAGAATGGGAATTATAACATGTATACTGTCATGTAAGAATTGAATCGCCAGTCCATGTCTGACATAGGGTGCAGCTTGCTTGGGGCTGGTGCATGGGGATGACCCAGAGAGATGTTGTGGGGAGGGAGGGGGGAGGGGGGTTCATGTTTGGGAACGCATGTAAGAATTAAAGATTTTAAAATTTAAAAAAAAATAAAAAACTAAAATAAAAATAAAATAAAATTCATTTTGGTGGGATTGCAACCTATTTAACTTATTGTGATAAACTTTTAAATGCATTCCTTCAATTTTATTCATTAAAAAAATTTATTGTGTCCCTGATATATGCTTAATATTGGATATTATTCTATGCAGTGAGAATACATTAGTGAAACAGAAAATCTTTCACCTTAGAAAGTTTACATCCTCAAGGAAGCAGAAAGAAGATATAAAATAAACAACAATTACATAGATATTAAATTAATAAAAGAGAACAGATGCAGTTACTGGTTAGGGAAGGAGGCTGCACTGTGGTATAGGCTAGTTGGGAAGTAGACCCAATGAGAAGGCAAATTTGATCTGAGATTTGAAGAAGGTTAAGAGAGTTCATTCCTTGATGTCCAAGTTGGTTTTAGAAAAGGCAGAGGAACCAGAGATCAAATTGCCAACATCCGCTGAGTCATGGAAAAAGTAAGAGAGTTCCAGAAAAAAACATCTATTTCTGCTTTATTGACTATGCCAAAGCCTTTGACTGTGTGGATCACAATAAACTGTGGGAAATTCTGAAAGAGATGGGAATACCAGACCACCTAACCTTTCTCTTGAGAAATCTGTATGCAGGTCAGGAAGAAGCAGTTAGATTTGGACATGGAACAACAGACTGGTTGCAAATAGGAAAAGGAGTACGTCAAGGCTGTATATTGTCACCCTGCTTATTTAACTTCTATGCAGAGTACATCATGAGAAACGCTGGACTGGAAGAAACACAAGCGGGAATCAAGATTGCCTGGAGAAATCTCAATAATCTCAGATATGCAGATGACATCACCCTTATGGCAGAGAGTGAAGAGCAACTAAGAAGCCTCTTGATGAAAGTGAAAGAGGAGAGTGAGAAAATTGGCTTAAAGCTCAACATTCAGAAAACGAAGATCATGGCATCTGGTCCCATCACTTCATGGGAAATAGATGGGGAAACAGTGGAAACAGTGTCAGACTTTATTTTTTTGGGCTCCAAAATCACTGCAGATGGTGACTGCAGCCATGAAATTAAAAGACGCTTACTCCTTGGAAGAAAAGTTACAACCAACATAGACAGCATATTCCAAAGCAGAGACATTACTGTGCTGACTAAGGTCCATCTATGGATGTGAGAGTTGGACTGTGAAGAAGGCTGAGTGCCGAAGAATTGATGCTTTTGAACTGTGGTGTTGGAAGAATACTCTTGAGAGTCCCTTGGACAGCAAGGAGATCCAAGCAGTCCATTCTGAAGGAGATCAGCCCTGGGATTTCTTTGGAAGGAATTGATGCTAAAGCTGAAACTCCAGTACTTTGGCCACCTCATGCGAAGAGTTGACTCATTGGAAAAGATTCTGATGCTGGGAGGGATTGGGGGCAGGAGGAGAAGGGGAAGACCGAGGATGAGATGGCTGGATGGCATCACTGACTCGATGGACGTGAGTCTGAGTTAACTCCGGGAGATGGTGATGGACAGGGAGGCCTGGTGTGCTGTGATTCATGGCGTCGCAAAGAGTCGGACACGACTGAGCGACTGAACTGAAGAGAGTTCATTGTTAGGATGTCTGAGTAGAAGCATTCCAATCAGGACAACCACAGCCCACTCTTAAATACTCTTGTGTTAAGACATGAAGTATGGCTAGAGCAGAGAGCAGGGAAAGAGCAGTATGATTTCTGGAAAAAGAGAAGAATTGGAGACTCTTTGTGTAAAAGATTTAGCATGGTGCTAATAATGCCGAAGATATTTAAATGATATTATATATTGTGAAACCTGGATTATAAAAAGACAAAATCACCTGGAATATATTGGTTTCCCATGGCTATTATTATGAATTACTGTAAAATTGGAGGCTTAGAACAACAGAAATGTATTTTCTCACTGTTTCTCAGCCCCCACATATGAATCAATATCGTTGAACTCAAATCACGGTGTTAGCCTCTCCCAGCTTCTGGTGGCTCTACCATTCCTTGAAAGAAATGAAAGTGTTAGTCACTCAGTCATGTCTGACTCTTTGCCACCCATGAACTGTAGCCCATCAACTCCTCTGTCCATGGGATTTCCCAGGCAAGAATGTTGGAGTGGGTTGCTATTCCCTTCTCCAGGGGATCTTCCTGACCCAAGGATTCAACCTGGGTCTCCTGCATTGCAGGCAGATTCTTTACCATCTGACTCACCAGGGAAGCCCATTCCTTGGTTTATGGCCAAATCACTCCAGTTTTCAAAGTCAGCATCTTCACATTTTCAAGGCCAGCATCTTCAAACCTCTCTGTTTTCATGTTGCTTTCTCTTTTGTGTGTGTCAACTGCTTCCCATTTATAAGGACACTTGAGATTGTGTTTAGGACCTACTCAGATAATTCAAGACAATATCCCCTTTAAGCTCCTTAAATTAATCACATCTTGAAACCACTCTTTCCACATAAGGTTATATATATATATATATATATATATATATATACACACACACACACACATATATATGTATGTATGTATATATATATGCGTGTGTGTGTGTGTGTGCGCCAGAGTTTATGACCTAATTTATGTGTGGGCTGTTACTTGGCTGACCATGAATGATTAAGGAATTGGAGTATCATTACAATTTTTAAAGGGATAAAATTAGTTCTAAATCTTACCTATAAAATTTGCTGGGACCACTCTGTTCCAACTAACCTGAAGCCCTACTGTTATTAAGATGGATACTGACATCCTGTAATCTTTCTAGCAATCTTATGTTTGATTGTCCACAAGGCATGTCTACCTTACAGGGAGGGTAAATCAGTGTTTTGGTAAAATTCCATTTCATGGAGAGAGAAGGTTTTGCTTTATAAGATCCCAAATTATAATTAATTTTTATCAGTTTCTGACCAGTTCTCTCCTCATCACAAAATGCATATGAAGTATAAGTCTTTTTTCAAGAGACACCCTATAGCTATGAATTCAATCTACTTTGTTCTTGTAAACTCCTGTGGTTTTGTCTTCTTCATCCACTGAAGAATGCAAGATTTTACTAGATTTTGTTGGCCTTGGATTTGTGGGTTACATCCTGGAGCCTACATCCTACACACTCTGCATCCTTCTGGTGGGCCCTGGGACTGGAAACATGTGCTGTTGTTTCATTTATTTATTTTAACAACAAAAAATTCTAACTGGGACAAACATTATTATACCAATGAATGTATTATGCAAACCCATTCTGCTTTTAACTACTCTGTGAAATGAGTGAACAAAGAAATGAAGTTGGAATGTACTGCTAATTCTGTATTTATTGTAGACTTTCACATGATTACTCCCTTGTTGAGAAAGCCTAGCAGTGTTCCAGGAGAAGCCTTCATCATGAGGAGAGCCCATGATGTCAGAGTTGACAGAAGAGATTATTAGCATTTTGCACTTTTGTAGTGCAAACATGACTAGCTTCTTTATTTTTAAGAATTTGTTGAATTTGTTGCAGTATTGCTTCTGTTTTATGTGTTTGTTTTTTGGCCACAAGGCATATGGGATCTTAACTGCCTGACCAGAAATCGAATCCTCACCCCTGCATTGGAAGATGAAACCTTAACAACTGGACCATCAGAGAAGTCCCAGTCTTGTTTCTTGTCATGGCATCTGATCTATTAACATATAAAGGGGTGTAAGGTGTAGGATCATGTATTCACCTAGTCCCACCTGGGATCCTGAAGCCAGTGGTGAGACTGAAAAGTGTCTCCTGGAGATGAACCTTTTTGACTCCATGTGTCTTGTTTCTGAAGTGATTTATTCCTTTAAACACCATAATCCTGCCCTGGAAGCACAGCCCTCTTATCCCTGCCCTACTTTAGAGAAATTTCACAGTGTCTGTAGTGGACCACATGAGGAAGCTTTGTTTCTCCACTTTTTAAATTGTTGTTGTTCAGTTCCTAAGTTGTGTCTGTCTCTTTGCGACCTTGTGGACTGCAGCATGCCAGGTTTCTGTCCTTCACTGTCTCCCGAAGTTTGCTGAAACTCAGGTCTGTTGAGTCGGTGATGCCATCCAACCGTCTCATCCTCTGCGCTTTTAAAATATTGACTCCTATTTAGAATCCACCTTCCAACGAGGAGATATGGCTTTCATCCCTGGGTCAGGAAGATCCCCTGGAGAAGGAAATGTCAACCCACTTCAGTACTCTTGCCTGTGAAATCCCATGAACAGAGGAGTCTGATGGGCTATAGTCTGTGGGGTTGCAAAGAATTGGACACAATACGTGAACCGTGAACTTCCTGATGTTCAAGCTGGTTTTAGAAAAGGCAGAGGAACCAGCGATCAAATTGCCAATATCCGCTGGATCATGGAAAAAGCAAGAGATTTCCAGAAAAACATCTATTTCTGCTTTATTGACTATGCCAAAGCCTTTGACTGTGTGAATCACAATCAACTGTGGACAATTCTGAAAGAGATGGGAATATGAGACCACCTGACCTGCCTCTTGAGAAATCTGTATGCAGGTCAGGAAGCAGCAGTTAGAACTGGACATGGAACAACAGACTGGTTGCAAATAGGAAAAGGAGTACGTTAAGGCTGTATATTGTCACCCTGCTTATTTAACTCATATGCAGAGTTCATCATGAGAAACACTGGACTGGAAGAAGCACAAGCTGGAATCAGGATTGCCGGGAGAAATATTAATAAACTCATATATGCAGATGACCCCACCCTTATGGCAGAAAGTGAAGAGAAACTAAAAAGCTTCTTGATGAAAGTGAAAGTGAAGAGTGAAAAAGTTGGCCTAAAGCCCAACATTCAGAAAATGAAGATCATGGCATCCGGTCCCATCACTTCATGGGAAATAGATGGGGAAACAGTGGAAACAGTGTCAGACTTTATTTTGGGGGGCTCCAAAATCACTGCAGATGGTGACTGCAGCCATGAAATTAAAAGACGCTTACTCCTTGGAAGAAAAGTTCTGACCAACCTAGATAGCATATTCCAAAGCAGAGACATTACTTTGCCGACTAAGGTCCATCTAGTCAAGGCTATGGTTTTTCCTGTGGTCATGTATGGATGTGAGAGTTGGACTGTGAAGAAGGCTGAGCGCCGAAGAATTGATGCTTTTGAACTGTGGTGTTGGAGAAGACTCTTGAGAGTCCCTTGGACTGCAAGGAGATCCAACCAATCCATTCTAAAGGAGATCAGCCCTGGGATTTCTTTGGAAGGAATGATGCTAAAGCTGAAACTTCAGTACTTTGGCCACCTCATGCGAAGAGTTGACTCATTGGAAAAGATTCTGATGCTGGGAGGGAGTGGGTGCAGGAGGAGAACGGGACGACAGGGAATGAGATGGTTGAATATCATCACTGACTCGATGGACTTGAGTCTGTGTGAACTCTGGGAGTTGGTGATGGACAGGGAGGCCTGGCATGCTGTGATTCATGGCGTCGCAAAGAGTCTGACACGACTGATCGACTGAACTGAACTGAACTGAGCAACTAAACAACAACAGCAATTTAAATATAGTACATGATACTCTCCTCCAATTACTGTCTTATTTTGATTGTCCTTAAAACTCTAAAATGTTGCTTCCTCTATAAAATCATCTGAATTAAAAAGTGATAGGTTCTAACTCTAATCCTCCTTATGAAATACACTTCAGTGTCTCCTTTATCAGGAAGTTACATCGATGCTTTCATTTCCTTAATTATCTCAGGAGGGTTTCATTGGGAGGGATGGAGTCTAGTTGTTCTTACATTTCTGTAGTCTCCACCACTGTTGCTGAGTCTTGTGTGAGGGGATATAATCATATTTCTTTTATATTACATAGTTCTGAGCACAAAGCAGCACTTTAAAAAAATTGCTTCTTGATGACAGTGATTTTGTGAAGTGGCAGTCATTTGATTCAAGGACATGGAAATTTCACTTCAATTAGCAGAACTAGAGATTTAAATGTCAGCTTTTAAAATGAGCAAAAATTCTTGGAAAATTCAGAATATCAAATAAATGATGATAGCACTATCACACTGGGAAGTTGTGTGGTATTACATTGACTTTGAAGGCAGCGTTCACCCGAGAATTTGTAGTCAGTAGATGGCACTTTTTTTTTTTATTAATAACCACTGACCACTTCTTTACTGTTATAAAAGGTATCAGTGATAGTTTATTTTTAACTATTTTAACAAAGTTCCAAAATTGCTTTTACATAGCTTATCAAATCAATCATTTTGATTGCTTGTGATGGTGACTTTTTGGGCTTCAATTTTATGGGACAGTTCTAAATGAGGATCCAAACACTTTTTACTCAAATTTATCACTTTAAGCTGGAAATGAATTTTCGGCCTGACAGAGACTGCAAAGAGATTACAAGCATATTTCTTTTAAAAGGATTATTATTATTATTATTATTATTATTTTTACTGCTTATAAGAGATTGTAAAATGGAAAACTTAAATAGAATACCCAAAGGTGTCTGATATGACAGAATTCATTTCAACCTCAAAATCTCGGCAAGCATTCACAAAAGTTCTGTATTAATTTAACAACAACAACAACAAAAATACAAGCAAACGTGGAAAAATGAAAAGATGGTATGTTTCATCCAAAGGAACCTGCATGGAAGAATCAGAACTGATGATTTGGTAAAAAGTAAAATTATACACAAACCTAGAGAACTTCTTGTATCATAAGTAACTATAATGTTTTATATTAATATGACAGTAACTGGTATAAATTATAATGTTGGTCAGCTTTGTGTGTCATGTTGGCTAGGCTGTGGTCCCAGGTTTCAGTCAAACACTCCTCTAGTTGCTGCTGTGAAGGTGCTCCATAGATATGATTAACATATACAATCATTTGGTTTAAGTTAAAAGATTCCCCTCAAAAACAGAGATGGGGAGAAAATTAGGGATGAGACTGATGTAGAAATTCAGCCTGCGTCTCCTGGTACAAGCCTGATACATAGATTTCATATTTGCTTGCCTCCACAGTTATATGACCTGGAAAGGGAAACAGCAACCCATTCCAGTATTTTTGCCTGAAAAATTCCATCCACAGAGGAACCTGGTGGGTTACGGTTCTTGGGGTTATGAAAAACTCGGACATGGCTTAGCAGCTACTACAACAACAACAGTTGTGTGAGCCACTTTCTTAAAATTAATTTCTCTCTCCCTCTTTCTTTCTTTTTCTTTATTTCTCTAATTAGTTATTCCTGCTGTTTCCCTTTCTCTGAAGAATCCTGAGTGATACAAAAATAAATACAAATTTACATTAATTCCTTTATAACATTTCAGAGGACATTGTGCTTATGGAATAAGCTCTGATAGTAATGAAAAGGGAAAGACTGGAAAACAATTTCTGAATTTAAAACAATAATAAATGAATAAAAACATTAAGTTATTAATAGGACCAAAATCAAATTAAGGGAGAAGAAAAGGCATAACAAACTTTCCCTCACACGTCATTAGAAGTGGAAATGCAGACTATAATGTCATTAGAAAACATAAACCATGGGGAATGTGTGGGAGTTCCGATGTATGGGTGGTAAGATTTCCAAAATGAGACAATTTGCGGTAAAGGAATTATCAGTGGTAACATGAATAGTGGGTTCTTGAGACTCATTGGCTATCAGGGAAAATAATATTAATGAAACAAGATCAAAATATGCACTATATACAATAAAGAAGCAAAGTTTGTTTACCTGCAGAGGAACAAGCACCAGGCAACCTTAGATATTTCAGCAACACTGCCTTCAAAATGGTAATAAGCAAACCTGCAGAATATTATGAGGAAAATGAACATAAGAATTCTATGAACAAAATGACATTCCTGTTCAAGGGCAAAATAAAGACAGTCTTGTTACGCAAAGCTCAGGACCATTAACCTCACTTGATTGTTCTGCTGTTAACACCTTTCTCTCTGGTCCAGTTGAACTCCTCCCAGTTCCTCATGTAAACCTCGGATTTTGCCGTCTGTCCCATGAATCTAGCTTATGGATTCCTCTGTCTGAAACATGCTTCTTTCTTTTATTTCATTCAGCCTTGCTATTCCTTAAGATCTCACTTAAAAAAATATATAAATAAAAAATAAACATGCTCTTATTCCTCCGCAGAGAAAAGCCTGCACTTAGCCTCCAAAAACTAAAGTAATTATTCTTTTCTGTACTTCTATATATTTTTCCTTTTCTCATCCCTTTATTTACTGAGTTTACATTTGAATACAAAAACATTGATTTTGTGTATACCTCAAGGATGAAGGGTTAATAGGGTAGCAGAGATGTGTCTGCAAACGGGTCTCTCTGCTCAGGCTGAGTGTCCTTGCATATGAGGCGTTCTGCCAAAGAGTCTGGACACAGCCTTGAGTTTAATGGTCCCTTGCAAACAAGGGAGCATTCCCTTCTTGAGATAAGAAGGAGATGAGGGCTTTGTGCAGACTCTGCAGTAGACAGAGATTTCACTCCCCTTTGCTGTATGATAACATGTATGCACCTGCACTGTACTGAAAAGGCTTATTCTTACAGTCTGGAATTCTGCCTAAGGAGGGCTATATAATAATAAACGGCAATTAGTTTGCCCAGTTCTTGTCCCTCTGGCCAGAGCATATGTCTCTTGTGTGCGTCTTGTATGTCTTGTATGTTCTGTGTCATTTCACTCGTAGTAACCAACAAAGGAGTTTTGAAAAATCAATATACTCAAGTAACCACCAGGACAATCAAAACAGAGAACATTTTCATCTCTCATCCAAATTGCCTCAGACCACACCCACCTCATCCCCATCTGGTTGATTGTTGACTATTTTCTATCACATAGATTAAAGTTTTCTGGTAAATCATCTAGTGTATATTCTTGTTTCTGGCTTCATTGCTCAGCTTAATTGTTTGTTTCCAGTTTTTGTCTGTTATGAAAAAACATAAAATAAATACTTGTGTGTGTAGTCTTGTGGACATGTTTTTTTTTCTTTTTTGAAAGGTATTATTGAGTTATGATATCATTCTATTTTAAAGACGTCTTATAAATGCCATGAAACCAGATGGTTTGCAAAATATCAAATATGAGCATTTGTTTTTTAAAAACAAAGTTTAACTTCTGTTTGAATTTATTCCTAATATCTTATTTTTATTTTCTATGCCCCATTATTTCTTCTTCTATTCCCTTCTCTTCATTTGTTTATTTTAATTTATTCTAAGTGTAAATATGATGAAATATTGAAATACTGAGATCTCTAAGATTTCTGATGATGCAATTTAATGTATTTTTAAAAATTATGCTTTTAAAAAATCGGATTTTTCTTTTTCTGCTGCTTCTCCTTGTTGGTTAAGAAAACCATAAAGATTAGGTTCGGTTGTACAATTAAAACAAATAAAAGCCAGACAAGGGTGGGAAGAGAAGACATTGTTTTCAAACCTTCTTCTATCCATTAATATGTGCATATTCCTGTGTAAATAAGATTATATACTTCTGCGATTTGAAACAGATCCCACACTCTACCCATTTTGAAATTTTTATTTCTCTTTACAATGTGTCATGGAGTTTTATTCTTATATAAATAATCTAGCTCTATCTCATTCTCTTAAAATGTTCATGATATGCCATAGGTTAGACATACTATAGTCAAAACCCCATTGATGGACAATTAGGCAGTTAAAATTTATTTTCTCTTAATAACAATGCTTTGAACATCCTTCTCCTTGCTTCCTTAAGCATAGGTGTGAATGCTTCTTTACACATTTATATCACTTTTTATGCTGAGATATTTTAAAGTAAGTTACCTGTGTGATGCCTGTAAATAACCAAGAAATAGAAATGGGTTCACAGAATTTGTCTCTCACTTTTATTTTAAGGAGTCCTGCCATACTGGTGTCAAAAAAGACTACACCTATTTGCCCTCCTTTGAGCTCTACATAACTATCTCCCCACAACCTTGCCACCACTTCTTAAATGTATTGGAAAATCTGGCCTGTCATTTATCTTCATTTACAGCAGGGGATATCTTACACAGAAATCCTTAATTGTAGTATTCTCAAACAAACATTTTTATTTGATATTTTCTGCATAATTATTTAAAAAGACTTTATCCAAAAGTTAAAAACTCATGTCTATGTTTTTTTGTCCTAATGCTTCCATAATTAAAAAAAAAAAGTTTTTGATCCATCTGAAATACATTCTTATGAATGGTGTGAAATATTAATCTAAATATTTTAAAATGGATAGCCAATTTGTGATTATCATAGTAATCACTAATATTTGACAGCCCTTAATTGTGCCAGAAGCTTTTAATTTAATTCCACTTTCCTGGGGTTGGTTTGAGGATTAAACACAGCATTCAGATGAAGGCACAAGTAAGGCACCAAATTGTTATTGATTTTGCACAATTCATATATGTGTTAATTGGTAGAATTAGGATTCTAACCCTAGCAGAATGACCCTAGAATATTCAGCCTTCTAAAACAATTTTCTTTTACCACAGATTTAAAGTACTAAATCCCCATAAATATGTATGTTTGTTTATGAATTTTCTATTAAATATTCTTACCCCACACATTAAAATTTCATCTGATCATATTATCCACTCTGCTTACTGTTTTTACTGCTTACTATTTTAAATAACTCCTTACAGACCTTACAATCAACTTCAGCCCCTTTAGCACCCCTCATCTCCTTTCTCTGGAATCTCAGATGAGCGCACAGACCCTTTTCTTAGTTATTTCCTTATTTGAGTTACAAAAACCTTCTGGTGGTTATCTGAAGAGAGCAAGCACTGTAATTTCATGAAACATTCCCTTCTCCATGCCTTTGTTCACACTTCTTCTTGCGCCTCATCTTTTATGCTTCATTTGCTGGGTGAGCACATACTCATTTTTGAAGATGAACATAAACATTACCACCTGAGCATTCCCTCCCTTTCCATCCCCACCAGGTAGGAAGAAACTGTTCTTTTCTTCTCTATGTGTCCATACCCTTCCCCTGAGAACTGCATTTATTCAATGACAATGTGAGTGTCTTAAGGGCAAGACCATATCTTATTAAGTATGTAATATGAATTGAATAAATATTTATTGAGTAAATTAATATAAAACAAAGACCATCAAATCATGAGAGCAATAATGAGGGTATTTATGAAATTGTGCAAGACATTTTAAAACGACAAAAAATACCTTTTTCAAAAGAGTGTCAAGAAGCGAGTGTACTTAAGCACACTCAATTAGTTTAGAACAGAGCAAATGAGTAACTGGAAAGATAACTCATGCTACAGCATGTCTAATGAACTAGTAAATGAGAAAGAAAGGGACTTCCCTGGTGGTTCAGTTGTTAGGACTTTATGCTTCCACTGCACAGGACATGGGTTTGATCCCTGCTTAGGGAACTAAGATACCACATGCTGTGGGGTGTAGCAAAAAAAGAAAAAAAAATTAAATTACATATCCCATTGATTAATAGAGAAAGCCAGTCAAAGGAAGCCAGAGAAACTTGTCTTGAGAGAATTAGATCTGAAGGACTTCATAATCATCATCTACTGCTGCTGCTAAGTCACTTCAATTGTGTCTAACTCTCAGCGACCCCATGGACTGCCTACCAGGCTCCTCCGTCCATGGGATTTTCCATTTCTATCTTAATCACTGCTCAGCATCTCTACCTCTACATCAGTCTCCACTGTATCTCAAATTGTAATAGTTTCCTGGTGGTTTTCCTGTTTTTGCCTTTGCCTCCCTACCGTCTCTTTCAGGATGATTTTTTAAAATTATAATTCAAATAATGTGCTCTTAATCAAAACCAGGACAGTAGTTTTCAGTGCCTTCAGCTTCCTAATGGGCCATACTGAATATGCCTCTCCATTTTAACTACTTTCTTTGACTTTACCTTCTACTCTTGTATTTAATTAAATACAAATAGTCCCCAGATAATAAAGAAATATATTATTAGCTTTTTAATTATTCACATAGAAAAGCCAAAACTAGGAAACAAATTATTAATGAATACAGAAAGGTATAGAAACAGAATTTAAACCTGGAAATTTTGCTTTTAAAGCTCAAACTCATAACTACTAGACAATATTTGCTTGTTCTTTAGAAATGTGCAAACAAACTTCTTATTCAGTAATAAAACCTTAATTAAATAAAATAACTATTTTGGTATATAATATGATAGCATTAAAACTACATTCAAAGAGCAAGATACATAAGAAAACAAATTGGAAAACAATGCTCAGTAAGACCAAATTTGTTAAAAATAGTTTCATAAGACTTCACTAATAACCCTATTCTCTGTTGATGAAGTTACTGTGAATTTTTGTGATTTTTCTTCAACAACTTAACTTTTAAAATTTTTCTAAAATAAACAGTCATTAGTTTTAATTTCAGAAATGAAAGCAGGATATTGTCACAACAAAATTTAGCTAAAATTGCTTTCTTTTTTCCCTAAATCAGAAAAATTAGAGAAAAAAATCAATGACCTAATTCATTAAACTCCTCATGCATAGCCTGATGCTTTCCCTTAATAAGTTTTATTTCTGTTTGAACAATAAACATAAAATTTTGCAGTATGCTTTCAGAGGTAAGTTGCTTTGCTGCTGCTGCTGCTACATCACTTCAGTCGTGTCCGACTCTGTACGACCCCGTAGATGGCAGCCCACCAGGCTCCCCCATCCCTGAGATTCTCCAGGCAAGAATACTGCAGTGGGTTGCCATTTCCTTCTCCAATGGATGAAAGTGAAAAGTGAAAGTGAAGTTGCTCAGTTGTGTCTGACCCTTAGTGACCCCATGGACTGCAGCCTACCATTAGGTCCTCTTAAATGTGATTAAGAAAAGATACATACACCTGATAGTAATAAAAATAACATTCTTGCCTGGCTTGCAATCACATCAGAAGATCCATGTAGATGTAGTGCCAATTGTGTGTTAAGGACGCAGGTTGTCTGCTCTGTGCATTACCTGCTGGCAGGCTACTGCTAACTGTACTGCACCGTCCTGGATATGTTCCCTTGTCACGTAGATGGTGTGTACACAGAGAATGTAAAGTCATCATAATGAGCACTGAAGCAAAATATTACCGAGATAGTGAAGCTACTCAAATAGATAGCATCTAATTTTTTTGCAAGTATCATGACTTTATGATTATCAGGCATCCTCGATGTTTCACACTTAATGGGTTCCTCCCCATTAAGATAGATAACCAAGAGATGAGCATCACTTTCATAGGAAAAAAGAAAAAAAGAACCTTACTTTTCCTTTTGTCTAGTCCAAGCAATTTACACTTCAAGGTATTCATAAGGGAAAATATCGACTTTCTTGAATATATTCAATTATTTGATCATGATTATCCCCTAACTTGTATAAGAGTGCTTTCAAAGCACCCAGAAATTCCCTTCTAATTACTTCTTTAATGTATATTGTGTACATTTTAATCAGAAGAAATATTTTAAGAAGGCGCTTAATGGCTAGAGAAGTCACTTTTCCAGAACTTCAACTGTAGGTTACTTCTGTTGATGAACAAATGACCCTAGAGAAGAATAAGTATTACACCCAGTTTATAGTGTCCTTAGGCTACTGGTAAGAGGTCAGATGTAATTCACTTACCAGATCTGCATAGGATTTATCTGTCATTGTCATTGGGTGCAGTTCTTTGTTACACTGGTCATTTGGTCAGTACAGTGGGAATGTGCAGCTTTATGGCCCTACGAAGAAAACTCAAATACCTGTTTGTCTTGTGAATCTAGGAAGCTGGCTATAGAAAGAGGATTCTAGTCCCCACTGAGCTTGCAGTTACTGGCAGCATCTCTCTTTTTTCTTCTCCTCCTCCTCCTTGTTACCTTTTGGTGGACATATACATGGTCAACTTGAACACTTCTAAATTCCCCCAAACATGTCCGTAACTGAATCTAACATAATGTGTTGATTTTTTAACTGTAACTGAGTGTGCCAAGCAGGATATATATATATATTTTTTTTTCATAAAAGATCAATGCAGGGATAACATTTACTCTCCAATTACACAGGGCTGATTTATATAACTGTACAGCAAAGCTATTGGCTAAAGACTGAGACTGTGAATATCCAAATATTTTCTAAAGGGTGAGACCTCCTATTTCACTGATAATTATTCCATTGTCATCTTGCTCCTTCAGTGTTGTTCAGTTACTGAGTTGTGCCTGAATATTTGCTACCCCCATGGACTGCACTATGCCAGGTTCCTTTGTCCTCCACTATCTCTGGAGGTTGCTCAAGTTCGTGTCCACTGAGTCATTGATGTCATCTAACCATCTCATACTCAAAAGGAAAAGGTTGTCCCCTTCTCCTCTTGGCCTCAGTCTTTCCCAGCATCAGGGTCTTTTCCAATGAGTCACGTCTTTTCCAGTGAGTTAGCTCTTTGCCTCATGTGGCCAAAGTATTGGAGTGTCATCTTCAGCATCTGTCCTTCTCATGAGTGATTCAAGGTTGATTTCCTTTAGGATTGACTGGTTTGATCTCCTTATTGTCCAAGGGACTCTCAAGAGTTTCTCCAGCACCACAGTTAGAAAGCATCTTGCCTTGCCTTTCCCATTAAGGTTTTATTGTACTGAAAGAGTATGTTTGCTGGTTTCCAAATAGCAGCACATCCCTCCTTCCAGGCTTTCCCACTGGTAAACCAGACAGCCTGCCTTGCCTTGGCTGGGAGAGACCAAGTACTTTATGCTACATTGCTGATACTGCAGGATGGTCTCATAAGGCCTCTGTTTTATACTATGGATGGATAAGTAGTTCTCCTAAGCTTCTTCCCTGGGGAGTATACCTGATTCACTCCACTTTATGACCAAACTTTGTTACAAGGTTCGCTTCCTTTTTGACAGTCTCTCTGACATCACTTAAGACTAGGTCAGAATTCCAAGTCTAAAAGTCATTGTGTTCCTTAGGGATGACTTTGATAACAAAGTGCAGTAGGAGCAAGAAGGACATTACCTTTAATTAGATCTTAGTAGCTGCTTCAGGTGGATTTCCTGTCTGAAACCCTAAAACACTTTCACTGAGGAGATCTGTGGATTTCGGTCATAGGGCCTCATCTGTGGGTCCTGATAATTCTAGTATCAATAAGGAGTTAGATCATAAGACCTAGTATAGTAACCATTGCTACTGGCAGTAAGTGTTAAACTGATTTGTAAAGCTATACCCTGTTGCCCATCCTGTAAGTCTTCACTACATAAATACAATTAAAACACTTGGAAAAATAAAAATAGTCTAACAGTAGACTATTTCTGAATAATCTACTGTTAACCTCCAAGAACAAATATTTCCTAGAGCAGTGGTCCCCAACCTTTATGGCACCAGAGACCTGTTTCATGGAAGACAATTTTTTCACAGACCAAGGGGGTAGGGGGATGGCTTCAGAATGATTCAAGCATATTACACTTATTGTGTACTTTATTTCTATTATTGCATCAGCTCCACCTCAGATCATCAAGCATTAGACCCTGTTCTAGAAGATGGAAAACAATACAAACTGGCCAGATAAAGCATTTTAAAAGTTAATTGGTGGGAATTTAATTTCTTCCCTCAACTATTTATTTAATTAGAATAAAGGTCTTTTGACACCTTCACTCATGCCAACCTCCGTTTAGATTTTCTTGCTA
The DNA here is from genome assembly GCF_001704415.2 of Capra hircus. Taxonomy (NCBI): domain Eukaryota; kingdom Metazoa; phylum Chordata; class Mammalia; order Artiodactyla; family Bovidae; genus Capra; species Capra hircus. Next base: position 6,584,462 of record NC_030823.1, read on the forward strand.
AATGTGAAAGTTAGAGATGCCTAATCTGTTAGGCAGAATTGAATCGTATTCTTAGAATTCAATTCTAAGTTGCTTTAATGTTAACTAACAGATTAGGTAGCTCTAACTTTCACATTTAGCAAGAAAATCTAAACAGAGCTTGGCATGAGTGAAGGGGCTGTTGGTCAGTATTCCTGTGGAAAGAGTGCATGTGACTCACTCCATTCATATGTAATACTTGTCTCAATTATGTGCTCAGGTAAAGTCAGTGCAACAAATGTGATATTTCCAATATCTAAAAAACTCCAATAAAATTATAATGGAATTAAAATGAAAACAGTAATACATGGAGAAAAATATAGTTTAAAATATTTGTATTATATAAGAAATGTCTAAAGTTTTAATGAAATAGGTTTATTATTAGAACAAAATTCCATTAAGAAAAAGATGAACTTATGCCATTTGCAGCAACATGGATGGAACCAGAGATTATCATACTAAGTGAAGTAAGTCAGACAAAGGCAGATATCATATGATATCACTTATACATATAATCTAAAAAAAATGGTAAAAATGAACTAATTTATAAAGCAGAAACTAACTTACAGATTTAAAAAACAAATTTATGGTTACCTAAAGGGAAAATCGAGTGGGGAATAAAGAGATTGAAATTAACATTTACATACTACTATATAAAAAGTTAAGTGAAGTTGCTCAGTCGTGTCCAACTCTTTGCAACCCCATGGACTATAGCCTACCAGGCTTCTCTGTCCATGGGATTTTCCAGGCAAGGGTACTGGAGTGGGTTGCCATTTCCTTCTCCAGGGGATCTTCCTGACCCAGGAATCAAACCTGGGTCTCCTGCATTGCAGGCAGGCGCTTTACCCTCTGAGCCAAAGTAGGTAACCAACCAGGATCTATTATATAACACAGAGAACTTGAGTCAATATTCTGTAGTAACCTATATGGGAAGTGAATCTGAAAAAGAATAGGTATATGCATATGTATAACTGAATTACTCTGCTGTAGAGCATAAACTAACACAACATTGTGAATGTTGTGTTTATTTATTATCCTCCAATAAATACTAATTTTACAAAATTTAATAACAGATTATATACATACAAATATATATGGGGTTTTAGCAAATATCTTGGCATGTATTACACTTTCAAAATATAGTTCTCATTTTGGATGTGGTGAAATAGTAGCTCAGGGAAATCTATTTCATGTTTATGTACAGAAAGCATATGTGTGTGTGTGTGTATATATATATATATATATATATATATATATATATGTATATATATGCTGCTAAGTCACTTCAGTCGTGTCCAACTCTGTGTGACCCATAGATGGCAGCCCACCAGGCTCCCCCGTCCCTGGGATTCTCCAGGCAAGAACAGAACACTGGAGTGGGTTGCCATTTCCTTCTCCAATGCATGAAAGTGAAGAGTGAAAGTGAAATCACTGAGTCATGTCCAACTCTCAGCGACCCCATGTACTGCAGCCCACCAGACTCCTCTGTTCATGGGATTTTCCAGGGAAGAGTACTGTAGTGGGGTGCAATTGCCTTCTCTGATATGCATGCTTATATATTTAATTAGAAAAAAAGGATACATAATTTCTTTATTCCACTTATTCTGATGAAAGCATTGTTAGTATTTCAGAGAACAATTTCTTTTCTCTTGTTTATGGAAAATTTTATCCAAGCATAAAAATGTGTTATTTTTATAGCTTCAGAGTAAATGATAGTAAATTTCATACACCATTTAGAAATAGTTCCAGCCCCTTGCACTCTGAAACACAATTCCTGCACTATATTTTCTCCTTTCTTCTCCATAGGGGCAAAAGGTATATAAATTTGCCATCTGCTCTAAGACTTTCTAGCCATAAAGACTGCAGTTAAAACTATGCAAATAATTCCATTCAGACAAGAATGATGCTTTAATTGTCGTTTCTTTTAGTGTAACTCAATTAAATCCATTTAGGCCACTTTCTCACTCCACAAGGTTGCTCAGGTTCTTGTTTGCTTCCATTTAAAAATCCTAGACAAAATTCAACATACCTCCATAATTTCATTCCTACCTAGCCTATTTTGTATAGCATCCTGACTCATGCATTTAACTGCTAAAATCAGTTTTACCAATTTATTTTATATAGATACATTGTTACTACAACTAAAATTGTTTTGATATTGAATAAAAATATCTTCACTGAGAAAGAAAAATCACCTAGGAGTCTATTCATGCCCTATAACATGGTGAAAACATATACAGAAAGAAACATAATACATAGGACCCCAAAGATGAAGAATATGATTCTGGAGCTGCTTCAGTTTCATTGGGAAAAAAACTCATACAATGCACAGAAATACACTAACATAATAGCAGAACTACAGGGCGCTGTTGTAAGTTCCTACAGTGGAAAGATTGTCAGGCTTTCATCCTCAGTTTCTAGCTTCCTGTTGAGTCCACAGTAAGACGTTTATGGATTCTATTTTAAACAAAATGTTTTGGGAAGCTAGATGAGGAACAGAATACATTTGGGAGCACTAGGGTAGGTCTATTCGAGGAGTCTTTAATGATTAATAAAATTTGTCAAGTTAATAAATACATGAAGATATGTCAGAAGAAACAGCAGGTTATTCCTGTAGTGATTGAACTCTTGCATGACTCAAAACTAATAAAAATTTCTGTAGGATATTCTAACATTTCCAGCCAAAAGCTCATCCATGTGTTCAGCTGACAAAAATTTATTGATTGCTGACTGAATGCCTGGGGATAAAGAGGTATTAGAGACATACTGAGCTTATTATGTGAGGAAAAGTAGAAAGGGGGTGTAGTCATAGGGCTGTGAAAAGGCTAGGATGAGGTAAGGATAAGGTGTGCGAAACATGCAAATGGGCATCTGATCCCATCTGGACATTTAGGAAAAAAATCAAGAATTTAAGCTCTGTTAACTTTTTTTTTTTTCTTTTAAACTGGAGAATAATTGCTTTACAATGCTGTGCTGGTCTCTGCAGTAAACCAATGCAAATCAGTCATAATTATATATGTGTGCTTTGTACTCTTGGCAAAACTAATGAAGCAGGTCAAAGGCAAAAAGAGTTTTGCCCAGAGAAAGCACTGGTCATAGCAAACACTCTCTTCCAAGAACACAAGACTCTACACATGGACATCATCAGATGGTCAACACCAAAATTAGACTGATTTTATTCTTTGCAGGCAAAGATGGAGAAGCTCTATGCAGTCAGCAAAAACAAGATCAGGAGGCGACTGTGACTCAAATCATGAACTCCTTATTGCCAAATTCAGACTTAAACTGAAGAAAGTAGGGAAAACGATGAGATGATTCAGGTATGACCTAAATCAAATCCCTAACAATTATATACAGTAGAAGTGACAAATAAATTCAAGGGATTAGATCCGCTAGAGTACCTGAAAACTGTGGATGGCAGTTCATGACATTGTGCACGAAGCAGTGATCAAGACCATCTCCAAGAAAAAGAACTGTAAAAAGGCAAAATGGTTGACTGAGGAGGTCTTACAAATAGCTGAGAAAAGAAGAGAAGCTAAAGCCAAAGGAGAAAAGGAAAGATATACCCATTTGAATGCAGAGTTTCAAAGAATAGGATAAGGAGAGATAAAAAGCCTTCCTCAGAGACCAATGAAAGGAAATAGAGGAAAACAATAGAATGGGAAAGACTAGAGATCTCTTCAAGAAAATTAGAGATACCAAGGAAACATTTCATGCAAAGATGGGCATAGTAAAGGACAGAAATGGTACGGACCTAACAAGAAACAGAAGATATTAAGGAGATGGCAAGAATACACAGAAGAACTATACAAAAAAAAAAAAAAGATCTTCATAACCCAGATAACCACAATGGTGTGATCACTCACCTAGAGCCAGACACCCTGGAATACGAAGTCAAGTGCTTAGGAAGCATCACTATGAACAAAGCTAGTAAAGGTGATGGAATTCCAGTTGAGCTATTTCAAATCCTAAAAGATGATGCTGTGAAAGTGCTGCACTCAATATGCCAGCAAGTTTGCAAAACTCAGCAGTGTCCACAGGACTGGAAAAGTCAGTTTTCATTCCAATCCCAATGAAAGGCAATGACAAAGGATATTCAAACTGCTGTGCAATTGCAGTCGTCTCACACACTAGCAAAATAATGTGCAAAATTCCCCAAGCTAGGTTTCAACAGTACATGACCTATGAACTTCTTTCAAGCTGGATTTAGAAAAGGCAGAGGAACCAGAGGTCAAATTGCCCAAATCCTCTGAATCATTGAAAAAGCAAGAGCCCCAGAAAAATTTTGACTCTGTTGACTATGCCAAAGCTTTTGACTGTGTGGTTCACAACAAACTGTAAAATTCTTAAAGAGATGGCAATATCAGCCCACATGACCTGCTTCCTGAGAAATCTGTATGCAGGTCAAGAAGCAACAGTTAGAACTAGACATGGAACAACAGACTGGTTCCATTTCAGGAAAGGAGTATGTCAAGGCTGTGTATTGTGACCTTGCTTATTTAAGTTATATGCAGTATGCATCATGCAGAATGCCAGGCTGGATGAAGCACAAGCTGCAATCAAGATTGCTGGGAGAAATATCAATAACCTCAGATATGCAGATGACAGCATCCTTATGGCAGAAAGCAAAGAAGAAGAACTAAGGAGCCCCGAAGGAGGAGAGTTAAAAAGGTGGCTTAAAACTCAACATTCAGAAAACTAAGATCATGGTATCTGGTCCTCTCACCTCATGGCAAATTGATGGGGAAAAAGTGGAAACAGTGAGAGACTTTATTTTGGGGGGGACTGCAAAAACACTGCAGATGGTAACTGCAGCCATGAAATTAAAAACCGCTTACTTATTTGAAGGAAAGTTATGACCAACCTAAACAGCCTATTAAAAAGCAGAGACATTAATTTGCCAACAAATGTCTATCTGTTCAAAGCTGTGGTTTTTCCAGTAGTCATGTATGGATGTGAGGGTTGAACTATAAAGAAACCTGAGCACAAAAGAATTGATGCTTTTGAACTGTGATGTTGGGAGAAGACTCTTGAGAATCCCCTGGACTGCAAAGAGATCCAACCAGTCCACCCTAAAGGAAATCAATCCTGAATGTTCATTGGGAGGACTGATGCTGAAGCTGAAACTCCAATACTTTGGCCACCTGATGCAATGACCTGACACATTTGAAAAGACTCTGATGTCAAGGCTATGGTTTTTCCAGTGATCATGTATGGATGTGAGAGTTGGACTATAAAGAAAGCTGAGCGCTGAAGAATTGATGCTTTTGAACTGTGGTTTCGGAGAAGACTCTTGAGAGTCCCTTGGACTACAAGGAGATCCAACCAGTCCATCCTAAAGGAGATCAGTCCTGGGTGTTCATTGGAAGGACTGATGTTGAAGCTGAAACTCCAATACTTTGGTCACCTGATGCAAAGAGCTGACTCATTGGAAAAGACCCTGATGCTAGGAATGATTGAGGGCAGGAGGAGAAGGGGATGACAGAGGATGAGATGTTTGGATGGCATCATCGACTCGACGGACATGGGTTTGGGTGGACTCCGAGAATTGGTGATGGACAGGGTGGCCTGCCATGCTGTGGTTCATGGGGTCGCAAATGAACTGAACAGATGCTGTGAAAAAACGAAGATGGGAGGAGAAGGGAACGACAGAAGATGAGATGGTTGGATGGCATAACCAACATGATGAACATGAGTTTGAGTAGGGTTTGGAAGTTAGTGATGAACAGGGAAGCTTGGCATGCTGCAGTTCATGGGGTCGCAGAGAGTCAGACATGACTGAGCAATTGAACTGATATATATATATATATATACACATATGTGTGTGTGTTTATATATATATATGTATATATAATCTCCTCTCCCTCTTGAGCCCACCCCATCCCCCCCCGTAGGTTGTCACAAAGTGCCAGGATGGGCTCCCTGTGCTATATAGCAGCTTCTTGCCAATTATCTATTTTACATTTGGAAGTGTCTATGGGTCTGTGCTAGTTTCTCAATTTGTTCTACACTCGCCTTCCCCTGCTGGGTTCAGAAGTATGTTCTCTACATCTGCATCTCCATTTCTTCTCTGTAATAGATTCATCTGTACTATTTTTCTTGATTGCATCTATGTTCATTAACATATATTTGTTTTTCTGTTTGTGACTTACCTCACTCTGTATAACAGGCTCTAGATTCTTCCAGCTCACTAGAACTGAATCACGTTTGCTCCTTCTATGGCTGAGTAATATTCCATTGTATATATATATATATATATATATATATATATGTACCATATCTTGTTTATCTATTCATCTGTCAATGGAAATACAGGTTCCTTCTATGTCCTAGCTTTTGTAAGTAGTGCTGCAGTGAACAGTGGGGTCCATCTTGTTTTTTTGAATTGTGATTTTCTCAGGGTGTATGCCCAGTAGTCAGATTGATTTTTGTTTAGTGAGTATTTAGTGTCATAGGCAAGGGAGATACATGTATCTCATCTCCAAAAAAAGTTATATTATTTTTCCTTTGAAACTCTTGCTAAAAGAACTGACTACCTAAAAGAACTGACTAAAGTTCTTTACTCACCAAAAAGAAATTACTTAAAATCTGCAAGCTGTTATATGGTCTTAACTTTAATTTTGTGGCATTTCCAACTTGAAGTGGGTTGAAAACTTTATGACTGATGCATTTCTTTAAAAGCAAAGTAACGTAATTCCCACACAGACTTTTTTCTTAGAGTCTGTGACCACTTACTAATTAAGTAACATTTTGAAGAAATTGTGTTGAGATATTTTCTGCCTAAATTTTTACCCAAATTATTTTATCCAAACTCCAAAACTTTAATTCAATTTCGTAAAGCACTGTGCTCCATTTTCTGCACAAATGTTGAGACATTTATGTTTTCATATTGAAGGTCACTTTGATTAGCACAGTGTTATTTTTGTTTTTAAAAGCTGTTGATGCATATAACTCATAATGCTGTACTTTATTTAAATAATGTTTACAGTCTTTTTCTTATGAAAGAAACTATTGTTTGTATCATCACTCATTTATTTGTTTTTTTAATATAAATATATTTATTTTAATTGGAGGCTAATTACTTTAAATATTATAGTGGTTTTGCCATATATTGACATGAATCCTCCACGGGTGTACCTATGTTCCTCCTCCTGAACCCCCCTCCCACCTCCCTCCCCGTCCCATCACTCTGGGTCATCCCAGTGAACCAGCCCTGAGCATCCTGTATCATGCATTGAACCTGGACTGGTGATTCGTTTCACATATGATAATATACATGTTTCAATGCAATTTTTCCAAATCATCCCACCCTCTCCCTCTCCCACAGAGTCCAAAAGACTGTTGTATACATCCGTGTCTCTTTTGCTATCTCACTTACAGGGTTATTGTTATCATCTTTCTAAATTCCATATATATGTGTTAGTATACTGTATTGGTGTTTTTCTTTCTGACTTACTTCACTCTGTAAAATAGGCTCCAGTTTCATCCACCTCATTAGAACTGATTCAAATGCATTCTTTTTAATGGCTGCATAATACTCCATTATGTATATGTACCACAGCTTTCTTATCCATTCATCTGCTGATGGACATCTAGGTTGCTTCCATGTCCTGGATATTATAAACTGTGCTGCAATGAACATTGGAGTACACGTGTCTCTTTCTATTCTGGTTTCCTCGGTGTGTATGCCCAGCAGTGGGATTGCTGGGTCATAAGGCAGTTCTATTTCCAGGTTTTTAAGGAATCTGCACACTGTTCTCCATAGTGGTTGTACTAGTTTGCATTCCCACCAATAGTGTAAGAGGGTTCCCTTTTGTCCACACCCTCTCCAGCATTTATTGCTGGTAGACTTTTGGATAGCAGCCATTCTGACTGGCGTGAAATGGTACCTCATTGTGGTTTTGATTTACGTTTCTTTGATAATGAATGATGTTGATCGTCTTTTCATGTGTTTGTTAGCCATCTGTATGTCTTCTTTGGAGAAATGTCTGTTTAGTTCTTTGACCTTTTTTTTTTTAAAAAAAATTTGGTCACTTATTTTTCTGGAATTGAGCTGCAGGGGTTACTTGTATATTTTTGAGCAATCTTTGTCAGTTGCTTCACTTGCTATTATTTTCTCTAATTCTGAAGGCTGTCTTTTCACCTTGCTTATAATTTCCTTTGTCGTGCAAAAGCTTTTAATTATAATTAGGTCCCATTTGGTTTTTTTTTTTTTTTTTTTGCTTCTATTTCCAATATTCTGGGAGGTGGGTCATAGAGGATCCTGCTGTGATTTATGTTGGAGAGTGTTTTGCCTATGTTCTCCTCTAGGAGTTTTATAGTTTCTGGTCTTAAGTTTAAATCTTTAATCCATTTTGAGTTTAATATTTACACCTGTAAAATTACAAAACCTGAATTGTGCAATGCATTTATAATGGTATTATATTATTTATATTAGTATTATATTTATACTAAGGCATATTATTACATATGAGTATAGTACATTTTAAGTAAGTAAGACATATGTTATAAATTTAAGATTTATAAAACTCAGTAAAGTATGACTTAAATTTAATATTGCTCTGGACAATATAGATTGCTTCTTATTTCTGAGACAGAATAAAATTTCAGAGTAAGAATGACTAGAAAATAGAAACTGCTGAAGTTTTGATCAGCCTCACTTCCATCAAAACAAAGTTATGTTTGTTTCACAAGTATATTTTCACTTATATTTTAGCACTAGACACTCCTCTAGATAATGAAGTTTCAGGTAGGAATAAAACTGATGAGGTAGTAAGATCAGAATCCTGGGAGTCATTAGGAACGGTCTCTTCTTCACTAATTCATGCAGTCATTCACAGACTCTTCTATGAATCACATTTAGAAAAAATTATTTTTCCTATCTGGCAGCCACAGTACTAGATGTACTAGGAATTCAACAGTGAGGAAAGGTTAAGGAAGAGGTTTTTTCCTCTTAAAATCTAAAATCCAATGCAAGATACACAATTTACATGAATAATCACAAAGTAGATATTTAAAGACATCGTATTTAATATGATACAGGAAAATTCATGAAAATATGGGTGACTGCAAGATCTAAGATGGCTTTCTCTAAAAAAAAAAGAAAATGTATATAGCACCAAAAAATGAAGGTTGTTTGGAAAGAAATAGTATTAGTTTTAGGGAAAGAGAATTACAGACAGAGAGCACTACTTGTTTAAAAACTATAAAGCAGAAAAGAATTTGACACATTTAAGACCTGAGAAAAAATATCCAGAGTCTGGAGTGTGAGGAGCAAGGGGAGCAGTCATGATATGAAGTAAGTAGAACGGGCTGTGGGGACATCATGAGGTACATTGAGTGTTTTCATTTAAGAAATTAAAGCAAATATAATGAAAAACTAAAAGAAAAATGTGTATATATGTATGTGGAATATCAGAAGGATACAAATTAAGTTATCTACAACACAGAAAAAGAGTCACAGATATAGAAACTTATGGCTAACAGAGTAATGGAGGAGGGATAAATTGGGAGACTGGGATTGAGACTGCTATATATACAATAGGTATATAATAATATATAATAATAATAAAAATATAGGGACATACAATATAGCACAGGGAATGCTATTCAACAATCTGTAACAATCTGTATGGGAAAAGGATCTTCTAAGAAGAGTGGATATATGTACAACAGAAGCAGTTTGCTGTACACCTGAAACTAACACAAACTGCAAATCAAATATATTCCCATATGTTTGTTTTAAATGCCTAGAAAAACCTAGTAAAGATTTCCAAGCATTACATATACATATAATTACATAGAATTACATATCAGTGATCATCCAAAAGGAAGCTCTTTGAGGTTATCTTTTGCATTTATAGTATTGTACTTTCACAAATTTGTTAAATTTTTCATATAAAATGTAGTTTCATATAAAACCTAGTAAAGATTTCCAAGCATTACATATACATATAATTACATAGAATTACATATCAGTGATCATCCAAAAGGAAGCTCTTTGAGGTTATCTTTTGCATTTATAGTATTGTACTTTCACAAATTTGTTAAATTTTTCATATAAAATGTCCTTATATTTTAATACTCTAAAGAAATAACAGAAACACAATATTTGAAAAGGGGGTTTACTTGAATATAAAGTTATTTTAGTATTTATTTTAATGAACAGTCCCAAAGTAAAATTTTCTGTAATAAATGTATTGAAGATTTTCACTCAAGATTAAGTACTGTTGCCCTTGGATCACCCTGCTACCAAAATAGACTTCCTTTCAAGTTTATAAAGAATAGTCTGACTGTCTACAGAATATAATAGGAAAATTAGGTTTCATGTCTTTGTTTGATTTATTGTTCAGTCTCTCAGTAGTACCTGGCTTTGTCACCCCATGGACTGCAGCATGCCAGGCTTCCCTGTCCTTCCGTATCTCCCGAAGTTTGTGCAAATTTGTGTTCATTGTGTTGGTGATGCCATCCAACCATCTCATCCTCTATCATCCCCTTCTCTTCCTGCCTTCAATATTTCCCAGTATCAGAGTCTTTTCCAATGAGTCAGTTCTTCACATCAGATGGCCAAAGTATTGGAGCTTCAGCTGCAGCATCAGTCCTTCCAATGAATATTAAGGACTGATTTCCTTTAGGATTAACCGGTTTGAACTCATTGCAGTCCAAAGGACTCTTAAGAGTCTTGTCAAACTCCACAGTTCAAAAGCATCAGTTCTTTGGTGTTCATCTCTCTTTATGGTCCAACTCTCTCATTCATACATGACTACTGGAAAAACCATAGCTTTGACTAGACAGAACTTGTCAGCAAAGTAACATCTCTGCTTTTTAATATGCTGTCTAGGTTGGTCATAGTTTTTTTTTTTTTTTTCTAAGAGCAAGCATCTTTTAATTTTAGGGCTGTGGTTACCATCAACTGATTTTGGAGCCCAAGATTATAAAGTCTGTCACTATTTCTACTTTTTTCCCTTCTATTTACCATGAAGTGATGGGACCAGATGCCATGATTTTAGTTTTCTGAACGTTGAGTTTTAAGCCAGCTTTTTTACACTCCTCTTTCACCTTCACTTTCTGTCATTAGTGTGCTGTCATCTGAATATCTGAGGTTATTTATATTTCTCTCCACAATCTTGATTCCAGCTGTGCTTCATACAGCCCAGCACTACCCATGATGTACTGTGCATAGAAGTTAAATAAGTAAGTAAAGTAAAGTCGCTCAGTTGTGTCCGACTTTTTGCGACCCCATGGATTGTAGCCTACCAGGCTCCTCTGTCCGTAGGATTTTCCAGGCAAGAGTACTGGAGTGGGTTGCCATTTCCTTCTCCAGGGGATCTTCCTGACCCAGGGATCGAACCCAGATCTCCAGCATTAAATAACCAGGGAGAGGGTGATAATATATAGCTTTGATGTATTCCTTTTCCAGCTTGGAATAAGTCCATTATTCCATGTTCGGTTCCAACTGTTATTACAGGTTTCTCAGGAGGCAGGTAAGGTAATCTGATAGTCCCATCTCTTTAAGAATTTTCCACCATTTGTTGTGATCCATACAGGCAAAAGCTTTAGTGTAGTCAATGAAGCAGAAGTAGATATTTTTCTGGAATTCTCTAGCTTTTTCTATGATTCAACGGATCTTGGAACTGGATCACTGGTTCCTCTGCCTTTTTAAAATCCAGCTTGAACATCTGGAAGTTCTCAGTTCATCTACTGTTGAAGCCTAGCTTGAAGGATTTTGAGCTTTACTTTGCTAGCCTGTGAAATGATTGCAATTGTGCAGTAGTTTGAACATTCTTTGGTATTTGGAAAAAACTGATCTTTTCTGGTCCTGTTGCCACTGCTGAATTTTCCAAATCTGCTGTCATATTGACTGCAGCACTTTAACAGTATCTTTTAGGATATAAATTAGCTCAGATGGAATTCCATCAGCTCCACTAGCTTTGTTCCTAGTGATACTTCGTGAGGCCCACTTAACTTCACTTTCCAGGACATCTGACTCTATGTGAGTATCACACAGTCATGGTTATCCAGGTTATTAAGATATTTTTTGTCTAGTTCTTCTGTACCTTATTGTCTTCTTCTTAATATCTTCCACTTCTATTAGGTCCATACCATTAGCTCAGTTCAGTTCAGTTCAGTCGCTTAGTCGTGTCTGATTCTTTGCGACCCCATGAATTGCAGCATGCCAGGCCTCCCTGTGCATCACCAACTCCCGGAGTTCACTCAGACTCAGGTCCATTGAATCAGTGATGCCATCCAGCCATCTCATCCTTGGTCGTCCCGTTCTCCTCCTGCCCCCAATCCCTCCCAGCATCAAAGTCTTTTCCAATGAGTCAACTCTTCGCATGAGGTGGCCAATGTACTGGAGTTTCAGCTTTAGCATCATTCCTTCCAAAGATATCCCAGGGCTGATCTTCAGAATGAACTGGTTAGATCTCCTTGCAGTACAAGGGACTCTCAAGAGTCTTCTCCAAAACCACAGTTCAAAAGCATCAATTCTTCAATGCTCAGCCTTCTTCACAGTCCAACTCTCACATCCATACATGACTACTGGAAAAACCATAGCCTTGACTAGATGGACCTTAGTCGGCAGAGTAATATCTCTGCTTTTGAATATGTTATCTAGGTTGGTCATAACGTTTCTTCCAAGGAGTAAACGTCTTTTAATTTCATGGTTACAGTCACCATCTGCAGTGATTTTGGAGCCCCCCAAAATAAAGTCTGACACTTTTTCCACTGTTTCTGCATCTATTTCCCATGGAGTGATAGGACCAGATGCCATGATCTTCGTTTTCTGAATGTTGAGCTTTAAGCCAACTTTTTCGCTCTCCTCTTTCACTTTCATCAGGAATGGCCAAGAGCAGCTACCCCACGTCCAAGGTCAGGGGCGGTGGCCAAGAGGAGCTACCCCGCATCTGAGGTCGGGGGCGATGGCCAGGAGGAGCCACTCTGTGTCCGAGGCCAGGGGCGGTGCCTGAGGCCAAGGGCGGCAGCAGGAAGGAGCAACTCCACGCCCGAGGCCAGGGCAGCGACTGGGAGCAGCAACCCCATGCCCAAATAGTGCCAGTGGCCGGGAGGGGCGACCCCACGTCCTAGGAGTGGTGGCTGTATGGGCGCAGGATGGCCTAGAGGAGCCATCCCACATTGAAGGTCAGGAAGGGCGGCAGGAGGAGATACCCCTCATCCAAGGTAAGGAGCAGTGGCTGTGCTCTGCCGGAGCAGCCGTGAAGAGATACCCCACGCCCAAGGTAAGAGAAACCCAAGTAAGATGATAGATGTTGCAGGAGGGCATCAGAGGGCAGACACACTGAAACCATACTCACAGAAAACTAGTCAATCTAATCACACTAGGACCACAGCCTTGTCTAACTCAATGAAACTAAGCCATGCCTGCGGGGCAACCCAAGACGGTGGGTCATGGTGGAGAGGTCTCACAGATTGTGGTCCACTGGAGAAGGGAATGGCAAACCACTTCAGTCCATACCATTACTATCCTTTATTGTGCCTATCTTTCCCTTGGTATCTCTGATTTTCTTGAGGATGTCTCTAGTTTTTCCCCTTCTTTTGTTTTCCTCTGTCTATGCATTGATCACTTAAAAATACTTTCTTATCTCACCTTGCTATTCTCTGGAACTCTGCATTCAGATGGGTATATCTTTACTTTGGTTCTTTGGCTTTAGCTTCTTTTCTTTTCTTCTATTTGTAAGGCCTCTTCAAACAACTATTTTGCTCTTTTTTATTTATTTCCCTTAGGTCTGTTTACATCACTGTCTCCTGTATAATGTTAAGAACCTCCAGCCATAGTCCTTCAGGCATTCTATCAGATCTAATCCCTTGAATCTCTTCGTTACTTCCACTGTATTATCATAAGGGATTTGATTAAGGTCATAAATGAATGGTCTAGTGATTTTCCCTATGTTCTTCAATTTAAGTCTGAATTTTGCAATCTCACATTCATGATCTGAGCCACAGCCATCTCTGGTCTTGTTTTTGCTGATGTTATAGAGCTTCTCCATTTTTAGCTGCAAAGAATATATCATCTGATTTTGGTATTGACCATCTGGTGAAGTCCATGTGTAGAGTTAGCTCTTGTGTTGCTGGAAGAGTACGTTTGCTATGACTATCAAATTCTGTTTCATCATTGGAAATGGTGGGCTGGATGTAGATCAAACTAAAATCAAGATTCTGGGGAGAAATATCAATAACCTCAGGTAAGCAGGTGATATCACCTAATGGCAGAAAGTGAAGAGGAACTAAAAAGAGCCTCCTGATGAAGCTGAAAGAGAAGAGTGAAAAGCCTGGCTTAAAAGAAAACATTGAAAAAAATTAGATCATGGATGACATCCAGTCCCATCATTTTATGGCAAATAGAAAATAATGGAAACTTTATTTTGGTGGGCTCCAAAATCACCATGAACGGTGACTGCAGCCATGAAATTAAAAGATGCTTCCTCCTTGGAAGAAATGCTATGCCAATCCTAGCATATTAAAAAGCAGAGATATTCCTTTGTTGACAAAGGTCATTATAGTCAAAGCTATGGTTTTTCCAGTAGTAACGTACGTATGTGAGATTTGGACTATAAAGACGGCCGAGTACAGGAGACCTAAAAGATACGAATTTGATCCCTGGGATGGGAACATCCCCTGGAAAAAGGACTGAAAACACACTCCAGTATTCTTGCCCGGAAGATCGCAAGGACAGAGGAGACTGGCTGGCTACAGTCCATAGGGTCGCAAATAGACACAACTGAAGTGAATTATCATGCACCCACTAAATGGAGATACAAGGACTGAAAGCACGAAAACAAGCTCATGTATAGGGGACATATTATAAAAACCAATAGAATATACATATGATACCCATGACAACTTCATGTTGATGTATGGCAAAAACGATAGAATATTGTAAATATACTCCATTTAAAATGATTTAAAAAATAAAACTATAGGACAGTTTAAAAAAAAGTGTGCTTAGGAAAAAAAAACAGGATTTACTAGGTTAGGTTTATATTAGCAATATATAAAAGTAATCATCTACTCATTGACTACAAATATTTAAAAAATGGCTTTTAAAAAGACATTTATTATAGTTAATACAAATATAGTTGTAATATAAATACAAATATTTAACTTACCTAGGGATGAATGTAACAATAGGTCAGTTCAGTTCAGTCACTCAGTCGTGCCCGACTCTTTGTGACCCCATGAATCACAGCATGCCAGGCCTCCCTGTCCAACACCAACTCCCAAGAGTTCACCCAGACTCACATCCATCAAGTCAGTGATGCCATCCAGCCATCTCATCCTCGGTCGTCCTCTTCTCCTCTTGCCACCAATCCCTCCCAGCATCAGAGTCTTTTCCAATGAGTCAACTCTTCACATGAGGTAGCCAAAGTACTGGAGATTCAGCTTTAGCATCATTCCTTCCAAAGAAATCGCAGAGCTGATCTCCTTAAGAATGGACTGGTTGGATCTCCTTGCAGTCCAAGGGACTCTCAAGAGTCTTCTCCAACACCACAGTTCAAAAGCATTAATTCTTCGGCACTCAGCCTTCTTCAGAGTCCAACTCTCATATCCATACATGACCACAGGAAAAACCATAGCCTTGACTAGATGGACCTTATTCAGCAAAGTAATGTCTCTGCTTCTGAATATGCTATCTAGGTTGGTCATAGCTTTTCTTCCAAGGAGTAAGCGTCTTTTAATTTCATGGCTGCAGTCACCATCTGCAGTGATTTTGGAGCCCCCAAAAATAAAGTCTGGCACTGTTTCTACTGTTTCCCCATCTATTTCCCAGGAAGTGATAGGACCGGATGCCATGATCTTCATTTTCTGGATGTTGAGCTTTAAGCCAACTATTTCACTCTGCAGTTTCTATCAAGGGGCTTTTTATTTCCTCTTCACTTTCTGCCATAAGGGTGGTGTCATCTGCATATCTGAGGTTATTGATATTTCTTCTGGCAATCTTAATTCCAGCTGGTGTTTCTTCCAGTCCAGCGTTTCTCATGATGTACTCTGCATAGAAGTTAAATAAGCAGGGTGACAATATACAGCCTTGACGTACTCCTTTTCCTATTTGGAACCAGTCTGTTGTTCCATGTCCAGTTCTAACTGTTGCTTCCTGACCTGCATACAGATTTCTCAAGAGCCAGGTCAGGTGGTCTGATATTCCTATCTCTTTCAGAATTTTCCACATTTTCTTGTGATCCACACAGTCAAAGGCTTTGGCATAGTCAAGAAAGCAGAAATTGATGTTTTTCTGGAACTCTCTTGCTTTTTCCATGATCCAGCAGATGTTGGCAATTTGATCTCTGGTTCCTCTGCCTTTTCTAAAGCCAGCTTGAAGATCAGGAAGTTCATGGTCCATGTATTGCTGAAGCCTGGCTTGGAGAATTTTGAGCATTACTTTACTAGCATGTGAGATGAGTGCAACTGTGTGGTATTTTGAGCATTCTTTGGCATTGCTTTTCTTTGGGATTGCAATGAAAACTGACCTTTTCCAGTCCTGTGGCTACTGCTGAGTTTTCCAAATTTGCTGGCATATTGAGTGCAGCAGTTTCACAGCATCATCTTTCAGGATTTGAAACAGCTCAATAGGAATTCATCACCTCCACTAGCTTTGTTCATAGTGATGCTTTCCAAGGCCCACTTCAAATTCCTGTATGTCTGGCTCTAGATGAGTGATCACACCATCATGATTATCTGGGTCGTGGAAATCTTTTTTGTAAAGTTCTTCCGTGTATTCTTGCCACCTCTTTTTAATATCTTCTGCTTCTGTTAGGTCCAGACCACTTCTGTCCTTTATCAAGCCCATCTTTGCATGAAATGTTCCTTTGGTATCTCTAATTTTCTTGAAGAGATCTCCAGTCCTTCCCATTCTGTTCTTTTCCTCTATTTCTTTGCATTGATCACTGAAGAAGGCTTTCTTATCTCTTCTTGCTATTCTTTAAAACTCTGCATTCAGATGCTTATATCTTTCCTTTTCTCCTTTGTTCTTCCCCTCTCTCCTTTTCACAGCTATTTGTAAGTCCTCCCCAGACAGACATTTTGCTTTTTTGCATTTCTTTTCCATGGGGGTGGTCTTGATCCCTGTCTCCTGTACAATGTCACGAACCTCATTCCATAGTTCATCAGGCGTTCTATCTATCAGATCTAGGCCCTTAAATCTATTCCTCACTTCCACTGTATAATCATAAGGGATTTGATGTAGGTCATACCTGAGTGGTCTAGCGGTTTTCCCTACTTTCTTCAATTTCAGTCTTAATTTGGTAATAAGGAGTTAATGATCTGAGCCACAGTCAGCTCTTGTTCTTGTTTTTGTTGACTATATAGAGCTTCTCCATCTTTTGCTGCAAAGAATATAATCAATCTGATTTTGGTGTTGACCATCTGGTGATGTCCATGTGTAGTCTTCTCTGGTGTTGTTGGAAGTGAGTGTTTGCTATGACCAGTGCATTTTCTTGACAAAACTCTATTAGTCTTTACCCTGCTTCATTCCCCATCCCAAGGCCAAATTTGCTTGTTACTCTAGGTGCTTCTTGACTTCCTACTTTTGCATTTCAGGCCCCTAGAATGAAAAGGCATCTTTTTTGGGTGTTAGTTCTAAAAGGTCTTGTAGGTCTTCATAGAATCGTTCAACTTCAGCTTCTTCAGCATTACTGTTTGGGGCATAGACTTGGATTACTGTGATGTTGAATTGTTTGCCTTGGATATGAACAGAGAATATTCTGTCATTTTTGAGATTGCATTCAAATACTGCATTTCAGACTGTTTGTTGACCGTGATGGCTACTCCATTTCTTCTGAGGGATTCCTGCCTGCAGTAATAGATACAATGGTCATCTGAGTTAAATTCATCCATTCCAGTCCATTTTAGTTCGCTGATTCCTAGAATGTCGACGTTCACTCTTGCCGTCTCTTGTTTGACCACTTCCAATTTGTCTTGATTCATGGACCTGACATTCCAGATTCCTATGCAATATTGCTCTTACAGCATTGGACCTTGCTTCTACCACCAGTCACATGCACAGCTGGGTATTGTTTTTGCTTTGGCTCCATCCCTTCATTCTTTCTGGAGTTATTTCTCCACTGATATCCAGTAGTGTGTTAGGCACCAACTGATTTGGGAAGTTCCTCTTTCAGTAACCTATCATTTTCCCTTTTCATACTCTTCATGGGGTTTTCAAGGCAAGAATACTAAAGTGGTTTGCCATTCCCTTCTCCAGTGGACCACATTCTGTCAGACCTTTCCACCAACAGGTAGTAAAATCTTAATGGAGAAAATTATAAAAATTCATTTAGCAGCATTAAGAAAACATAACCAGTCAAATGAAATTTATAGAAAAAATTTCTATAATGAAAATATTAATCCCCCCCAAATTGATGCATATTGATGTCTTACTGTGCTTTTGATTTGCATTTCTCTGATGAGTAGTGATGTTGAACACATTTTCATGTGTTGGGGGGCATTTGTATGTTGTTTTTGGACAAATGTGCATTCAAATAGTATTTTTCTGTTACTCCTGAGTTGTAGAAATTTTTTATATATTATGGATATTATGTATCAAATACATGATTTGCAAATATTTTCTCCTATTCTGTAGGTTGCCTTTTCATCGTGTTTCTCGTTCCATATGTTGTGCAAAAGTTTTTTGGTTTGATGTAGTCCTACTTGCTTATTTTAATCTTTCTTTCCTGTGTTTTTGATGTCATTTCCAAGAAATCATAGCTGAGACTAATGTCAAGAAACATTCCTTGTGATTTTTCTTCTTAGTTTTATAGCTTGCATTGAAGTCTTTAATAAATTTTGAGTTGGTTTTTATTTATAGTTTAAGCTAACCATCCAAATGTAATCTTTTACGTATAAATATCCAGTTTTCCCAACACCTTGTTTTTGAAGAAATTTCCCTCCACCATATCTTTAACTGGAGAAGGCAATGGCAACCCACTCCAGTACACTTGCCTGGAAAATTGCATGGGCAGAGGAGCCTGGCAGGCTGAAGTTCCGTGGGGTCGCTAAGAGTCAGACACGACTGAGCGACTTCACTTTCACTTTTCACTTTCATGCATTGAAGAAGGAAATGGCAATCCACTCCAGTGTTCTTGCCTGGAGAATTCCAGGGACGGAGGAGCCTGGTGGGCTGCCATCTGTGGGATCGCATGGAGTCGGACACAACTGAAGCAACTTAGCAGCAGCAGCATACCTTTGACAGGGTATGTTCTTGATGCCTGGTCAAAGATCAATTGAATGTATATGTGTAGGCATATTTCTCTGTTAGCTCTGATAGCTTATGGTGAGCAGTGCCGGATTCATGATCTGTGAAGATGAAGATTTAGCTTCAGGGTCAGGGACCAGGCTTGACATTTCAGGGCTGCTCTGTGGCTGAAGTTTTATTACAGTGAACAGGGGCACAGAAAGCTTCTGACATGGACATCAGAAGGGGATGGAGAGTGCCTCCTCACTAGTCTTAGCAAGGCAGCTATATAATTTTTCGATTGGTTCTTACAGTAAATCAAAAGAATGTCTCAAGGTTTTAAAGGTCTTACCAGACCCACTCCCACAATTTACATTTTAAAATGATGGGATTAGAACTAACAATAGAAAGATTTTACTAGACCCACTCTCACCATATACATTTTTAAGATAACAGGATCAGTCAGAAGGTTCTCAAGAAGGAGAAACATGTCCTCAAGCAGGATACATTGTTGTTATATGATCCTTAGTTCAGAGTTTAAGCTGAGCTTTTTTCTGTGTAATCATCAGCTCTGGGCTTTATGTGACTAAGACTAAGGAATGTAGCCAAGAAATATTTGTCCTTTTTTCTTCCTTGAGAACCCCAGACCCCTATCTCCTCCTTGAGAGTCACAGACCCCTTTCTCCTCCTTGGGTCCCCAGATTTCTTATTAACCCACCTAAGAATTAACCCTCCCACCCCTCCCTTTTCATTTAGGAAAACTATGTTGCCAATGGAAAGGGGCATTGTTTTCATTCCATAATTCCTTCTTGCTCAGATGGGCCATTGTCCCTAAAGTTTTGAGGCAACACATTCTCTAACCCTCATATTGGGGGTCTCTGATACAGGGGCCCCAAGTAATAGCTGCCAGAGGCTGTGTCACTCTAGAGCTTGGACAATCATTTGTAACTTAAAAGCTTTCAGATGGTTAGAAACAAATCCAGTTGCACAATTACAGATGCAGGGAGAAAATAGTAAAAACAGAACAATTAGAATTATTATTATTAAGATAGTTTTCCACCATGGGGAGATAGTTAATGTTCCCCAAAGTGAGGTGACTGAGACTTCAGGAGTATCCATAGCCTCAGTCATCATGTTCATGTGTTTAGTAAAGTGAGTAATGTTAATGCTCATATCTGGTATATATGTACAATACTGGGTATGAATAATGGCACAAATTCTTCCTTGTGCAGCCATTAGAATATCTAAGGCCAATCTGCTCTGTAAAACCAGCTTTCTAGTTTGTATTTGTTTAGCCTTAAGGGCTAAAATGGCCTTTTGAGAGTCCTGTAAAGCTTCTTGACTAAATTAGTCAACTCTGTTGACTAAATAACATCTGAGCTTCTCAGAGAGGGAACAAATATTGCAGCCAGATAATCATACCGGTGAAATACAGACCTTGCCCGACTAGTTTTAAGGTGTGAAAGATTAGCAGGCTTCTCTGCAAGGTCTGAAAATATGCACCCATGAGTAAAAGCTAGACCTAGGGTATATCTCCCTATCCAGCCAGGGGAAGCCACACCCATAGGTAAGAGCCACATATCCAGTAGGTCCCGTTTACAGCAAGCCAGTGTGACTGAGGGATCCCGTCAGTGCCTGGGTAGGCAAAAGAAGGACCTGAACTGTGATTGGAAAACACAGGAATTATTACACTGCATATTTCTTGAGACAAAATCTCAACTGTTTTCCAAGCATTATAATTAAGTTGTCGGTTAACTTCTGGGGATGGCTCTATTTGTTCCCAACATATGGGAGCATTAGATAATAAGCATCCCTATTCAAGAGTTAGCCATATGACCTCATCCCATATTTGATAAACATCAGAAATAAATCACCAGATCTATACCCATTTACCTTCTTGTGTGCAGCAAAATAGTCCTTAAACCAAGATAATCTATAATTAAGTTGAAAGTCACATTTTGTGCATAGCTAAGGTACAAAGTGTTACACCAGTACATTTTAGGATTGCTAGATGTCGTCAGATTAAAAAAAAGGCATCACATGTGACTGTTGTTGGTGAAGGTATTCATAGAAATGAAGAAAGTGTTTTCCTAGAAGTTGAAAAACCAACCATGGGAAGCCTCCAACTGATAAAGAGGGGAGTGCTCCACAGACCCAGCAATTAGACCAACTGTGGAATGTGGCATAGGAATGAGCCCAGGACAGGAAGGCATTGTCTTGAGGGTCAAATGGCACACTCAAGACTTTGGAATCAGCAGAAGCAGGCCCACATAGATTATCAGGCCCATCTGAAAAGTTAAAGGTGAAAGCACAGAGGATAAAGAAGTAAAATGACTTTGTTTAGCTTCAATCAGGGTGCCACTTTTTAACTCAAGTGTGGTGCACCCATGAATCAATTTCTGGCACCTTGACAGCTATGGGAGAAGAAAGAATAACCTGGTAATGGCCTTCCCAGTGGGGCTTGAGCGATTGCCCCCCAGATCCCAATGTCTTTATTAGAACCTCGATTCTTGGCTCCAACAACAGTTTGTTTGACCCAGAGGCTGGGTCAGTAATCACCCCCTAGATTTCTCCTAGTGTCTGTTGAAGGGTTGAAACCTGAGTCACATAGTTAATTCCAAGGCTTCAGGGCCTATTACAGTGTCTGTATGTAAAAAGGGTCTTACATAGATACATTCAAAGGAGGACAGTCCCTCTTTTTTAGGGGCAGTTTGAGTCCTCATTAAAGCTATGGGTAGAACTTTAAGGCAATTGTCCTGAGTCTCTTGAGTTGATTTATGCAGATGTCTCTTAATAAATGTCTTTAGCCTTTTCTACCTTTCCGAAAGATTGGGATCTCAAGGTGACATCTATTCCTAGAGCTTTTGACACCCCTTGAGTTACACCAGCTTTAAAGGAGGAGCCATTATCTCTCTGGAGGCCCTGAGGCAGCCCAAACCTGGGAGTAATTTCATGGATTAAATTTTATATAACTTCCTGAGCTTGTTCACTACAGCAGAGAAAAGCCTCAGTCCATCCAGTAAAGGTGTCTACCAAAACCTGTAAGTAAAAAAATCAGTTTCCCAGTTCTCTGAAGGATACTTTCCACTTTGTTGTAACCCAGTTTTTGCTAGCTTTTCAGTCTTTGGGTTATTTTTCTGACAAATCTCACATCTCTTGATAATGATCTTTAAAGTTTTCATTACATTTTTGCCCTCAAGCAGGTCAGAAGCCATCTGGTAAGTGCTCTTAACACATAAATGAAAACTCTGGTATAACCCCTTAAGAATTTTCCTTTGACCATTTTCAGGAATTGTTAATCCTCCATCCTCAGACTATAAGCATACTTTATTAGTAATTTTTGCTCCTCTTTTGTCATGTCTTTCTAATTCTTCCTCAGTATGTGCCGCGGCCAGCACAAGCAAGAGTCACACCTGCATAGGGAGAGAACGGAACATCCCCGCTAAGAAAAATAAGAGAGAGACGAAAGATGGTGTTGAGAGGATCAGACCAAAATGGCTGATGCCTTCCTTTATTGTGCTGCAGTATATATAGGATAAAGTACGTGACTTCTGACATTCACAAGATTGTTCTTAATCTCCAAATACAATCACAAGACCCTTACCGTTGTGTACATCACAAATAGATAATCTATCTTCTATCAATAAGCTAATCTATCTTCTATGAAATGTTGCAAGAACCAAACGTCCTGGAGCCTTAAGGGTAATAAATTCTTCAGGGGGGCGGGACAGGGAGCTTAGGAACATGTCCTAGGGCTCTGCATAACGCCGAGCAGCTCCCAAGACTTAACCCTTCACGGGCAGTCCCCCGCAGCTCCCCTCTCTTTATTTTTTAAAAGCTCCATAAGATGTCGGTGTTGCAACATTTTTTTTATGTATTAAAACTCTCATATGTAGAAATTCTTTAACAATACTACGAATAAGACAAGGAGCTAGACAAATTATGATAAGCACAACAGTCAGAACCGCACCCACAGCAATTATGCTTCGCCACAGTGAATGAAGGTTAGGGAAGTTAGAAAATAAATTTTGTAAAAAATTATCAACAGTATCAGCTATATTCAAAGTAGCTTTTGGAGAATTTTCAATATTAAGAATTTCATTATGCAATTGCAATAGATCTAAAGACACATTAGTATTAAACCATACTCCTTGTAGATGTTTTTTCACCTTATCCCACGGGAAATCAGATGCATTATAAGCCTTTTTTGTAACACAAATCCACTTATAATTAGCATGACATTGGATTTTCATGCGGAAACTAATGCTCTGAACTTGTTCTCCTAGAACTCTAACCACATCATATAAAGCTGATAATCTATCTTCTATTTTTCTATCTATATCTTCTTGTGTTCCCATTACTTTAGTAACATTATATGACAAGGAATCTACAGTATGAGCAGCTTGAATGGATTGTGCTAAAGATACAGAAGCGGTGACAGCATTTGCTATAAGGGTGATTAAAGATACTATACCCAGAACAATCAGGCTCACACTTCTTTCAGTGCGGCTAAGAGCTGTGTTAATGCGTTGTAACAATTCTAAAGCGGTCTCATCATACCATTCTTCAGTTATTTCAACAGGTAACATTACAAAAGCAGGTTGTTTTACTATTATAACTTGTTCTCCTTTAGCAACACCTCTTATGCAATTGGTAAATATGCAATTAGAACAATTTAAATGATAAATATTCAATGACAGTGTTATTTCCATATGGCCTTGTATCAGCATAAATGGGTAAGGGACACAAGCTCGGGGATATAAAAATCCCGTAACTCCTACATTACCATATTTGTTCCCACTAGTATTGGGTTGTAAATATAGACTATTGCCATGACCAAAAGCAGCCAAAAGTTTCCACAGTTCTGTTTGATATACTTGAGCAGTGTTTACAGAGAAAATGGGTGGATGCTGTCCTCGATATTCAGGGAAATCAGGTGTTCCCCCAGGTGCCCAATCCCATAAAAGGGTGGCATCAGCGTTGTTGATGTTGTACACTGACGCAACCCGGGCTCGACATAAAGTCCAAGGAGTGTCTATTCCTATGCCGATGCTTAGATGTTTGTCGCAAAACGGAATGTTGAGAGGTCCGGTTCCGTCACGGTACGATCTTTTTCCGGTTTTTTCATCAATGCCAGAAATAGTCACTCGAGGATAAGATATATCAGCTGACACCTGTATACAGTGAGGATGTTGTGATTGATAAGAAAAGCACATAGGATATTGTGTAGTAAGACCATAAAAAGAGATATTAGCTTGCTGGGGAGAAATA
The DNA here is from genome assembly GCF_001704415.2 of Capra hircus. Classification (NCBI taxonomy): domain Eukaryota; kingdom Metazoa; phylum Chordata; class Mammalia; order Artiodactyla; family Bovidae; genus Capra; species Capra hircus. The sequence goes on from NC_030823.1 coordinate 6,608,934, forward strand.
TGAATGTCTGATTTTCCTCCCAAAAGACTTGTATCATTGACATAGACAGGTACTACTTCTTTATCCCATCCTAATGATTGAATCGTAGGTGGATCAGGAATGTATGCCCAAAAAGCCGCAGCCGCCCCGTTTTGTATCTGCTGTAACAATAATAATAACATGATCAGTATTTTGGTAGGCATCACTGGAGGTTGTACATGAGCCTCATTCTGAGCATATCGCATCAACGCCTCAATCTGCCTTTGGGTAGGCAGCTCACTCGTGGGCTCGCTCAGTGTCATGTGGTGCATTTGATGTGTCAGGGAGTTCCTCCGCCGCGCGTACCAGCCTCTCCGGGATCCAGCGCGGCGCTTCGGCATCCTGTGGAAAAACACAAACATGCCCGCGTCCCCATATTAATACAGGGTCTGGCCCATACCACAGATTGGTAAGTGGATCTTTCCATCGTACGAGTGGTTTTTTGCATGAGGACTGTTCTCCCCAAAAACGTTGGGCTGCTGAATTGCCTTCTGTGTCTAGAGTTAAAAAAATTTAGAACATAAAGAGCATGATTCAAGGCATTATGCGGTGAGGGGCTATACAAGTCATTCCCCTTTTTTTGTTTTAATAGTTGATGTTTGAGACGCTGATGGGCTCGTTCCACAATACCTTGTCCCTGTGGGTTATAGGGAATTCCTGTTTTATGATGGATTTGGAAGGAAAGACAAAAACGTTGAAAAGAGCGGCTAGTATAACCGGGTCCATTGTCTGTTTTAAGGGTGTGTGGAATTCCTGAAATAGAGAAGCAAAAGAGCAAATGTTGAATACAATGACGGGTTGATTCTCCAGTATGAAGGGAGGCCATGAGAAAATGAGAAAAGGTGTCAATAGAGACATGAACATATTTAAGACGCCCAAATTGAGGAATGTGAGTGACATCTGTTTGCCAGAGATGATTAGGGCGTAAACCTCGAGGGTTAATACCATATTGAGGGAGAACAAAGAATTGAGGACAGGTAGAGCAAGATTTTACGATTTGTCGTGCAGCTTCGCGGGAAATCTTAAATTGTAACCGTAAAGAATGACTATTTTGATGATGTAAGTTATGAGATTTTTGGGCTGCATCGATAGCCGATTGAAAAAACACCTGTTTAGTAAGAACGTCCGCAGTGTGATTGCCTTGTACTAAGGCACCAGGAAGGGTGGAATGCGCACGAATATGCCCAAAGAAACACGGGTATTGACGACGGTGGAGGGCCTGTTGAATTAATTTAAATAAGTTAAGAATTTCAGGAGAGGTTGTGCCGATAATTGGAACAGTTTCAATCATCTGTAGGGCACCGACCACATAGGAGCTGTCTGTAAATAAATTGAAGGAAGTGGATACAGTTAGCAATGCTTGATGGACTGCAAATAATTCCACAACCTGGGCAGAAGAGAAACTGGTATGTGCATAATAAGTTTGATGGTTAATAATTAAAGCTGCAGTACCATTAGAAGATCCATCTGTAAATATAAGTGTCGCTTCAGGAATGGGTTGTTGGCGAACTATTTTTGGAAAAATAAAGGCATGAAAGCTAGCAAATTGTAACAATTTATCAGAAGGATAATGATGAGTAATCCGTCCTGGGTAGTTTGCAAAAGCTATAGACCAATTATCTGAAAATTGAAAAAGCCAATCTTGTTGTTCTAAAGCATAAGGAATACAAATGAAAGGGGGTTCTATACCAAAATATTGGATGGCCTCATGACGTCCTTTTGCTACAATTTTTGCAACAAGCTCATAGTAAGGGAGCAGATGTTTAGTTGGAGTAGCAGATAGATATATCCATCGCAAAGGTTTATCTTGATAAAGAACCCCTGTGGGTGCTCGAGGGGTAGGAAGTATATACAAACCCCATGGCCGTTGGTAATCACAATAAGTAATCTGTTGTTGTCTAATAGCTTCTTCTATTGATTGTAAGGCTGATCGTCCTTCTGAAGAAAGTGTTCGGGGTGACGCAGGGTCAGAGTCACCTTTAAGGATATCAAGTAAAGGTTGCAAGGTATAAGTGGGTAGTTTTAAATAAGGGCGTATCCAATTAATGTCTCCTAGAAGTTTTTGGAAATCATTTAGAGTTTTTAAATGGTCAGTCTGTAATTTTACTAATTGGGTATTATAAACGCGAGGATATAAGTAGAAACCCAAATAATTATAGGGAAAATGAGTTTGAATTTTTTCATCAGCTATGACAAGACCATTAAGACTCAAGTGTTTCTTTAGAATAGAAAAAGCTTGATACAATAGATGTTTGTCAGCATGAGCTAGTAATATATCATCCATATAATGAACTAAATATAACTGAGGAAAGCGTTGACGAACGGCAGCTAATGCTGTAGCAACAAATTTTTGACATAACGTAGGGCTATTAGTCATTCCTTGTGGGAGGACTCTCCATTGATAGCGTTGCATAGGTTCTTTAAAATTAACAGAGGGCAAACTAAAGGCAAATCTTTTACAATCTTGAGGTGCAAGAGGAATAGTGTAAAAACAATCTTTTAAATCTATAATAATGATATAGGATTTGTCAGGTATAGCGGAAGGAGTGGGCAACCCAGGTTGTAGGGCTCCCATATGCATCATCGTTTCATTTACCTTACGAAGGTCTTGTAGCAATCTCCATTTCCCAGACTTCTTTTTAATAACAAAAATTGGGGAATTCCACGCAGAGGTAGAAGGTTCAATATGCCCAAGTCTCAGCTGTTCCTGCATCAGCTGTTGTGCGGCAGAAAGTTTCTCTTGTGTTAGGGGCCACTGATCGACCCATACCGGTTCCTCAGATTTCCAATCAATAGGATCGGCATGTGTCACAGGAGAATCAGAGGTCCCTAGGGAAAACACCCCAAGCCCTTTCAACTTTGATTAGATTTTAAATCAAGGGGTAAAATGATGCCTTGATGTTGTTTACCCAAACCTTGGTTTGGGAGTAAGCCCTGATCCAACATTAATTCTGTTACGGTGGGTGAAGGACTATATAAATAAACACCCATTTTGCTTAATATATCATGCCCCCATAGATTAACTGGAAGATGGGGCAGAATATAAGGCTTAAATTGGCCTGTATGGCCATCTTTATCCCTCCAAGTAAGAAGGGACGAACTTTGTTCTGGATTGGTAGTTTGGCCAATACCCTGAAGAGTGGAAATAGCTATTTGTTTAGGCCATGTAGTAGGCCAGTATTTTTCAGAAATAATGCTAATATCGGCCCCTGTATCAAGCACTCCGCGGAAAAGCTTACCATCAATGCGTAGCTCAAGTTCTGGTCGTGCCTCGGTAACATTTTGCACCCAATAGGCGTCAGAGGACCCGAAGCCTCTTTCTTGACGATCTCGGTTAATTGTTTTTCCTTGTATAACTAATGGAACTAAAAGAAGTTGAGCTATACGTTGTCCTGCATTAATCACAATAATTTTGTTAGGAGCGGAGGCTAATATTTTTATCTCTCCTGTATAATCAGAGTCAATCACACCAGGATGAATAAGTATTCCTTTTAAAGACGCACTGCTGCGCCCTAAAAGCAATCCAGCAGTTCCTGGAGGTAAAGGCCCAAACACTCCTGTGGCAAGGGTTTGAACCCCCATCTCGGGTGTTAATACTGTGTAGGAGGTGGCACAGAGGTCCAATCCTGCGCTGCCTCTTGTGGCTCGACAGAGGTCTGCAATGGTTCTTTTGGAACCTGCAGTGTTGCCCCATAACATTGTTTCGGGGCCAGGGGCTGGCCCCTCACCCAGTTTCCCGAAACCGGGGGTAAAGGATTACCTTGAACATCCGTTTTGGAACGACAATCCCGGGCCCAATGCTTCCCCTTTTTACATCGTGGGCATAAATTAGGAGTATTAGCAGGGATTTGTCGTTTTTGAGGGCACACTGCAGCCCGATGGCCAGGTTGACCACAAACAAAGCAACCCGAATTACCTGACTTTTGATATCTTTTCTTGTTCTTGGCTTGTTGCTGAAAAAGTACCTCTTTAATGCTTTTTCCTTGTAATGCCGCTGCCATAGCAATACCTTGCATGTAGGAGGGTCCAATATCAGCACAAATGCGAATAAAATCAGACAGATCTCCCTTTTTTCTATAAGGTCGTAAAGCAGCTTGACAGGCAGAATTAGCATTTTCAAAAGCCAATTGTTTTGCAAATACCATCCCAGCCTTTTCATCTGACATTATCTTACCTATAGCGTCTAAGAGCCATGCCACGAAGTCCTGATAAGGCTCATCAGGTCCCTGTCGGACTTTTGAGAGATCTTCTGTCTTAATACTAGAGTTAGGAAGTTTTTTCCATGCCTGTCGAGCCGCATTTGATATTTGTGGATATGCACCAGGTAAAAAGTTAAGTTGAGTATTAGTAGCCTGGAAAGCACCTTCACCAGCCAACATTTCGTAGGAAGTCTGTATACCTTGTTGCTGATTGACATCGGCTATACGAGCACACTGTTCAGCATATTCAGATTTCCATAGTAAATAATCTCCTCCCGAAAGACAGGCCCTAGCTATTTGTTTCCAATCATTTGGGGGTAGATTTTGAGTACCCAAACTTTCTATCATAGCAATAGTGAATGGAGTGGTAGGACCGTATTGTGAGCAAGCAATCTTTAACTCTTTTAATTGTTTAAAAGGCAGCGCTTCATAAAAACGCTGGTTGTTATTTTCAAAGACAGGAAAAGCAAAAGAAAAGTCGGAGACGACCTCACCAAGTCGTTGTGCTTGTTTCAATGCCTTTTGCAGCGGAGACACAATCTCAGATGGAGGAAAAGGAGGCCGCGGAGGGGGATCGAGACCTGCTATAATGGAAGGAGCATAGGCAGGGGGCAGAGGCGGAGCAGAAGGAGATTTAGAGTTGCTAATGGGAAGCTTAATTCCTGAACTCTGTAAAGCAACAGTGAGGTTTTTTAAACATTCAATCAAATCATCTTTAGATGTTGACGCCCCCTTTTCTTGTGCTAAAAAACCCCAATCTTCTTGATGGTATTTAGCAGCTTCTTCGTCTAATTCCGCCTCATCTGTGGATGAAAGTGAATCATCATTATCTGAAGGACGCGATAATTTAGAAAACGGAGGGTCGCCTTCAACTCCCTCGGGAACAGCATACCTGGGCTCCGAATCAGGAACATGAAGAGGATTTTCTTCCTGTTTTAATGAATTTACTAAACGTTTTAATTCATCGTTATCAAAGTCCAGACAATCACGAATTAGTGTCCAAAAGGATAAAGTTTCAACAGGCACCTTTTCAGGGCCATGTAGAGTATAATGAGCCCGAATTTGTTCCCCTACCTTTTTCCATGTTTCTAAATTTACTGTACCTTCTCTGGGGAACCAAGGGCGAACTTCCTCAATAAATGAAAGAAAATTGATTAATTTAGGTTTGGAAACAGTAATTCCCCGATGTTTCAACATTACAGATAACATATGTACAAACAATTGACGACTATGCGTCTGTCCCATATTTATACTCTCAACTATATGCCTTACTACTCCTCCTCAATTTAAATTCACTTGTATACGTATATACTCACTCTTTTTAGCTAATAAGAGTAGTGGCGAGGAAAACTGTCGAAATCGAGCCCCACGTTGGGCGCCACCTGCCGCGGCCAGCACAAGCAAGAGTCACACCTGCATAGGGAGAGAACGGAGCGTCCCCGCTAAGAAAAATAAGAGAGAGACGAAAGATGGGGTTGAGAGGATCAGACCAAAATGGCTGATGCCTTCCTTTATTGTGCTGCAGTATATATAGGATAAAGTACGTGACTTCTGACATTCACAAGATTGTTCTTAATCTCCAAATACAATCACAAGACCCTTACCGTTGTGTACATCACAAATAGATAATCTATCTTCTATCAATAAGCTAATCTATCTTCTATGAAATGTTGCAAGAACCAAACGTCCTGGAGCCTTAAGGGTAATAAATTCTTCAGGGGGGCGGGACAGGGAGCTTAGGAACATGTCCTAGGGCTCTGCATAACGCCGAGCAGCTCCCAAGACTTAACCCTTCACGGGCAGTCCCCCGCAGTATGTTGTGGTTTTCCCTGTCCAGCAGGACCTGTCTAGACTAGAGGTGTTTATAGGATGGGATTCCTAAAGTGCCACTTTTCTGGCTTGGGAGTTGACCAACTGATTTCCCTTGGCTACTTTACTCCCCTCCTTACTGTGCACTTTGAAATGCATAACAGCTGCTTCTTTAGGACAATATACATCAGTTAAAAGTCTTTCAATCTCTTTGAATAGGTTCCCCTGTTCCCCTGTTGCTGTTTTAAATTGTCTTTCTTTCCATATTGCAACATGAGCATGTAAAGTCAAATAAGCGTATGTAGAATCAGAGTAGATATTTACTTGCTACCCTTTGCTTGTTTCTAGGGCTCTGGTCAAAGCAACAAGCTCAGCCAACTGGGCCCTTGTACCAGGGAGCAGAGACTTCCTAAAACCTGTTCAGATATATTGCAACATGAGCATATAAAGTCAAAGAAACATTCTTAGAATCAGTGTAGATATTTACTTGCTTCCCTTTGCTTTACTCTAGGGCTTGGGTCCAAGCAACAAGCTCAGCCAATTGGGCACTTGTATCGGGGAAAGAGACTTTGTCTCTAAAACCTGTTCAGATATAACCACAGTGTAACCTGCTTACTGCTTCCCATTCCTAACAAAAGAACTGCCATTTGTAAATGTATACATGTCAGAATTATCTAATTCGGATATCCATTAAATCTTCCTGAGCTTTGTAGTTTAGAGCTAGAAATTGGGAACAGTCTCAATCAGGGGTTTCATCTTCCTTTTCAGGAAAGAAAGTGGCAGGATTTAAGTTTCCACAAACTGATAGCTTAGTTATGGATCCTTCTAACACAATGACTAATATTTAAGAAGCCAACTGTCTGTCATCCATTCACTTTAGAGTTTAAGATTCCACTCACATTATGAGACATCAGTACAGTAAGATTTTGCCCATTAGTAAACTTAGAGCTTCAGGTACTAACAAAGCAATAGCAGCAATTACTCTTAAACAATGTGGCCAGCCCCTGGGCAACTATATCTAATTATCTACTTAGATAAGCTAAAGGTAGATGGTGAGTGCTTTGGGGTTGTGTCATCACTCCCAAGGCCGTATCTTTCCTTAACATAGATTAAACTCTGGTCCCATGGGCAGGCTTAAAGCAGGAGCCTGCAGGAGAGCAATTTGAAGAGACTTAAAAGTCATTTGAGTCTCTGGGGACCAAACCAACTTGTGGGTTTTGGCCTGCTTAGTCTCAGTTACACATTTAGATAAAGGCTGGGCATGTTCCCCATAACCCAGAATCTAAATACCCAAGAATCCTTTCATTTGTTTCAAAGTCATAGTTAGGGGAAGATTTAGTATAGGTTTAATTCTCTTGGGACCTATGGCCCTTCCCTTCTGATACAATTAGGCTCAGATATTAAATAGATTGTTGACAGAGCTGAGCATTTTCCCTTGATGTCTTATAATCGCAGCTGGTGAGAAACTTTAAGAAATCTGAGGTTTGTGAGCAAACTTCCTCTGTTTCAGCACAGTGCAGAATATCATCTACATATTGTAGCACCACTGCTTTGGGGCTATTCAAGTTTTGTAGGACCTGTGATAGGCTTTGCCCGAATAATTGAAGGTGATCCCAAAACCCTTGAGGCAAAATTGTTCAGGTTAACTGAGAAGCTTGCTGGGTAGGATCTTCAAAGGCAAATGAAAATTGGCTTTCCTCCAACAATGGTATAGTAAAGAAAGCAGCCTTCAAAACAGTAACTGAAAAATATTTGGCTTGTTCAGGAATTTCAGACAATAAAGTATAAGGATTAGGCACCACAGGGTATAAAGGAACCACAGCCTCATTTATTATTTGTAAGTCCTGAACTAGTCTTTATTTATTATTTGACTTTTTTACACCCAAAATAGGACTGTTGCATGGACTGTTATAGGGAATTAATAGCCTCTGTTCCTTTAAATGTTCAATGATGAGTTTTAAACCTTTCTTAACATTGGGCTTTAGTGGATACTGCTTTTGATGTGGAAATGGGTGAGGGTCTTTAAGCTAAATAATGACAGGAACAACATTTTGTGCTCAACCCACTTTTTTCCATCAGCCCACACTTAGTTAATGGGACAGAAAGAGCAGTCTCCATATTCATTAAAACAGAGACCTGGACCTTGCTCAGTATATCCCTCCCCAGAAGGGGTGAGGAAGACTCTGGTACAATCAGAAACTCATGAGAAAACAGCACAGAGTTCCAGTTGCTGCATAAAGGATGACTGGAATAATACTATTTGTCTCATCCAGACAGTTCCATTACAGCAGTGGATCAGGAGGAAAGTGGACCAGGGGCTTCAGTGAACACGGAGCAAGTTGCCCCAGTGTTGAAAAGAAAATCAACCGATTGCCCACCCCTCCCTCCTCATAGTTATTAATACTGTGTTCCTCAGGTGTTAGGACGGGAGCTTGTGTGGGGACCCCCAGGCACCTTCAGTCTTGATTATCCTGAGAGTCCAACCCCTGAGGTGTATGCCTTTGGGAGCACTTCTTCCTCGTGTGTGGTACTTTATAGACTGGACAGAGGGCTGAGGGTGGCTCAAACATCTGAGAACAACCTTGTGTGAGATGTCCTTCCTTTTCACAGTAATTGCAAGTCCACCCTTTTTCACCTGAGTTCCTATGGGCATTTTTCTTTCAGGCTGATTCATAGCAGTTTTCACTGCCATCACTAGGGCCTGGGCCTTTGGTTCTTTGCTGTTTTTGTTTCTCCTATTCTCTACTGTAATATACTGTCTGAGTCAGATGCAACAGTTTTTCTAAACACTGATTTGGTCCAAATGCCTGTTTTTGTAACTTACGGTCAATATCTGGAGCTGACTTGTGAGGAATTTATTTTTTAAGATCTTCTCTCCCTTTGCACTCTCAGGAGAAATATTAGTGAACTTTCGAAGGCCTTCCTGAAGTCTTTCTAGAATCTGAAAGGGACTTCTCTCCTTGTTCTATCAGCTAACTTAACATAATTTAGAGGCTTAGTTTGAGCTCTTTTAACCCATTCAATAATGCAGTTGACAAAATGGGTCTGCTCTCATTTCCGTTCCTCGTGATAATGTTAGTCTGGGTCTGTTATGGTGACTGCTTGGCTCCCAGTAGGGAGGAGAGCTATTTTGTGCTTATTCTTTCCCCTTGCCTCACATTCAAGCCATTCACCTCCAAAAATAGTAGCTTCCCCAAAACTCTAACTCTTGAGTCAGGAGTCAGCGTCTTTCTGAAGACATACATTGCATCACTCAAAGTAAGCTCATAAAGTGAAGTTAGTCTCATAAAGGTTTCTGGATCCTCTAGATAGTCTATCAGATCTCTCTTTATCTCTTGTATTTCTGGGTAAGAAAAGGGCTTTAAAATTTTTATAGATGGGTTATTTTTCTCAGTGGGGGCCTCCTGAAGAGGCAGTAACTTGTATGGCTGTTCCTCAGCCTCTCTAACTACCCTTGCATACATTCCTAGGAATAGACTAGAGAAACCTGTTTTTTCTCATCCTCATCCTGTATCTCATCCTCTGTCTCATCTTCTCTAGCTTGTATTTTACCCTTAGTTTTGGTTGTCTGAGCCTTCTCTAATTTGACTACCTGAGTTCCTGTTGAAACCAGTGTAGTCTAAGGCTGTATTGGAACTGGGGTTGTTTGAACTTCTCTGGAGACTAAGGCAACCCTTCTTGAAGGGATGCCTTGGCCCTCAGCTTCCTCAGTTGGGAGCCCCAGATGCAGGGGCAGAGTAAGAGTACAGGAGGAAGCTGAAGGTTTTACACCCAAATCTGTGTCTGTAGGACAGAAGTCTGGCATATCTTGCAGAGAGAAAAATACTTAACCCATATGGCACTTCTACCCATTTCCCTTGTTTTCTACAGAACTGGTCTAGTGGTAAAGTTCAGTTCAGTTCAGTTCAGTGGCTCAGTCGTGTCCGACTCTTTGTGACACCATGGACTGAAGCACGCCTAGTGGTAAAACAGTATCATCATTAAGAGACCCTTTAAGTGGTCATTGTTTGCCACCCTCCAACGGATATTGTGGCCATACAGGTTTGCAAAAGAAAGTCAGGTGTGTCTACTTGAAGCTCTGGGAATCAAACTTACCCCGTTTTTTAGGACACAATCCAAGGTTGTGGGTCTGGAGCTTCGAGTAGCTCCCATCTGTAAGAGAAAAAAAGTGATGTTCAGCACCCTTGCTTTTTTCCACCAGAGGTGTCCCTTCCTGCTCTAGATGGGATAGAGACAGACTTTGGATAGAGACAGACTTTGCACTGAAGCTTTCCTTCCCTGATTGGACTTACCCTGTTCCCTTACTGATGCAGGTGCCTTATTTGTTCCCTTCAGCACTTGTTCTACTATCAAGGTGGGGTGGAGATGCACCAGGGGTAGACCTGAAGACATCCCAAGTTGATTTCTAGTTACTTACCACCAAAACCTTTGTTTGATTTGCCCTTTTCCTCTGATGCCACCCGGGACGTAGCAGAGTAGTTTCCCAGAAAGTTTCCCGAGCTATGACTACTACCTCCATCTTGCACGTGCCCATGCACATTCCTGAGTACAGTCCTGCCTGGAATAGAAGTGGTGAGTCATCACCCCATCAGTAAGCCACTGGAGAGCTTTATCTAGTCCAGTAAGAGCTAGCACTATCAAAGGAAGAATCCCACTGTACTTCCAAATGGATTCCTGACCTATGTTCTTAGAAACCTCATGCTCAGCAGCAGCACTTACATCCATTTAATTTGGAGGCACAGCTATGGTAAGGATACACTGTTGGGACTCTGACCCCATGTGGAAGTAGCTAAGAGAGACACTGCTGAAGCTAGAGTTCCACCTACTTCCTGAACATGCTTCTAGGGCTAGAGTTCCACTTCATTCCCAAATGTGCCCCATCAAGTCTGGGTTCCCCGTGACTACCAAGCTTGGGGTCTAAGTAGAAGTATACAGTAATGACTAATGAATCACAAATCCCTTGAAAGTCTATGATCTGACAGAGTAGGTTAGTAATTCTAACTCCCCAGGCAGTTATGAAATGGTTAAAGAGACCAGGAAAAGATGACCAAAAAAGGAAAATTTAGTCTACACGCTTCACCCATTTCTGGCCACTCCACTCACAGGGATATTGGGTGTCTCTTGGCATTGGTAGGTCGGTATGAACCTCTGACAAGGCTCCCACTGTTGGGTTGCCTTCAATCATTAGAAGGCACCACAATACCTCAAAGCTGGGCTCATCACTCGCTTTGCAGAGAGCACGTCTCAAACTTGCAACTTTAGTTCACACAAACACACCTTACAGTTAGTAGAGTAAAAGGAGAAACCTCTGTAGAGTAAAAGAAGAGACCAGCTAGAGCTCTGAGTGTCTTTACTTCCTTTGTCCTGAAGATCCCGGACGAGCTCCCAAGATGATAGCTTACGGTTAACAGTGTCAGATTTGTGAACTGTGAAGTCAAAGATTTAGCTTCAGGATCAGGTACCAGGTTTCACTGCTCAGGGCTCTTGTGTGGTTGAAGTTTTATTACAGTGGAAAAGAACAGAGAAGGGGATGGAGAGTGCTCCTTCACTAGTCTTAGCAAGGGAACTGTATACTTTTTCAATTGGTTACTACAGTAAATCAAAAGAATGTCTCAAGGTTTTAAAGGTCTTACCAGACCCACTCCCACAATTTACATTTTAAAATGATGGGATTAGAACTAACAATAGAAAGATTTTACTAGACCCACTCTCACCATATACATTTTTAAGATAACAGGATCAGTCAGAAGGTTCTCAAGAAGGAGAAACATGTCCTCAAGCAGGATCCATTGTTGTTGTATAATCCTCAGTACAGAGTTTAAGGTGAGTTGTTTTGTTTTATAATCATCAGCTCTAAAAACAAACAGCATTTTATGTGACTAACACTAAGGAATATAGAAAGAAAACCTTTGTCCTTTTCCTCCTCCTTGGAGACCACAGAATTCTTATCAACCTACTTGAGAATTAACTCTCTCAGCTCTTCTTTTCCATTGGTCTGTATGTCTGTCTTTATGTCGGGAACATGTGATTTTAATTACTGTAGCTTTGAAATATTTTTAAAGTCATAATTTTGATCTCTCTGGCTTCATTCTTCTTTTTCAAGATTGCTTGAAAAAGCAGTCTTTCACGGTCCCATATAAACCTTATAGTTTGTTTTCTTTATCTATAAAAAAATGCTGTTGAGATTTAATGGAGATAATATTGAATCTGTAGATTCCTTTGAACAGTAAGTACATTTACCAGTATTGTTTTCCAGTTCATGAACATGGCTTGACTTATCATTTGCTTATATGATCATTAATATTTTCTATAAATTTTGAAGTTTTCAGTGTACAAGTATTCGATCTTGTGTTAATTTTATTGCTAAATATTTTATTCTTTTACGTCCTGCAAAGACCATATCATGGAGAAACAAAATAATGTGTAGGGGGATTAAATCAATAATCAAAATATCCATCCAAATCATTGGTCAGTGTTACAGAAAGTGAAAAAAAAGTCAGTGCTTTAGGGGCATAGATATTTAATGTAACTATAGATAATTGATACTGGTATTTAAGGAAACCTGTCCATTACTGATATTGTTTATAACAAATCAAAGTAAAACAGGCTATCCAACTACTGAGCCTAGAAACCATTCTTACCTATTTCAATATAAAAATGTAGTTATTGTTTGTTGACTATTAAAAATATGTGTATCTTTATGAAAGTCCCATAGTTTAAATTTGCTTCTTCCTCAACAATCTTGTACAGCAATCATTTTTGTCCATTAGTCAAAACAAGAAAATCTGAGCTTAGGAAACCAATAATTTCCAAACTTGGCAATTTATAAGGTAGCACATTTTGGATTTATTCCAGAGCTTCCTGACTACCAATCTGGTATTCTTATCCTCAACATGTACACAACTTTCCCAACAGATTTCAAACACTCTCATGACTTTCCTCCCAAAAGTGTTCCCGATAGATCAGTGAAGTTCATGTTGTAAAACCACAAATTTGCAAAACTCTCACAGTCTCCTTACCTGTCAGCTTTTCAAAAACAGTCTCAGCTCTGAGCTACATGGATTTGATGTGGGAAAATAACAAGTTGTGATTCAACAGGGAAATAATGGAAACTAAAAGCCATTTAATGCTCCATACTTCTATCTCTGTGTTGGCATGCAAATAAATAAACACACACACACACACACACATTTATGTTTCTGATTTTTTAAATGTATTTAGTTTCAAATGAAGGATAATTAATTTACAATATTTCTCTGGTTTCTGCCATACATTAACATGAATTAGCCATAAGTATACATATGTCCCCTCATTCTTGAACCTCCACCCTACATCCCACCCTTTCCCATTCCTCTAGGTTGTTACAGAGCCCTGGTTTAAGTTCCCTGAGTCATACAGAAAACTTCCATGGGCTATCTAGTTTGCATATGGTAGTGTATATGCTTCCATGCTGCTCTCTCCATTCATCTCACCTGAGCTTCCCTCAAAACTCAGTTGGCAAAGAATCTGCCTGCAATGCAGGAGATCTGAGTTTGATTACTGGGTTGGGAAGATCCACTTGAGAAGGGGTCAGTTTAGTTCAGTTCAGTTCAGTCGCCCAGTCGTGTCCGACACTTTGCGACCCCATGATTCACAGCATGTCAGGCCTCCCTGTCCATCAGCATCTCCCGGAGTTCACTCAGACCCACATTCATTGAGTCTGTGATGCCATCCAGCCATCTATCCTCCGTCGCGCCCTTCTCCTCCTGCCCCTAATCCCTCCCAGCATCAAAGTCCTTTGCAATGACTCAACTCGTCACATGAGGTGGCCAGTGTACTGGAGTTTCAGCTTTAGCATCATTCCTTCCAAAGAAATCCCAGGGTTGATCTCCTTCAAATGGACTGGTTGGATCTCCTTGCAGTCCAAGGGACTCTCAAGAGTCTTCTCCAACACCACAGTTCAAAAGCATCAATTCTTCAGGGCTCAGCCTTCTTCACAGTCCAATTCTCACATCCATACATGACCACAGGAAAAACCATAGCCTTGACTATACTGACCTTAGTCAGCAAAGTAATGTCTCTGCTTTTGAATATGCTATTTAGGTTGCTCATAACTTTTCTTCCAAGAAGTAAGCGTCTTTTAATTTCATGGCTGCAGTCACCATCTGCAGTGATTTTGGAGCCCCCCAAAATAAAGTCTGACACTGTTTCCACTGTTTCCCCATCTATTTCCCATGAAGTGATGGGACCAGATGCCATGATCTTCATTTTCTGAATGTTGAGCTTTAAGTCAACTTTTTCACTCTCCTCTTTCACTTTCATCAAGAGGCTTTTGAGTTCCTCTTCACTTTCTGCCATAAGGGTGGTGTCATCTGCCTATATGAGGTTATTGATATTTCTCCCAGCAATCTTGATTCCAGCTTGTGTTCCTTCCAGTCCAGTGTTTCTCATGATGTCCTCTGCATAGAAGTTAAATAAGCAGGGTGACAATATACAGCCTTGACGTATTCCTTTTCCATTTGGAACCAGTCTGTTGTTCCATGTCCATTTCTAACTGTTGCTTCCTGGCCTGCATACAGATTTCTCAAGAGGCAGGTCAGGTGGTCTGGTATTCCCATCTCCTTCAGAATATTCCACAGTTTATTGTGTTCCACACAGTCAAAGGCTTTGGCATAGTCAAAAAGGCAGAAATAGATGTTTTTCTGGAACTCTCTTGCTTTTTCCATGATCCAGCGAATATGGCAATTTGATCTCTGGTTCCTCTGCCTTTTCTAAAGCCAGCTTGAGCATCTGGAAGTTCACGGTTCATGTATGGCTGAAGCCTGGGTTGGAGAATTTTGAGCATTACTTTACTAGCATGTGAGATGAGTGCAATTGTTCAGTAGTTTGAGTATGCTTTGGCATTGCCTTTCTTTGGAATTGGAATGAAAACTGACTTTTTCCAGTCCTGTGGCCACTGCTGAGTTTTCCAAATTTGCTGGCATATTGAGTGCAGCACTTTCACAGCATAATCTTTCAGGGTTTGAAACAGCTCAATAGAAATTCATCACCTCCACTACCTTTATTCATAGTGATGCTCTCTAAGGCCCACTTCACATTCCAGGATGTCTAGCTCTAGATGAGTGATCACACCATCATGATTATCCGGATCGTGACAATATTTTGTGTACAGTTCTGCTGTGTTCTTGCCACCCCTTCTTAATATCTTCTGCTTCTGTTAGGTCCAGACCACTTCTGTCCTTTATCAAGCCCATCTTTGCATGAAATGTTCCTTTGGTATCTCTAATTTTCTTGAAGAGATCTCTAGTCCTTCCCATTCTGTTCTTTTCCTCTATTTCTTTGCACTGATCGCTGAAGAAGGCTTTCTTATCTCTTCTTGCTATTCTCTGGAACCCTGCATTCAGATGCTTATATCTTTCCTTTTCTCCTTTGTTCTCCCTCTCTCTTCTTTTCACAGCTATTTGTAAGGCCTCCCCAGACAGACATTTTGCTTTTTTGCATTTCTTTACCATGGGAATGGTCTTGATCCCTGTCTCCTGTACCATGTCAAGAACCTCATTCCATAGTTAATCAGGCACTTAAATCAGGCACTCATATCTAGGCCCTTAAATCTATTTTTCACTTCCACTGTATAATCATCAGGGATTTGATTTGGGTTATACCTGAATGGTCCAGTGGTTTTCCCTACTTTCTTCACTTTGATTCTGAATTTGGTAATAAAGAGTTAATGATCTGAGCGTCAGTCAGCTCCTGGTCTTGTTTTTGTTGACTGTATAGAGCTTCTCCATCTTTTGCTGCAAAGAATATAATCAATCTGATTTCGGCGTTGACCATCTGGTGATGTCCATGTGTAGAGTCTTCTCTTATGTTGTTGGAAGAAGGTGTTTGCTGTGACCAGTGCATTTTCTTGGCAAAACTCTATTATTCTTTGCCCTGCTTCATTCTGCATTCCAAGGCCAAATTTGCCTGTTACTCCAGGTGTTTCTTGACTTCCTACTATAGCGTTCCATTCCCCTATATTGAAAAGGACATCTTTTTTTATGTGTTAGTTCTACAAGGTCTTGTAGGTCTTCATAAAACCGTTCAACCTCAGCTTCTTCAGCGTTACTGTTTGGGGCATAGACTTGGATAACTGTGATATTGAAATCTTTTGCCTTGGAGATGAACAGAGATCATTTTGTCCTTTTTGAGATTGCATCCAAGTACTGCATTTCGGACTGTTTTGTTGACCATGATGGCCACTCCATTTCTTCTGAGTGATTCCTGCCCGCAGTAGTAGAGATAATGGTCATCTGAGTTAAATTCACGCATTCCAGTCCATTTTAGTTCACTGATTCCTAGAATGTCGACATTCAATCTTGCCATCTTCTGTTTGACCACTTCCAATTTGCCTTTATTCATGAACCTGACATTCCAGGTTCCTATGCAATATTGCTCTTTATAGCATCAGACCTTGCTTCTATCACCAGTCACATCCACAACTGGGTATTGTTTTTGCTTTGGGTCCATGCCTTCATTCTTTCTGGAGTTATTTCTCCACTGATCTCCAGTAGCATATTGGGGACCTAATGACCTGGGGAGTTCCTCTTTTGGTATCCTATCATTTTGCCTTTTCATACTGTTCATGGGGTTCTCAAGGCAAGAATACTGAAGTGGCTTGCCATTCCCTTCTCAAGTGGACCACATTCTGTCAGACCTCTCAACCATGACCCGCCAGTCTTGGGTTGCCCTGCAGGCATGGCTTGGTTTCATTGAGTTTGAGCAGGGATAGGCTAGATATTCCAGTATTCTTGGGATCCTTTTGTGGCTCAGCTTGTAAAGAATCCATCTGCAATGTGGGAAACCTGGGTTCAATCCCTATGTTGGAAAGATCCCCTGGAGAAGGAAAAGGCTAACCATTGCAGTCTTCTGGCTTGGATGTGGTCATAAAGAGTCAGACACGACTGAATGACCTTCACTTTCACTCTCTCCTTCCTCCCCATCACACATGTCCATAAGTCTGTTCTCTATGTCTGCCTCTCCATTGCTTCCCTGCAAATAAGTTCATCAATACCATTTTTTTCAATTCCATATATATGTGTTAATATGTGATATTTATTATATACCTGATTTTGTACTGTAATAATTTTTACAAGAATATATTGGGATAAACAATGTGTTGTATTTTAAATCTGGGTTATAAATAATATTAGCTATAGGCTGTTTATTTGATAGGACTTTGGTGATTACTGGAATTTGTACTAGTACTGATATTATTTTAGTACCTCTGCTAGTTACTGTAGTAAATACTGCATTTGCTCAATTAATTTATGACAAAGGAGCTAAGAATATACAATGAGGAAAGATAGTCCAATAAATGGTGTTGAGACAACTGGTCAGCCACATGCCAAAAATAATACTGAATCACTATCTTACACTATACATAAAAATTAATTCAAAAGAAAGTTTAAATGCTTGCATATAATACCTAAAACCACAGAATCTCTCCTGTTTTCTCAGTGCATTAAATTCCTCATTAAATAATGTGCATTGACTGATTCTAAAAATAACTATAACACCAAGGGAAAAACTGCAGCAGCTGTCGATAGGACAGGACATTTTTCCCCATCACATATTATGCTTGAGCATATATACGTGATTGGAAAAATCCAAATGGTCTGTGGAAGCAAAAACTGTGAAGAAGATTCTAAACAACCCTTTCTTTGAAGATAGCCATGATAGGAAACATGATTTTATAAAATACTTAGATTTTTATCTACAGGAAAAGTTCTGTGAGAAGTTCTGTAAAAGAAGAGCTAAAATGATTAAATTATAAAGTAAAACTTTGAGGTGAAACACCCACTATGATGAATAATCAAAACAATGGAATATAACAAGTGTTGGCACGTATTTGGAGAAATAGGAGTGCTTGTGCAATGCTAGTGGGGATGTAAAATGATTTTGTTTGCTGCTATCACATATAGTAGCTTAAATGTGTGCTTAGTCACTCAGTTGAACCTTACTCTCTACAACCCAAAGGACTATAGCCTGCCAGGTTCCTCTGACCATGGGGTTTCCCTGGCAAGAATACTGGAGTGTGTTGCCATTTCCTCCTCCAGGGGATCTCTGAGTGTCCTTACATTAAAACCAGAATTATTATACGACTAGAAATTCCACTCCTAAGGATATAGACCAAAGTACTGAAAACAAATATTCAAACAAGTAGTTGTACACTGATGTTTATGGCAAGACTATTTGCAGTAGCCAAAATGTCAGTATGGACAGGCTCAAATACCAATGGATAGGCGAACAGACAAATTGTAGCATATTTACATACCATGGAATATTACTCAAGCAGGAAAGGAATTAAATACTGATACATGCTAAAGGCATAGATGAAGGTAGAAAACATATTACTAAGTGAAAGAGTCAAGATGCAAAAAGTCACATTTTGCAAGATTTCATTGATACTAAACATCCAGAATATGTCAGTATAGTAGAGACAAAGCAGATGTGTGGTTGTCAGTGACTAGGAAGAGGCGTAAATAGGGAATAATTGCTTAATGGGTACAAAGGTTTATTTTGGGATGATGAAGTGTTTTTGAACTACTTAAACTAGTAGTTGTACTGCATTGTGAATAAATTAAATATCCCTGAATTATTACTTTGAAATGTTTAATCTGATGTTATGTGAATTTCACATCAATAAAAAGGAATACATCAAGGCTGTATATTGTCACCCTGCTTATTTAACTTATATGCAGAGTACATCATGAGAAACACTGGGCTGGAAGAAGCACAAGCTGGAATCAAGATTGCCGTGAAAGAGGAGAGTGATGCCATCCAGCCGTCTCATCCTCTGTCATCCCCCTTTCCTCCTGGCCCCAATCTCTCCCAGCATCAGAGTCTTTTCCAATGAGTCAACTCTTAGCATGAGGTGGCCAGACTACTGGAGTTTCAGCTTTAGCATCATTCCTTCCAAAGAAATCCTAAGATTTGGCATAGTCAATAAAGCAGAAATAGATGTTTTTCTGGAACTCTCTTGCTTTTTCCATGATCCAATGGATGTTGGCAATTTGATCTCGATCTCTGGTTCTTCTGCCTTTTCTAAAACCAGCTTGAACATCTGGAAGTTCACGGTTCACATATTGCTAAAGCCTGGCTTGGAGAATTTTGAGCATTACTTTACTGCTGTGTGAGATGAGTACAATTGTGTGGTAGTTTGAGCGTTCTTTGGCATTACCTTTCTTTGGAATTGGAATGAAAACTGAACTTTTCCAGTCCTGTGGCGACTGATGAGTTTTCCAAATTTGCTGGCATATTGAGTGCAGCACTTTCACAGCATCACCTTTCAGGATTTTAAAGTGTTCAACTGGAATTCCGTCACCTCCGCTAGTTTTGTTTGTAGTGATACTTTCTAAGGCCCACTTGACTTCACATTCCAGGATGTATGGCTCTAGATAAGTGATCACACCATCGTGATTATCTTGGTCGTGAAGCTCTTTTTTGTACAATTATTCTGTGTATTCTTGCCACCTCTTCTTACTATCTTCTGCTTCTGTTAGGTGCATACAATTTCTATCCTTTATCAAGCCCATATTTGCATGAAGTGTTCTCTTGGTATCTCTAATTTTCTTGAAGAGATCTCCAGTTTTTCCCATTCTGTTCTTTTCCTCTTTTTCTTTGCATTGATCACTGACTTTAATTAAACATAATTTATTACCTACATGATTTTTATAAAAGAATTCAAGTATCAAAAGGACTCTTGAGCTTTGCGCAGTGGCAGTATCGTAGCCAATGAGGTTTATCCGAGGTGCGATTATTGCTAATTGAAAAGGACTCTTGAGAAATGTACCTACTGTAAAGGCAATTAAGAATAAACACATGCAGAAACACTAGATACTATGCACCAAAAATCATGAGATATGGATAATATGAAGATATAAGAAGGGTGATTTAGAGAGAGTCAATTTCTAGGCCTTAAATAGGTAGGTTGGAGTTCCCAGGAAGAGAAAAAGACAAACATTTTTTCCTACATTCCTTAGTCTTCAGTTCAGTTAAGTCTCTCAGTTGTGTCCAACTTTTTGAGACCCCATGAATCGCAGCATGCCAGGCCTCCCTGTCCATCACCATCTCCCAGAGTTCACCGAGACTCACGTCCATTGAGTCAGTGATGCCATCCAGCCATCTCATCCTCTGTCGTCCCCTTCTTCTCCTGCCCTGAATTCCTCCCAGCATAGGAGTCTTTTCCATTGATTCAACCCTTCGCATGAGGTGGCCAAAATACTGGAGTTTCAGCTTTAGCATCGTTCCATCTAAAGAAATCCCAGGGCTGATCTCCTTCAAATGGACTGGTTGGATCTCCTTGCAGTCCAAGGGACTCTCAAGAGTCTTCTCTAAAACCACAGTTCAGAAGCATCAATTCTTCAGCGCTGAGCCTTCTTCACAGTCCAACTCTCACATCCATACATGACTACTGGAAAAAACATAACCTTGACTAGACGGACCTTAGTCGCCAAACTAATGCCTCTGCTTTTCAATGTGCTATCTAGGTTGGTCAAAACGTTTCTTCCAAGAAGTAAGCGTCTTTTAATTTCATGGCTGCAGTCACCATCTTCAGTGATTTTGGAGCCCCCCAAAATAAAGTCTGACGCTGTTTCCACTGTTTCCCCATCTATTTCCCATGAAGTGATGGGACCAGATGCCATGATCTTCGTTTTCTGAATGTTGAGCTTTAAGCCAACTTTTTCACTCTCCTCTTTCACTTTCATCAAGAGATTTTTATTTCCTCTTCACTTTCTGCCATAAGGGTGGTGTCACCTGCATATCTGAGGTTATTGATATTTCTCCCAGCAATCTTGATTCCAGCTTTTGTTTCTTCCAGTCCAGCGTTTCTCTGCATAGAAGTTAAATAAGCAGGGTGACAATATACAGCCTTGATGTACTACTTTTCCTATTTGAAACCAGTCTGCAGCCATGAAATTAAAAGATGCTTTCTCCTTGGAAGGAACGTTATGACCAACCTAGATAGCATATTCAAAAGCAGAGACATTACTTTGCCGACTAAAGTCTGTCTAGTCAAAGCTATGGTTTTTTCAGTAGTCATGTATGGATGTGAGATTTGGATTGTGAAGAAGGCTGAGCACCGAAGAACTGATGCTTTTGAACTGTGATGTTGGAGAAGACTCTTGAGAGTCCCTTGGATTGCAAGGAGATCCAACCAGTCCATTCTGAAGGAGATCGGCCCTGGGATTTCTTTGGAAGGAATGATGCTAAAGCTGAAACTCCAGTGCTTTGGCTACCTCATGTGAAGAGTTGACTCACTGGAAAGGACTTTGATACTGGGAGGTATTGGGGGCAGGAGAAGAAGGGGACGACAGAGGATGAGATGGCTGGATTGCATCACTGACTCGATGGACGTGAGTCTGGGTGAACTCCGGGAGATGGTGATGGACAGGGAGGCCTGGCATGCTGCGATTCATGGGGTCACAAAGAGTTGGACACGACTGAGCGACTGAACTGAACTGTTGTTCCATGTCCAGTTCTAACTGTTGCTTACTCACCTGCATACCAATTTCACAAGAGGCAGGTCAGATGGTCTAGTATTCCCATCACTTTAAGAATAAATAGTAGTAGTATATTAGTTATCTATTTAATATATTTTTATATATTATATAGGGCTTCCTTAGGCGGCAGTAAGGAAATACCCTTTGTCCAAGGTAAGGAGCAGTGGCAGTGCTTTGCTGGAGGAGCTGTGAAGGGATACCCCATGTCAAAGGTAAGAGAAATCCAGTAAGATGGTAGGTGTTGCAAGAGGGCATCAGAGGGCAGATACACTGAAACCATACTCACAGAAAACTAGTCAATCTAATCACAGTAGGACCACAGCCTTGTCTATCTCAATGAAACCAAGCCATGCCGTGGGGCAACCCAAGACAGGCAGGTCATGGTGGAAAGGTCTGACAGATTGTGGTCCACTGGAGAAGGGAATGGCAAACCACCTCAGTATTCTTGCCTTGAGAACCCCATGAACAGTATGATAAGGCAAAATGATAGGATACTGAAAGAGGAACTCCCCAGGTCATTAGGTCCCCAATATGCTACTGGAGATTAGTAGAGAAATAACTCCAGAAAGAATGAAGGAATGGACCCAAAGAAAAAACAATACCCAGCTGTCGATGTGACTGGTGATAGAAGCAAGGTCCGATGCTCTAAAGAGCAATATTGCATAAGAATGTGGAATGCCAGGTCCATGAATCAAGGCAAATTGGAAGTGGTCAACAAGAGATGACAAGGAAGAGTGAACATCGACATTCTTGAAATCAATGAAATAAAATGGACTCGGATGGGTGAATTTAACTCAGATGACCATTATATCTACTACTGCAGGCAGGAATCCCTCAGAAGAATTGGAGTAGCCATCATGGTGAACAAAAAAGTCCGAAATGCAGTACTTGGATGCAATCTCAAAAATGACAGAATGATCTCTGTTCATCTCCAAGGCAAAAGATTCAATATCACAGTTATCCAAGTCTGTGCCCGAACCAGTAACGCTGAAGAAACTGAAGTTGAACGGTTTTATGAAGATCTACAAGACCTTGTAGAACTAACACACAAAAAAAGATGTCCTTTTCAATATAGGGGACTCGAATGTTATAGTAGGAAGTCAAGAGACACATGGAGTAGCAGGCAAATTTGGCCTTGGAATGCAGAATGAAGCAGGGCAAAGACTAATAGAGTTTTGCCAAGAAAATGCACTGGTCATAGCAAACACCCTCTTCCAACAATGCAAGAGAAGACTCTACACATGGACATCACCAGATGGTCAACACCGAAATCAGATTGATTATATTCTTTGCAGCAAAAGATGGAGAAGCTCTATATAGTCAACAAAAACAAGAGCAGGAGCTGACTGTGGCTCAGATCATGAACTCCTTATTACCAAATTCAGACTCAAATTGAAGAAAGTAGGGAAAATCGCTAGACCATTCAGGTATGACCTAAATCAAATCCCTGATGATTATACAGTGGAAGTGAAAAATAGATTTAAGGGGCTAGGTCTGATAGATAGAGTGCCTGATTAACTATGGAATGAGGTTCTTGACATGGTACAGGAGACAGGGATCAAACCATCCCCATGGAACAGAAATGCAAAAAAGCAAAATGTCTGTCTGGGGAGGGCTTAAAAATAGCTGTGAAAAGAAGAGAGGCAAAAAGCAAAGGAGAAAAGGCAAGATATAAGCATCTGAATGTAGTGTTCCAAGAATATCAAGAAGAGATAAGAAAGCCTTCTTCAGCGATCAGTGCAAAGAAATAGAGGAAAAGAACAGAATGGGAAGGACTAGAGATCTCTTCAAGAAAATTAGAGATACCAAGGGAACATTTCATGCAAAGGCGGGTCGATAAAGGACAGAAATGGTCTGGACCTAACAGAAGCAGAAGATATTAAGAAGAGGTTGAAAGGCTACACGGAAGAACTGTACATAAAAGATCTTCACGACCCAGATAAGCATGATGGTATGATCACTAATCTAGAGCCAGACATCCTGGAATGTGAAGTCAAGTGGGCCTTGGAAAGCATCACTATGAACAAAGGTAGTGGAGGTGATGGAATTCCAGTTGAGCTGTTTCAAATCCTGAAAGATGATGCTGTGAAAGTACTGCACTCAATATGCCAGCACATTTGGAAAACTCAGCAGTGGCCACAGGACTGGAAAAGGTCAGTTTTCATTCCAGTTCCAAAGAAAGGCAATGGCAAAGAATGCTCAAACTACTGGACAACTGCACTCATCTCACATGCTAGTAAAGTAATGCTCAAAATTTTCCAAGCCAGACTTCAGCAATATGTGAACTGTGAACTTCCGGATGTTTAAGCTGGTTTTAGAAAAGGCAGAGGAACCAGAGATAATTTCCAAATCCACTGGACCATGGAAAAATCAAGAGAGTTCCAGAAAAACATCTATTTCTGCTTTATTGACTATGCCAAGCCTTTGACTGTGTGGATCACAATAAACTGTAGAAAATTCTGAAAGAGATGGGAATACCAGACCACCTAACCAGCCTCTTGAGCAATCCGTATGCAGGTAAGGAAACAGAAGTTAGAACTGGACATGGAACAACAGACTGGTTCCAGATGGAAAAGGAGTACGTCCAGGCTGTATATTGTCACCCTGCTTATTTAACTTCTATGCAGAGTACATCATGAGAAACGCTGGACTGGAAGAAACACAAGCTGGAATCAAAATTGCTGGGAGAAATATCAATAACCTCATATATGCAGATGACACCACCCTTATGGCAGAAAGTGAAGAGGAACTAAAAAGCCTCTTGATGAAAGTGAAATACGAGAGTGAAAAAGTTGGCTGAAAGCTCAACATTCAGAAAATGAAGATCATGGCATCCGGTCCCATCACTGAATGGGAAATAGATGGGGAAACAGTGGAAAGAGTGTCAGACTTTATTTTTGGGGGGGCTCCAAAATCACTGCAGATAAGTGACCGCAGCCATGAAATTAAAAGACCCTTACTCCTTGGAAGAAAAATTATGACCAACTGAAATAGTATATTCAAAACCAGAGACATTACTTTACCGACTATGGTCCGTCTAGTCAAGGCTACGGTTTTTCCAGTAGTCATGTATGGATGTGAGAGTTGGACTGTGTAGAAGGCTGAGTGCCGAAGAATTGATGCTTTTGAACTGTGGTTTTGGAGAAGACTCTTGAGAGTCCCTTGGACTGCAAGGAGATCCAACCTGTCCATTTGAAGGAGATCAACCCTGGGATTTCTTTGGAAGGAATGATGCTAAAGCTGAAACTCCAGTACTTTGACCACCTCATGTGAAAGGTTGACTCATTGGAAAAGACTCTGATGCTGGGAGGGATTGGTTTCAGGAGGAGAAGGGGACGACAGAGGATGAGATGGCTGGATGGCATCACTGACTCAATGGACGTGAGTCTGAGTGTACTCCAGGAGCTGGTTATGGGCAGGGAGGCCTGGCATGTTGTGATTCATGGGGTCACAAATAGTTGGACACCACTGAGCAACTGAACTGAACTGATAAATAATACAACCACCAGTGCAGGATACATAGATGTGGGTTCAATCCCTGTCTTGGAATGATGTCCTGGAGAAGGTCATGACAAACCAGTCCAGTATTCTTGCCTGTAGAATTCCATGGATAGAGGACTCTTGCAGGCTACAGTCTGTGAGGTGTAGAGTTGGACACGACTGAGAAAGAAACACATTCACATGTGTTGTTAAGTGTCATGCAAATTAAAACATTCTATTTCTATGTAATTATTCTTTCAAGTTTTCAAATAAATTTCTGTGTTAAGAAAGATGGTGTTACATATCTAAAAAAAAATTCAATCTTCCAATAGATATAAACTGACCTTGTAAAGTGTGATCTCTTGGTGGTAGTTGTATATTAAAGTGGATAACAAGGTTTTTTTTAATCATATGCTAATTAAACTTCAGAGAAATGTCAAAGGAAAAATAGTGATCATATGAACAGGTACCCCAAATATGGTACAATGAAATTATATAATATGAAGTAATATATGTTGAAACATGAATAATTAATGTCTACTTATATTGTAGACCTTAAATCAATATGGGAAAACAGGCGGAAATGGGTAAGCTCTATATAGAAAAGATGCCCAAAATTAGTATTGTGAAATAAAAGATGAAAAAAGAGAACTTCAGAATTCGGGACACCAAGATGAATTTGTCTTCCATATTTTTAAAATGAGTTACAAAATAAAACTCTAGAGAAAATGGGCAAAGTACATATTCTATCATGATAGAGAATGCTTTCCTAGAGATTAACAATTGTTTTTAATTTTGAAAAATTATACTAAGTCCTGAGCAATATGAATGAAACAAATCAGTACCAAATGAATATAGTAATATGGTAGGATGTCAAAAAATAAAGAAACATGCCAGCTCATACTATTGGAAACAATACAGTAGGAAATATAACAGTTCTGGCATTAGAATTTATCCTGAAGATAACAATACTAGCTTACTTTGTTTTTGTGTGTATATGTGTACGTGTTTTGTGTGATTCCTTTTCCTGTTTTTTTTTAGTTGCAGTATTGATATGTAACATTGTGCAGATTTAAGGTGTACAATTTGTTGATGTGTTGCATTAATGAAATAAGTGATTAGCACTCAGCTTTAGCTGACCCCTCTATCACATGACATCATTATCACCTCTTTTTTGTTGTGAGAAAAATTTTCTAGTTTCTTAGCAACTTTAAAGATAAAGTTTTAATTCAATCCATTGACTTAAGCTCCACGCTTTGTGTGTGTGTGTGTGTGTGTGTGTGTGTGTGTGTATGTCTGTGTGTGTGTGTGATGAGGTCAGTGTTACAGATACAGCTTAGTGTCTCTAAATTTAGACTTCTTAAAAGATCACTTTCAACTTTCTTTCCTTGAATAAAGTAGAAGTGATTAAAATGTTCAATTACACAATCAACTGACAAATAACAAGCTACACAACAGATTCAAGAAAAGAATTAAACTCAACATAGCACAAAGATACTAAAATTAGCCTATTTCTGAGTAACTGTTTAACATCTTGTAAATTCAAATGCAATTAATAATTTTCCCTAGCATTTATGAATATGGGCTTTGAATAAAGACATTTCAATTTTCTATTTGAGAAAAATACTCTTCATTTTTAGTTTTGAGTGACATTTTAAAATTATAAGGTTAGAATTTTTTAACAAGTGATAAATGCTCATTTTAAAAATAAAAATAAACTCCCATGATAGAGAATAATTCAAAGAATAAAGTATCACTTTAAATCTCACCATTAGGCACATTTAGCATTTGTTAAATATTTCATAATTTAATAAATTATATTAATTTCATAAATTGCTATGTTACAAAGAGAAGTATGAGTGAATTAACAAGAAAACAATAATTAAATTTTAGCAAAATTAAAAGACAACCTATGAAATGGGAGAAAATATTTGCAAATTCTACAGCAATCGGGTAGGGGGTGACAAAATATATAAGAAACTCATAGAGGTCAACAGCAAGAAAACAATGACTAAAATATGGACAGAGTGCTTGTGTAAACCAATTTCCAAAGAAGAGATACAGGTGCCCAACAAATACATGAAGAGATGCTCAACACCAAAGATAACATCAATACTCATCAGGAAAGTACCTATCCAATATCACTTTATACCTGTTAGAAATGTAAAGTTACCCTTGTTAGAAGGTAAGACAAGAGATAGGATGTGGAGAAAAAGGAATTCTAGTGCACTGCAGGTAGGAATATGAGATGTCCTGGCCATTATGGAAAACACTTCATGGTGGAGGTTCATCATCAAGTGAAAAATAGAACTACCATATGATCCAATAATCCCACTTCTGGGTGTATAGCCAAGAAAGTGAAATCAGTAAGAGACATCTTCACTCCCATGTTTGTTTCAGAGTTATTCACAATAACCAATATATCTAAATAAAGAGTCTCTCTACAAATGAATAAAGGAGATATTTTATACACACAATGGAATATTATTCAGCCACAAGAAAGAAGAAAATCTCGACGTTTGTGATGACATGGATGGACCTTGAGGTCATTATGTTAAGTGGAATTGTATGTTATCACTTTAAAAATCCAAACTCAGTCATACACATTGAAGCAGAATAAAGGATAGTGGTCACCAGGGATTGAGAGGTGGAGAAATTGGGAGATGTTGGTTAAAGGATGCACAATTATGGTTATAAGTTGAGTAAGTTCTGGGTTCTAATGTACAGCCTGGTGACTAAAGTTAACAACAATATTGATACTATATAACTGAAAGCTACTAAGAGATTAGATCTTAAATATTCTAACCACACATACATGCACACACAAGGGTTAATACACAGGTGATTTACTGGGGTCCAGCCCTGGTTGGATCCAGGATATCCTCAGGGTGACAGCATTGGCAACTGGAAAAAGATTTAGAGGTATAGAGAGAGATAAAGAGAAAATATTGCAGTTAAGAAAATAGAGGAGAGAAAGAGGCTGATATTCCTTGGTTTACACAGAAAGCCAATAAAGCCCCAGCACAAGACTTGCACTGTTCACGTAGGCCACAGGCGCCCTCTTGAATAGTGGAAGGTGCCCCACCTCGGGCACCCTCTCGCGTGGGTCTTAGAAGCCTGGGCAGAGAAGTGAACTCAGAGGACCCTTGCACTCCAGGGAGTCAGCCTGAAAACAAAGAGAAAGAAAGAACGACACGGGGAGACCAAGATTCAGTGAGCAAGGCCCACAACTTTATTTTTACAGAGAGCTTTTATATCTTAAGTTGTACATAGAGAATAATGGAAGATGCAAGTCATGCAGGGTCAGCAGTCCTGACTCTTATCGAGACCAGGCTTTCTTTCTGCATTCTCTCTGATATACAAAGGTCTTAGGTGATTTACATCATCTTCTGGCCAGAAGGCCTGCTAACATTTTTATGACCCTTTCTGATAATGATTAGTCAACTAGAAAACTTATTTTCTCCAAAGGTGATTTTTCTAAAGTCAGGCACTACTCTCCAAAAGCACTAGATAAGGTTACATTCCTATAGGTTACGGGTGAAGTGGGCTATAGCATGGAAAGAATTTATTAACTCAAGGCCTGATGTGGTTAAATCAAAGGCTACAACTTATTTTTCCCACATACCAGCTACATTAATTAATGTATATTCTCAAAGACACAATGGGTAAGGGATATAGAAACTTAGCAGCAAGTATTGGCTCAACAATGAAACCCTCCACCAGTGCTATTCTAATACCTTCTTAACTCCCCCAAAGGCTCTATATTTTTAGAATATTATAGGCCTCCCGTGCCTCTCACAGTTGGGAGGCCATAAACAATCACATGTGTAACTACAGGAGTCTTGAACAAACCTGTCAGGCAAGCTAGAAAGTCATCAGAGGGGTTTGGATTGGAACACTCTTATTATGCCCAGAAGACTTATTAACTAAAACTCTAAGTTGATTTTCTGTAGAGCAAGGTGGTTGGGGATAGCCCCCCATTAATGTCAGAGGTGTTGGTGAGAGGCATGAAATAGTAAAACAGACAGATTCTGGTTTTGGGGTAGATGCTCGAGCAGGTCCAGGGGATCCCTCAAGTCCTGATCCACCTTGCCCGTCAGGTCTCTCCACATGACCTTGTCATGGGTGGGACTGATCCAGGGAGTCCCTCGAGTTCTGATTCCACTTTCCCCATGAGGCCTCTCTGCATGACCTTGTCATGGGTGGGATCTCCCGTGCTGGCTCCTGGCATCGAAGGAAATGTTAACTAACCCTATTATGATAATCATTTCACAATATTTAAGTATCAAATCTTCATGTTGTACCCCTTAAACTTACAAAATATTATATGTCAGTTATATATTGATAAAGCTGGGTAAATATTTTAAATAAAAATACCAACTAAAAATAAATTATTGAATAAATAAACACAGGGTTAAAAGGACAAGTCTTTGCAGAACAATTTAAAATAGCATATATAGGTGCTTCTCCCTTCACGAGACATGCTTAATTACCAGATCCACCACCTTCTACTCCACCCACACCCCTACCCCCACCCCTAGTTGAGGTAGACTTAGGGACTTGCTTTCCAAGAAAAGGGTATGCAAAGAGAAAAGTAGTAACTTTGGAGCTCAGAAATCTGGCAAATCTACCTTAAACACATGAAGTGTGGGATCCTGTATCAGATCCATCCTGTGATAGAGGACATTAATAGAAAAGTGAAATCCATGTAATATCTAGAGTTTAGTTAATACTAATGTGTTAATGACAGCTTCTTTATTTTGATAAATGCACCATGGTAATATATTAACAACAGGAGAAACCGGTTTTGTATTATCTTTTGCAACTACAGCTATCTTTGCAGCATTCTATAAATCTAAACTTAGCAACATATATTTTAAAATGTGTTTAAATATTTTTGCTTTCATGTTATTCTATCTGCTGTGGATTTTAGGATTCTTTACTCAAATTATCTCTTCTAGGCTAAATCCAAACTTCTCTTGAAGGAATGAATGGCAACTTGCTTGAGGGAGAGAATGCAAAGTGAAGATAAGAAAAATCTGTCGTGTATTAGATGAAGATAGAGAAGAACACCCACAGTGTTGTAATTCCTGTTGTGGAATAACACTATGTCAGGGTCTAATTGTCAGCTTTAACTTTCCAGAAACTGAATGGATAAAGATGGTGTGGTACACGTATGTCTTTCCAGGTGGCTCAATGGTAAAGAATCTGTCTGCCAATTCAGGAGACACAGAAGATGTGTGTTTGATCCCTGGGTCAGGAAGATCCCCTGGAGGAAGAAACGGTAACCCACTTCAATATTCTTACCTGGAAAATTCCATGAACAGAGAAGCCTGATGGGCTACAGTCCACGGATCACAAAGAGTCAGACACAACTGAGCTACTGAGTGAGTATGTGCACATAGTTTACATAGACAATGGAATATTGCTCAACCATAAAAGGAATAAAACTGGATCATTTGTAGAACTGTGGATGGATCTATAGTCTGTCATACAGAGTGAAAAAAGAAACAGTAAAACAAATATATTAACATATAAATGTGGAATCTGGAAAAATGGTACAGATGGACCAAGTTGCAGGGCAAGAATACAAACTCAGACATAGAGAACAGAAGTGTGGGAACATTGGGGGAGGAGTGGGATGGACTGAGAAAGTATCACTGACATACATACACTACCATATGGAAAATGGAAAGCTGGTGGGAACCTGCTATACAGCACAAGGAGCTCAGCCTGGTGCTCTGTGATGGCCTAGTCAGGTGGATGAGGGGGAGGGAGGGGGGCTCAAGAAGGAGGGAACATATATATACATATACCTGATTCATCAAGTTGTACAGCATAAATTAACACAACAATGGGAAGCAACTATTCCCCAATGAAACAAACAAACAAAAAAAACACAAAAAAACAAAACCCACAAACTATTGCCATATTGAATCATAATAAAATTGGTTTTCCTTTAAGTTAGAGAATACTATTAACACCATGGTTATATTCCTAACACCTTCTGTATTACTTTGGATTGGAAAAGATAATCGTAATTGATTATACAATGATTGGTATGAAAAATGATGCATCCTAAATAATTTGACAGCATTTATATTTTATTGTTTTATAATATTTATTTTTTGTGGCACAGCACAAAATATAATTTGATAAGAAAATAGCTACCACCTTTATTCCCTATTTGCTATGAATGTTTGCACCATGCTAATATGTGTTTTGTTTTGTTTTGTTTTGTTATTATTAGTGAAATTTTGAGTAAGGAGTATGATCTTCATCTTGTAAGTGCTTTGTCTGGGAAGTATTCATTGGCTAACTCAAATTTACACATAAAAAATTTATATTTTGACCTTGATAGATTAAAAATACAGTTCTGATTTTATATCAGAGAAAGCACCACAAAGTGTCAAAATATCCAGAAAGTTGCTATTTTTCAAGCCATAAATAATTAATTTACATTAAATAATAACAGATTTCACAATGTCATACCAGATAAATTTTGTTCATACTGTGTTTTCTAAAATGCTTCCTTCTCCTGAATTTAATATTACCAATTAAAATATTTACTGTGGCAAAAAAATGCCATAGAAGAAAATAATATAAGATTTTAATGCCATCATTAATTGAGTTGATATTAACATTTTATAGCATAATTTCCTTATTAGTGATTTAATTTAGGCACAAAATCTCTCTTTAAAAGCTCAGTTCTGGTGGCTTTTGCAAAGTAGTAGCATCCGTCTGGTCAAGGGTATGGTTTTTCCAGTGGTCATGTATGGATGTGAGAGCTGGACTGTGAAGAAAGCTGAGCGCCAAAGAATTGATGCTTTTGAACTGTGGTGTTTTAGAAGACTCTTGAGAGTCCCTTGTACTGCAAGGAGATCCAACCAGTCCATCCTAAAGGAGACCATTCCTGGATGTTCATTGGAAGGACTGATGCTGAGGCTGAAACTCCAATACTTTGGCCACCTGATGCGAAGAGTTGACTAATTGGAAAAGACCCTGATGCTGGGAGGGGTTGGGGGCAGGAGTAGAAGGGGATGACAGAGGATGAGATGGCTTGATGGCATCCCCAACTAGATGCACATGAGTTTGGGTGAACTTTGGGAGTTGGTGATGGACAGCGAGATCTGGCATGTGCTGTGATTCATGGGGTCACAAAGAGTCGGACATGACTGAGCGACTGAACTGAACTGAACTGACTGAATTTAAATATATATACTTTTATATAATATTTACTGTGCTCCAGTCATTGGCCTATGTGCAGTGACTATAAAGAAAATGTATGAGTATAAAGAAGAATTGGATTTGTGACTTATTCTCAAGAAATTCAAAATTTTTATGTAAAGAAATGTGTAAGACTTTATAATACATGTTAAAGACAATGCAAAATATAAATGTATTGTACCAGAAAGAATAGAGGAACTGCTACTGAACTGTGGTGTTGGAGAAGACTCTTGAAAGTCCCTTGGACTACAAGGAAGTCAAACCAGTCAATCTTAAATGAAATCAATCCTGTATATTCATTGGAAGGACTGATGCTGAAGCTGAAGCTCCAATATCTGGCCACCTGATGCAAAGAGCTGACTCACTAGAAAAGACTCTGAAGCTGGGAAGGATTGAAGGCAGGAAGAGAAGGGGATAAAGAGAATGAGATGGTTGGATTGCATCACTGACTCAAAGGACATGAGTTTGAGCAAGCTCTGGGAGATGGTGAAGGACAGAGAGGCCTGGCATGCTGCAGTCCATGAGGTCACAAATAGTTGGACATAACTAAGTGACTGAACAACAACAACCTAGTTTATCATAGGCATTTCTGCCTTCTGGAAGTTATCTTTATTTCTCAAATTTTAAAATTGAAGTGTGAAGTGTGTAATTTGCCCCACTGCTGATGGGTTGAATGAGAAAGGCCCTGGGACTACTGCCCCATCTCCAGCACCCTTGTGGCTGCCATAGTCAGGCAGCTGCTAAGAGCTGGATACTGAGGAAATGTTAACTACCTCTCATCAAAGAGGATCATCTATTCCTTTTGAACTGCTCTTTACAAAATCTTCAGCTTGCTTCTACTGCTAACAGTCTTATCCAAGCACTGGAAGTGAAACATTAGGAGTACAAATAATCATTTCTTTCCTCCTCAGCATTTAACAAAGACATAGATTGTCTGGGCATGAGGTCAGTATTGCAGGTTTACAAAGAAAGTAAAATAGTTTAAAGGAACAGCTCAACACTAAATCTCTTCCATGGAAAATATATTCATGTGGTGTTTAAATTCTAGTTTGATCTTTTTCATGCTCACACTTACTTTTAAAAATATATTTCTCATTTGGTCCCAGATTTTTTATTAAATTGAAAACAGAAATGCTTATGATTTCATAATAAAATATCATGTAGGACAAAACCAGGTGTGTGATAAAAAATATATACATTAAATTTGAGGATGGTTTCCTGAGAATAAAATCATATTTACTTTTATATAAATAAATATTATCCTACCTTACTTGCTTATCTAATCTCAGTTGTACCTTTGCCCCAGTACTACATACTTTAATAACTAGAGGACTTTGCATGAAGGAGAGAAGTCCTAGGAAATTTGTTTCACAATTCTATTTATGAGAGGATGTGAATATGATAATCAAATATTATATTTGATCAGAATATCTTATAGGACACTTTGCTAACTGTACAGAGATGGAAATTTGTATAGATCAATATCAACATGAAAATTGAATTTTTGGCCTGTTTTCCTCCTAATGTTTGTAAAATAAATCTTTGTTAGTATATAGAAGAGCATTTCATAGTAAGTATATACATTTGTTACTGCACTAATAGGATTTATTTTTCAGCTGTTCAGTTCAACCACTCAAGTTGACATGTTCCCATATGCCCAGGGCCTAAAATCTCACAGAAAGAAAATATTGATGGATTTTAATGTTTCTCACCTTTTCTTGGAATATTCCTAGAATAATAGCAATGTGAGCTGAAGAGTTTTCATATGGTGATTAATCAAGTCAGTAAAGCTTACAGATAAAATTTCCTCCAAAAGTAATACACATAAGTATACATATATATTGGGGCTTCCCTGGTGGCCAGAGGTAAAGAATCTGCTTGCAATGCAGGAGACACAGAAGACATGAATTTGATCCCTGGGTTGCGAAGATCCCGTGGAGGAGGAAATGACACCCCTCTCCAGCATTCTTGCCTGAAATATTGTATGGCCAGAGGAGCCTGGTGGTCTACAGTCCATGGGGTCACATAGAGTTAGACACGACTGAAGAGACTGAGCCAGCACATACTCATACATTTATATTGTGCACTCAGTCACTCAGCTAAGTCTGACTCTGTGACTCCATGCTCCTCTGCCTATGGAATTTTCCAGGAAAGAATACTGGAGTGGGGTGCTATTTCCTACTTCATATCTTGTTGCTAAGTTGTGTGTGACTCTTTGTGACTCCATGGACAGCAGCACTCCAGGATTCCCAGCCCCTCACTATCTCCCAGAGTTTGCCCAACTTCATGAATTGTTGATGCTATCCAACTATCTCCATGTCTATATATTGCATACATATGTGTCCTATAGTCATAGTCATATATTTCCTAATATATATACATATTTATCTGCATTTCTGGCACATTTGGAATTGTTTGCAAAGCCTTTTGGCAGATATTTCCTCGCTAAGGAGAAGATATCAGCATGAAAGTGCAGTGAGCATGATCTTGGGAAGAAGAAAATAAATTCCATTTCTAAGAATTTATTGAGTTAGTAGCAATTATTTATTGAGTCACCTGCTTGCTACTTTGCTTTAAAATGTTGATACATATTTTGACAACTCTATTAACATCCAGCATATAAGAATAATACACATTTCTATAACTGCAGTATCCAACAGATTTGAGTTTTTTTCGGTCTGCTGGATCTAACTAACCATTATTTGTATTTAATGGTAATCTGTAGTTGTATTCTATTTTTAAATCTATCTCCCTTTATATTGGCAGACATAAATATTTCTCATTTACTCATATAAATAACTCATAGGTGGAAAACAAGTGTTCAACATATATGGCTGTTTATTTCCTTTTTTAAGCCAAATATTAATTCATCTATTGTGGTGAAGGACTGGAGAAATTTAAGAATAAGATACTGTAAAACTTTGTCAAACTTTGGTGCTAAACCAATGTCATAATAAATCACAGAATTATCAGGAGTAAAAAGTGTCAACACATAGTTGATAAGCCGGAAATAAATTAGGCTGGCTAATTAAAATATTGAAGATATTCAATTTCGAGGCTGCTATACAGTACTGTACATATTCTTTTTTTCTACCCTGGATGTGTTATGCTGCTGCTAAGTCACTTCAGTCGTGTCCAACTCTGTGTGACCCCATAGATGGCAGCCCACCAGGCTCTCCCATCCCTGGGATTCTCCAGGCAAGAACACTGGAGTGGGTTGCCATTTCCTTCTCCAATGCATGAAAGTGAAAAGTGAAAGTGAAGGCGCTTCAGTCGTGTCCAACTCCGTGAGACCCAATGGACTGCAGCCCACCAGGTTCTTCCGTCCATGGGATTTCCCAGGCAAGAGTCCTGGAGTGGGGTGCCATTGCCTTCTCCGAATTCACTTAAAATGTGAGAATGTGAACTGAGCGTGAGAGTTCAATAAGAAACCCACTAGTTCAGACCAAAGAGAAGGAATCATATCAACATGTGTCTGTGTAGCATTTCTTCCTAGGATATGTGTTCAGTCACTTCAGTTGTGTCCGACTCTTTGCAACTGCATGAACCAGAGCTGCCAGGCTCCTCTGTCCATGGGATTTTCCAGGCAAGAATACTGGGGTGGGTTGCCCTCCCTTTCCTAACCCAGTGATACAACTTTTGTCTCCTGCATCTCCTGCATTGCAGATGGATTCTTTACCACTCAGTCACCAGGGAAACCCTCCCTAGAATAGTAAGTACCGATGTATGCTGGATGAGTTGGCTAAACTATAGTAGAGCACAGCTCTGTGCAGAACTTAGCACTGGGGTATTGCTGTGGGCTGTTACCCACCCACCCTATAACCAGGCAGTAGTTACCTGCTGCTGCTGCTGCTGCTAAGTCACTTCAGTCATGTCCGACTCTGTGTGACCCCGTAGACGGCAGCCCACCAGGCTCCCCTGTCCCTGGGATTCTCCAGGCAAGAACACTAGAAGACCATTAATGGTCCCTTAGGGCTTCTCAGGTGGTGCAGTGGTAAAGAATCTGCCTGCCAATGCAGGAAACTCAGGATAATAAAACTTGTTCTTGTCAGGGCAGAGAATAACACTTGTTAGATAGAGATTTACAGGAACATGTTAACTGACCATGACCTGACCTCCATAGGTTTGATTTCTGGGTTGGCAAGATTCTCTGGAATAGGAAATGACAATCCAGTCTAGTAGTTTTGTCTAGAAAATTACATGGACAGAGGAGCCTGGCAGGCTACAGTCCATGGGGTCTCAAAGAGTCAGACGTGACTGAGCCTGCATTCATGTCATACAGCCACTGGTCAAGACAACCTTGGGCTCTGCCCCCAAGTGCTGCTGCTGCTGCTGCTGCTGAATTGCTTTAGTTGTGTCTGACTCTGTGCGACCCCGTAGATGACAGCCCACCAGGCTCCCCCATCCCTGGGATTCTCCAGGCAAGAATACTGGGGTGGGATGCCATTGCCTTCTCTGTGCCCCGCCCCCCACCACCACCACCCCGCCAAGTGAGCAACTGTCAATGAGCAAGCATCTGTGGTCCTGCACAGCCATTAGTAAGCTTGGCAATTGACTTCTCCCCTCAAGTGAGCAACTGTCAGTTAGCCACTGCTAGAGGTCCCAATCAGTCAGTGGTCAGTGATCACCAGGCAGAGGAGAGTGAGGTAAGAGGTGGATCCTGACTTTCTCCCCAGGACCCTCCAGCTCATCCAGCCTTGGGCAAGTGGGTGATCTGGGGGCCCAGGTTATAGGTGGGAGACTGTGTCCTGTTGGTCTCTAGAGCCCTCATCAAGGCCACCCACTGGCCAGGCCAAGGCCTTGAGGCAGTGTTAACTCCCCCATTCCCACCTCTGCCACCTCGTGGCAGCAGCCTTCTGCCTGGGATGCTTTCTGTGGGACCTGCCCCCTACCAGCTCCCATCCACCACCACCCCCCATATGGGCAGCCTGAGAAACCTGGCCAGTTGGGCTGGGCTCCCGGCTCCCTCAGTGATGACAGATGAGCAGAGTCTGAGTACCTGGCCCTGAGGGTGCTGCCAGCTGAGCACTGCCTCCTCTCAGTAGGACCAGAACTTGGAGGGATGGGGGCGGAGGGGAAGAATGGAGATGTACCCATTCTTGTCAGGACAGAGAATAGCACTTGTTAGATAGCAATTTACAGGACTGTGTTACCTGACCATGACCTGACCTCCAGAAAGAGGGGTCTGACACAGATGTTTACAACCACTCCTCATGGCCCTCCTTCCTCTGTCCTCAGAAAGGGCTTTGCTGAGAGTTTGATGCTTTAAATTCATGAGCCACCCCTCTCCTTGTATGGCCCTCAGTAAATGTTCCTCTGCTCCAAACTCTGGCATTTTGGTATTGTTTGGCCTCACCATGTAATCTGGCATGTGAACTTGCATTTTGGTAACAAAACTAAGTCCCATAATAAATAAAACAAAACAAGCCATTATATATAGTAAAACGAAGTATATTCTCACTCTGTGAATGGTTTTCCTATCCAAACATGCTGAACTTAACTTCTATAGATTTTTTGAATTTATAAATATTTTTTGAGATTTACACTCGTTGTCTTTCTGCTTGTTTGAACATTGGCTTTACTCTAAAATATGAAGGAATAGGCTTAAAAGCTAAAAAGTGTGGCTAATAAGAGTTTTAAACAACAGAAATGAGGAACTCTATAATACCATACAGATCTTATGGAGGAGGTCATATATGTCCCATTTAAGTATGACTCCTTGAAAACTTTGCAGAACTATTTTTACTTTGTTCCTATTAAAGGTGGCACTGATGCAAGTCACTGAAGAGAAGAAACCTGTCTCAACATTAAAAATTTACTGGTAGAATGACTGTAGCTAATCACATTCATCTTAGAAGTCCTATTAAAAATTAAAGAAAGTGACTTTGGGAACTAAAACTAAAGCACTTTCTGAGCCAATTGGATGAAGGCATTTGAATAACAAGGAGATTCTGGGCAGATGGAGAGGACAGCAGAGTTTCCTAAATCCTCACAAAAAATGAGAAAGCAGTTATATATCCACAATATAAAACCTATGAATACTGTTTGCAATGAAATTTCCCCATGAGCCTCAAAACCAGATAAAGGCAAACAGATACAGGAAGTTCATGTTAATATTTTATTTGCAGAGAAAAAAAAGTGGAGCTCAATATGGCATGTGAAAGTCCTAGTTCCCCATGATGCGATCTGTACAACTGCAAGAAACTCTCAAAACTGATCAGCTAACTGTGTCTTTTAGGATAAGAAATTCTTTTAGGATACTCACTGAAAAGAAACTACTTGAAGTGGAAAAAAACTAAGAAATTTAGAGACCAGAAAAGAGACAAGAGAGGGGAACGATCCAGAAAAAAGTGGAGGAGGAAAAAAGTTGGTCAAGGAAATTTCACAAAGCAAAGCAACTGTATTTGTGAACACTGTGGCAAAAACAAAACAACAGAATCTGGAGCTCTGTGTCATTAGAAAATTCATTCTGAAGCATACCAGCTTCAGCTTAGGAACAGTTCACTGAAAAATCAGTTAAGGATTCAGTTTTAATTCCATGTAAACTTTCTATAAGGGGGGAAAATAATGAAAACCAGGACATACTTTCAGAAAATGATAGCAGTGCAAAAAGACTTGCTCACAAAATTTATAAGAACTGAAGCTTTTGAAATTTCATTCATGTTTACATAAGACTTGAACATAAATTTTCATAATAAGTTTCTTTTTTAATATTTTATTTTTTAAAATATAAATTTATTTCTTTTAATTGGAGTTAATTACTTTACAATATTGTATTGATTTTGCCATACATCAACATGAATCCACCACAGGTATACACATGTTCTCCATCATGAACCCCCCTCCCTCTTCCCTCCCCATACATACCATCCCTCTGGGTCATCTCAGTGCACCAGCCCCAAGCATCCAGTATCATGCATCGAACCTGGACTGGCGATTCTTTTCATATATGATATTATACCTATTTCAATGCTATTCTCCCAAATCATCCCACTCTCTCCCTCTCCCACAGAGTCCAAAAGCCTGTTCTATACATCTGTGTCTCTTTTGCTGTCTCGCTTACAGGGTTATTGTTACCATCTTTCTATATTCCATATATATGAATTAGTATACCATATTGGTGTTTTTCTTTCTGACTTACTTCACTCTGTATAATAGGCTCCAGTTTCATCCACCTCATTAGAAATGATTCAAATGTATTTTTTTAATGGCTGTGTAACACTCCATTGTGTATACGTACCACAGCTTTCTTATCCATTCATCTGCTGATGGACATCTAGGTTGCTTCCATGTCCCGGCTATTATAAACAGTGCTGCGATGAACATTGGGGTACATGTGTCTCTTTCAATTCTGGTTTCCTCGGTGTGTATGCCCAGCAGTGGCATTGCTGGGTCATAAGGCAGTTCTATTTCCAGTTTTTTTAAGGAATCTCCACACTGTCCTCCATAGTGGCTGTACTAGTTTGCAT
This sequence comes from Capra hircus, assembly GCF_001704415.2. Taxonomy (NCBI): domain Eukaryota; kingdom Metazoa; phylum Chordata; class Mammalia; order Artiodactyla; family Bovidae; genus Capra; species Capra hircus. The sequence continues at coordinate 6,648,660 of NC_030823.1, forward strand.
TCCCACCAACAGTGTAAGAGGGTTCCCTTTTCTCCACACCCTCTCCAGCATTTATTGCTTGTAGACTTTTGGATCACAGACATTCTGACTGGCATGAAATGGTACCTCATTGTGGTTTTGATTTGCATTTCTCTGATAATGAGTGATGTTGAGCATCTTTTCATGTGTTTGTTAGCCATCTGTATGTCTTCTTTGGAGAAATGTCTATTTAGTTCTTTGGCCCATTTTTTGATTGGGTCGTTTACTTTTCTGGAATTGAGCTGCATAAGTTGCTTGTATGAGATTAGTTGTTTGTTAGTTGCTTCATTTGCTGTTATTTTCTCCCATTCTGAAGGCTGTCTTTTCACCTTGCTGATAGTTTCCTTTGTTGTGCAGAAACTTTTAAGTTTAATTAGGTCCCATTTGACCCACCTCCCAGAATATTGGAAATAAAGGCAATAATAAACATATAGGACCTAATTAAACATAATAACTTTCTAAAAGACACACTCAGATGTCTGTTAACTCATGAATGGGTAAACACATTTCGACTTAGCCTACAATGGAATACTCCTCAGCAGTAATTAAAAGAACAAATTAGCTGTATGAATGTGGATAAATTTCAAAAACACTATGCAAAGTGCAAGAAGTCAGGATCCATGATACATCTTTTCACATGATTCTGCTTACATAAAATTTTAGAACAATCAAATCTAGTGAGGCCATATCAGTGGCTTCCAAGAGTTAACATGTTGGGAAGATGTTGAATGCAAAGAGGCATAAGAGAAGAAGGAAAGATTCAAGAAATAGACTATGTGGAAGTTACACAGCTATGAACACTTGTTAAAAGTTTGATAAACTGTACAGTTGAAATGAGTACAATTTACTAAATATGAGTTAAAATTCAAATAAAACATAAAAACAGATAGCTATAGGGAATTAATTATTTGACATATGAAAGTCAATTTGGGAGTATTTTAACTTACGTTCCAGTAATGGTAAGAGTTATATTGTTGTTCAGTCCCTTAGTTATGTCTGACTCCTTGGGAACCCAGGGACTATAGCACGCCAGGCTCGCCTGTCTTTCACTCTCTCCTGGTAAGAGTTTAAACAGGATCTAATAACCAAATCTTACTAAATTCTATGTTCATATTCTGCAAAATTTTATATTTTTATAATTATTATTTCCCACCTAACTCTCTGTTTAATATGGTTCTAATTAAAAATAAAAGCCACAGAATGAGTTATACAAGTTTCTCCAAGTTTAAATCAAAGCACTCTTTCACTCTTGTCAGGAAGCATTCAACAGGAGGCCTCCTGTGTACTGTTTTAGATCATTCTTGAATCCTCTGTCCCTTATTAATTTCTGAATATTCAGGATTAAGTGGAGTAACAAACTACTCCTGGGGGCTTAGGAATCCATGTATTTCCTTCATTAGTTTTTCCATACGGTGATAAGTAACTATTTACGACCTTCTTCCTTTTTATGAACCATATGGTAAAAGTGATTATTTACAATCCTCTCTCTTTCATATGGATGACCTCATGTTTCCTTGATAACTCATAAGTTTTGATTTTATCTCCGCTGAAAATAGCGTGGAGAAGGCAATGGCACCCCACTCCAGTATTCTTGCCTGGAAGATCCCATGAACGGAGGAGCCTGGTAGGCTGCAGTGCATGGCGTTGTGAAGAGTTGGACATGACTGAGTGACTTCACTTTGACTTTTCACTTTCATGCATTGGAGAAGGAAATGGCAACCCACTCCAGCATTCTTGCCTAGAGAATCCCAGGGATGGGGAAGCCTGGTGGGCTGCCGTCTGTGAGGTCACACAGAGTCGGACAGGACTGAAGCGACTTAGCAGCAGCAGCAGCAGCAGCAGCAGCAGCAGCAAGATAGTATAAATACTCACACAATGTTGAATGAAACACCTTTGCTCCATCAGAGCTTGAGTCCCCTTGTCTTTCTTTCTTTTTCTCTGTCTCTTTCTCTCTCTTTTACTTTCTTATCATTGACTCTGGACCACCAGGTTCCAGTCCATTAAAGGACCTCAACGTACTCTGACCTGATTAATTTTTTTATTAGAATGTAAAATGTAAATATATTTTAACTAATTATATGAAAAATACATTTTGTTTTCAAACTTCAAATATCTAAGTATTTAACATAGCATTTAATGTTGAAGGACTCAAAAATTAGTGACTTGGACAAATGAGTTATCCATAAGTTATTCACATGAAAAGTTTCTAAAAATGCATTTATTCAAAGTTTATTTTAGTCAGTACTGTTTAAATAACAAATCCTAATTAGTTTTTCCAAGTTGCCTATACTTCATGCAGTGCTAGCAGTCTCTGAGACCTACTTTATGTTAATTAGTCCTTCTGAAAGGGAAATTTTATTTCTCTCTTTTTTGTTGTTGTTATTGTTAAGTAGGAATTTTTGTTTAAAAAAATAACACTTTCTGACTTTGGGGTTCTGGGAAAGAAAAATTTTTTAAATTCATTCATACACACCAGTAAATGAAATCATAATTACTTATAACTTTGAGCCCTTGATTCTTCTTTGCTAACAAATGATTCTTTTATTAAGAAAGCACACACAGACAAAAAAGCCAACCAAACAAACAAAAAAAACAGACAATATCATGCATAGCCTTTCTCAATATGTTCCAACTTTTTTTAAAAATTGTTTTTAGATATATGCATGCATACTAAGTCGCTTCAGTCTTGTCTGATTCTGTGCAACTGTATGGACTGTAGCCTGCCAAGTTCCTCTGTTGATTCTAAAGGCAAGAATACAGGAGTGGGTTGCAGTGCCCTCCTCCAGGGGATCTTCCTGACCCAGGGATCAAACCCATATCTTTTATATCAGCTACACTGGCAGTGGGGTTCTTTACCACTTCAGCCGCTCAGTCGTGTCCAACATTTTGCAACCCCAAGGACTACAGCACCAAGGCTTCCCTGTCCATCACCAACTCCTGGAGCTTACTCAAACTCATGTCCATTGAGTCAGGGATGCCATCCAACCATCTCATCTTCTGTCATCCCCTTCTCCTCCTGCCTTCAGTCTTTCCCAGCATCAGGGTCTTTTCCAGTGAGTCAGTTTTTTTGTATCAGGTGGCCAAAGTACCAGAGCTTTAGCTTCAGCATCAGTCCTTCCAATGAATATTCAGGACTGGTCTCCTTTAGGATTGAATGGTTTGATCTTGCAGTCCAAGGGACTCTCAAGAGACTTCTCCAGCACCACAATTTGAAAGTATCAGTTCTTTGACGCTCAGATTTCTTTATGGTCCAGCTCTAATATCCATACATGATTACAGGAAAAACCGTAGCTTTGACTACAAATGTTTCTGTGTTTTGTCAACATACCAGTCTAAGCAGTTGTCAGATATTCTGATTTACTTTTAGAGGGTAGCAGTGGGTCTTTAGTCAATGCAACTAAGTCGCACTGCCAACCAGACAGTGGCCAACTTTGGTCCAAGGCATCTGTCTCAAATTCTTTACATTTTTTCAAATAACCTACAAAATTATGGTAGGGACTAAATGTTACTAAGTGCTCTTCAGACATACAACTTCCTGTTTTTCTTACTTCCTCCATTAAATGACCTAGGTATGCTTCTAGAATATTAGTCATCCAGTTTGTGATAAAATGATATTTTAATACAAAGGGCTGCTACCAACTCTTGGTATGGGAAAAAACTGTAGTAAAAGTTGAAGTAAGAGCATTAAAGATTTAAAACTAGAGTTCCAATTTAGTAAAAATAATAAGAGGATCAAATGACTATGTATGTGCCTCCTCTCCCAACTTCTCAATAAAAATATGTGGAATAATGTAAGAATTTTTCAAATATGTATATTAGGGCCAAATTTTCTTTATATATACCTTTACTAATTTCAGCATATTCGATTTAGAGTTTTTATTTGAGACTCCAGAGTAAGTGACTAGTTGAACATTTTGTTTGCTGACTTCTGTGTTATGAAATCTTACTGTGCAATCCTAACATGTATATTCCTGCCTGACCTCCTGTTTTGGTCTTACTAAATCATGCTAATTTTTCAATGTTGAATCAGCTTTGCATTCCCCAAATAAAACCCATTGGTCGTGATAATATTTCTACATTTCTTTTAATATATTGCTAGATTTGATTCACTAATACTTGGTTGACAATTTTGTTTCTGTTTTCATTAGTGATAGTGGCCTTCACTTTACTTATGTTGTAATGTTTATGTTTAATTTTATATCAGACAACTGCAAGCCTTATAAAAGAAATTGAAAGCTTTAGATGCACTTTTACTTTATGAAAATGTTTGAAAAGAATTTGGTAATATTATTTCTGTGAATTTGTAGAAATCTCCATCGAAGTCATCTTGGCCTGAAAAGACTAGTGTTTCTGGAAAGTTTTCAATTAGGAATTCAGTTTATTAAACAGATGTAGGATGATGTAAGTCTAATACATCCTTGTCATCACTTTAACGTCTGTAAGATGTTTTATGATATCTTCTATGTTGAATTTATGCTTTTCACTTTTTTTTTTTTCTTCTTGGTCATTCTGGCTTGGTTTATCAGCTATATTGTTCTTTTCAAGCAACCTGCTATTGGTTTCGTTGATTTCCTCTATTGTTTTTATATTTTCATTTCTGCTTTTGTCTTATTATTTTCATTATACTTTTTCATTAGGTTTAACATCCTCTATTTTCCATTTAGGTATTACATGAAAGCTTAGAATATTGCTGTATAATAATGTTTCCTCTTTTTTTATTAAATTCCTTTCTAAAGTACTGCTTGTATCACATAAAATTTTATATGTTGTGGTTTCATATCCAATCAGTATAAAATATTTTTAAATTCCCATTTGATACTTTATTTTTTGATGTGTAAGTAAGTTGTAAGAGTGATATTTGATTCTACATATTTAGGAATTTTCCAAGTATTTTTTCTTTCCTGTCATTGATTCTTTATATAATTTCATTGTGACCACAAAATATACTTTATATGATTTTAGTTACTTGACCATGACCCAGAATTGGGCCTATCTTTATTAATGTCGTGTGCTTACTTAAAAATAAGTAGGGAGTTGTATAAATATGTTAGCTCTAACTGGTTGATAGTTTTGTTTGTATCTTCCAAATTGCTACTGATTTTATTGCTTCTATTGATTGAAACAGAAATGTTAAAGTCTACACCTTTAGTTTACATTTTTATTATATTTATGTGAATTTCCTATAGAGAGCATATAATTAGTCTTTGTTTTTTCTTAAATCCTGTATACCAAACATTGTATTTTAGTTTGTATGTTTATATTATTTATGTTTCCTGCAATTATTGATATACTTAGATTAGCATTTATAAACTTTTTCATTTTAGAGGGTTTCCTCTATTGTATTTATTCAGTCTCATTAGTGAGCAGACCTTATCTCTCTGGGTTGGGAATGGGCTTTCTCAGTGATTTCTATCCTCTTTCCCATGGCAAGAGTTCTTGCCTGAATCTTTTATGGGTCTTCTGTCACAAAGATTTTCCAGTCCTTTTAAAAGACTGTGTCAGCCTAGGTCTAAGCCAGTTTCTTACTCCACCATCCCACGTGACATCTTGATTAAGACCTAGACGTTGAATATTCTTGTCACTGTGAGCAAGGTGTTCCTTCCAAGGGGAAATGATGGAGCGGAGGCATGTGCTTCTTCTGTAGCTTTCTTCTAGGAAGCCTCCAGCTCTCTAGGAAACCCTCTGGTACCCTGCCTGGCTCTCAGTGTCATTTGTGATATCATTGAAGTTAATAGAGAAGAAACTGCTAGTGAGGCGAAACTCCCCCTCACAACTACCAGAGTCTCTAGTTTCTCACTCAAGTCCATACTTGACCTTTAGATATTCTGTGAAAGTGTTGCTGAAACCTCCTTACTCTTTTCTAAGAGAGCCTTCATTTCATCTTGTTCTGTGATCTAGGGAGGTTCCTATCTTTGTCTCTTCTTCAGGGCTTTGTCTTTGCTTCTATGTCAAACTAATTGATTATTTTTTACTTTAGATTTTTAATCAGCTCAAGAAAAAATTATGACCTTTATAGAGTATATGTTTTTTTTTTTTTTCTTGATGAAATGCTGGAAACAATGTCTTTTCCAGCTTTCTATATACTAAGCAGACACTAGAAATCTAGGCATGTTCTTGATGCCAGCATGCTGTTGCCATTACTCTCAAATGTACTGAATATTTACAGATTATGCAGGGACTTACTTTTAAAGCATATTTTATATATATTTTTTAGCTGCAAGGGAAGTAGAGATTGCTGTGAAATCCTCCTCTTCTTTAACCTTTGAACTAAAATTTATCTTGAATTTACAGGGCAAATATAAATTTTAGAGGCTCCATTTCTTCAGAAATAGAGTCAATTCCAAACTTTTTCTTTAAGACAAAGCTATTAATTGATCATATTGTATAAAACAAGAATTCAAGAAAGGACTTACCTCCAGTAATGTAATCACCACAAAGTTTTAAAGTGTAGTACAACACTAAAAATATAAAAATGTCCAACTAAACAAAATTTTAGGAATCCTAAATGAGAAACAATTGAAAAATTAATTAAATTTTAAAAACTCTTTACATTCCCTTTCTTAAATAAAAATTACTTGTATTTGGTGATGTCACTTAACATTTTATTTATTTATTTATTTTTACTTTAAGCTTAAGTCATCTTTTAAGTTGGAAATTCATTTTGTTTCCAATCTTCTCCCTAAGAGTTATTTAAAATTTTAGTAAATATTTTTGTGTGTTCTTTGGATTTGTAAATATGAACTTGAAAATGGTCTTTATTTACCATTCTTCTGCATAAATCAATGGCTAAGCAAAAGGCTTGAATCTACTAAAAAAAAAGACCTGTTTTTAATAAATTCAAGCAGACTAGCATGAGAGGCTTCAGTCTTAATCATCATACTATCAGACTCTTTAGAGTGCTTCATGTCATACAGGTTAATAGAATTCAATTTTTTTTCCTAATTTTTTATTTGTTTTTGTGTTAGTCATGGTGCCTCTCTTCAAATAGAAATGCAAAAAAATGTAAATAGACATACATAGATAGAAATAAGTGTAGCTCCTCTATCTGAAGCAGGGTAGGGTCCCTAGTGTCTGAGGATGTGATTTTCTCTTGAGTCTTTCCACACTTGGTGTTGTACAGACCATGAAGGGGATATTCAAAATACCACTTTGGGTCACATTTTAAAAATACTAATCCAGATGAAAATTATTTTTTAAAATTTGAAAGATTATGTAAACATATATTGTTGCTGTCATTCAGTCACTAAGTTGTGTCTAACACTTTGCGACTCCATGGACTGCAGCATGCCAGGCTTCCCTGTCCTTCACTATCTCTTGGAGTTTGCTCAAACTCATCTCCATTGAGTTGGTGATGCCATCCAACCATCTTATCCTCTGTGGTCCCTCTTCTCCTCCTGCCCTCAATCTTTCCCAGAAATCTATGTATATCATATTTTATAACTATAATATATATCAAAACATGTAATTCAGTGATTTTTCATTTAAATGTGTGTTTAGATCTAAGCAATGGATGGACATTCACAAGTCCACCAAATACTCTCTATTTTCAGTAGTCAGTTCTCAATGGCATTGATGACTGATTATGGAAGAACAAGTGCACCATAACTAACATCAGATATTTTGCACCCAGCATTTGCCAACTTTGCCCAGATCTCTGTGGAGTGCAAATTTTCCATCATTTCTAAGATGCTGCTCTGATTAAATTGCCCATTTGATTTCTCCAGACTAGTGAGAGAATAAACATACTTAATGTTAAAGGAAATAAGAAAACAAGGTAGAACTCAATAAAGCAAGAAAGTTGTCAGGAGCACTGTTCTGTCCTCTTTCTAACACTGCTGGGCATGTGTCCATTCTACTTCCCACTTGAGCAACCACTGGTAAATGATAAAACTAAACTGCTCTGAAGTGTTCCAAAATGATCCCCAACTTTTCCCTTTCATCCAACATAGACCTCAGAATAAACAGAATAATTGCTGTAATATTTTACCTAAGCTACTTTCCTTAGGTCATTTCCTTGACCACCTCTTAAGTTTGTAGTAAAGATTAATTAATATCAGGGTATGTGTTACAATGATTAGTGTTCCTCTCAGCAGTATTGTACTCCCGTCACCCTTGATACTGGCTTCCTGTCTTTGGTAAAGACTAAGTAAGCAGGATTAATCTATGTTACTTCTGGGTAGAAGTTTCTAGAACCCGTGTGTGCATTCACATCTTCTCCTTTTCCTCTTTCCAGCAGTGTTCAGTGAGTGAGTCCTCAGTAAGAACAAAATCAGTGCAGGAAAATTGTGATGAGCCTAAACACAAGTGAACAACAAGCCTTTTTTGATATCACTAAGATTTAAGAGTTGTTGTCACTAAAAGTTAAACTAGCTCATCCAAACTGGTACAGGAACATGATATCATTATCTTGTTTTATGAGCAAAGAAACCCTAGGTAAATAAGATTTCATCCCTGGCCATCAGAGGATACTGCTTCCTTTAATCCAGTGGTTTTCCATCTTGGTTGGCAAAGTTCCAGAATTCTCTAGAGACTAAACAAGACAGTGGTGAGTGGGAGAGTTTGTAGGGTAGAAGAGAGGCAGATCTCAAGTTCTTCACAACCACTTAAGGAAAAAAAAAAGCATTATTTATTTATCTGTGGTATGCTGGGTCTTCCTTGCTGCATGGGCTTTTCTCTAGTTACTGAGAGCAAGGGGTATTCTTTGTTACACTGCTTGGGCTTCTCATTTTCAGAGGCTCCCCTTATTGGGGTGCACAGGCTCTAAGTGCTTGGGCTCAGTAGCTGTGACACACGTTGCTCTGTGGCATGTGGAATCCTCCTGAACTAGGGATCGAACCTGTGTCCCCTGTATTGGCAGTCAGATTCTTAACCATTGGACCACCAAGGAAGTCCTCACTTACATTTTGACCTGTTATAATACCCGCCCTTCCTATCTCAAGACTCTATGTAAGATTTGAATTAACCAACCTTGGTTCCTCTCAATTTATTATAGTTCAGTTCAGTTCAGTCACTCAGTCCTGTCTGACTCTTTGAGACCCCATGAATCGTAGCATGCCAGGCCTTCCTGTCCATCACCAACTCCCGGAGTTCACTCAGATTCACGTCCATCGAGTCAGTGATGCCATCCAGCCATCTCATTCTCTGTCATCCCCTTCTCCTCCTGCCCCCAATACCTCCCAGCATCAGAGTCTTTTCCAATGAGTCACCTCTACGCACGAGGTGGCCAAAGTACTGGAGTTTCAGCTTCAGCATCATTCCATCCAAAGAAATTCCAGGGCTGATCTCCTTCAGAATGGACTGGTTGGATCTCCTTGCAGTCCAAGGGACTCTCAAGAGTCTTCTCCAAAACCACAGCTCAAAAGCATCAATTCTTTGGCGCTCAGCCTTCTTCACAGTCCAACTCTCACATCAATACATGACCACAGGAAAAACAATAGCCTTGACTAGACAGACCTTAGTTGGCAAAGTGATGTCTCTGCTTTTGAAAATACTATCTAGGTTGCTCATAACTTTTTTTCCAAGGAGTAAGCGTCTTTTAATTTCATAGATGCAGTCACCATCTGCAGTGACTTTGGAACCCCCCAAAAAATAAAGTCTGACACTGTGTCCACTGTTTCCCCATCTATTTCCCATGAAGTGATATAACCAGATGCCATGACCTTCGTTTACTGAATGTTGAGCTTTAAGCCATCTTTTTCACCCTCCCCTTTCACTTTCATCAAGAGGCTTTTTAGTTCCTCTTCACTTTCTGCCATAAGGGTGGTGTCATCTGCATATCTGAGGTTATTGATATTTCTCCCGGCAATCTTGATTCCAGCTTGTGTTTCTTCCAGTCCAGCATTTCTCATGATGTCCTCTGCATAGAAGTTAAATAAGCAGGGTGACAATATACAGCCTTGACATAGTCCTTTTCCTATTTGGAACCAGTCTGTTGTTCCATGTCCAGTTCTAACTGTTGCTTCCTGACTTGCGTATAGGTTTCTCAAGAGGTAGGTCAGGTGGTCTGCTATTCCCATCTCTTTCAAAATGTTCTACAGTTTATTGTGGTCCACACAGTCAAAGGTTTTGGCATAGTCAAGAAAGCAGAAATATATGTTTTTCTGGAACTCTCTTGCTTTTTCCATGATCCAGCGGATGTTGACAATTTGATCTCTGGTTTTTCTGCCTTTTCTAAAACCAGCTTGAACATCAGGAATTTCACGGTTCACGTATTGCCGAAGCCTGGCTTGGAGAATTTTGAGCATTACTTTAGTAGCATGTGAAATGAGTGCAATTGTGTGGTAGTTTGAGCATTCTTTGGCATTACCTTTCTTTTTGATTGGAATGAAAACTGACCTTTTCCAGTCTTGTGGCCACTGCTGAGTTTCCAAATTTGCTGGCATATTGAGTGCAGCACTTTCACAGTATCATCTTTCAGGATTTGAAACAGCTCCCCTGGAATTCCATCACCTCCACTAGCTTTGTTTGTAGTGATACTTTCTAAGGCCCACTTGACCTCACATTCCAGCATGTCTGGCTCTAGGTGAGTGATCATACCATCGTGATTATCTTGGTCATGAAGGTCTTTTTTTGTGCAGTTCTATGTATTCTTGCCACCTCTTCTTAATATCTTCTGCTTCTGTTAGGTCCATACCTTTTCTGTCCTTTATCGAGCCCATCTTTGCATGAAATGTTCCCGTGGTATCTCTAATTTTCTTGAAGAGATCTCTAGTCCTTTCCATTCTGTTGTTTTCCTCTATTTCTTTGCATTGATCACTGAGGAACTGTTTCTTATCTCTTCTTGCTATTCTTTGGAACTCTGCTTTCAGATGCCTGTATCTTTCCTTTTCTCCTTTGCTTTTCACTTCTCTTCTTTTCACAGCTATTTGTAAAGCCTCCCCAGACAGCCATTTTGCTTTTTTGCATTTCTTTTCCATGGGGATGGTCTTGATCTCTGTCTCCTGTACAATGTCACAAACTTCTGTCCATAGTTCACTCTGTCTATCAGATCTAGTCCCTTAAATCTATTTCTCACTTCCACTGTATAATCATGAGGAATTTAATTTAGGTCATACCTGAATGGTCTATTTGTTTTCCCTACTTTCTTCAATTTATGTATGAATTTGGCATTAAGGAGTTCATGATCTGAGCCACAGTCAGCTCCTGGTCTTGTTTTTGTTGACTGTATAGAGCTTCTCCATCTTTGGGTGCAAAGAATATAATCAATCTGATTTCGGTGTTGACCATCTGGTGATGTCCATGTGTAGAGTCTTCTCTTGTGTTGTTATAATATACCGTCTAAAAGAAGGCTGTATGAACAGAAAGGGAATAGTAACCATGTTATCTTTAAAGAAGTAAAACTCAAAAGAGTATGGATTTTTTTTTTTAAATTTTTTTGTCTTCAGTCATTTCCATTAAAACATCCCTACTCAGCAGATGCAGTTATCTCTGGTCTTAAGTGATTATTTTTGCCATGATCCAACTATAACTTTTTTGTGTTTCTCATGAGGATTTTTCTGTGGGATTATCTGTCCAAAGTAAGTAAATGAATGTTATACTTTCCTTGAGAGTTGCTTTTCTTGTTATACATCAATGATTTATCATTTTACATTTTTCTGAATATCTTAATAATTTGTCAGTTTACATTTTATCTTTACACATTAGTGATTTGTGATTTTACATTCCTCTTTACACATTAATGGTTTGTCATTTGGTCAGTAGGTTAGTCTCTTTTGAATTTAGTTAATGTGAGCCATTTCCCCAAAATTCACACTCCTTCAAGCAATGAAAATACTACAAATAGATCGTGGAATTTACAACCACATCTGAGTTTGCAGCCTGAGGCCCTGTCAGGGCAGGGAGCCAGGCCCTTCATGTGAGAGGTATCATCTCTGCCACACTCATCTGAATCTTTAATATTAGGGCATCCCGGTCTATCCTTTATTTGTTAACTTTTTCTCCACTTTTAGTTTAGTAAAGAGGATTGAGAATATTACTAACTCTGCTTTCACTGTAATATAAATTTAATCAAGAGAGTAAGTATTGGACTTGGAGAATATACACTTTTATTTTCAGAGAATTAAGTTACACTTTAGGAGAGGTTTATGGTGTTTTTGTGCCTTGAACAACTACTGGGGGTTCTAAATATTCCTAATTTACCAAGAAAGCAAATGTAGCATCAAGAACACCAGTTGCTCACCTCCAAAATTTCAACCTTTCAAGACCTTTTTATTGAAGTTAATATTTGAAATGCTATAAGTGTTTATGACTTCCTGTAGCACTACAACTAAATTAACCATAATTTAACACTGAAGAATTCAAAATTAGAAAACAAGCCATTAAAGAAGATAAATATAAATCAGTACACATTATGATACGGCAACTTTTCACAGAAAAATTCCAGTCATGGAGCTTTTAAGTAAAAAGCATAATTATATGACTACTGTTTCCCCATCTCTTTCAGCTGAGTTTTCTAAAAGGGAGTTGAAATCAGAAACTTAAATGTCTCTGCCCTAAAACTGCAACCAAATCCTAAATTCAACTTTTTATAAATTAGAATACAAGACATCATTTTGGACGGCTTTGAAGATGACCAACTGAACAAGTGGCAATTGAAGTTTATAAAACAAAACAAAAACATAAATATCCTATTTTTTTTTTTTTTGCCAATAAGCCTTTATTATCATTCATTTAAACTGAGTTTGAGACTAAGGACATTCTCACAGCAATGTATAGGAAGAAAAGACACCTTTTGTTAAATTTGTACTGAAATAGATTTGAGTTTGTGTGTGTGTATGTATCTTTACTTTCCATATAGATTTCTCTTTTTCTCCAGAATGCCGATGTTGGAGAGACTCTTGAGGTGACGCTGTTTTAGATTTTTTCCGCTAGGGCACGTTTATTACTGTTACTCTGACCATTAGCTGATAGACAAGCAGCACTAGATTTTAGTTAGAAACTCAAGACAACAAACAGTAATGAAATCACTTGTCCAGGCTTCTCCTTGACTTACAACGTTTTAATACTTTTATCTCCTGACTTTCCAATCCTCTGTTACATTTTGAAAGAGGGATTTAATTGGCCCAGATACTCATTTGGGGTGCTTTAAACAAATTTTCCAAGTTTATTTCTCTTTTATAATGTTATTTATAACCTATATATCCACTATAATCTTTTATCACTAAAATATATTTCATTTTTAAGATCTGTCATAAACAAATTGAAATATGTGCTACAAAATTAGAATACACACACACACACACATATTCTATTCACAGCTCTGACATTCTGCTTATGAGGCAATTCTTTAAGGAATATAGAAAACTGTAATATATATAAATTTTTCTTTAAAATTTGAAAAGAATTCCATTTTTCTCCATTGTTTTGAATTCACCAATATCTTTAAGTCATTTGACTTGTTGTATTTTACTCTTGGACCCTAATGCTGGGAAAGATTAAAATGAAGTCAGAAGTAGAAGAGAGTGGAAGAGGAGGAGACGGTTAGAAAGCATCACTGACTCAAGGGAAATGAATTTGAGCAAACTCCAATAGTGGAGGGCAGGGAAGCCTGGCATGCTGCAGTCCATAGGGTCACAATGAGTCTGACACAACTTAGTGATTGAACAACAACAAATTTGACTCTTAGATCCAGATTTTCTTCTTTTTCTTATATGGACTCTTATAGTGACTTTAATTGTATTACTTACACTTTAGTTAGAAAGGTAGACTCTTCTTTTCTAGTTGAGGATAGAATAAACTTTACATATAAAATATGGCATTTTTTCATCAGTGCTCTTCCAGACATTAGCTCTTTGCACAATTCTCTAATGAGAATTGGAGCCTGTAAGGCAATGCAATGCAATCCTCTACATTCAAAGGAGAATAAGAATGATTGCATTTGCAAATCAATGAAGAGAGTGACATGGGGGAATCTTTGTTATTAATGTTCAGCTAGATGGCCATTTATCTTAAATGAGGAAAATTTTAGGAAAATCTAAAAACTATAAATGGTACTCAGAAGAGTGACTGTTTCATCTAAAAGTTGCTCAGAATTGTATTTATTCTTAGAGTCCAAGATTACATGTATTATGTTGCACTCCTTATAATAGAGAAAAAAAAATCAAATATTCCAAGCCATATGTAGAAAGTATGTTCTCTTTTTTATATAATAAACTTTTGATTTCACAAGCTGTCTTTGATGTCTTTCATATTTAGACTTAGTTACTCACATTTTACTAGTATAAGTAAACATGTCTGGCCACAGGATTCCCCCTAGTTCTCTTAAAAGCATTAGTGCAACACCTGATTCCAGAATCTCTTGTTCACAATTTCAGGTGTGGAGAACACCGTGCACTTGGGTGGCAGGCAGAGGAAGAAGATAGATGCTTTCACCTCAGACATCTCAGAAATTTTAAATAAGATGTCTACAAAATGTATATTTGTAGTCTCAGACATTAGGTTCCTATATAAATTTTAACAGATTAAAATTCTGAAAGATTTTATAATGTTGCATGTTTGGAGCATTTAAGCTTCTCAGTGGGGCTTCTTGAGGTCTTGGGGAAAGATTCACATTTAATGTAAATATGTTTAGTCTATTTCAACAGAAAATATAAATATCCTTTTTAAAATTTCTTTTTTTTTTTTTACTTTTTATACACAGTGTTCCTAAAAATTTTATTCTTACAAGATTGAAATGATGGAAAAGTTACTTTGAACAGTTGTCATTTCCACAATGTTAAAATGTGTATTGAGTCATGAATTTGTAAGTCTCTTTAGCTGGACTGACCTTTGGCTCAGGACAATCTGTCCATGCATACAAATATAGAATATATCATTGACCTAGGATGGGGAAGCAAAAGGTAAAGGAAAAGAGGAAACATATACCCATTTGAATGCGGAGTTCCAAAGAATAGCAAGGAGAGATAAGAAAGCCTTCCTCAGTGATCAATGCAAAGAAATAGAGGAAAACAATAGGATGGGAGTGTCTAGAGATCCTTTCAAGAAAATTAGAGATACCAAGGGAATATTTCATATAATGATTGGCACAATAAAGGACAGAAGTGGTATGGACCTAAGAGAAGGAGAAGATATTAAGAAGAGGTGGCAAGAATACACAGAAGAACTATACCAAAAAAATACCTTCATGACCCAGATCATCACGATCGTGTGATCACCAGCCTAGAGCAAGAAATCCTGGTGTGCAAAGTCAAGTGAGCCTTAGGAGGCATCACTACAAACAAAGCTAGTGGAGGTGATAGAATTCCAGTTGAGCTTTTTCAAATCTTAAAAGATGTTGCTGTGAAAGTGCTTCACTCAATATTACAGCAAATTTTGAAAACGCAGCAGTGGCCACAGGACTGGAAAGGGGCAATTTTCATTCCAATCCCAAAGAAAGGCAATGCCAAAGAATGATCACACTACTGCACAATTGCTCTCATTTCATATGCTAGTAAAATAATGCTCAAAATTCCCCAAATGAGGCTTCAACAGTACATGAACCATGAACTTCCAGATGTTCAAGCTGGATTAGAAAAGGCAGAAGAAACAGAGATCAAATTGCCAACATTCACTGGATCATCGAAAAAGCAAGAGAGTTCCAGAAATGTATTTACGTCTGCTTTATTGACTATGCCAAAGCCTTTGACTGGGTGGACCACAACACACTGGAAAATTCTTAAAGTGATGGGAATACTAGACCACCTGACCTGCCTCTTGTGAAATCTGTATGCAGGTCAGGAAGCAACAGTTAGAACTGGACATGGAACAATAGACTGGTTCCAGATAGGGAAAGGAATACGCCAAGGCTGTATATTATCACCCTGCTTATTTAACTTAAATGCAGAGTACATCATGAAAAACGCTGGACTGGAAGAAGCACAAGCTGGAATCAAGATGGCCAGGAGAAATATCAATAGCCTCAGACATTCAGATGACACCAACCTTATGGCAGAAAGTGAAGAAGAACTAAAGGGCCTCTTGATGAAAGTGAAAAAGGAGAGTGAAAAAGTTGGCTTAAAGCCCAACACTCAGAAAATGAAGATCATGGCATCTGGTCACATCACTTCATGGCAAATAGATGGGGAAACAGTAGAAACAGTGTCTGACTTTATTTTGGGGGGCTCCAAAATCACTGCAGATGGTGACTGCAGCCATGAAATTAAAAGATGCTTATTAAAAAGTGGAGACATTACTTTACCAATAAAGGTCCTTCTCATCAAAGCTATAGTTTTTCCAGTAGTCATGTATGGATGTGAGAGGTGGACTATAAAGAAAGCTGAGGGCCGAAGAATTGATGCTTTTGAACTATGGTTGAAGAAGACACTTGAGAGTCCCTTGGACTGCAAGGAGATCCAGCCAGTCCATCATAAAGGAAATCCGTCCTGAATATTCATTGAGAGGACTGAAGCTCAAGCTGAAACTCCAATACTTTGGACACCTGTTGTGAAGAATTTACTCATTTGAAAAGACCCTGTTGCTAGGAAAGATTGAAGGCAGGAGGATAAGGGGAGGACAGAGGATGAGATGGTTTGATGGCATCACCGACTCAATGGATATGAGTCTGAATAAACTCCAGGAGTTGGTGATGGACAGGGATGCCTGGCATGCTGCAGTCCATGGGGTCGCAAAGAGTCGGGCACGACTGAAAAACTGAACTGAACTGAGGTTGAGGAAGGATTTCGTAAGTGAAAATTCATTGAAATAAGCCAATACAGGAAGACAAACTGAATGAGTCCACTTTTATGGGATTACTTGGAAAAGGCCCTCATGCTGGGAAAGATTGAGGGAAGGAGGAGAAGGGGGCAACAGGATGAGATGTTTGGATGGCATCACTGACTCAGTGGATATGAGTTTGAGTAAGTTCGGGGAGATGGTGAAGAACAAGGAAGCCTGGCATGCTTCAGTCCATGGGTTCACAAAGAGTCAGGCATGACTGAGTGACTGAACATAAACAACATAGTCAAATTAATAGAATTCAAGTGCACAATGCTGGTTCCAGGAGCCTTAGACATGACTGAGTGACTGAACTAAGACATAGTCAAATTAATAGAATTCAAGTGTGAAATGCTGGTTCCAGGAGCTAAGGTGAAGAGGGAAAGAAGAGTTGATAATCAGAAGTTACAGTTTTAGTTCAGCAAGATGAATATGATTACGTACCTGCTGTAACAATACTATGAAAGTGTTGTAGCTTACCAGGCTCCTCCATCCATGAAATTTTCCAAGCAATAATACTGGAGCGGGGTGCCATACTGTACCTTACACTTAACAGCAATTTAAGATAGAGAATCTCATGTTAAGTGTTTCACTACAGTAAAATGAAATAGAATAAAATAAAAGTGAAAAAGCAAAATTTCAAAAGCAGAAAATAATGCAGAATATTAATGAATGGAATTATAATAAACATTTTTATTTAATAAAGAATATCACAAAGTTAAAATTAACAGAGTGATAACATTTAAGAAGATATTCACAATGTTTTAAACTGAAAAAATTAATATCTAATATGAAAAATCTTTTGAAAATCAATAAAAAAGGACAATTTAAGAGAAAAACATAAATAGAATAAATAGGCAATTTTTATAAAAGAAAAGTTTTGCATGATAACAATATTTGGATTAGGATTCAGACATGCAAATTAAAATAAAAATAAAAACAATATTCTGCTTGATTGGCAAACATAAGAAATTAACACACTTAGTGTTGGTGAATAATGGGAATAGGGACCCTAATGTGTTGGTGGCTGGAAGGAGAGCACAGAACAGCCATTCTGGAGATCAGTCTAGCATCACTTAGTGAAATTAAGTACAGACATATTTATTGTTTAGCAATACTGTGACAGTGTAAATAGCACAAATAAAGCCCTATGGTGTTCCAAAGGGGATATTTACAAGTATGTTTACTGAACGTTATTTGTGATGTAGAGATTTGGAGGTAAGGTGGGTTCCATCATTGTAGGGTGTCATGCTGTGTGCTCAATCATGTACAACTCTTTGTGATCCCATGGACCATAACCCACCAGGCTCCTCTGTCCATGGAATTCTCCAGGCAAGAGTAGATGGGTAAAATATAGTGGGTGCCTACTGTGAACTGCTGTCCAGAAATTAGAAGCAAGATATTAGACGTAAATATAACAATAGAGTTGTGTTTTAAAACCAGAATTGTCTATAAAAATGCTGGGTGTGATGTAATGCTCATAAAATATAAATACACACTTTGTCAGAATATACCTAAATAAGATATATAAAATCATTTATTGTTTTTAGTTACTAAATTGTGTCTGAATCTTTTGCAACCCCATGGACTGTAGCCCACCAGGCTCCTCTGTCCATGGGATTTTCCAGGCAGGAATACTGGTGTGGGTAGCCATTTCCTACTACAGGGGATCTTCCCAACCCAGGGATTAAACCCATGTCTCCTCCATTGGCAGGTGGATTTTTTTTTACCAATGGGCCACTAGGGAAACCCTGTGTATACAATTAACACGAAATAAAGGTAGCCTATTGTAATAGGAAAATAACTGAGTATAATAGAGGGGAATGGAAGGGAATAATTGAGCTTAAATAATAGAGGAATCCTACAAATCCCAACAGTGATAAACTGATATAGCTGAAGTAAAAAATAGAATAAAACATCATTGAATATGAATCAAAATACTTAATACAGAAATTTAAGAATGTATCTTCATTCCCATGCTTGCCTTCTTTTAATCTACACAACAGTATAACTTTTTAGGTACAATCCTACTGTATTAAGTTTTTTTCTATGTATTTTATATCTCTTGCTATTATGAATAGGATTTATGTTCATTATTCTAATTAACAATGTATTCTCTCAAGTATATTTTTAATCAAAATTATAATGAATTCATTTATTAATCTTTAGAATGTTCATGTACTTTTCAGGGATTTTTCAGGCAAATAGGCATTTCTTCTATAAGAAACAATAATTTGTGTTCTTATTTTCTTTGTAACTGAATTTTTTTGAAATTTCAGAGTTGTTTGGAGCAAGCCATCACCATCTTATTTGTTCTCATTTTTTATATTTATACAGTTATTTGTTTTTCTTTATAACTGAATTTTGGGGATTAAAAAAGCCATTTTAAACAAAAGTGGTCATTTCTGCCAACAGAGTCTTGTTATTCTATTGTCAGTTTTACATATGATTTTGGCTTTAATGCATGACAGTTATTCTTTATCATATTATGGAATTTTCCTTATATTCATAGCTTATTCATAGATTTTCTTTCTATTTGCATGATTTTTTTAACATTAACTTGATGTGATTAAAACCTAAGAAAACATAGGATCTATACATTTTTAATTTTAATGTATAGAATGTAATTGTAATTTTAATGTATAGAATGTGGTCTACTGGAGAAGGGAATGGGAAGCCACTTTAGTATTCTTGCCTTGAGAACCCCATGAATATTATGAAAAGGCAAAATGATAGGATATTGAAAGAGGAACTCCTTGGGTCAGTAGGTGACCAATATGCTATTGGAGATCAGTGGAGAAATAACTCCAAAGAGAATGAAGGGATGGAGCCAAAGCAAAAATAATAACCAGTTGTGGATGTGACTGGTGATAGAAGCAAGGTCCGATGCTGTAAAGAGCAATATTGCATAGGAACTTGGAATGCCAGGTCCATAAATCAAGGCAAATAGGAAGTAGTCAAACAGGAGATAGCAAGAGTGAAGGTTGACATTCTAGAAATCAGCAAACCAAAATGGACTGGAATCGGTGAATTTAACTCAGATGACCATTATATCTACTACTGTAGGCAGGAATCCCTCAGAAGAAATGGAGTAGCCATCATGGTCAACAAAAGAGTCTGAAATGCAGTACTTGGATGCAATCTCAAAAATGACAGAATGATCTCTGTTCGTTTCCAAGGCAATCCATTCAATATCACGGTAATCAAAGACTATGCCCCAACCAGTAACACTGAAGAAGCTGAAGTTGAATGGTTCTATGAAGACCTACAAGACCTTTTAGAACTAACACCCTAAAAAGATGTCCTTTTCACTATAGGGGACTGAAATGCAAAAGTAGGAAATCAAGAAACACCTGGAGTAACAGGCAAATTTGGCTTTGGAGTACGGAATGAAGCAGGGAAAATGCTAATAGAGTTTTGCCAGGAGAACACACTGGTCATAGCAAACACCCTCTTCCAACAACACAGGAGGAGACTCTACACATGGACATCATCAGATGGTCAACACCAAAATCAGATTGATTATATTATTTGTATCCAAAGATGGAGAAGCTCTATACAATCAGCAAAAACAAAACTGGTAGCTGACTGTGGCTCAGATCATGGAATTCTTATTGGCAAATCAGACTCAAATTGAAGAAAGTAGGGAAAACCGCCAGACCATTCAGGTATGACTTAAATCAAATCCTTTATGATTATACAGTGGAAGTGAGAAATAGATTTAAGGGACTAGATCTGATAGACAGAGTGCCTGATGAACTATGGACAGAGGTTCATGACATTGTACAGGAGACAGGGTTCAAGACCATCACCATGGAAAAGAAATGAGAAAAAGCAAAATGGCTGTCTGAGGAGGCCTTACAAATAGCTGTGAATTGAAGAGAAGTGAAAAGCAAAGCAGAAAAGGAAAGATACAAGCATCTAAATGCAGAGTTCCAAAGAATAGCAGAGATATGAAAGCCTTTCTCAGCAATCAATTTAAAGAAATGGAGGAAAACAACAGAATGGGAAGGACTAGAGATCTCTTCAAGAAAATTAGAGATACCAAGGATACATTTCATGCAAAAGATGGGCTCGATAAAGGACAGAAATGTTATGGACCTAACAGAAGCAGGAGATATTAAGAAGAGGTGGCAAGAATACACAGAAAAACTGTACAAAAAAGCTTCACGACCAAGAAAATCATGATGGTGTGATCACTCACCTAGAGCCAGACATCCTGGAATGTGAAGTCAAGTGGGCCTTAGAAAGCATCACTATGAACAAAGCTAGTGGAGGTTATGGAATTCTAGTAGAGCTGTTTCAAATCCTGAAAGATGATACTGTGAAAGTGCTGCACTCAATATGCCAGCAAATTTTGAAAACTCAGCAGTGGCCACAGAACTGGAAAAGGTCAGTTTTGATTCCTGTCCTAAAGAAAGGTAATGCCAAAGAATGCTCAAACTACTGCACAATTGCACGCATCTCAGACGCTAGTAAAGTAATGCTCAAAATTCTCCAAGCCAGGCTTCAGCAATACGTGAACTGTGAACTTCCAGATGTTCAAGCTGGTTTTAGAAAAGGCAGAGGAACCATAGATAAAATTGCCAACATCTACTGGATCGTCAAAAAACCAGGAGAGTTGCAGAAAAACATCTATTTCTGCTTTATTGACTATGCCAAACTTTTGACTGTGGATCACAATAAACTGCAGAAAATTCTGAGAGAGATGGGAATACCAGACCATCTGACTTGCATCTTAAATAGCATATATGCAGGTCAGGAAGCAACAATTAGATCTGTACATGGAACAACGGACTGGTTCCAAGTAGGAAAAGGAGTACGTCAAGGCTGTATATTGTCACCCTGCTTATTTAACTTTAATGCAGAGTACATCATGAGAAACGCTGGGCTTGAAGAAGCTCAAGCTGGAATCAAGATTGCTGGGAGAAATATCAATAACCTCAAATATGCAGATGACACCACCCTTATGGCAGAAAGTAAAGAGAACTAAAGAGCCTCTTGATGCAAGTTAAAGGCAGGCTATCTGCTATTTCCATCTCTTGAAGAATTTCCACAGTTTATTGTGATCCTGTTAGCTCTTCTCTAACTTTTTGGTAGAATTCAGCTGTGAAGTCGTCTTTACCTTGGCTTTTGTTTGCTGGAAGATTTCTGATTAAAGTTTCAATTTCTGTGCTAGTGTCTGTTAAGTTTTTCTATTTCTTCCTGGTTCAGTTTTGGAACGTTGTACTTTTCTAAGAATTTGTCTGTTTCTTCCACATTGTCCATTTTATTGGCATATATTTGCTGATAGTCTCTTATGATCCTTTGTATTTCTGTGTTGTCTATTGTAATCTCTCCAATTTCATTTCTAATTTTATTGATTTGATTTTTCTCCATTTGTTTCTTGATGAGTCTGGCTAATGGTTTGTCAATTTTATTTATCCTTTCAAAGAACCAGCTTTTGGCTTTGTTGATTTTTGCTATGGTCTCTTTTGTTTCTTTTTCATTTATTTCTGCCCTAATTTTTAAGATTTCTTTCCTTCTACTAACCCTGGGGTTCTTTATTTCTTCATTTTCTAGTTGCTTTAGGTGTAGAGATAGGTTATTTGACTTTTTTCTTATTTCTTGAGGTATGCCTGTATTGCTATGAATTTTACCCTTAGTACTGCTTTTTCAGTGTCCCACAGGTTTAGGGTTGTCTGTTTTCATTTTCAGTCATTTCTGTGCATATTCTGATTTCTTTTTTTTTAGTTCTTCTGTGATTGTTGGTTATTCAGCAGCATGTTGTTCAGCCTCAATATGTTGGAATTTTTAATAGTTTTTCTCCTGTAATTGAGATCTAATCTTACTGCATTGTGGTCAGAAAAGATGCTTGGAATGATTTCAATTTTTTTGAATTTGCCAAGGCTAGATTTATGGCCCAGGATGTGATCTATCCAGGAGAAGGTTCCGTGTGCACTTGAGAAAAAGGTGAAATTCATTGTTCTGGGATGAAATGTCCCATAGATATAAATTAGATCTAACTGGTCTATTGTATCATGTAAAGTTCGTGTTTCCTTGTTAATTTTTTGTTTACTTGATTTATCCATAGGTGTAAGTGGGGGTATTAAAGTCTCCCACTATTATTGTGTTTTTGTTAATTTCCCCTTTCATACTTGTTAGCATTTGTCTTACATATTGCTCCTATGTTGGGTGCATATATATTTATAATTGTTATATCTTCTTCTTGGATTGATCCTTTGATCATTATGTAGTGTCCTTCTTTGTCTCTTTTCACAGCCTTGGTTTTAAAGTCAATTTTATCTGATATGACTATTGCTACACCTGCTTTCTTTTGGTTTCTATTTGCATGGAATATCTTTTTCCAGCCCTTCACTTTCAGTCTGTATGTGTCCCATTTTTAGGTAGGTCTCTTGTAGACAACGTATATAGGGGTCTTGTTTATGTATCCATTCAGCCAATTTTTGTCTTTTTGTTGGGACATTCAACCCATTTACATTTAAGGTAATTATCAATAAGTATGATCCTGTTGCCATTTACTTTATTGTTTTGGGTTTGAGTTTATACACCCTTTTCATATTTCCTGTCTAGAGAAGATCCTTTAGCATTTGTTGGAGAGCCGGTTTAGTAGTGCTGAATTCTCTCAGCATTTGCTTGTCTGTAAAGTTTTTGATTTCTCCTTCATATTTGAATGAGATCCTTGCTTGGTATAGTAATCTGGGCTGTAGGTTATATTCTTTAATCACTTTAAATATGTCCTGCCATTTGTTCCTGGCTTGAAGAGTTTCCATTGAAAGATCAGCTGTTATCCTTATGGGAATCCCCTTGTGTGTTATTTGTTGTTTTTCCCTTGCTGCTTTTAATATTTGTTCTTTGTGTTTGATCTTTGTTAATTTGATTAATATGTGTCTTGGGGTGTTTCACCTTGGGTTTATCCTGTTTGGGACTCTCTGGGTTTCTTGGACTTGGGTGATTATTCCCTTTCCCATTTTAGGGAAGTTTTCAACTATTATCTCCTCAAGGATTTCCTCATGGTCTTTCTTTTTGTCTTCTTCTTCGGGGACTCCTATGATTCTAATGTTGGGGCATTTAACATTGTCCTGGAGGTCTCTCAGGTTGTCCTCATTTCTTTTAATTGGTTTTTGTTTTTTCCTCTCTGATTCATTCATTTCTACCATTCTATCTTCTACTTCACTAATCCTATCTTCTATCTCAGTTATTCTACTATTTGTTCCATCCAGAGTGTTTTTGATCTCATTTATTGCATTATTCATTATATATTGACTCTTTTTTATTTCTTCTAGGTCCTTGTTAAACCTTTCTTGCATCTTCTCAATCCTCGTCTCCAGGCTATTTATCTATGATCCCATTTTGATTTCAGGATTTTGGATCATTTTCACTATCATTATTCAGAATTCTTTCTCAGGTAGATTCCCTATCGCTTCTTCTTTCATTTGGTTGGTAGGCATTCATCATGTTCCTTTACCTTCTGGGTATTCCTCTATCTCTTCATCTTTTTATATTGCTGTGTTTGGGGTGGCCTTTCTGTACTCTGGCAGTTTGTGGAGTTCTCTTTATTGTGGCATTTCCTCACTGTGGATGGGGTTGTACAGGTGGCTTGTCAAGGTCTCCTGGTTAGGGAAGCTTGTGTCAGTGTTCTGGTTGGTGGAGCTGGTTTTTTTCTCTCTGGAGTGAAATGAAGTGTCCAGTAATGAGTTATGATATGTCAGTGGGTTTGGAGTGACTGGGCAGCCTGTATATTGAAGCTCATGGCTATGTTCCTGTGTTGCTGGAGAATTTGTGTGGTATGTCTTGCTCTGGAGCTTTTTGGCCTTTGGGTGGTGCTTGGTTTCAGTGTAGGTATGGAGGCGTTTGATGAGCTCCTGTCAATTAATGTTTCCTGGAGTCAGGTGTTCTCTGGTGTTCTCAGGATATGGACTTAAGCCTCCTGCTTCTAGTTTTCAGTCTTAATTTTACAGTAGCCTCAAGACTTCTCCATCTATACAGCACCAGTGATAAAACCTCTAGGTTAAAGATGAAATGTTTCCCCTCCGTGAGGGACACCCAGATAATTTCACAGAGTTACATGGAGAAGAGAAGAGGGAGGTGGGAGATAGAGGCGACCAGGATGAGATGAGGTGGAATCAAAAGAGGAGATAGCAAGCTAGCCAGTAATCACTTCCTTATGTGTGCTCCACAGTGTGGACCGCTCAGAGATGTTCATGCAGTTATACAGAGAAGAGAAGATGGAGGAAGGAGACAGAGGTGGCCAGAAGGATAAAGGGGGGAATCAAAAGGAGAGAGACAGATCCAGCCAGTAATCTGTTCCCTAAGTGTTGTCCACCATCTGGAACACACAAAGAGATTCACAGAGATAGGTAGAGAAGAGAAGGCAGAGGGAGGAGATTGGGGGGACCTGGTGCAGAAAAGGAGAGTCCAAAGGGGGAGAGAATAGTCAAGCCAGTAATCTTGCTCACAAGTCAAAATGGGTACTGAATATTGGGTACATAAAGGTACAAAATTGATAACAAATACCAAAAAGCAAAGAGTAAAAATCTAGAGTACAGGTTGGATTTTCAAAAATAGGATATTAAAGAAAAGAAAGAAAAAAAAAAGTCACACAATTATAAAATATATGTATATATGAAGTTTGCTTTAAAAAATAAGGTCTCTTTTTTTTGCAAAGTAATAGTTATAAAAGTGAAAATTAAAGGAGTAGTAGAGGACTTAAAAGAAAAAAGAATGATAGTAAAAATGTATCTAGGACTTTCTCTGTTGTTGTTGTGGACAGTGTGGGGTCAATTCATATTTTGATAGTTCCTTGGTCCGGCTTATATTTCTCAAGATCTATAGGCCCCTTCCTATGTAGTCGGCACTAACTACAAGGTTTTAATCTATTGCACCTGTCATTTCCAAGGCAGTTCCCTCTGTTTTAGCTTCTTCTGTTTGCTGGTCTCTTCAGTGTCTGATTTCCACTTGGACACAAGGGGGGGTGGTGAGCCTTTTTAAGGTTCACTTGTTCAGTCGTGCTTGGGAAGGGAGGAACGCTGCAAACAAATAACAGTGGCGTGTGCTCGCAGTGTCTCAGCTACAGCGGGCCTGCCCCCGCTCACAGCACATGTGCCCTCTCTGCCCACACTGCTCAGGCTCTAGGTTGCTCCTCTGGGAACCGTCTGAGGCCAGCCCTGGGCTGCATGCACGTCCCAGGTCTAAGCCGCTCAGGTTCAGGCACTAGGGTAGTCCTCAAGGGCACAGACTCAGTTGGGCCTGCATTTTGTGCCCTTCCCAGGTCTGAGCAGCTCAGGTGATCAGATATTTGGCAAGCGCGCTAGCTGCGACTTATTGCCTCCTCCATCCCTGCCACCTGGTTTTCTGGGTGTACAACCGGTGCACCTTCTCAAGCAGATGTTGACCATTCAGAACCCCAAGAAGTCTTACTTAGCAAAGAATCCTGATTGCAGTTTGATAGATAATGCCTCTCTGGGGCTGAGATTTCCCCCTTCGGGCTCTGGCTGCCTGACACTGGAGGGGGATTGTCTGCAGCCAGCTCGCTCTGTTCAGTTCTTTGTTCTGTGAGTGTCCTGACAGTGTCTTAGGTTAGGGCTTTCTATGTAGCTCTAGTCATTCCTTTGTTCTGTGAGCAGGCCTGGCAGTGTCTTAGGTTAGGGCTTTTCACGTGGTAGTTATCCCAGTCTGGTTTGCTATCCCAAGTTAGTTCATTCAGATTGCCCTAGGGGCAATCAGGCCTGATCCTTACTCTAAGCAATGCAGCCAGTGCCTCCCTGCCCAGCCCTCGCTTGTGGCTAGTGGCCAGTGCAGGCATCTGCGCTGCTTCTCCACTGGGGGAGTTATCATTGGGCACATAATCTGTGGGTTTTAATTATTTATTTTTCCTCTCAGTTATGTTGCCCTCTGTGGTTCCAAGGCTCGCCACAGACTCAGCAGTGAGAGTGTTTCCTGGTGTTTGGAAACGTCTCTCTTTTTAAGACTCCCTTCCTGGGATGGAGCTCCATCCCTAATTTTGTCTCTCTTTTTGTTGTTTATATTTTTCCTACCTACATTCGAAGACAATGGGCTGCTTTTCTGGGTGCCTGATGTCCTCTGCCAGCATTTAGAAGTTGTTTTGTGGAATTTACCTAGTGTTTAAATGTTCTTTTGATGAATTTGTGGGGGAGAAAGTGGTCTCCCCATCCTATTCCTCAGCCATCTTAGGACCGCCCTCAACATGCAAATCTTAAGAAAAGGGATTATTTTCTTTTGACATTTCTCTCATTTTATCAATAGCTTTCTCTTCAGGAGCCATAAGCTAGGGTTCTGTCTATAGCTTAGCTGAAATGAGGCTGCAGAAATGCCTACCATTTTCAGCCTGCATTGTGAAAGATAAGCTTTGACAGCATGAAAACAATGTTGGGGAGACACAGGGAAGAGGCAGAGGGCAGATGGGGACAGCACACATTGGAATATGTAATAGACTCAGTGGGGGCTCAGGACATCTGAGGAGTCAGGGGTTCAGGAGTTGGAGGCTAGACCTGCCATGTGAAATGTCTTTTGCTTCTTCTCTTTCCATCTGTCTTTTACCTCTTGGTATGCATTCTTGATTATTATTCTCAGAGTAAAGAAGCCCTTGTGTGATAATTATTAGAGCCAGAAGCAACCTTCCTCATTATCTAAATGTAGTTGCTTTTCTCTTTCTGACTTACTTCACTCTATGACGCTCTAGGTTCATCCACCTCATTAGAATTGATTCAAATGTATTCCTTTTTATGGCTGAGTATATACATATATACATAGTGTATGTATGTATACATACATGCATATATATACACCACGACTTCCATTCACCTGTTGATGGACATCTAGGTTGCTTCCATGTCCTAACTATTGTAAATAGTGCTACAATGAACACTGGGGTATGTGTGCCTTTTTCAATTATGGTTTTCTCAAGATATGTGCCCAGTAGTGGGATTGTTGGGTTATATAGTAGTTTTATTCCTAGATTTTGTTAAAGAAATATCCATATTGTTCTCCACAATGGAGATGCAGACATAGAGAACAGATTTGTGGACAGAGCTGGGTAAGAAAAGAGTGGGACAAATTGAGAGAGTACCATTGAAATATATGTAATACCATATATAAAATAGATAGCCATTGGGAATTTGATGTATGATGCAGGAAGCTCAAACTCAGTGCTCTGTGGCAAACTAGAGAGGTGGGATGGGGAGGGAGATGGGAAAGAGGCTCAAGAGGGAGGGGACATATGTATATCTGTGGCTTGTTCATGTGAATATATGGTATAAAACAACACAATATTGTATAGCAATTATCCTATAATTGAAAATATATAAATTTTTTAAAAGTTAAAAAAATGTAGTTGCAGTCTCTCTCTCTCTCTTTTTATTTTATTTTTTTTTTTTGGTCTCTAAACTTCTAAATGAGAATATCATAGAAGACCTTTTACTCATGGGATGATATGTGTAGGACTTGTAGCATTCATTTTTGCTACGCTGCAGTATTATGATTGATTAGGCTGGAGAACATGCTTATCACTGTGGGTTCATGGGACAGGGTGGCAAGCTGTAGCAGAGAAACAAAAGAATGAAATCTGCAGCTTTATCAGAGAGGTTGACAAGAGTGAGAGTGTTTTTTTTTTCAAAAAGAATTTTAATACACTGTTAATTGAATTTTGTTACTTCAGCTGTTAATTACTTTTTTAAGCATTAGAGTTTTTGGTATATTACATTCTTTTGATCTCATTCAGCCTTCTTTTTTATCTGTTTTAAAATTTTTAAAAAATTATCATTTATTATTATTTCTCTTTTTCAATTAATCTGTCAGTTGTCTTACATAACAGCTTTTTCACAGAGGATGCAAAAAACAAATTTTGGAAAGGACCTAATGCAAATATGTAATAAAGTTATATTCAGTCGTTTCTTTAAATACTGTGTAACCCATATCCTTGTTATCACATGTTGAGCAAAACGTTCTCCATTACTTCATATTTCAAACTGCTTTCACCAGTCCTATAATGTGTTTTTTTTTTTATTGTATCTCTTCCCTTTTTAAATGGGGAGAGGTCTGACCTTAACAGATTTCGTTAGGGTTATCTCTGCATGAGATAACTGCTCATGCTCATCTTCAGATACCGCTATCTCTGCATGACGGCATTTAAAATCTAGTTCAGGTTAAAGCCATTAGGAGAAGGCTCACCGGCAATCTTGATTCCAGCTTGTGTTTCTTTCAGTCCAGTGTTTCTCATGATGTACTCTGCATAGAAGTTAAATAAGTAGGGTGACAATATACAGCCTGGACGTACTCCTTTTCCTATTTGGAACCAGTCTGTTGTTCCATGTCCACTTCTAACTGTTGCTTCCTGACCAGCATACAGATTTCTCAAGAGGCAGGTTAGGTGGTCTGGTATTCTCATCTCTTTCAGAATTTTGCACAGTTGATTGTGATCCACACAGTCAAAGGCTTTGGCATAGTCAATAAAGCAGAAATGGATGTTTTTCTGGAGCTCTCTTGCTTTTTCCATGATCCAGTGGATGTTGTCAATTTGATCTCTTGTTCCTCTGCCTTTTTTGAAACCAGCTTGAACATCAGGGATTTCACAGTTCACATATTGCTGAAGCCTGGCTTCGAGAATTTTGAGCATTACTTTACTAGCATGTGAGATGAGTGCAATTGTGCGGTAGTTGGAGCATTCTTTTCCATTGCCTTTCTTTGGAATTGGAATGAAAACTGACCTTTTCCAGTCACTTTGCGGCCACTGCTGAGTTTTCCAAATTTGCTGGCATATTGAGTGCAGCACTTTCACAGCATCATCTTTCAGGATTTGAAACAGCTCAACTGAAATTCCATCACCTCCACTAGCTTTGCTCATAGTGATGCTTTCTAAGGCCCACTTGACTTCACATTCCAGGATGTCTGGCTCTAGATTAGTGATTACATCATCATGATTATCTGGGTCATGAAGATCTTTTTTGTACAGTTTTTCTGTGTATTCTTGCCACCTCTTCTTAATATCTTCTGCTTCTGTTAGGTCCAGACCATTTCTGTCCTTTATTGAGCCCATCTTTGCATGAAATGTTCCCTTGGTATCTCTAATTTTTGTGAAGAGATCTCTAGTCTTTCCCATTCTGTTGTTTTCCTCTTTCTTTGCATTGATCAATGAAAAAGGCTCTCTTATCTCTTCTTGGTATTCTTTGGAACTCTGCATTCAGATGCCTATATCTTTCCTTTTCTCCTTTGCTTTTCACCTCTCTTCTCTTTACAGCTATTTGTAAGGCCTCCTCAGACAGCCATTTTGCTTTTTTGCATTTCTTTTCCATGGGGATGGTCTTGATCCCTGTCTCCTGTACAATGTCACGAACCTCATTGCATAGTTCATCAGGCACTCTATCTATCAGATCTAGGCCCTTAAATCTATTTCTCACTTCCGCTGTATAATCATAAGGGATTTCATTTAGGTCATACCTGAATAGTCTAGTGGTTTTCCCTACTTTCTTCAATTTAAGTCTGAATGTGGTGATAAGGAGTTCATGATCTGAGCCACAGTCAGCTCCTTGTATTTTGTTGACTATATAGCACTTATCCATCTTTGGCTGCAAAGAATGTAATCAATCTGATTTCGGCGTTGACCATCTGGTGATGTCCATGTGTAGAGTCTTCTCTTGCATTGTTGGAAGAGGGTGTTTGCTATGACCAGTGCATTTTCTTGGCAAAACTCTATCAGTCTTTGCCCTGCTTCATTCCGCATTCCAAGGCCAAATTTACCTGTTACTCCAGGTGTTTCTTGACTTCCTACTTTTGCATTCCAGTCCCCTATTATGAAAAGGACATCTTTTTTGGGTGTTAGTTCTAAAAGGTCTTGTAGGTCTTTGTAAAACCGTTCAACTTCAACTTCTTCAGCATTAGTGGTTGGGGCACAGACTTGGATTACTGTGATATTAAATGGTTTGCCTTGGAGACGAACAGAGATCATTCTGTCCTTTTTGAGACTGCATCCAAGTACTGCATTTCAGACTCTCTTGTTGACCATGATGGCTATTCGTTTTCTTCTGAGGGATTCCTGCCTGCAGTAGTAGATATAACAGTCATCTGAGTTAAATTCACCCATTCCAGTCCATTTTAGTTTGCTCATTCCTAGAATGTTGACGTTCACTCTTGCCATCTCTTGTTTGACCACTTCCAATTTGCCTTGATTCATGGACCTGACATTCCAGGTTCCTATGCAATATTGCTCTTTATAGCATCAGACCTTGCTTCTATCACCAGTCACATCCACAGCTGGGTATTGTTTTTGCTTTGGGTCCATGCCTTCATTCTTTCTGGAGTTATTTCTCCACTGATCTCCAGTAGCATATTGGGCATCTAATAACCTGGGGAGTTCCTTTTTTGGTATCCCATCATTTTGCCTTTTTATACTGTTCATGGGGTTCTCAAGGCAAGAATACTAAAGTGGCTTGCCATTGCCTTCTCCAGTGGGCTACATTCTGTCAGACTTCTCCACCATGACCCGCCCGTCTTGGGTTGCCCCGCAGGCATGGCTTGATTTCATTGAGTTAGACAAGGCTGTGGTCCTAGTGTTATTAGATTGACTAGTTTTCTGTGAGTATGGTTTCAGTGTGTCTGCCCTCTGATGCCCTCTTGCAACACCTCCCATCTTACTTGGGTTTCTCTTACCTTGGGCGTGGTATATCTCTTCACAGCTGCTCTAGCAAAGCATAGCCGCTGCTCCTTACCTTGGACGAAGGGTACCCCCTTACCGCCGCCATTCCTGACCTTCAACGTGGAATAGCTCCTCTACTTCTGTTTCACTGACTTTGCTAAAGCCTTTGATTGTGTAGATCACAACAAACTGTGGAAAACTCTTGAAAAGATGGGAATACAAGACCATCTGACCTACCTCCTGAGAAACCTGTATACAGATCCACAAGCAACAGTTAGAACAAGAAATGGACTGCTTCCAAATTGCTAAAGGAGTATATCTAGGCTGTATATTGTCAAATGGCTTATTTATCTTTTATGCAGTGTATATCATTGAAATGCTGGGCTGGATAAGCAGAAGCTGGCATCAAGAATGCTGGGAGAAATATCAGTAACCTCAGATATGCAGATGACACTATTTTTATGGCAGAAGGCAGAGAGGAATTAAAGAGCCTCTTGATGGAAGTGAAAGAGGAGAGTGAAAAAGCTGGCTTAAAACTCAACATTCAAAAACACCAAGATCATGACATCTGTTCCCATCACGTCATGCCAAATAGATGGGGAAACAATGGAAACAGTGAGAGAATTTATTTTCTCAGTCTCCAACATCACTGCAAATGTTGACTGTATCCATGAAATTAAAAGATGCTTGCTCCTTTGAAGAAAAGTAATATCCAACCTAGACAGCATATTGAAAAGCAGAGATATTACTTTGCTGACAAATGTTCATCTAGTCAAAGCTATGATTTTTCTCTAGTCGTGTATGGATGTGAGACCTGGACAATAAAAAGGCTGAGAGCTGAAGAGCTGATGCCTTTGAACAGTGGTGTTGCTGAAGACTCCTGAGAATCCCTTGGACTGCAAGGAAGTCAAGCCAGTCAATCCTAAAGAAAATCAATCCTGAATATTCACTGGAAGGACTGGTGCTGAAGCTCCAATATTTTGGCCACTTGATGCAAAGAGTCATTTCATTGGAAAAGACTCTGATGCTGGGAAAGATTGAAGGCAGGAAAATTAGGGGACAACAGAGGGTGAGATTGTTGGATGGTATCACCGACTCAATGGGCATGAGTTTGAGCAGACTCTAGGAGATGGTGAAGGACAGGGAAGCCTGACCTTGGTTCAGTCGATGGGGTCACAAAGAGTCAGACACAACTGAGTGACTGAACAACAGCAACCAGTAGGCACACCACAATGAAGGTTTCGATGTAAATATAAATGTGTGTGTCGTGTTCACTTAAATGCGTCTCTTTTATTTTAAAAGTCAACCAACCAGTTCATCTTTTCCTGACCACTTGTATAAAAGAACTGTACCTTCTCTTTGTATTTCTTACACAATTTCACTTTTCCTTTTGACATCACTTCAAGAAAGAGAGAACATCATTTGCAAATTGTTGAGTAGGAATCAGGCTTAACTGTCTGGGTAAAGCCAAGAAGTTTAGAGGAATTCTAGAAAAAAAATGATGGGAAAGAAGGGGAGAGAGAGGGAGAGAGGAGCGAAAACGAGCTCAGGAATCATGGAGCATCTCAAGACATTTTAGTTTTATTCTATGTGAAATTAACTATATGGAAGGGTCCTGACCATAACTGTGATGAAGCTTACTTATAAAGTATTATTCCTGTTACTATGTAGACAGTAACTTGTCTCTGCCAGGTGAGGAAACAAGGAATCAAATTCCAGGATGAGAAAGAAGTACAGCTTGACCTGGGTTTATGACAATGAAGTTATTTAGGCAGCATTTCTTGGCTGACTTTTTATCAAATCTGTGAGAAAGAATCAGTCAGGTATAATATCAATTTTTGTACCTTGGCTAGTGGGAGAATTGTGGTATTATAGTGTTGTGGACATTTTATAGAAAAGCAGATTTGAAGACAGATAATTAAGTTTCTTAGTATATTTGAGTTTCTTGTTTTTAGATGATTATTGGAAATCCAAATAAAGATGATAAACAGGGGTTCTATAATTTATGGGAAGAGTAGAGATATAGAGTGGAAGTGAATTGCTTAAATAAGGTATTCAAAGCTTGTGTCCAATCACCTGTGCAGTAACAATAGAGGCAGAAAAGAGGTCATTTTTGAGTCCTGAGTTACTCCAACAGATGTCTAGAAGATGGAAGAGAACAAGTAAGGTATTTGTGAAGCAGTGGGCATGAGGAAGCAGCAAGAAAATGGGGGAGAATAATATTTTGCTAATTGAAAAAAGAAATATTTAAAGAAAGAATTGGTGATGAATTAAGCAGTGCTGAAAATTCTAGTAAAATGAGAATTCAAGATAGATCATTTTGGAGGGAGATCTGCATATCATTTATGACCTTTACCCAAATAGTTACAGAGAAAGTTCTAGTTGGAAGTGACTTAAGAGAACAAAATGGAAGAAAGTGGAACAGTAGTATAGATCCTATTCTAGATGATTCTTTAAATTTTAAATGAAGGATTGGTCTCAGCATAAGGTTATAGGGAAAAGCAGTGTAGAGTAAGTGAGGAAAGCTAAACAAGGATGTGGTCTAGGATACCCACTTGCTCTGGCCTAGACTTGTGGGGAGTTCTGGAGGAAAAGTAGGGTCACAGGATTTATTTGACCTCAAGGTGAGGGATCACAATTTATGGATCTTGTTAATCATTCACTGATGCATATGTGTTAGTCATTCACTCCTGTGAACTTGTGGACTTTTTGAGGACAGTTGCTCAATGATCTGCAAGAAAAATTAAGAGTAGGAAAGTTTCCTAACACCCTATAGGTCATATAATTCCTTGGAGAATATGGAATAAACAGTCACAGTTAGATAGAGATGCAAAGGAGAATATCACTAGGGAAGTGCCTAGTAATAATATTCTCCAGGCTCTTTCCTAGTAATATTCTCTTCTGTGGCTCCATCTATGGGCCTCTCAGTGGCTCAGATGGTAAAGAATCCACCTGGAGTATGAGAGATATGGGTTCGATCCCTGGGTCAGGAAGATCCCTTGGGAACCTACGATGACTGAAGACATTCCTACCACTTGAGCAACCCCTAACATTCAGAACTACAGGTTACCTCTCAGGAACTTGGACAAACACCACAACTCTGGGTGAAGTTAATTCTTCAGTACACAGTTACTCAAGTTTATATCCCCTGTACATAGGCCAGTATTACATCAATAGCTAATATTTTAGAAATAAAGTTGTGTAAAGTCTTTTTAATTTGATTTGACCATAAAAGTGTTCATGATAAGAAAAATAAGTGGAAACCTAGTTTGGAGTAAGTATAATCTGGGGAATTCAAGCATTAATCTGGAATAGAGAAACTTGAGCTTTCTCATTTTACATATATGTACTCTCTTGTCTATCGATAAGTTTACTATTGTTTAAAATTAGAAAATATATTTTCTTTGTGCTTACTGAGGCTTAAAAAACTGTAACTTGATGAGTACAACATCAAATCGCTTCAAAGAGATTTCGCTAAGTATTTACATGTGTGAGAGATGTTGACTTAAATGGATTAATTGAAAATTCAATCAGCTGGTCCACTGGATAACACAACAAGTAAGTCACTCCTTTTTGCTGAATTAGTAAATTACTAATTTATTAATTGTATCAGAAAGACTGTACAATCTAATCTTTTAAAAATAATCTTTTCTCTTGAGACACAAGGGAAGAGATGTAATATAATTCCCTTACTCTTACAAAAATCTTAATAAACTCCTACCCAGCACTAAACACAATCCCTAAAATTATACTCAATTTGAAATTCTGTGAAATGTCTACCCAATTTAATAGTAGTGTTTTATAATTCTGTCTCATTCCTTCATATGTTGTTCATCTATTAATTAGTTTCTTAAGTCATGATGTGTGTGTGTTAGTCATGTCTGCTCAGCTGTGTCCAACTCTTTTCAACTCCATGAACTGTAGACTGTCCAAGGAATTCTCCAGTCAAAATACTGGAGTGGATTCTCATTTCCTACTCCATAAGTCATGGTAACGTCTAATAATTTATGGCCAGAAATATACTATAAAATACCTTTAAAACATTGATTACAATGATTACAGTAATAGTTATAAACAGAATGAATAGCTTTGTCTTTTAACATGAAATTGTTATTTAGTAAATATAGTTTCTAGATGAATCTGTATAAAAATAAATTATCATACTCGAACAAAAATAAATATAGAATCTTAAACTTTTTATTGATATACAGATACATTTAGAAAATTATACTAAGTATGAAATTGTAAATACTCACAAACGGAACAGGGCTTCCTAGGTGACACAATTGGTAAACAATCCACCTGCCAATGCAAAAGACCCAAGAGACCAGAGTTCAATCCCTAAGTCAGGTATATCTGCTGGAATAAGAAATGGCAACCCACTCTAGTATTCTTACCTGGAAAATCCCATGGGCAGAGGAGCCTGGTGGGCTATAGACCATGGAATCCCAAAAAGTCAGGCAGGACTGAGGACACGCACACACAGAAAAAATCTATTAAACCAGCTCCCAAATCCATAATAGAATTTGTCTCCTTAAAGTTTCCTTTAGTAATCTTATCCAGTCCCACTCTGCTTCCCAC
This sequence comes from Capra hircus, assembly GCF_001704415.2. Lineage (NCBI taxonomy): Eukaryota > Metazoa > Chordata > Mammalia > Artiodactyla > Bovidae > Capra > Capra hircus. The sequence continues at coordinate 6,684,598 of NC_030823.1, forward strand.
CCAGCAAAAGAACTTACTAGTCTGACTTTTAACAAAATATTATATAACGTGATTCTTAAATGTATCACTCAAAGAAAAATTATGTTATTGATTTTTCTAATAATAGCAACCTACCTCTGGTTTGTAAACCCGAAGGTTTATAGATTGGTACCCAAGTTTCAATGGTTAGTCTGCAGACATGACTTATTTTTAGCTATCTTGTATCTGGATGCTCACCCAGTAACTTTACTTTCTGTCTGCAGTTTGGTCATGAGCCCATCAACCTTCTATCTCATACCTCTTTATGTTTCTACAGTTAGAATGATGTGAATATTTTCAGAAAAGAGCCAGGGGAGGGAATTACGTATTTAAGTATATTTAATGATATGAAATACTGTAGATAAAGGTGAGACAAGAAGAAAAATCAGATGCTAGGTAGATGAGGAAAGTTGGCATCTACAAACATCAGAGATACACTAGGCAGCAGAGACGTAGGGGGGAGTTGTCAATATTCATTACAATACAGTATTTAATGAAAGTAAGTTAATCATTCAAACTAATGTCTAGTATATATAATTCATTAATGCAGACAAATATATATCATTTGTGTATAACAAACTGAATTTAACAGTTTTTTATCAATTGACCTTAATAAATCTAAAGTTTATTAAGCAATTTTTATTGAAATATCATTTATTTACAGTGCTATACTTGTTTCAGGGATACAGCAAAGTGATTCAGGTATGTGCTGTGCTGTACTTAGTCACTCAGTCATGTCTGACTCTTTGAAACCTCATGGACTGCAGTCCACCAGGCTCCTCTGTCCAAGGGGATTCTTCAGGCAAGAATACTGAAGTGGGTTGCCATTCCCTCCTCCAGATATAGATAGGTATAAGTACATCTATGCCTGCTAAATTGCTTCAGTTGTGTCCAAGTGTTTGCAACCCTATGGACTATAGGCCACCAGGGTCCTCTGTCCATGGGATTCTCCAAGCAAGGATAGTGGAGTGGGTTGCCATGCCCTCCTCCAGGGTATCTTCCTGACTCAGGGATCAAACCCACATTTCTGATGTCTCCTGCATTGGCAGGTGGGTTCTTTACCACTAGCACCACCTGGGAAACCCAAATATATCTACATCTACTTATATATATGTTTTCAGATTGTTTTTCCTTATACTAAAAAATATTGAGTATAGTTTCCTGTGCTATACAGTAGGTCTTTATTGGTTATTTTTTTAATAGATAATAGTATGCATATGTTAATTCCAAACTTGTATTTTATCCCTTCCTCCTTTCCTTTCCCTTTTGGTTATTAAGAGTATGTTTTCTCTGTCTGTTAGAGTATTTCTATCTTGTATATAAGTTCATTTGTTTCACTTTTTATAATTCCACATATAAGCAATATCATATGTCATTTTTCTTTGGCTTACTTCACATAGCTTGGTAATCTCTATGTCCATTCATATTCTAGAAAATGGCATTATTTCATTATGTTTTATGGCTGAGTAGTTTTCCATTGTATATGTATACCACATGCTCTCCATCCATTCATCTGTAGATGGACATTTAGGTGGTTTCCATGTCTTGGCTATTGTAAATAGTGCTGCAGTGAACATTGGGGTGCTTGTATCTTTTTAGAATATTTTTTCTGGATATATGCCCAGGAGTGGGATTGCAGGATTTCATAGTAGCTCCATTTTTAGGTTTTCAAGGAACTTCCATACTGTCCTCCATGGTGGCTGTACCAATTTACATTCTCACCAAAAATGTAGCAGCATTCTTTTTTTTCCCCACACCATCTCTAGCATTAATTATTTGTCGACTTTTTGGTGATGGACATTCTGAACAATATGAGGTGATACTGTGGCATAATTTTGATTTGTGTTTCTCTAATTATTAGCAATAGTGAGCATCTTTTCATGTGCCTTTTCACCATCTGTGTGTCTTCTTGGGAAAAACATCTATCTATATCTTATGTGCATTTCTTGATTTTTTTTTTTTTAAATTGAGCTGTAGAAGCTGTTTCTATCTTTTGGAGATTAATTCCTTACAGTTTGTGTCATTTGCAAACATTGTCCTCCATTCTGTAGGTAGTCTTCTAGTCTCCCCCCCGCCCCCGCCCCCGCCATGGTTTCCTTTGTTATGCAAAGCTTTAAAGTTTAATTAGGTCTTATGTATATTTGCTTCTATTTCCCTTATTCTAGGAAGTGGATTGAAAAAGATATCGCTTGTGATTTATGTCAAAGAGTGTTCTTCCTACGTTTGCCTTTAGGACTTTTATAGTATCCAGTTTTCCATTTTGGTGTTTATTCGATTTTATTTTTGTGTGTGGTGCTAGAGAATGTTTTAATTTCACTCTTTTACATGTAGCTTCCCAATGTTCTCAGCACCGCTTAATGAAAAGACTGTCTTTTCTCCATTGTATATTCTTGCCTCCTTTGTCAGAGATTAGGTGACCACAGGTTCATGGGTTTATTTCTGGGTTTTTTATTGATTTGAATTATAGGATACCAGCTGGTGTCTGAGACTAGCTTAGTGGTGGTGTGAAGAAATCCCTACACCATACTCCACACACACTGGAAATTGAACACTAGCATCACGTTACAGCATCCAATTTTAATTTATTTTAGAAATCCCTAGTTTCATCAATAGTTGATCATTTAACATTTTTTTTTTTTTAGTTTTTTCACTATGTTTACCCCAATGAATTAATATATAGTATCAGTAATAGTCAAACTGTTTATTCACGGGTAGATTTGAATCTTTTAATGCCTTTTGACTTTTCAGGAAATATAAATGTTATCAGTGGAATAATAATTCCACTAAAAATATACAAAGTATATGTCCAGTCACTTAAACTAGCCTTCTAAGTTTAACATGTATAAAACACAACATCAATTTCTTTTTCCTCCTGTATAAATACATTTATTTTCTCTCTGAAAACTATTTTGAAATGCATATATGCTTAAGAGTAAAGTTGCTACTTTTTTTTAATATGGGAAAAAAACTAGATTTATTTATAACAATGCTTGTTACTCTAGTTTTAAAGGCCAAATAGTTTACATTTGGAAGTATTATTTATAACAGTGACCCTACCTGTTAAGCCTTTTCAACATTTAAATGCACAATATCATTTAATAGTCATTGAAACAAACGCCAAAGAGTTTTATTAAAAAACTCAACTTTATTAAACAGATATGTTTGAGGTTTCTACTATGTGTTGAACTCTAGGTGCTACAGATATCCTAGTGAACAAAACAATTAGTCCTGCCCATCTAGAACTTATATTTTAGAAGGATGTTGAGTAATTAGAGACTTATAGTAATTTTATACTTTTTCTGGGATCACAAAAGTGGAAGAGACAGAACTGAGGAGATTCTAATCCAAAGAGAGAGCAGTCAGACAGTGTTAAATAGTAGAAGGGAGAAACTTCCTTTGTTTGTATCTAGGACAAATATAAAGAGTCATGAACTCAAACATTTTTCATGGTTATAATAATAATCAGGAGTCCTGTTTTTTCCCTGGTGTTATAAATATCATATTATTATGCTATTAGCTACTTCCTATCAATTCTCCCTTTTGTAAAATGGTAGAACAAGGTAAGCATTGATGTACAAATATATAATTTTTCCTAAAGGAAGCAGTCACTATGAATACTTTTCAAAGAGGAATACTCTAAAAGTAGTGTTAATTCCATTCATTTGATAATTCTAGAAGTATTCAATTTTGCTATATTAATATGAGTATATAAACACCCTTCAAATACTAATTAAAATGCATATTTTACTGAGGTTATGTCTTTGAATAGTTTTGATTTGTAAATTCCCATTTCTGTGAGTTTGCTTTCTCAGCTAAAAGGAAAATTGGTTATACATATTCCCAGGTGCCTAAGGATATGGAGGCCTGGCGGTAATCATTGACTCAATAATGAGAAAAGCCCTATGCTAATTAAGACTTTCAAAATACTCCAAACTCTCTGTGCTGTTTATGGTTGAGAGGTAGTAAACAATCATGTGCTTGGCAGGAGTATGGATAATCCTGTCACACAAGCTAGTTTGCCAGCAGAGAGGTTTGACTTGAGACACCCTTGTCACACCCAGGGCAGGGAATTAGCAGTAATTATTGGCACAACAAATGAAAAACCCTTCACCAATATAATTCTTAACCAACCCACTATACTATACTAATAATTTTCTAACTTTTCAAAAGAGTCTGTATATAGAAAGTTTAAAGCATCTCATGCCTCTCAGGTTGGGAGGCTGTAAACAATCACATGTGGCCAGACAAACCTGCTCAGGCAGGCTAGAGAACCTTCAGAGGAGTTTGTAAGTTGAAACACTCTTGTCATGCCCAGGAATTTTTATTAACTGGAGCTGCACGTTTACTCCTTCTCCGAGAGAAATGGTGATGGGGGAGAGCCCCCTGTAAAGTCAGAGATGTAGGTGAGAGCATAAAACAGACTCTGGTTTTGGGGGTAGATGCTTGGGAACAGGGGGTTTCCTGAGGCTCAATACCGCCTTTGCATATGCCGAAGGCTTCTTCCTCATGACCTTTGCCATGGGCGGAGTTCCTCACACTGGCTCCCAGCATCTTCCCCTTTTTTGTTTTTTAAAACAGTCAGATGAAGCTCGAGCTTTTGAATGCTCTGCTGAAGAATCTTGACAATACAAGGAAGAATGATTATAAGAAGTAAAATTAGAGCACCAACAGCAGCATAACTGAAGACATTAGACAGAATGTTTCTTCCAGAAATAAAGTTACAGAAGGTATGGAAAAGGTCATTAGCGGCTCCAGCAGCAGTGAAGTCCAATCGAGAGTGTTCCAAGGTCTGTATCTGATTATGAAATTTTCCTAAGTCCAGGCCAATATCAGAGCTGTTCTAAACACCTGAAATATGGTTTTTAATTTTTTCCCACTCATAATCTGTCTCGTTTACTTTCAAGGATGTCACACTTATCCACCGGTAACCAGTGTGGCATGACAGCGCCATTTTTACTTTAAGAGCTTGCAACTCAGTCCCAATATGCATTATTGACTTTTTTAAGGCGTCTACCCTCATCTCTAGTTTCTTGTATATAATTTCTTGTGTTGCCAGCATTAAAGAGACATTTTTAGACATAATGTCAACATATTGGGCAGTATGCACTTGTTGAGTTGATGATATTGCTGCCACAGTAACGGAAGTGATTGCAGCTATTAAAGCTGATATTTCTAGAATAACTAAGCCCACAAATCATCATGCTTGCATCAAGTCCTGCAGTTGCTGTAACACAGCAAGTCCATAATTGTCATACCAATGAGTAGTTACAGTTACAGGTGTCATGAGATATGGCAGACATTTTAATACCACAAAGGAACAAACATTATATTGAGGAGTTAAACAAGATGTAAGCATACATTGTTCACAAGTCACTACATTGGGTCCACCTGTGAAATTCATATGAACATTAAGTTTTTCGGAATCATTAAAAAAAGAAAGACATAAGGAGAAGACAAGAAAGCTGTGGCAGAATAAGTAGTGTCATTATATGGGCATGTCAAAGTAATAGGGGCAGTAGCAGCAAGAGCTCACCATATTTTTGGCTGCCAAAAAGTTCTATTTTTAGTTGTATAGGACAACATAGGAGGAATAAATTGATTACCGTGTCACCTAGTGGATCTTAATTGCCAAGGAATTATATTGGTATGCCAGTTCTCAATATCCAAAACATATGCTTTTTCAACCTCAGAGCTTACAGATGGGTTTGGGTTGTTCCAATCTTGAATTGAGTAATTCCCTCCTCCTGGAATTTTATAGTCAATTTTTGAATCATAAGTACAAGCTTTCCAAATCAGAAACCCAGAACGATAATTTACATCGTTCCAGACAGTAGTTAAAGGAGTAGCTTCTCTACAATTTGGATAACCTGGGGGTGCCTCAACAAACAGAGACTCATGAGGGTCAAGGATCCTGGGCAAGTGAGCCCACAGTATCCAAACTGAATGAGGCTTTATAAAATTAGGTTTTGGGGCTGGAGACTCAGTCAGAATTACCTTTTCAGAGGCTTCAACACAGCCTTTTTAAGTGGGAATAATAAAACGTCCTGTTTTGCTGGTAGGGAAATTAAAGCAAACAGGGAGTTCATCAGTCAATCCCCTAAAGGTATAATTACAATTAATGGGATATTTGTCTTTAGTGTAAGAAGTATAAAATCCTCCCAAAAGTTGGGGTTGGTCTGTGTTAACCCGTATGGGGTCATTATTCCAGGTAACAACTTGAAAAGTTGGAGGATCTGGGAGATATGCCCAATATTTTGTTGGAATGGGGGAGGCGCTTACCTGGCAGGAAAGCAAAGCAAGTATGGCAATAACACCTTTTCAGGAGAGACTGGAGATCCCTGCAAGGAAGCAATTCCCTGTGCCTGGTGACAGAGCATTTTAATCTGTCCCCAAGTGGGTATGAGGGCTTGCTGGGTCGCTTGGGTAGGGCGACCTGGCATCTTTTTGTGGGGCAAGGGATCAGGGGGAGTAACATCCCGTATGCGAAGCTGAGACATCTGCTTGGTGGGCAGATCCATTCTTTGCGCATCGGGGTCTCTGACGTCAGTTGTCCCAATGTCGGCAGTGTTTCCCATGCTGGTGGAGGGAGCGGAGGCAGAGGAGGTCTCTTACGTTTTTGGGGTTGTGGCAGCTGGGGAATCCGGTATCCGAGGGGCTGAGACATGGTAAATCAATTGGTCTGGAACCCAAATTGGAGAATCTGCATCCTGTGGAAAAATACAAGCATATCCTCGACCACTGGTTAACAGTGTGTCGGGACCTTTCCATTGTCCGGAGAGGAGGTCCCTCCATTTTACTAATGGCTTTGCATTTAATCGCTCCGGGCACCAATGGCGAAGCATTGCAGTAGTTCTGGCTGAATCAGCATTTAAAATATTTATTATGAAAAGAGCATGTTGCAAGATTTGATGGGGAGAGCTATACTTAAACTCCCCTTCTTTTTGTTTTTGTATTTGGATTTTTAATGTTTGGTGTGCTCTTTCCACAATGGCTTGTCCCTGTGGATTATAAGGGATGTCAGTATTATGTTTAATTTGGAACTTTGAGTGATATAATTGTATTATATAAAACATTAATAATAATCATGTTTATTTTTGCAGTTATACATATATATGACACCTTTAAGGATTTATATACAAACTTATTTTATCTTGCTAATAATTTAATGAGAAATGTACTTTTATTATCATCTTAACAATGAACACAGAGATTACTAGATATCTTGGGTCCCTGAATGTGTCTGTATTTTTAAACACTATGTTGGTTCTTTATTAGAAAGTATACAAGTAGTAACTAGAGAATAAATGTTAATAATAAATAAATAATTTATTTTATTAATAACTATATATAAATATTTAAATTAAATATTTAATATAATAAATATTTTATGGAATTTTTCTTCTATTAAAAATACCTGTGGCTTATTATTTGAAAGAATATTTGACTTGCATAGAATAAAATAACACCACTAGTGCACATATCTATTTTTATAAAATTTAATACATATTCATTGTTTCAGAGAGGTACGCTATTGTTTCAGTTCAGTTCAGTCGCTCAGTCGTGTCCGACTCTTTGCAACACCATGAATCATAGCACGCCAAGCCTCCCTGTCCATCACCAACTCCCAGAGTTCACTCAGACTCCCGTCCATCGAGTCAGTGATGCCATCCAGCCATCTCATCCTCTGTCATCCCCTTCTCCTCCTGCCCCCAATCCCTTCCCAGCATCAGAGTTTTTTCCAATGAGTCAACTCTTCACATGAGGTGGCCAAAGTACTGGAGTTTCAGCTTTAGCATCATACCTTCCAAAGAAATCCCAGGGCTGATCTCCTTCAGAATGGATTGGTTGGATCTCCTTGCAGTCCAAGGGAGTCACAAGAGTCTTCTTCAACACCACAGTTCAAAAGCATCAATTCTTCGGCGCTCAGCCTTCTTCACAGTCCAACTCTCACATCCATACATGACTACTGGAAAAACCATAGCCTTGACTAGACAGACCTTAGTCGGCAAAGTAATGTCTCTGCTTTTGAATATGCTATCTAGGTTTGTCATAACTTTTTCTCCAAGGAGTAAGCGTCTTTTAATTTCATGGCTGCAGTCACCATCTGCAGTGATTTTGGAGCCCCCCAAAATAAAGTCTGACACTGTTTCCACTGTTTTCCCATCTATTTCCCATGGAGTGATGGGACCAGATGCCATGATCTTTGTTTTCTGAATGCTGAGCTTTAAGCCAACTTTTTCTCTCTCTTCTTTCACTTTCATCAAGAGGCATTTTAGTTCCTCTTCACTTTCTGCCATAAGGATGGTGTCATCAGCATATCTGAGATTATTAATATTTCTCCTGGCAATCTTGATTCCAGCTTGTGTTTCTTCCAGTCCAGCATTTCTCATGATGTACTCTGCATATAAGTTAAATAAGCAGGGTGACAATATACAGCCTTGATGTACTCCTTTTCCTATTTGGAACCAGTCCAGTTCTAACTGTTGCTTCCTGACCTGCATACAGATTTCTCAAGAGGCAGGTTAGGTGGTCTGGTATTCCCATCTCTCTCAGAATTTTCCACAGTTTATTGTAATCCACACAGTCAAAGGCTTTGGCATAGTCAATGAAGCAGAAAAAAATTTTTTTTTGAACTCTCTTGCTTTTTCCATGATCCAGCAGATGTTGGCAATTTGATCTCTGGTTCCTCTACCTTTTCTAAAACAAGCTTGAACATCAGGAAGTTCACGGTTCAGGTATTGCTGAAGTCTAGCTTGGAGAATTTTGAGCATTACTTTACTAGCGTGTGAGATGAGTACAATTTTGCTGTAGTTTGAGCATTCTTTGGCATTGCCTTTCTTTGGGATTGGAATGAAAACTGTGCTTTTCCAGTCCTGTGGCCACTGCTGAGTTTTCCATTAGACTTAAGAAATTTCTATCCTTGGAAATTAATATCATTCTACATATAGGAAATTTCTTTTAGACACTCATGGATACTGGTAATGAACTTCTATTTCTAAATTATCATGCATTTAAAAAAATGAGTTTTGGAATAAATTGGCAATGAGTTTCACTATGTTTCTTGTATAGATGCAGTCATACTTTAAAATATAATTAAAGAATATACTCTTGAAAAATTGCATTTTCAAATAAGAGACATAACATATAATACTCCCACATTTTTGAATTGAAACATTTCTTTTTCCAAAGGGAAGTTTTCATCCAAGTTTGAAAGATTGAGCATTACAACAATATTAATTTAGGGGATGACAGTAAAGTCATTATTTATCTAGCTGTATGAAAAATTAAGTCTTTTGGGAAATTTTACTAACTGCTACATATTAGAATTAAATAATTATGACATTCAAGACTGACGTTTTGGGAGTTATATTTATCATTGAATAGATTCTTTCCATTTATCCATCTATTTATCTTTGGTCTGTGCAAATCATGTATTTAAGCATCAAAGAAGAGTCACTAAAAGCCTACTATCTTCCTCATGTATTCTTTAATTATACACTCAAGTATGTGTTCTAGATTATATATTCTTATGAAAAGTCATTAAATTCTATTGTTCCTTGAACAGCATGCAGTGAGGCATGCCAACTCTCTGCACAGTCCAAAATCTGTGCATAATTTGTAATCTGTCCTTGGTGTCTCTGGTTCCTTAGTATTCACTCTTTCATTTCTGTGGTTTTACATTTGTGGGTTCAAACAGCTGTGAATTATGTAGTATTGTAGTATTACTATTGAAAAAAGCAACAATGCACAAACTAGAACCATGAAGTTCAAACCTGTGTGGTTCAAGGATCAACTGTACAAGGAAATAAATTTTTTAAATAAATTTTGCAAGTTCATGGTAATTGAGCATATTTTAAACAGTATGATACATTAATTAATATTATACATACAGATATTCATCATTAAAGGAAAAAGCATTTATGTGCTTAATATGAGCATACATGTACTCCCTCCCCTTAGGGAATTAACACTTTGGTGGTAGAAGTTTTGTATTATGTGTTTGCACAATGTCATATGGTCATAGGAACCATACAAATGAAATCTTACAACATAATTGTGTGTCAGTTATTATCATTGTATGATTCAATTCCAAGAAATCAAGTACCTTATTCTAGGTCACATATGTCAATGAAAATTTTAACCTCTTTTCCTCCAGGTCTTTCTACTACTTAGAATGTCTCCTAACCTCAACTTGCTATCTCCATTTTCCACACTACAGTCAGAGCAACATTCCTAAAATTAAAAAAATAAAAAAATTAAATTATTCTAGCCTCTCATTTAAAACAGAGCAAGTGTTGCCAATTGCTTTCAGGATTATGTCCGGTTTCCTCAATTTGTATGATAAGGGTATGGTTTTGCCCTGTGCCAATTCTGAGAAAAGTTTCAGCTAGTGCCAATCAATATAACCCTGATACTGGCTTGTGAAGTAGACTTGTGCCTGGGGATTATCCTTCCAGATTTTGGAGGACTTAATTACTGGTTGAGAATTTGGAGCCCTATTCTGAGTGTAATTGTAGATGTCTAGGTACCTATTCACTTTCTGGAGGGACTTTTACATGTTCCTGGTGACGGAAGGATTGTTTGATACACTGAGTAGGTGGAAGTAGGCTCAGGTTTTAGGGCATGGCCATGTAGATTAAACATTCAGCTGGTGGTAGGTGATCTGCTTTGAACTAGAAGCCAATTGGTAAAATAATCCAGGGAACTTCTTGGATTCATGTAGTGTATGTGTTGTCATGAAGAGAGAGTCTTGGGTGAGCTGACCTAGCTCTCAGATGCTGGGGATGGACTTATAGGTTTAAGGACCGGTCATCTCATGATAGTCTCTCCATTTTTCTCCACAAAGTCTTCCATAATTTATCTCACTTGCCTGGGCCTACAGCCCTTTTCTTTCATTTCTTCCACTCAGTATTCTCTTTCCAGCCCGAATATATATAATGTATGAAAAAAAATTTTCTGTTGCAAAAGTTGTTTTTGTTTATTTTTCAGATCCATAATCTGAGCGAATAAATGTGTTATATTATTAGGTTGCAAGAACCCATTCCCATTTTTCTCTCCCTCTGTTCCCTCCTCCCTCTCTACTCCTTTCCTCTCTTCTTCCATATCACACACATCTCTCCATATCCCTCACTCTATACCTTTTCCTTAGACATTATTTCACTAAGAGAAACAGAGGGCACAGATTGCCTAGATGGAAAAAGTGGGACAAAACTGGTAAGAAATATACTCTCAGTGGTGGTGGTAGTGGTTTAGTCGCTAAGTCATGTCTGACTCTTGTGACCCTATGGACTGTAGCCCACCAGGCTTCTCTGTCCATGGGATATCTCAGGCAAGAATACTGGAGTGGGTTGTCATTTCCTCCTCCAGGGTATCTTCCTGACACAAGGATCAAATCTACCTTTCATGGATTGCAGGCAGATTCCTTACCACTGAGCCTTACTTAGGTGAAATTACATTACTTTGGTATACTGAACCCTGACATATTCATCTCTAAACTTCCATTAAAATATTACTGAAAACACAACAAAAGGGAAATAGGCAACTATATAAGAAAATAAATCTAACATTGATTTGGAAATTGAGTCCAAAGATAACTGTTACTATTAATGTACATCTCAGCCTTACAAATGTCTCAGTCTGACTGCCCACAATGTTCATGGGAGATTCTAGCTTTCCTGAATGCAGCTTTGAGATATAAGGGCCTCATCAAAGAACACAGCAGATAATTGGCCCTCACTCCACATTCCTACACATAGGTTATTGATTTGGGTGGATGAGAGCAATGATATTGCTTTGGTGCCTAAACATTTGGCATCTTTTTTTTTTTTGTTAATATAACTGATAGTTCCCAGGGTTCTAATTGATTACATACTATGAGAAAAAATTACATAGGTTTTAAGAAGTAGAATGCGCTGGTGTGCAGCACAGATTGGAGCAGTCCATGGAGAGCTGTAGATTTCTTAAAATGCATCCTGCGCCCACCCCAAATCAAAAGAGCTTAACTTGTCCAGGCTTTTGATTTCCTTCTTTTCTTTTTTTTTCTCTGATTTTCTTTTTTTTTTTTTTTAATTCTACTTTATTTTACTTTACAATACTGTATTGGTTTTGTCATACATCAACATGATTTTCAAAATTATTGCTATTATGGGAATTTTTAGAATCACAAAATAGAAAATTAACGAATGCAATCACAAAATAACAATTTCAGTTTTTGAAAACAAGACAGATGTCCAAATTTTAATTTGGAATTCTCTAATTACTCTGAAGCATAAACAAAACATTTCTGTGAGTGCTGGGAGCCAGCGTGAGGAACCCCGCCCATGGCAAAGGTCATGAAGAAGGAGGCAAAGGAGTGATCATGCCTCAGGAAAATGCCCTGTTCCCGAGCATCTACCCCCAAAACCAGAGTCTACCTACTTTGCTATTTCACGCTCTCACCTACATCTCTGACTTTACGGGGGGCTGACCCCCATTATCTCTCTTGGAGAAGGAGTAAACATGCAGCTCCAAGTCAATAAAAATTCCTGGGCCTGACAAGAGTGTTTCAACTTATGAACTCCTCTGAAGGTTATCTAGCCTGCCTGATCAGGTTCATCCGGCCACATGTGAGTGTTTACAGCCTCCCAACCTGAGAGGCATGAGATGTTTTAGACTTACTAAAGACAAATTATTTGGGGAATTTAGAAATTATTAGTATAGTGGGTTGGTTAGGAATTATATTGGTGAAGGGTTTTTCATTTGTTGTGCCAATAATTGCTGCTAATTCCCTGCCCTAGGTGTGACAAGGGTGTCTCAGATCAACCTCTCTGCTGGCAAACTAGCTTGTGTGACAGGATTATCCATACTCCTGCCAAGCACATGATTGTTTACATCCTCTCAACCATAAACAGCACAGAGAGTTTGGAGTATTTTGAAAGTCTTAATTAGCATAGGGCTTTTCTCATTGTTGAGTCAATGATTACTGCCAGGCCTCCATATCCTTAGGCACATGGGAATATATTAATCAATGTATCTGGAATATAGAAAAGGAAATGTAGTAGTTTTTGATGTTAGCAATACTAGTCTATTAGAGAATGAATTTTCTCTTTTGTTATAGATCGCTGTACTTTGTTATAAATCATTGTGTCCTTGCTATGTAAAAATGTAACTTTATCACTATCTTAAGACTAAATAGATCTTAAGGGGAACATTGGCGAAAGGATTTTCATTTGTTGGGCTGATGTTTGCTGCTAAATCTCCATATTCCCTGCCCTTATAATGAATATAACTAGCATATAGAAGAAATAAGTATTAACCTTTAAGATTAATCATGTTAACCTTGGGTTAAATAAATTCCTTTCTTGATTGTAACTCACTACACCCTCACCCTATAGGAATGCAACTTTATTTGGAGGGTGGTGCCTGGTTTAAGAAAAAACACCCTTGGAAAAAATAAGTTTTTTTGTTATCAGAAAGAAAGGGTCGTAAATGTCAGCAGGCCTCATGGTCAGAAGATGATGTAAAACCCATAAGACTTTTTTTATGTAAAGCACCTGATTTTGATAAAGGTCAGGACTGCTGACCCCTGTGTGACGCTGTATTAATCCCTATGTGTAACAAAAGGTATATAAGCAAACCTAAAAATAAAAAATACAGATCAGTTTCTGGAAAGTCTGATTCCCCCATGTCCTTCTTTCCCCTTCTGGCTGAATTCCCATCTGGAATGTGGGTACTCACCAAGCCTGCTAATTCTGCCTGGGCCTCTAAGATCAGACCAGGGAGGCCTCAGTGCCCCCTCTCCTTCGGGAGAATGGAAAGATGCCTGTGGCCTATGTAGGTGGTGATTGATATTCCACGTAAACCAAGTTATTCAGCCTCTTTTTCTCCACTAATTTTCCTACTACACTATCTGTTTCTAATCTTTCTATATATCTGTAATCAAATAAGTTCTTTCCTAGGATGCCGACTCCGTCTCCACCTTCTAATTACCCTGGATACACTGGGGCTGGACCCCGGCATGTGAGCCAAGATTCTCCATGATAATCTCCATTGTTACATCAAGAAAAACATGCTGCTCCTTCTGTATAAATTACAGAACAAACAGAAAGATATATTTGAGTCTGCAAACATTTCAAAATGCCATACTCTGTATTTCTTTCATAGATCAAAATCTATATCTCACTCTTCATTTTTCTAATGTCAGTTGTCTTCATTCATGTTAATTGGATAAAAGTGTTCTCTTTTAAAGAAGATCTGTCTCTCTATGTATGCTGGAGAAGGAAATGCCAACCCATTCCAGTATTCTTGCCTGAAAAATGCCATGGACAGAGGAGCCGGGTGGGCTGCAGTCCATGGGGTTGCAGAGTTGGACACAACTGAATGACTAACACTCTATGTATAAACTAAACACCATTTATTCTTTTTCTCCTCAGAAATCTTATTTATCAAATATACTCCCTCTCATCTATATCTTCAACCACTCTCACAAATCAGCATAAGTATATATCAAATCTCTCCTCTCTGGAAAGGCAGGACATAGATTCACACATTTGAAAAGTGTTCATTATTAATTATTTCATTTTTTCTTTTTAATTTTTAAAGGAATTTATTGTGGAATGATTTATGCATAAATGCTTTTTAATTCTTTTTTTGACAGTTTATTTTTAATACAAATTTATATATTTTAATTGGAGGTTAATTATACAATATTGTATTGGTTTTGCCATACATCAACATGAATCTGCCACAGGTATACACGTTTTCCCCATCCTAAACACCCCTCCTTCCTCCCTCCCAGTACGATCCATCCGGGTCATCCAAGTGTACCAGCCCCAAGCATCCAGTCTCATGCATTGAACCTGGACAGGCAATTCGTTTCATATATATTATACATGTTTCAATGCCATTCTCCCAAATCAGCCCACCCTCTCCCTCTCCCACAGAGTCCAAAAGCCTGTTCTACACATCTGTGTCTCTTTTGCTGTCTCACATACACGGTTATCGTTACCATCTTTCTAAATTCCATACATATGTCTTAGTATACTGTATTGGTGTTTTTCTTTCCGGCTTACTTTACTCTGTATAACAGGCTCCAGTTTCATCCACCTCATTAGAACTGATTCAGATATATTCTTCTTAATGTCTTTGTATATGTACCACAGCTTTCTTATCCATTCATCTGCTGATGGACATCTAGGTTGCTTCCATGTTCTCACTATTATAAACAGTGCTGCGATGAACATTGGGGTACACGTGTCTCTTTCAGTTCAGGTTTCCTCACTGTGTATGCCTAGCAGAGGGATTTCTGGGTCATAAGGCAGTTCTATTTCCAATTTTTTAAGGAATCTCTGCACTGTTCTCCATAGTGGCTGTACTAGTTTGCATTCCCACCAAAAGTGTAAGAGGGTTCCCTTTTCTCCACACCCTCTCCAGCATTTATTGCTGGTAGACTTTTGGATCATAGCCATTCTGATGGGCATGAAATAGTACCTCATTGTGGTTTCGATTTGTATTTCTCTGATAATGAGTGATGTTGAGCATCTTTTCATGTGTTTGTTAGCCACCTGTATGTCTTCTTTGCAGAAATGTCTATTTAGTTCTTTGGCCCATTTTTTGATTGGGTCATTTATTTTTCTGAAATTGAGCTGCAGGAGTTGCTTGTATATTTTTGAGATTAGTGTTTGTCAGTTGCTTCATTTGCTAATATTTCCCCCCATTCTGAAGGCTGTCTTTTCACCTCGCTTATAGTTTCCTTTGTTGTGCAGAAGCCTTTGAGTTTAATTAGATCCCATTTGTTTATTTTTGCTTTTATTTCCAATATTCTGGGAGGTGGGTCATAGAGGATCCTGCTGTGATTTATGTCAGAGAGTGTTTTGCCTATGTTCTCCTCTAGGAGTTTTATAGTTTCTGGTCTTACGTTTAGATCTTTAATCCATTTTGAGTTTATTTTTGTGTATGGTGTTAGAAAGTGTTCTAGTTTCATTCTTTTACAAGTGGTTGACCAGTATTCCCAGCACCACTTGTTAAAGAGATTGTCTTTTCTCTATTGTATATTCTTGCCTCCTTTGTCAAAGATAAGGTGTCCATAGGTGCGTGGATTCATCTCTGGGCTTTCTATTTTGTTCCATTGATCTACATTTCTGACTTTGTGCCAGTACCATACTGTCATGATGACTGTGGCTTTGTAGTAGATCCTGAAGTCAGGCAGGTTGATTCCTCCAATTCCATTCTTCTTTCTCAAGATTGCTTTGGCTACTTGAGGTTTTTTGTATTTCCATATAAATTATGAAATTATTTGTTCTAGCTCTGTGAAAAATACCTTTTGTAGCTTGATAGGGATTGCATTGAGTCTATAGATTGCTTTGATCATAAGAGACTACTATCAGCAATTATATGCCAATAAAATGGACAATGTAGAAGAAATGGGCAAATTCTTAGAAAAGTACAACTTTCCAAAACTGAACCAGGAAGAAATAGAAAATTTTAACAGTCCCATCACAAGCATGGAAATTGAAACTGTAATCAGAAATCTTCCAGCAAACAGAAGCCCAGGTCCGGATGGCTTCACAGCTGAATTCTAACAAAAACTTTAGAGAAGAGCTAACACCTATCCTACTCAAACTCTTCCAGAAAGTTGCAGAGGAAGATAAACTTCCAAACTCATTCTATGAGGCCACCATCACTCTATTACCAAAACCTGACTAAGATGCCACAAAAAAGAAAACTACAGGCCAATATCACTGATGAACATAGATGCAAAAATCCTTAACACAATTCTAGTGATAAGAATCCAACAACACATTAAAAAGATCATACACCATGACCAAGTGGACTTTATCCCAGGGATGCAAGGATTCTTCAATATCTGCAAATCAATCAGTGTAATACACCATATTAGCAAATTGAAAAATAAAAGCCATATGATTATCTCAATAGATACAGAGAAAGCCTTTGACAAAATTCAACATTCATTTATGATAAAAACTCTCCAGAAAGCAGGAATAGAAAGAACATACCTCAACATAGTAAAAGCTATATATGATAAACCCACAGTAAACATTATCCTCAATGGTGAAAAATTGAAAGCATTTCCCTTAAAGTCATGAACAAGACAAGGGTGCCCACTTTCACCACTCCTATTCAACAGGGTTTTGGGAGTTTTGGCCGCACCAATCAGAGCAGAAAAAGAAATAAAAGGAATCCAAATTGGAAAAGAAGAAGTAAAACTCTCACTGTTTGCAGATGACATGATCCTCTACATAGAAAACTCTAAAGACTCCACCAGAAAATTGCTAGAGCTAATCAATGAATATAGTAAACTTTCAGGATATAAAAGCAACACACAGAAATCCCTTGCATTCCTATACACTAATAATGAGAAAATAGAGAATATAAGGAAACATTTCCATTCACCATTGCAACAAAAAGAATAAAATACTTAGGAGTATATATACATAAAGAAACTAAAGACCTATATATACAAAACTATAAAACACTGGTGAAAGAAATCAAAGAGGACACTAATAGATGGATAAATATACCATGTTCATGGATCAGAAGAATCAATATAGTGAATATGAGTATACTACCCAATGCCTTTTAATTCTTACTGTGGTCTCAGTCATCATAGCCTTTTGAAACTACTCATAAATTTGTCAACAAACTCTCTCACTGCTAAGGATAATGAACAGCTGTTACTCTGTAGCAAATTTTGATCTCCTGTAGCACTGTATATTGTTGATTAACAAGTTAATATTTCAATCCTTTTTTTCTTTGAAATTATGTACAATGTGTTCTTCATTGTAGAAAAATTTAAAAATATAAGAAATATGGAAAATTTTAATTTTATTATTGAAAACAGCTATTTTTAAGCATCATATATATTTACTTATGCTTTTTCTGTAAGGTTATATAAAAATATGATATATTGTGTTTGCATATATTTATATACGTCCAAGAGTGTATATATATATATATATATATATATATACTAGCATATAACTAGCATATATTGCTAGTAACGTAATGCTCAAAATGCTCCAAGCCAGGCTTTAGCAATATGTAAACTGTGAAATTCCTGACTTTCAAGCTGGTTTTAGAAAAGGCAGAGGAACCAGAGATCGAGTTGCCAACATCTGCTGGATCATGGAAAAAACAAGAGAGTTCCAGAAAAACATCTATTTCTGCTTTATTAACTATGCCAAAGCCTTTGACTGTGTGGCTCACAATAAACTGTGGAAAATGCTGAGAGAGATGAGACTATAAGACCACCTGATCTGCCTCTTAAGAAATCTGTATGCAGGTCAGGAAGCAACAGTTACAACTGCACATGGAACCCCAGACTGGTTCCAAATAGGAAAAGGAGTACATCTAGGCTGTATATTGTCACCCTGCTTATTTAACTTCTATGCAGAGTACATCATGAGAAACACTGGACTGGAAGGAACACAAGCTGGAATCAAGATTGCTGGGAGAAATATCAATAACCTCAGATATGCAGATGATACCACCCTTATGGCAGAAAGTGAAGAGGAACTAAAAAGCCTCTTGATGAAAGTGAAAGAGGAGAGTGAAAAAGTTGGCTTAAAGCTCAACATTCAGAAAACGAAGATCATAGCATCTGGTCCCATCACTTCATGGGAAATAGATGGGGAAACAGTGGAAACAGTGTCAGACTTTATTTTGGGGGGCTCCAAAATCACTGCAGATGGTGACTGCAGCCATGAAATTAAAAGACGCTTACTCCTTGGAAGAAAAGTTGTGACCAACCTAGATAGCATATTTAAAAGCAGAGACATTACTTTGCCAACTAAGGTCTGTCTAGTCAAGGCTATGGTTTTTCCTGTGATCATGTATGGATGTGAGAGTTGGACTGTGAAGAAGGCTGAGCGCCGAAGAATTGATGCTTTTGAACTCCGATGTTGGAGAAGCCTCTTGAGAGTCCCTTGGACTGCAAGGATATCCAACCAGTCCAGTTTGAAGGAGATTATCCCTGGGATTTCTTTGGAAGGAATGATGCTAAAGCTGAAACTCCAGTACTTTGGCCACCTCATGTGAAGAATTGACTCATTGGAAAAGACTCTGATGCTGGAAGGGATTGGGGGCTGGAGGACAAGGGGATGACAGAGGATGAGATGACTGGATGGCATCACTGACTCGGTGGATGTGAGTCTGAGTGAACTCTGGGAGTTAGTGATGGACAGGGAAGCCTGGCATACTGCGGTTCATGGCATCGCAAAGAGTCGCACACAACTGAGCAACTGAACTGAACTGAACTGAACTGAACTGAACTGAAGTCAGCACTGCAATAGAAGGTACTTTCACATGGAGAAAGTGAAGATAAAGTCTCTTTTTTCACTATCCCAGTGATATTGTCTCTGCCTCCCTGTAGCAATGGGTCAGTATAGTGCATACTCTAAATTCATGTCAGCATTCCTAGGATCGTAGAAAGCCTCAACAGCCGAGATAAACACCACAAAGGATTATTAGTTAGTATTGTGGAAGACTCCTTACTAAAATCCCTGTAAGTAATTGGATCATTAAACAACCATGTACATATCCATTGTAAAATTAGCCTTTAGTTGTTCATCTGGCACTAATTATTAATGACCAGGAGGCCACTCCTTAATATGCTGACACACTTCACCCTGAAACTGAGAGTGTGGTCCTTTATATTTGTTAAGTTTATTAATGCTCATTGAATGTCATTGCTATGACAATATTTTTTAAGAAATCAGATATGAGTATGAAAAAGAAGAAATGTTTTTTAAGGATCCTTACCTGAAAGCTGTAGAAATAGCAAAATGTGTTGCTAAAAGTTACCATTCCTTTTTCTTATTAGATCGCTATAATGCTAGTACAAAGTAGTGATATGGATGATACATTTATATTCATTATCCCTTCAAATTACTTCCTGAGAATTTTGAAGTTCTTACCTGAATTTAAAGAAATCCAAATCTGTCACTTATAGGAGAGAGAACTCACTATCCTTAGATCCATATTCAAAGCTTCAATTCTATGTTAACTATTTAGCAAATAAATTGCTACTTATTTGTTTTAAAGTAAAGTCAAATATTTGAAACAGACACAAAACACTTTTAATAACTTATTGTTTAACCACTTTTTAAATTAGAATTAGGATTTTGAGGTTTTGATTGCTTTAATAGAGTTTTATAATATCTGTGATAGTATAATAAAAAATAACATTGAATGAGAATGAAGAGGAGTCTGTCTACTATTTATTAATCACACTTATTTCTGAAATTCATGTTCCTTTTCTTTAAAATAGTTATATTGGGTTTAATGATCCCCAGAAATATTTATATAAATGGTTATCATAGTAATTGGAAAGTGTCCAGTTCCTCCTTTGCACCTGAACAAAGAGTGTTTTGGAGACTGATAAAGCTTTAGGAGATTAAGAAACAATTTTGGAATATACTTTAGTCTATCAATACTAGAAGATTTTGAAGAGCAAAAAATTGTTATATCCAGGCTTCACAGCTTGGGGCATGTTCATTTTGAGAGACCTATCATACAGCCAAGAGAAGAACATCATACAGGAATTGACATAAATTATCATGTAGGAATATTTTTTTATAATAGGCCCCTGTTGGTTATCTATTTTAATTTTAGTAGTTTGTATATGTCAATCTCTAACTTTCTACCCTTCCTTCACTGGTAACCACAAGTTCATTCTCTAAGTCTATGAGTCTGTTTTGGTTTTGTAAATAAGTTCATTTATATAATTTTTAAAGATTCCACATATAAGCAATATCATATGACATTTGTCTTTCTCTGGCTGACTTACTTCTGTTAGTGTGATAATCTCTAGGTCTATATATGGATCCATATAGGTCCGTATATGTTGCTGCAGATGGCATTTATTTAATTATTTTTAATGGCTGAATAATATTCCATTGTGTGTGTATATATGA
This sequence comes from Capra hircus, assembly GCF_001704415.2. Lineage (NCBI taxonomy): Eukaryota > Metazoa > Chordata > Mammalia > Artiodactyla > Bovidae > Capra > Capra hircus. The sequence continues at coordinate 6,705,528 of NC_030823.1, forward strand.
ACACCACATCTTTTTTTCCATTCATCAGTGGGCATTTAGGCATGCTTCTGTTGCTTCTGTATCTTGGCTATAGGAAACAGTGCTACAGTGAAATTTGGGTGCATGTGTCTTTTGAAACCATGCTTTTCTCCAGGAATATGTCCAGGAGTGGGATTGCAGGATCATAAGTTAGTTCTATTTTTAGTTTTTAAGAAACATCCATACTGTTCCCCTTAGTGGTTGCAACTTTTTACATTCCCATCCACAGTGTAGGAGGGTTCCTTTTTCTCCACACCCTCTTCAGTATTTATTGTTTGTGGGTTTTTTATGATGGTCATTCTAACCAGTATGAGATGAGACCTCACTGTAATTTTGATTTACACTTCTCTAGTAATTAGTGATGTTGAGCATCTATTCATGTGCCTCTTGGCTGTCTGTATGTCTTCTTTGGAGAAATGTCTTCTGCTCATCTTTTTTTTTAATTTTTAAATTTTTAAATTTTATTTTTTACTTTACAATACTGTATTGGTTTTTGCCATACATCATCTTTTAATTGGGTTGTTTGTTTTTGGATGTTGATCTGCATGAGATGTTTGTAAATTTTGGAGACTAATCCCTTCTCAAGAAGTGACTGTAAGAAAGAAGAAAAGTAAAGAAAGTGCTGAAATTTATGTTTAGCAATGAAAGCATTCAGAATATGAAAACAAGTTAAAACTAGATTTTCAAACAAATGAAATTGTTTATATATTGTTTATGTTCCATACCCTGTGCCAGTCTTAAGTGCTGTTACAAACATTTTCAGATTTGTCTTGTACAGTAATTCTTCCAAAGCCAGCATTGGGTTTTTTTTCTGTTTTTTTTTTTTTTTTTTTTTTACAGGAGACTGGTACTCAGAGCTTAAACATTTTGCCAAACAGAACATGTAAGATTAATAAGTGACAAATTCAGCAGATAATTAGAATAGATTAAGTTCTTATTAAATAACCACTAAAAGCTACCCTGATTATTCCACTTCAGAGAATAAAAATTAGAACCAATATGTTAACTATCTTGCTTGAGCTTTCACAGAAGAGAACTGGTGGAAACACAATTTCAATACTGTTGGCTAGACATGCAGAGACCAAGACAATAAATAATTTTTATCAATTGCTTCCTCTAAATGAGCAAGTTTTCACAATGTAGTATTGAGCTGGCCAAAAATTTCATTCAGGTTTTGGCCAACCCAATACTTCCCATTCTAGAATTTATGTATTTTCCATTATTCCAGATGTTTTCTTTTGTTTCTTGAAACTTAAGGAAGGATCAAAATCACCTGGAAAGTTTATCACATACAGATTCTTAGATCCTGTCCCCAGAAGTTCTGATTCAGTTCGTCTTAGTGGTGATTCACTTTGTCTTAGTGGTGATTCAGTAATTTCTATTTCTAACAAGCTCCCTGAAGATGCTGAGGATGACACCTCTGTTTTAGAAAATGTATTCTGAGAACCATTGTTCTACTGTACTGTATGGAACGTTTACATATAATATTGTGAATTGATACTTTTGAACTGTGGTGCTGGAGAACATTCTTGAGAGTCTCTTGGGCATCAAGGAGATCAAACCCAGTCAATCCTAAAGGAAATCAATGCTGAATATTAATTGGAAGGACTGATGCTGAATTTCCAATAGTTTGTCCACCTGATGTGAAGATCAGACTCATTGGAAAAGGCCATGATCCTGGGAAAGACTTAAGGCAGGAGGAGAAGAGGACGACAGAGGATGAGATGGTTGGATGGCATCACTGACTCAATGGTCATAAGTCTGAGCAAACTCAAACTATCCAGGAGATAGTGGAGGGCAGAGAAGCCTGGCAGTGCTGCAGTCCATGGGGTCACAAACATTCAGACATGACTTAGCAACTGAAAAACAACAAGCTTTTCTTTTAAACATTGCAAATATTTAACATAGCAATTGTCATAATTTCCTTCAGAGCCACTGTTTTGGCAGCATACAACCATTACAGATTTGTGATAATGTGATTTAAATTTAAGGATGTATTTAGTGCTTTTTGCCTTTCAAATGCAATTTGTTTACATATTGGGCAACACAGATTCTATCTCTGCCTAGAAACACAGAAGCCTCTATTTTCAGCCCTACTTCATAAGTGGAGACATTATGTTTCTCTTTTCCAAATAAATATTCACATTGATTTTCAGAACAATTTTTAAAGAAATTTTACTGTTTAATGTTCCTGCTTATCTTGATCATAGCTGTTTTTAAATTCTTCAGTTACACACATCACAAAATTTGTTAAAACAAAAGCCAACAGACAAATACTCACATAATTGTTTGTACCATATACTACGCACAAAACATTTTGTGTCTAACACTATTGCATACAAAACATAATAAAATGGGGTCCATTTGAAGATCTTGTTGTAGATGAATGAACTCACATTCATAATGAGGGGAACAGAATCTGGTCAATTTCCTATGCTAAAACCAGAGAAGCAACTTTAAACTCAAACACTGAGAAGAATTATGTTCAGAATATTGATTTTTTCCCCATATTTTATCCTTAAAATAGGTTTTATTGCCATGCCAATATGTAAATTATCTTCATCAAAATTATGACTTTAACCTTATGGAAACCACCAGCAGTATAACATTCCTGACTTCAGAAAAGTTCTGGCATATTTTAGCTGAATTTTGAAGAACTTAGCTTATGTAGGAAATAACTCTTGCCAGCAATGCACTGATTTTTTTTGCTATTATTGTTTTCCCTTACCTCTTTAATAATTCATTGCTTTCTTGTGCTATAACCTCGCCAAAAAAATCACTTGAGAATTTTAAGCATATATTTCCCCCATATCTATTCTTTTCTTTATGTTTAGACAAATTTTAACCTTAAAGTTTATTTAAAGAATATTTTGCTTACATTTATAAAAAAAGATATCAAACCCTTGAAACTGACATTATTTATGTTTTGCTTTGCTGTATTAGTCATATTCTTTGTTAACCTACCAGTGTTGTAGATGGCAGAAATGATAGTGTAATCCAACTGTATTGTATTTCTGAAACAAATATATCTTAGTGTAATTTAAAAATTATCTTACAAATACACAAAATTATAGCCCCATAATTAGCAAATATAAAGTTAGATAAATTCTGAATTTATTATAAAATTGTTATATAAAATGCAACTTCCTGGAATTTTAGTAATATTTATTTTTTATTGCTTCAGTTTAATTGTGTAAGCTTATACTTCATTTGAAAGAAAACACAAGTCAAGGCACAAAGTGCAGTCTGTGTTTTCTCAACTAGAGTTTGTTCACCTTCTTTCCCTTTTCTAATGGTACCAGGGTCTCCTTTATAAAACAGTTCCCTTTTCTTTTTTATTTCTAAAAATTTTGTATTGAAGTATATTTGATGTACAATTTTGTGTTAGTTTCAACAAGGTGATTCAGGTATATATATACATACATAGGGTGCATGTACATGTACGTATATCTATTCTTCTTCAGATCTTTTCAAATAGAGATTATTATGGAAAATTGAGTAGAGTTCTCTGAGCTATACAGCAGATCCTTGTTGGTTATCTATCTATATATAAACAGTAGTGTGTGTTCTGTGCTTAGTTGCTCAGTCGAGTCCAACTCTTGTGACCACATAGACTGTAGCCTCCCAGGCTCCTCTGTCCTGGAATTCTCAAGGCAAGAATACTGGAGTGGGCTGCCATTTCCTTCTCCAGGGGATCTTCCCAACTCAGGAATTCAACCTGGGTCTCTCGCACTGCAGGCAGACTCTTTACCAACTGAACTAGTGTGTAGATGTTAATCCCAATCTCCTAATTTATCCCTTCCCAGCAGCTGTCCCCTTTGGTAACCATAAATTTGTTTTCTATGTTTGTGAGTCTTGTTTCTGTATTGTAAGTACATTAATTTGTATCATTTTTTAGATTCCACATATAAATGATATCATGATATTTGTCTCCCTCTGTTTGACTTATTTTGCTTAGTATGATCACCTCTATCTAGGTCCATCTGTGATGCTGCACATGGCATTATTAATATTCCTATATATATATATATATATATATATATATATATATATATATACCACATCTTCTGTATCCATTTCTCTGTCAATGGACATTTAGGTAGCTTTCATGTCTTGATAATTATAAGTAAGGCTGCTGTGAATATTGCGCTGCAAGTATCTTTTCAAAGTATTGTTTTCTCCAGATATATGCCTAGGAATGAGATTGCTGGGTCACATGGTAGCTATGTTTTCGTTTTTTTACGTAACTTCCACACTATTCTCCATAGTTGGCTTCACTAAATTATATTTCCAAGTCTACTTTATATCACCACTGCCCTTGATTTTTTTTTTTAATCTGGAAGATGCCATGAAGAGCATATATTTTCCTCTAGCATCCATGAGTGATCCAATAACCAAATCCAAACTGATACTATACATCCCCACACAGGCCCTAAAGACTGGCTAGGTGTGACCAAGGTCAGTGCTAGAAATCTCAGGACACATTCTCTGAGGACATTCCTTATGGCACAGGATCAGCCAAAGCCAGTTTTCTCTCAGCAGGACAAAAGTGGAAACATGGCTGAGAGTAGGACTCGGTGATATTTAATGCCAATCATAGAAAACTTTGATTGAAATGTATCTACAGTGTAATCCACTTACTGCTTATATCAGTTAAAATTGTACTTTCTGTCGCTTTCAAACCGAAATGTACTGTTTTACATAAAATTTTTAGCAGGAAATAAGATCAGTAGGAAAACTGATAGGTCACTGTAGGATAAGCTGAGTCAAGGAGGCAGAACAGAGGAAGTGATGACATCTTGTGATAGGAGCTATGTCTGGATATCCTGTGCTTTTTCTACAATGATGAGGTGGTTACTGACATTGTGACCTGTTTTGTATTGGGACTCAGATTATTTACCTGAAATATGTAGCATTAAGAGCTTAGAGGAACAAAAATAGTAAGGGGCCTAATATGTATTGGGTATTTCATAAATTCACTGGTGATAATCAAAGAAAGAGATGAAATAAAGTAAGGGATTTGAAAGCTGAAAGGAAAGAAATTGCACATTTTCTAAGAATGGTCTTTTCTGTTTGTGTACTGAAGTTCAAAATGGACCAGTCATAATCTGGAGATTGAAACGTTTAGAAGAGTAAAATGATTTGCCCCACGTGGAGGTTTGCTTTACAGAAATATTGAGACTGGATTGAGTTGGTCGAAAGACTTCTTAATCAGGATAAGGCTATCTTCCCAGACCCTTCTCAGATACAGTGGGTTAAGTATTTAATGGGATTCATATGCATGGGGGGGCAGTGATGGAGTGGTAGTTATAGAAAGAAAAGATGAGAGATACTGATACCTTTGAAATGGCAGCTGATTTAGAGCTAGACCTACAATACAAATTGGGGCAACTGCACCAAAGTATGGGTTTTGCATTGCTTGTCTGGAAAGGGGGGGAATCTGGAGCTAGGGATTGGGAGAGGTACAGAGAGAAGGACACAGACGTACCAACATGTTAGTAAAATACTTAGCAACATTTCTGGATCTCCAGCACTCTAGTTAATGAAGTCAACCAAAAACAAATAAGCCCTGAAGCCCCCACCCCCACCCCACATATTTCAGGGTCATATGAGATGCCAGGAAAAATTCAGTCCTGGACAACAGCTTGGCCTTGCCCAACAGTGTAGGAAACCCACAGTCAGGCATCTGACAAGAATGAGTAACAAAGGTGCCTGTGAGTGTTTGCACCCCCTGGCTTCTGCAAAATGTCTACTGCAAGGTACAGTAAGTTGCCTGCATATGAACCTTCAAGTTGCAAACTTTCAAAGATGTGAATGTGCCAGAGAAAGGATGATGCTTGACTAGAGGAAGAAGAAATAGTTGAAGAACTGAAGAGGTTCACAATGCAGGAAATGGAAAGGGGATTTTCTTTATCTGAGGGGCACACTTGGTTGTTAAGGTACAGGACCAGAGCATAGAATGGTACATGAAGGTTGTAAGAACTGTTCAGAGAGCAATCTTCATTATTATGTCATCTATGAAGAGGTAAATTAAAAAAAAAAAAGTACTGCTACCCAGACATCATTGGATCATTTTTTCAAGAGGGGTAGATAGAATAGAATCCAGCAAGTAACCAAAACTTGTGCCATCAGTGTCAGGTGTGAGTGACATCACAGCTTGCCCTCTGTCTCCTGTCGCTGACAATCCTTCAGGTCTACCATCTCCCAACCCCTCTCCCTTCTCCAGTCAGCAACTCTTCTTGCCAGTTCACCTGATGCAACCCCTGCATGCCAGCTGTTGTACTGTACTACTGTACATTTCAAGGTACCCTATTATAAGATTAAATATGTTTTCCTTGTTTTTTTGTGATTGTCTTTTATCTATTAGTTGTGTGAAAAGTATTATAAACCTACTATAGTACAGTTCTGGAGAAGGAAATGGCAACCCACTGCAGTGTCCTTGCCTGGAGAATCCCAAGGATGGCAGAGTCTGGTGGGCTACCGTCTATGGGGTCGCACAGAGTTGGACACGACTGAAGCGACTTAGCAGCAGCAGCAGCAGCATAGTATAGTTCTATATAGCCAATTGTGTTAATTGGGTTGTTGTTGTTCAGCTGCTAAGTTGTGTATGACATTTTCCAACCCTGTAAACTGCAGCACACCAGACTTCCCTGTCCTTCACTGTCTCCCAAAGTCTGCTCAAACTCATGTCCATTGAGTTGATGATGCCACCCAACCATCTCTTCCTCTGTTGCTCCCTTCTCCTCCTACCCTCAATCTTTCCCAGCATCAGGGTCTTTTCCAGTGAATTGACTCTGCATCAGGTGGCCAAATTATCGGAGCTTCAGCTTCAGCTAGTTTGGGTACCTAGGCTTATTTTTCTGGACTTATGAACACATTGGACTTACGAGCAAGCTCTTAGAGCAGAACTTGTATGCAGGTAGAGGACTTACTGTACAGCAATGGAAGGCAACAGCTGGGAGAGAGCTTCTAGAAATTAAAACTTCCTATTACATGAGAAGGGTTGGGATTTCTTAATGCTTTTCTATACAGCAAGGTATGTAGGTGACCACTTTTTGTTTTCTAGCCTTTCCTTCTTCAAATAGAAAATGCAGTAACCTCTAAGCAGGGAGCCAGATATGGAGTTGATTGCAATTCTTTTCAAAGAAATTATAAAGGACTCAGTGTAAATAACAATGGAAAGAGAAAGCAGAAAAGGACTCTGAGATTCATTTGTATTTTTCAAAAATTATCAGCAGTCTCTAAAAGTACTAGGGGAAATAGGAATAATGAGATTCACAAAAGTTTCAGTTACCATACAACATTACAGAAGATAGATAAAGTTTAAAGATAAAGCAGAGACAATTATGGTTCAAAAAAAAAGCCATTTTGGTAAGAAAGTGACAGGAGCTGAGAGTATAAAGGTGGTATATGAAGAAGTGAAGGGTTTTAAAAGCTTAAGAAAGAGGAAGAAGGAAAGAGATGGGAATAAGGTATGAAATGGATAGAAATGATTATGAAGGTTAGCTATGCTGTCATTTGTTTAATTTCTTTGAAGAAGCCCAGATTATAATAAGGTTAAAAGTACTGTCTAGGGACTTCTGGCTGGCCCAGCAGTTGTTGTTTAGTTGCCAAGTTGTGTCAGAATCTTTTGTGTCCCCATGAAATGTAGCCCATCAGTCTTCTCTGTCCATGGGATTTATCTGGCAAGAATATTGGAATGGGTTTCCATTCCCTCCTCCAGGGGATGGTCCTGACCTAGGGATCAAACCTGTGTCTCTTGCATTGGCAGGTGAATTCTTTACCACTGAGCCACCAGGAAAGCTTTGGCCCATCAGTTAAGACTCTGAAATTCCAATGCAGGAGCTGTTTGTTCTGTCTCTCCCTGGGGAGTGAAGACCCCACATACCATGTGGCAAGGCCAAAAAATAAAAAAAAAGTAAAAAAAAAATAAAGGGAGTGAAAACTAAATAGAAAATTACATTAAAAAGCATTTTCTAAAGAGTTAACACGCTGAGAAGGAGTAGATAGCAGGCCATAGAAATTAAAATGTATTGATCTTATAAAACTTATCTGTTCTCTTGGTACCTATGTAGATACAGAAGCCATCTAAGTTCATGGCATGAAAATAAATTGTGATCCAGGAAGCAAATTCTCAAACAGTTTGTACTAGAATATTATAGGCTTGGTGCTTCTGAGATGGCTTAGTGGTAAAGAATCCATTTGCTGATGCAGGAGATGCAAGAGATGTGGGTTCTATTCCTGGGTTGGGAAGATACCCTCGAGTATGAAATCGCAACCCACCCCAGTAATCTTGCCTGGAAAGTTATATGAACAGAGGACTGGTGGTCTACAGTCAATGGGGTCACAAAGAATCATACATGAATGAGCAACAGAGTGCATGCACACACATGCGTGCACACACACACATTATAAGCTTAAGATATTATGCTGGTGAAGACAAATTGAAGATGCAAATGGTAACAAAAGGGTCTTGGTGACAGCACCAGACCACCTTGGACATTAGGGGCATGGGTTACAAGAAAATTAGCAAGCTTCCATACATGACATAGGAGAAACAGTGCCCTCAGAGAATCCAAATTTTGGCTCAGACAAGGAGGAAGCACAAAGTCTTAATAAAGATGGTACCTTTGATGAGGGTGGAGAAAGTTCTTTAAAATGGAACTAAAGTTAGGCAGAAAGATGGAAGCTTCTAGAAAGTTGGTATTGGAAGACAAGTTTGGAGAGAGAAAGCATAAATCATTTGTGTGTGCTTCTATGAAAGAATTTGATGAAAGAATTGTATTTAGGAATATGGTGCAAAGTAGCAAGAATGAGAGGTTCCAGTCAGACTCAGGCTGAAGAAACAACTATGAAAAACCTTAAAAATTATGGTTTGGGTTTTGAAGTGTTGAAACTTTCTGACAGTTCAGATATCTCAGCACTGTTAACCAGTGTGGTTCACTCACTAGTTGAATGGTCCTAGATGCATCTTTTAAGATCTGGGCATGGATTTTTTCACACGGTGCTCCAAATAACATCAACATCCTGCACTCAGACAGCAGAGCTGCTAATCCTGATGGTCAGTCCTGCCAGGCTGTGTAGCATTTCTAGCCATGGATCGGGAGACCCATTGGGAAGGCAGTGTCTGGGTAAAATGCCTCGTGTGTGTGTGTGTGTGTGTGTGTGTGTGTGTGTGTGTGTGTGTGCTCAGTCGCTCAGTTATGTCTGTTTCTTTGCAACTTCATGGACTGCCAGTCGCCTCTGTCCATGGTATTTCCCAGGCAAGAATGCTGGAGTGGGTTTCCATTTGCTTCTCCAGGGGATATTCCTGACCCAGGGATTGAACCTCAATCTTTGCATTGTAGGTGGTTTCTTTGCCACTGGGCCACTGAGATTCAAAAGATACTCTTGAATACAAGTTTCTAAATTGTTACATGCCTTTTCATCATTTTCCTGCACCTTTAAATGACTGTTTCTGACAATTTTGTTCAGCTTTTTGTTGTTGGTGGTGGTGTTACTTGTTTGGAAGAACACTTTGCTCTGCCCTCCTGGAATAACACCCCCCCCACCCCACCCCATTAACATAGCCCTTTGTTGCATCTTCATCAGGCAACTCTTTTGGTCAGGAATTCATTCCTGGTCAAAAGCTCTGGAGTTCTAGAAGATAACACATTTTGACAGTTAATTTCCAAAGGTTGATGGGATCAACTCACATCTTCTTTTATTAAATCCTCACCTCAGCAGGACTTTGACAATGTACTGACCTTATTCCACAGCCATTAATGACTTATGCAGCTGATACAAGTTAAGGCACTGATCGTGTTCATATAAAATCCCAGGGTTAACTCCTGACCACTTCTGCCCCATATTGTAGCCATTATTCACACACACACTCACTCACACACACACACACACACACACACACACAATTCATGACACTGCTTTGCCTTCAGGGGGACTTTACTGATTTATTGATTTTTAAAAATTTGTTATATATTTTAAAATGTTTATATTGGACTATAGTTGATTTACAATGTTGTATTAGGTTCAGTTATAGCAAAGTGATTTGGTTATACATACATCTATTCTTTTCAAATTATTTTTCCATTTAGGTTATTACAGAATATTGAACAAAATTCCTTGTTCTATACAGTAGATACTTCTTGGTTTTTAAATTTTTTGAAAAATTTTAATTTTTACTTTATTTTACTTTACAATACTGTATTGGTTTTGCCATACATTGACATGAATCCACCATGGGTGTACATGCGTTCCCAAACATGAACCCCCCTCCCACCTCCCTCCCCATAACATCTCTCTGGGTCTTCACCGTGCACCAGAGCCCCAAGCATGCTGTATCCTGCATCGGACATAGACTGACGATTCAATTCTTACATGATAGTATACAAGTTTCAATGCCATTCTCCCAAATCTTCCCACCCTCTCCCTCTCCCTCTGAGTCCAAAAGTCCGCTATACACATCTGTGTCTTTTTTGCTGTCTTGCATAAGAAGACATACGGATGGCTAACAAACACATGAAAAGATGCTCAACATCACTCATTATTAGAGAAATGCAAATCAAAACCACAATGAGGTACCACTTCACACCAGTCAAAATGTCTGCGGTCCAAAAATCTGCAAGCAATAAATGCCGGAAAGGGTGTGGAGAAAAGGGAACCCTCCTACACTGTTGGTGGGAATGCAAACTAGTACAGCCACTATGGAGAACAGTGTGGAGATTCCTTAAAAAATTGCAAATAAAATTTTTTTGTAAGTGCTATTAATTCCTCAGATTCTTACTCCTTTTTGTCTTCAACAATTTTGTTTTGTTTTGTTTTGTGGTAGGGGGTGGGTGTTGAATCGGTGAATTGCCAAGTAGAAGAAGCAGTAGGCTATACTACTAAATGTAAACTCTTCCTTACTTATTGAAAATACACTGAGTGAAATAATCAAATTTGCCTCCAACAATCAACAAAATTACCCATTTTCAAATTTTTCTCTAATCATCCAGAAGATATGAGCAAACATGCATTACCAATTAACTATGATGCAATCTGGAAAATATCCATACTGCATCCTTGGTCTTTCCTTGCTGGGTTTCCTGCTCCATATTTGAAACAACAGGCCACTAAGTGATGCTTGTGGAAATCATTTTACAGAAAGGGAGCTATTTTTCTCTTGAAACATCTTCATATTCTACTCAAGTAACTGCATAAATAAGCCTAACATTTTCCAGTGGACCATCTCCAGTGGGGTTTAGATGTATGGCTGCTGGATGATTAGCAGATTCTCTAGACGACTTATGGGAAATAATGACTTAAGGGAAGGAATATGCATATTTTAGTTCAGACAAAAGAGAGGTGGAACTCTTTTTAAAGATTGGTGTGTTTCTTTACAGTAGAACCAAGTGTCAGGGGAAAAGTGGAAATGGCATGCTGTTACATGTTAACAATTGGCTCTGTGGTGGTGGGGATGGTTCTCAAGCCCTGGTTTAACAGCGTAGGCAAATCTTTGTGATGTAAACACAAGCTAACAATGTAGTGTTCCTGGATTTGGAGTAGGAAAGTGATATACTCAATTGGTGTTCAAGAAAAAGTTTGAGCCAACTCTAGCACACCACTGCCAATGTCTCTCTCTCTCTCTCTCTCTCTCTCTCTATATATATATATATATATATATATATATATGTATATGTATATGTATATGTATATGTGTGTATATATGTATATATATAAAAATACATATTTATATCTCCTAATAAGCCCAGACAGACCAGAAGCATCATGTCAAGAGTATCCCATGGGTTAAGACTCTCATTATATTTCTCTGGTAGAAACTACCCAGCACAATTGATGAGCATGTTTGCAATTACTTACCCTTATGGCAAAAAGTGAAGAGGAACTAAAAAGCCTCTCAATGAAAGTGAAAGAGGACAGTGAAAAGATTGGCTTAAAGCTCAACATTCAGAAAACGAAGATCATGGCATCTGGTTCCATCACTTCATGGGAAATAGATAGGGAAATAGTGGAAACTGTGTCAGACCTTATTTTTTGGGTCTCCAAAATCACTGCAGATGGTGACTGCAGCCATGAAATTAAAAGATGCTTACTCCTTGGAAGAAAAGTTATGACCAACCTAGATAGCATGTTGAAAAGCATAGACATTACTTTGCCAACAAAGGTGCATCTAGTCAAGGCTATGGTTTTTCCAGTAGTCATATATGGATGTGAGAGTTGGACTGTGAAGAAAGCTAAGCGCCAAAGAATTGATGCTTTTGAACTGTGGTGTTGGAGAAGACTCTTGAGAGTCCCTTGGACTGCAAGGAGATCCAACCAGTCCATTCTAAAGGAGATCAGCTCTGGGTGTTCTTTGGAAAGAATGATGCTAAAGCTGCAACTCCAGTACTTTGGCTACCTCATGCAAAGAGCTGACTCATTGGAAAAGACTCTGATGCTGGGAGGGATTGGGGGCAGGAGGAGAAGTGAACGACAGAAGATGAGATGGCTGAATGGCATCACCGACTCAATGGATGTGAGTCTGAGTGAACTCCAGGAGTAGGTGATGGACAGGGAGGCCTGGCATGCTGCGATTCATGAGGTCACAAAGAGTCGGATACTACTGAGCGACTGAACTGAACTGAACTGATGACAAATAATTTTTTTGCGTTTTCCTTTCTCCTCAGTACTATCAAGGTAAGGAGGATAGGATATGCTCAAGCTGACATCCCTTTTCTTCTCATTTATAAATCTGTCTTTTCCTTTCAGACCTAGAGATAGATAAGTGTATATATATATACATTTTATACAGAATTTACATATATTTTTTAATCCTCAATAAAGACTTGCTTAAAGGGAGTTTTCTCTTTAAAATTGAGATGCCTATATTTCTGCATATATTGCTTGAATTGTTTTATTAATCTTTATTTTATTTTAGCCTCACAATTTTCTTATGAAATTCAATAGCTAATAGGAAACCAGAATTGTCTGTTTTTTTCAGTTTGTTTTTAACAGTTTGTTTTTAGTTGTGTTTATTTTCAATCAAATATTATAGATTGATATATTAAAGTACATTTGACAAAAAATGAAACACAAATTTAGTTCAAAAGATAAAGCAATAACATTTTTTACCAAAGGGAATTGCTACTGGATATGTAGAAATTATGGTTGTAGTGTGGAATTTTGCAATTTTTCATAACAGACACAAAGAGGAAGCTGATGTCAATTACTCAAGAGCAGAAGAAAGTAGTAATGAGCATTCTTGTAACTTTCCAAAAGTATCATTTAAAATACTGACAATTTATGTAAAAAACATAGTAATGATTTAAAAACTGTATTTAAAAAATAATTTGCATATTTCTAGTCATGTCATTAAGATTATGAGCTTCTTTTGAGAGCTATATTATATAATTATTTTTCTTGAAATTATTTCAAAGAATTCAGTGAGCATTTCACTGGCATATCAAAAGTAATTGTATTACAATAAAAAGAGAAAATATTTTTCTCTTGCTAATAGTGTATGAGGTATGATCTCTTCACTTTTGAGAAAAGTTTCATTCTGTATTCTGTGTCTCAGCTTTGATTCCTGTTTCAAAAACCGTTTTTTAATCAGGGTGACTGAAAATAGATTTTGTTATATTTATGATTCTTTCAATTTTTTCAGATTTACCAGAGCTTCAAGGAGCTTATAAACCATAAATTTTCTGGTTAGTCTTGGATTGGATTGAACATATTGTAATTTTAACATGAATTTTCAACAGTGTCAATTACTTTGGATACATTGGTTTAAGTACAGTATAAAATTAAAAGTAATTTTACCTATTTCTTCATACAGTGTACTGTCTACTATACTAATTTTTAGTATTGTTTTATTATATTTCCATTGGGTAATGCTTGATTAGTGTATGACCATGAGGATGGGAAGCTAAAAAAGATGGAGGAAAAGATTCGATCTGTGGAATTTAGAAATGCTGGAAAAATTACTGTGTGGAAAATGTTCAATAAAATCACAATGGCTCTGTTGGATAAAAAGATAGTAAATCAGATACTCAAGTTAGGATAGTCATTATAAGGCAACAGCTAAAAGGTGAGTGAACAGAGTGGGAAAAATGTGAAAATGTTCTTCAAAGGATTTGAGGTACCTAAAAATCGAATAAAAATGGTATGGAAATAGAAATGGTTCAGTTCAGCTCAGTTCAGTCACTCAGTTGTGTCTGACTCTTTGTGATCCCATGGGCTGGAGCACACCAGTCTTTCTTATACATCAGCAATTCCCAAGGCTTGTTCAAAATCTTGTCCACTGAGTTGGTGATGCCATCTAACCATTTCATCCTGGGCCCTCCCCTTCTCCTCCTGCCTTCAATATTTCCCAGCATCAGGGTCTTTTCCAATGAGAAAGTTCTTCTCATCAGATGGCTTAAGTATTGGAGCTTCAGCTTCAGCATCAGCCCTTCCAATGAATATTCAAGACAGATTTCTTTTAGGATTGACTGGTTTGATCTCCTTGTAGTCCCACAGACTCTAAAGAGTCTTCTCCAACACCACAGTTCAATCAATTCTTCATCACTCAGCTTTCTTTATGGTCCAACTCTCACATCCATATATGACTACTGGAAAAACAGAGATGGAAACTTCATATATAGTCATCTTAGTAATATAATGTTCTTTCTTTCTGTGTGTTTCACAGCTAAGAGCTATTTTTCCCTCAAAACAGCTCTCAATAAACGGATCATTTGAGAAGTAGGTTCAAGTAAGGATGACTTCACATGTATTTTACATGATACAATAAGCACTGACAAATGCTATACTATCCAGTATCTTAGATTAAATTTTACTGCCACCAGTATGGACACCATTTAAAATCTCCATCTCACGTATAAGTGTCCATCATATCAATATGAAAAGTTTTGCTAGTTATAATGAAAAATAAACCATTTGAAAATTATCAAGGTGATGTAATGCAGTCATGCAAGTTAAATTCTACATGAATGGTGCTGCTGGATTTGGAGAGTGTACAAATCTACTGTGTTTAATTTTGCAAAGTGAAAGTGGAGTTATGTTAAGTGGATTGTAAATATCATGTAACAGTTGGTATAAATGCAAAAGTGTTTTTCATTCTTTTTCCTTTGTTTTCATTTGAGAAGATTTTTAAATTGTGTGTGTGTGAAAAAGTGTATTAATTAGTACAGACTTTATATACAAGGCTTATTGGTCTTGAGCTTATCATTTAAAACCATTCCTATGATGTGTTTATGGAAAGAGAAAATTTAATATATTTTCATTAAATGACCAGTGTGTACAAATATCAGTACCATTCACTTACAATCGAATTGTACGAGTTTTATGATAAAGGGTTTTCCTTGTGGCTCAGCTGGTAAAGAATCTGCTTGCAATGCGAAGGACCTGGGTTTGATCCCTGGGTTGGGCAGATCCCCTGGAGAAGGGAAAGGCTACCAACTCTAGCATTCTGGCCTGGAGAATTCCATGGACTGTATAGTCCATGGGGTTGCAAAGAGTCGGACATGGCTGAGTGACTTTCACTCATTCATGGTAAAATGTGGGTATTTTAGGCAGTTTAATAAAAGAGAATATGAACTTAGAGATCTATTAATCTCATTGCACATAGAATATTATAGAAGTGGGATTTTCCATTCTTTAAAAAGTTTCACTGGTTTTCACCTATAGTTGCCTACATCTATTATAATATCAAGCTGTTCAAATGAGAGTTAAAACACTTTTCTGTCTCTCCCGCTTTATGAAGCTAAGCTTCTGAATGAAAAGGGTATGTGTTTTAATGGAATTATCCTATGGGGCACATCAAGTCATTTTATACAATGACATGCTAAGAAAGGCAAATTATGATATGTGACTTACTCTAACGCAATGTCATCATTTCATTTGCTTTCCATTAGTCAGAAAAAAAGACATATCAACTACATAGAAATCTTTTTATTGTACTCCATGGCGGGTTTGAAGTATATGAGAATTCTGGTGAAACACAGTAGACCATGAAGTTTATGAAGAAAATGGATGTTTAAAAATATTTTACGTTAAAATATCTAGCAAGAATTTCAAAACATTCTCAAAGGACATTTAAAAAACTTTAACAGCAAATTCTTTATAAAATAGACTTTGAGAGATAAATGTTGGTTTAGAATTTTCATCCGTACTTTTAAAAAAAATTTATTTATTTTAATTGGAGGCTAATTACTTTAAATATTGTAGTGGGTTTTGCCATACATTGCTGTGAAAGTGCTGTACTCAATATGCCAGCAAATTTGGAAAACTCAGCAGTGGCCACAGGACTGGAAAAGATCAGTTTTCATTCCAATCCCAAAGAAAGGCAATGCCAAAAAATGCTCAAACTACAACACTCATCTCACATGTTAGTAAAGTAATGCTCAAAATTCTCCAATACAGGCTTCAGAAATATGTGAACAGTGAACTTCCAGATGTTCAAGCTGGGTTTAGAAAAGGCAGAGTAACCAGAGATCAAATTGACAACCTCCTCTGGATCATGAAAAAAGCAAGAGAGTTCCAGAAAAACATCTATTTCTGCTTTATTGACTATGCCAAAACCTTTGACTCTGTGGATCACAATAAACTGTGGGAAATTCTGAAAGAGATGGGAATACCAGACCACCTGACCTGCCTCTTGAGAAACCTATATGCAGGTCAGGAAGCAACAGTTAGAACTGGACATGGAACAACAGACTGGTTCCAAATAGGAAAAGGAGTACGTCAAGGCTGTATATTGTCACTCTACTTATTTAACTTCTATGCAGAGTACATCATGAGAAACGCTGGGCTGGAAGAAGCACAAGCTGAAATCAAGATTGCCAGGAGAAATATCAATAACCTCAGATATGCAGATAACACCACCCTTATGGCAGAAAGTGAAGAGGAATTAAAAAGCCTCTTGATGAAAGTGAAAGGGGAGAGTGAAAAAGTTGGCTTAAAACTCAACATTCAGAAAACAAAGATCATGGCATCCAGTCCCATCACTTCATGGGAAATAGATGGGGAAACAGTGGAAACTGTGTCAGATTTTTTTTGTGGGCGGGGGGGGGGGGTTCCCAAATCACTGCAGATGGTGACTGCAGCCATGAAACTAAAAAATGCTTACTCCTTGGAAGGAAAGTTATGACCAACCTAGATAGCATATTCAAAGCAGAGACATTACTTTGCCAACAAAGGTCCGCCTAGTCAAGGCTATGACTTTTCCAGTGGTCATGTATGGATGTGAGAGTTGGACTGTGAAGAAAGCTGAGCACCAAAGAATTGATGCTTTTGAACTGTGGTGTTGGAGAAGACTCTTGGGTCCCTTGGACTGCAAGGAGATCCAACCAGTCCATTCTGAAGGAGATCAGCCCTGGGATTTCTTTGGATGGAATGATGCTGAAGCAGAAACTCCAGTACTTTAGCCACCTCATGAGAAGAATTGACTCATTGGAAAACACTCTGATGCTGGGAGGGATTGCGGGCAGGAGGAGAAGGAGACGACAGAGGATGAGATGGCTGGATGTCATCACTGACTTGATGAACGTGAGTTTGAGTGAACTCCGGGAGTTGGTGATGCACAGGGAGGCCTGACGTGCTGTGATTCATGGAGTCGCAAAGAGTCAGACATGACTGAGTGACTGAACTGAACTGAACTGAACTGAACTACAGAGGCATGGGTCAACACTGGCCAGTCACAGGGACAGGGGCTCTGGCTACAACAAACCTGGTTCACACAGAGTTACCTACCATGTAGCTGCCAAACAGAAGACCCACAAACTGGAGAACAATGATACCAAAGAAATTCTCACACAGCTAAGAAAGTTCTAGGACCCATAACAGATTTCTCAACATGGGGATCCAGCAGAGACTGAGAACCCCCTGGGAATTTGACTTTGGAGGTCAGTGGGATTTGATTGCAGAACTTCCACAGGACTGGCGAATCAGACTCTTGGAGGACACATGAAAATAAACCTTGTGCCCACCAGGAGCCAGGAGAAAGCAGTGTCCCCACAAGAGACTGTATCAGACTTGCCTTTGAGTGTCCAGGAGTCTCCATGAGAGGTGTGGGTCTACAGTTTGGTCTCAGGCCAAACAACAGGGAGGGAACACAGTCCCACCCATCAACCAAAAATTGGATTAAAGATTTACTGATTATCGCCCTGGCCATCAGAACAAGGCAGACCCAGTTTCCCTCACAGTCAGTCTCTCCCATCAGGAAGGTTCCATAAGCCTCTTATCCTTATTTGTCTGAGGGAAGATAGAATGAAAGCCACAATCACAGAAAACTAACCCAACTGATCTTATGGACAGTAGCTTTGTCTAGCTAAATGAAACTATGAGCCATGTCCTCTAGAGCCACCCAGGACAGACATGTAATGGTGCAGAATTCTGACAAAACATTGTCCACTGGAGAAGGGAATGGAAAACCGCTTCAATATTCTTGCCATGAGAACCCCATGAAGAGTATGAAAAAGCAAAAAGACATGACCCTGAAAGATGAACTCCCCCAGCTCAGTAGGTGCTCAATATGCTACCAGAGAAGAGTGGAGAAATAACTCAAGAAAGAATGAAGAGATTGAGCCAAAAGGAAAACAATGCCTGGTAGTGGATGTGACTGGTGATGGAGATAAATTCTGGTGCTATAAAGAACAATATTGCTTAGGAATGTTAGGCCCATGAATCAAGGTAAGTTAGAACTGGTCAAATGGGAGATGGCAGGAATGAACATCAACATTTTAAGAATCAGTGAGTTAGAATGGACTGGAATGTGTAAATTTAACAGATGAGCATTATATCTACTACTGTGCACAAGAATCCCTTAGAAGAAATGGAGTAGCCCTCATAGTCAACAAAAGAGTCCACAATGCAGTACTTGGGTGCAGTCTCAAAAATCACAGAATGATCTCTGTTCATGTCCGAGGCAAACCATACAATATCACAGTAATGAAAATCTATGCCCCCAGCACTAAATCCAAAGAAGGTAAAGTTGAATGGTTCTATGATGACCTACAAGATCTTGTAAACACACACACATAGGTATCCCTTTCATCATAGGGGACTGAAATGAGAAAGTAGGAAGTCAAGAGATACCTGGAAAACAGGTAACTTTGGCCTTGGAGTACAAAATAAAGCAGAGCAAAGGCTAACAAAGTATTGCCAAGAGAACTCTCTGGTCATAGCAAACACCTTCTTCCAACAACACAAGAGAAGACTCTACATGTGAACATCACCAGACAATCAAAACCAAAATCAGATTGATTATATATTTTGCAGACAAAGATGGAGAAGCTCTATGCAGTCAGCAAAAACAAGACTGGGAGCTGGCTGTGGCTCAGATCATGAACTTCTTATTACAAAATTCAGACTTAAATTGAAGAAAGTAGGGAAAACCACTAGACCATTCAGTTATGACCTAAATCAAATCCCTTACTATTATAGAGTAAAAATGACAAATAGATTCATCAGATTAGATTTGATAGAGTGCCTGAAAAACTATAGACAGTTTTGGGACAAAACAGTACAGGTTTGTACTGTACAGTACAGGAGGTAGTGATCAAGACAATCCCCAAGAAAAAGAAATGCAAAAAGTCAAAATGATTGTCTTAGGAGGCCTTACGAATAGCGAGAAAAGAAGAGAAGCAAAAGACAAATGAGAAAAGGAAAGACATACCTCTCTGACTGCACAGTTCCAAAGAGAAACATGGAGAGATAAAAAAGCCTTCTTGGGTGATCAGTGCAAGCCAATAGAGGAAAACAATAGAATGGGGAAGACTTGAGATCTCCTCAAGAAAATTAGAGATAACCAGTGGAACATTTCATGCAAAGATGGGCACAAAAAAGGACAGAAATTTATGGACCACAGAAGCAGAATATATTAAGAAAGGGTGGAAAGAATACAGAAGAACTATACAAAAAAGCTCCTAATGACCCAGATAAGCACAGTGGTGTGATCACTCACATAGAGCCAGACATCCTGGAGTCCAAAGTTAAGTGGGCCTTAGGAAGCATCACTATGAGCAAAGCTACTGGAGGTGATAGAATTCCGGCTAAGCTATTTCACATCCTAAAAGATGGTGCTGTGAAAGTGCTACACTCTATATGCCAGCGAATTTGGAAAATGCAGCAGTGGCCACAGGACTGGAAAATGTCAGGTTTCATTCCAATCCTAAAGAAGTGCAATGCCAAAGAATGTTTAAACTACTGCAGAATTGCCCTCATTTCACAAGCTAGCAAAGTAATGCTCAAAATTCTCCAAGTGAGGCTTTAACAGTATGTGAACTGAGAACTTCCAGATGTTTAAGCTGGATTTAGAAAAGGCAGAGGAACCAGAGATCAAATTGCCAAGATGTGCGGGATCATGGAAAAAGCAAGAGAGTTCCAGAAAGACATCTACTTCTGCTTCATTGACTACACCAAAGCCTTTGACTGTGTGGATCACACAAACTGTGAAAATTATGAAAGAGATGGGAACACCAGACCACCTTACCTGCCTTCTGGGAAATCTGAATGCTGGTCATGAAGCAACAGTTAGAACAAGACATGGACTGGTTCTAAACTGGGAAATATTGGTTCTAAACTGGTTCATATTGTCATCCTGTTTATCTAACATATATGCAGAGTACATCATGAGAAATGCTGGGCTGGATGAAGCACAAGCTGGAATCAAGACTGTCAGGAGAAATATCAATAACCTCAGTTATGCAGAAAGTGAAGAAGAACTAAAGAGCCTCTTGATTAAAGTGAAAGAGGAGAGTGAAAAAGTTGGCTTAAAACTCAACATTCAGAAAACTAAGATCATGGCATCCGGTCCCATAACTTCATGGCAAATAGATTGGGGAAACAATGGAAAGAGTGAGAGGCTTTATTTTCTTGGGCTCCAAAATCACTACAGATGGTGACTACAGCCATAAAATGAAAAGGTGCTTGCTTTTTGGAAGAAAAACTATGACCCACCTAGGCAGCATATTAAAAGGCAGAGATATTACTTTGCTGACAAATATCCATCTAGTCAAAACTATGGTTTTTCCAGTAGTCATGTATGGAGGTAACAGTTTGACCATAAAGAAAGCTAAGTGCCATGTTTTTGAACTGTGGTGTTGGAGAAGACTCTTGAGAGTCCTTTGGACTGCAAGGAGATCAAACCAGTTCAGTTCAGTTCAGTTAAGTCGCTCAGTCGTGTTCAACCAGTTCACCCTAAAGGATATCAGTCCTGAATATTCATTGGAAGGACTGATGCTGAAGCTGAAGCTCTAATACTTAGGCCACCTGATGTGAAGAACTGCCTCATTTGAAAATACCTTGATATTGGGAAAGACTGAAGGCATGAGGAGAAGGGGACAACAGAATCTGAGATGGTTGAATGGCTTTTGAGCATGTTCCAGGAGTTAGTGATGGACAGGGAGTTGGTGTCATACTGCATGGGTTTGCAAACAGTCGGACATGACTGAATGACTGAATTGAACTGACTGACCCTCTGTTTTTACACTATGTATTTTAATGTTATTTACACTACATTTTTATTTCCACTAATTCTTCCACCTTTATTTGTCCTCCATTGATCCTCTTCACATGTCTACACTCTTTGCATCAATTTAGATAAGCTGCAAACTTCAGCTCTTTCATCAAATGAGGTGGCTCATTCAGATTCTCAGAATTCATTCTGAATGTACAGGAAGTAATGCAGAAGCCTGCATAAAGATGAAATTAAAATATAAGAAATACATAGCACACTTCTTTTACATTCATTTGTTGATGGACATTTAAGTTGCTTCCATGTCTTGGCTATTGTAAATAGTGCTGCCGTGACCATTGGAGTTGTACTTTTTTTCCCCCTCGATATGTACCTAAGAATGGGGTTGCAGAACCATTTGTTGTTGTTCAGTAACTAAGTCGTGCCCAACCCTTTGTGACCCTATGTAACACACCAGGCATCCCTGTCCCTCACTATTTCCCAGAGTTTGCCCAAGTTTATGTCCATTGAATTAGTGATGCTATCCAACCATATCATCCTCTGCCACCATCTTCTCCTTTTGCCTTCAGTCTTTCCCAGCATCAAAATCTTTTCCAATGAGTTGGCCCTTCTCATCAGATGGCCAAAGTGTTAGAGCTTCAGCTTTATTATCAGCCCTTCCAATGAATATTAAGGGTTGATTTCCTTTGAAACTGACTGGTTTGATCTCATTGCTATCCAAGGTGCTCTCAAGAGTCTTCTCCAGCACCACAATTTGAAAGCATCAATTCTTGGGCACTCAGTCTTCTTTATGGTCCAACTCTCACATCTGTACATGACTACTGGAAAAACCATAGTTTTAACTCCATGGACCTTTGTTGGCAAAATGATGTGTCTGCTTTTTAACACTCTGTCTAGCTTTCCTTTAATATGCTTTCCTTCCAAGGAGTGAGCGTCTTTTTATTTCATGGCTATAGTCACCTTGTGCACTGATTTTGGAGCCCAAGAAAATAACATCTACCACCATTCACATTTTATCCTCATCTATTTGCCATGAAATGTTGGGATCAGATGCCATGGTCTTGGTTTTTTGAATGTTGAGTTTTAGGCTAGCCTTTTCACTCTCCTCTTTCACCTTCATTAAGAGACTCTTCATTTTCTGCCATTAGGGTGGTATCTTCTGTATATCTGAGGTTGTTGACATTTCTCCCATAATCTTGACTCTATTTTAGCTTTTTAAGGAACCTCCATACTGTTCCCCATAGTGGCTTCAGCATTTTACATACTCACCCGACAGTATAGGAGGGTTCCTTTTACTCCATATCCTCTCCAGCATTTATTATTTGTACATTTTTAATGGCCACTCTAACCGGTGTGAGGTCATATCTCATTGTAGTTTTTGATTTGCAGTTCTCAAATAATTAACAGTGTTGAGCACCTTTTCTTGTGCCTTTTGGCCATCTGTATATCTTCTTTGCAGAAATGTTTATTTAAGACTTCTGTCCATGATTTTATTGGGTTGTTTGGGTTTTCGTTTTCTGATATTCAGATATAGATGCTGTTTATAAACTTTAGGCATTAATCTCTTGTCAGCTGAATCATTTCCAAAAATTTTCTCCCATTCTGTGGGTTTTATTTTCATCTTTTTAAAAAAATTTCCTTTGCTATGCAGAAGCTTTTAAGTTTACTTTGGTCTCATATGATTAATTTTTTATTTCCATTACTCAAGGAAATGGATCTAAAAAGATATTGCTGAAATTTATGTCAGTGTTCTGCTGTGTTTCTCCCTAAAAATTTTATAACCTGGATTATATTTAGGTATTTAATCCATTTTAAGTTTATTTCTGTGTGAGGTGTTAAAGAGTACTCTAATTTTATTGTCTTCCATGTAGCTATTCAGTTTTTCCAGAACCATTTATTAAAGTGGTCTCTCCATTGTATGTTCTTACCTCCTTTGTCATAGTTTATTGACCATAGTTCTGGGTATCTTTTCTTTTTATTCCTTCTGGGTTTTTTTTATTCTGTTCCATTGATCTATATGTCTATTTTTGTACCAGTACCATACTATTTTTTTTCAACTACTGTACCTTTGTAGTATAGGAAGCCTGATCCCTCCAGCTCCAATTTTCTTTAAGATTGTTGTGACTATTCAGGGTCTTTTATGTTTTCATAGGAATTTAAATATTTTTATTTCCTTGAAAAATGCCATTGGCAATTTGATAGGGTTGCATTCAATCTGTAGTTTACCTTTGGGGGTATAGTCATTTTCATGGTATTGCTTTTTTCAATCCAAGAACATTTCATATCTTTCCACTGTTTGTGTCATCTTTGATTTCTTTCATCAGTGTATTATAGTTTTCAGAACAGAATTCTCTTATCTCCTTGAAAGTTAAAGTCACTCAGTCGTGTCCAACTCTTTGTGACCCTATGGACTATACAAGGACTATATGTGGATGGCATCATCGACTTGATAGACATGAATTTGAGCAAGCTCTGGAAGTTGGTGATAGACAGGGAAGCCTAGCATGCTGCAGTCCAAGGGGTCTCAAAGAGTTGGGCATGACTGGGCAACTGAAATGAACTTGACTATATGGTCCATGGAATTCTCTAGGCCAGAATACTGGAGCAGGTAGCCGTTCCCTTCTCCAGGAGATCTTCCAAATCCAGGGATTGAACCAAGGTCTTCAGCATTGCAGGTAGATTCTTTACCAGCTGAGCCACAAGGGAAGCCCAAGAAATACTGGAGTGGCTAGCCTATCCCTTCTCCAGTGGATCGTCCCAGTCCAGGGATTGAACCAGGGTCTCCTGTATTGCAGGTGGATTCTTTACCAACCAAGCTATCTGGGAAGCCCTTTTGTCTCCTAAAGTAGCTTTGTTCCCTTATTTTTTATTCTCTTTGTTGTGATAGTAAATGGAGTTGTTTCCTTACACCATGATCAACTGGGATTTATCCAGTGATGAAAGAATTTTTCAATATCTTCAAATTAATCATTCAAAAAACCTCTCCAGAAAGTGGGCATAAAAGAAACATACTTCAACACAATAAAGGCAATATATGACAAACTTACAGCTAACATCATACTCAATGGTGAAAAGCTGAAAGTATTACCTCTAAGATTAGGAAGAAGGCAAGGATGGTCTACTATCACCACTTTAGTTAACATAGTTTTAAAAGTCCTAGCAGAGGGATGGGATGGGGAGGGATGTGGTAGGGGGTTTCAGGATGGGGAACACATGTGCACCCATGGCTGACTCATGTCAATGTATGACAAAATACTACCGTATTGTAAAGTAATTTGCCTCCAATTAAAATAAATAAATTAAATTAAAAATAAATAAATAAAAGTCCTAGCATAGCAATCGGTGAAGAAAAAGAAACAAAAGGAATTCAAACTGGAAAATTAAGAAGTAAAATGTCACTGTTTGTAAATGACATGATATTGTATATAGAAAAGCCAAAGAAATTATACTAGAAACTACTAGAGCTTATCAATAAACTCAGTAAAGTTTAAACGGAATTTGACTCTAAAGGTCAGTGGGATTTGATTACAAAACTTCCACAGGACTTGGGAAACAAACTCTTGGAAGGCACAAACAAAACATTGTGTGCACCAGGAGCCAGGAGAAAGGAGCAGTGATCCCATAAGAGACAGAGACCGCCTTGCCTATGAGTGTTTAAGAGCACCTGGTGGAGGCATGGGTTGACACTGGCCTGCCACAGGGTCAGATGCACTGCATACAACAGTGCTGGCCTAAGTCCTTTTGAAGGAGGTCGCTATGTTGATGGACAGGGAAGTCTAGTGTGCTACAGTCAATGGCTTGCAAAGTGTCGGGCACGACTGAGTAACTGAACTGACCAAATGCTGGCCTCATAGAATGAGTTAGTAAATATGCTCTCTGCTTCTGTCTTCTGAAAATTTTATAGACTTAATTTTTTTTAAATAAATGTTCTGCAGATTTCACCAATCACCTATTTGATCCTGGTGTTTTCTGATTTGGAAAGTTAATAATTATTGATTCAATTCTTTTAATAGCCAAAGGACTATTCATGTTGTATATTTCATCTTGTATGAGTTTTGGTAAATTTTATCTTCCAATTAATTGGTCTTTGTCATCTACTTTATCAAATTTTGGAACACAGAATTATTAATAGTATTTATTTATTATCCTTTCACTATCTATAGTATCTGTAGTGATTTCCCCAAATGTACAAATTTTCACCATTAAGTATGACGTTATCATAGACTTTTAAGACAAATATCAAACTAAGATAGTTCCATTTACTATCTCTTCATCTGTTTTCTCTAAAAATTGTATAAAATTAGTGTTGATTCTTTTAAATTCTTTGGTAGAGTTTCAAGTGAAACCATAAGGCACGGATATTTCTTTTGGGGAATTTTAAAATTACAAATGCAATTTTCTTAATAATTATAGGACCAAACAAATGATCCCTTTCATACAGGGATATGTGAGTTAGTGGTGAACATAAACCATTTTAACTAAGTTGCTGAATTTATGTGTATAGAGATGTTTGTTGCATTTCCTTATTATTCTTTTAATTTCTACAGACTACAATGATAAATCCTGTTTCCTTCTTAACATAGGTACTGTCTTTTTTCACTTTTTTCTTTAGTTTACCAGTTTTGCTAGAGATTTGTCAATTTAATCTTCTTAAAGAACCAGAATATTGTTTTTCTCCTATTGCTTTACTCTTTTAAATAATTTGTTCCTGTTGTCATCTTTCTAGTTGCTATTTATGCTCCTTTGGGTTTATTTTGTTCTTTTTCTAGTTTATTGAGGAATTGAGCTGAGAATAATGATTTTAAACTTTTATTTTTAATGTAACTACATAATGTGGTCCACTGGAGAAGGGAATGGCAAACCACTTCAGTATTTTTGCCTTGAGAACCCCATGAACAGTGTGAAAAGGCAAAATGATAGGATACTGAAAGAGGAACTCCCTAGGTCTGTAGGTGCCCAATATGCTACTGGAGATCAGTGGAGAAATAACTCCAGAAAGAATGAAGGTTTTTAATTTTAATTAGATACCATTTGTTTATTTTTGCTTTTATTTCCAGAATTCTGGGAGGTGGATCATAGAGGATCCTGCTGTGATTTATGTCTGAGAGTGTTTTGCCTATGTTCTCCTCTAGAAGTTTTATAGTTTCTGGTCTTACATTTAGATCTTTAATCCATTTTGAGTTTATTTTTGTGTGCAGTGTTAGAAAGTGATCTAGTTTCATTCTTTTACAAGTGGTTAACCAGTTTTCCCAGCACCACTTGTTAAAGAGATTGTCTTTGCTCCATTGTATATTCTTGCCTCCTTTGTCAAAGATAAGGTGTCCATATGTGTGTGGATTTATCTCTGGGCTTTCTATTTTGTTCCATTGATCTATATGTCTGTCTTTGTGCCAGTACCATACTGTCTTGATGACTGTGGCTTTGTAGTAGAGCCTGAAGTCGGGCAAGTTGATTCCTCCAGTTCCATTCTTATTTCTCAAGATTGCTTTGGCTACTTGAGGTTTTTTGTATTTCCATACAAATCTTGAAATTATTTGTTCTAGTTCTGTGAAAAATATGGCTGGTAGCTTGATAGGGATTGCATTGAATTTGTAAATTGCTTTGGGTAGTATACTCATTTGCACTATATTGATTCTTCCGATCCATGAACATGGTATATTTCTCCATCTATTAGTGTCCTCTTTGATTTCTTTCATCAGTGTTTTATAGTTTTCTATATATAGGTCTTTAGTTTCTTTAGGTAGATATATTCCTAAGTATTTTATTCTTTTCGTTGCAATGGTGAATGGAATTGTTTCCTTAATTTCTTTTTCTACTTTCTCATTATTAGTGTATAGGAATGCAAGGGATTTCTGTGTGTTGATTTTATATCCTGCAACTTTACTATATTCATTGATGAGCTCTAGTAATTTTCTGGTGGAGTCTTTAGGGTTTTCCATGTAGAGGATCATGTCATCTGCAAACAGTGAGAGTTTTACTTCTTCTTTTCCAATTTGGATTCCTTTGATTTCTTTTTCTGCTCTGATTGCTGTGGACAAAACTTCCAGAACTATGTTAAATTGTAGCGGTAAAAGTGGGCACCCTTGTCTTGTTCCTGACTTTAGGGGAAATGCTTTCAATTTTTCACCATTGAGGATAATGTTTGCTGCGGGTTTGTCATATATAGCTTTTATTATGTTGAGGTATGTTCCTTCTATTCCTGCTTTCTGGAGAGTTTATATCATAAACGGATGTTGAATTTTGTCAAAGGCCTTCTCTGCATCTATTGAGATAATCATATGGTTTTTATTTTTCAATTTGTTAATGTGGTGAATTACATTGATTGATTTGCGGATATTGAAGAATCCTTGCATCCCTGGGATAAAGCCCACTTGGTCATGGTGCATGATCTTTTTAATGTGTTGTTGGATTCTGATTGCTAGAATTTTGTTGAGGATTTTTGCATCTATGTTCATCAGTGATATTGGCCTGTAGTTTTCTTTTTTTGTGACATCTTTGTCAGGTTTTGGTATTAGGGTGATGGTGGCCTCATAGAATGAGTTTGGAAGTTTACCTTCCTCTGCAATTTTCTGGAAGAGTTTGAGGAGGATAGGTGTTAGCTCTTCTCGAAATTTTTGGTAGAATTCAGCTGTGAAGCCGTCTGGACCTGGGCTTTTGTTTGCTGGAAGATTTCTGATTACAGTTTCAATTTCCATAGTTGTGATGGGTCTGTTAAGATTTTCTATTTCTTCCGAGGAAACCAGAATTGAAAGAGACACATGTACCCCAATGTTCATCGCAGCACTGCTTATAATAGCCAGGACATGGAAACAACCTAGATGTCCATCAGCAGATGAATGAATAAGAAAGCTGTGGTACATATACACAATGGAGTATTACTCAGCTGTTATAAAGAATTCATTTGAATCAGTTCTGATGAGATGGATGAAACTGGAGCTGATTATACAGAGTGAAGTAAGCCAGAATGAAAAACACCAATACAGTATACTAACACATATATATGGAATTTAGAAAGATGGCAATGACGACCCTGTATGCAAGACAGCAAAAAAGACACAGATGTGCGTAACGGACTTTTGGACTCAGAGGGAGAGGGAGAGGGTGTGATGATTTGGGAGAATGGCATTGTAACATGTATACTATCATGTAAGAATCGAATTGCCAGTCTATGTCCGATGCAGGATACAACATGCTTGAGGTGGGTCAAGGTGATGACCCAAGGAGATGTTATGGGGAGGGAAGTGGGAGGGGAGTACATGTTGGGGAACGCATGTACTCCCGTGGTGGATTCATGTCAATGTATGGCAAAATCAATACAGTATTGTAAAGTAAAATAAAGTAAAAATAAATATTTAAAAAAAAAAAAAGAATGAAGGGATGGAGCCAAAGCAAAAACAACAACAACAACAACAACAACAACCCAGCTGTGGATATGACTGATGATAGAAGCAAGATCTGATGCTGTACAGACCAATATTGCATAGGAACCTGGAATGTCAGCACCATGAATCAAGGAAAATCGGAAGTGGTCAAATAGGATATGGCAAGGGTGAACATTGACATTCTAGGAATCAGCAAACTAAAATGGACTGGAATGGGTGAATTTAACTCAGATGACCATTATGTCTACTACCGTGGGCAGAAATCTCTCAGAAGAAATGGAGTAGCCATAATGGTCAACAAAAGAGTCTGAAATGCTGTACTTGGATGAAATCTCAAAAACGACAAAATGGTCTCTGTTCATCTCCAAGGCAAACCATTCAATATCACAGTTATTCAAGTCTATACACCAACAAGTAATGCTGAAGAAGCTGAAGTTGAATGGTTTTATGAAGAATTACAAGATCTTTTAGAACTAACACCCATAAAAGATATCCTTTTCATTATAGGGGACTGGAATGAAAAGTAGGGAGTCAAGAAGCACCTGGAGTAACAGGAAAATTTTGCCTTGGAATGTGGAATGATGCAGGGCAAAGACTAATAGAGTTTGGCCAAGATAATGCACTGGTCATAGCAAACACCCTGTTCAAACAACACAAGAGAAGACTCTACACATGGACATCACCAGATGGTCAACACTGAAATCAGATTAATTATATTATCTCCAGCCAAGGATGGAGAAGCTCTATACAGTCAACAAAAACAAGGCCAGGAATTGACTGTGCCTCAGATCATGAACTCCTTATTGCCAAATTAAGACTTAAATTGAAGAAAGTAGGGAAAACCGCTAGACCATTCAGGTATGAACTAAATCAAATCTCTTATGATTATACAGTGGAAGTGAAGATAGATTTAAGGGCCTAGATCTGATAGATCGAGTGCCTGATGAACTATGGAATGAGGTTCGTGACATTGTACAGGAGACAGAGATCAAGATCACCCCCATGGAAAAGAAATGCAAAAAGCAAAATAGCTGTCTGGGGAGGCCTTACAAATAGCTGTGAGAAGAAGAGAGGCAAAAAGCAAAGGAGAAAAGGAAAGATATAAGCATCTGAATGTAGAGTTCCAGAGAATAGCAAGAAGAGATAAGAAAGACTTCTTCAGCGATCAATGCAAAGAAATAGAGGAAAAGAACAGAATGGGAAAGACTAGAGATCACTTCAATAAAATTAGAGATACCAAGGGAACATTTCATGCAAAGATGGGCTCGATAAAGGACAGAAATGGCCTGGAACTAACAGAAGCAGAAGATATTAAGAAGAGGTGGCAAGAATACACAGAAAAACTGTACAAAAAAGGTCTTCATGACCCAGATAATCATGATGGCATGATCACTCATCTAGAGCCAGACATCTTGGAATGTGAAGTCAAGTGGGCCTTAGAAAGCATCACTAGGAACAAAGCTAGTGGAGGTGATGGAATTTCAGTTGAGCTGTTTCAAATCCTGAAAGATGATGCTGTGAATGTGCTGCACTGAATATGCCAGCAAATTTGGAAAACTCAGAGTGGCCACAGGACTGGAAAAGGTTAGTTTTCATCCCAATCCCAAAGAAAGGCAATGCCAAAGAATGCTCAAACTACCACACAATTGCACTCAACTCACATGCTAGTCTAGTAATGCTGAAAATTCTCCAATAGAGGCTTCAGAAATACGTGAACTGTGGACTTCCAGATGTTCAAGCAGGGTTTAGAAAAGTCAGAGGAACCAGAGATCAAATTGACAACAGCTGCTGAATCATGAAAAAGCAAGAGAGTTCCAGAAAAACATCTATTTCTGCTTTATTGACTATGCCAAAGCCTTTGACTGTGCAGATCACAATAAACTGTGGAAAATTCTGAAAGAGATGGGAATACCAGACCACCTAACCTGCCTCTTGAGAAATCTGTATGCAGTTCAGGAAGCAGCAGTTAGAACTGGACATGGAACAACACACTGGTTCCAAATAGGAAAAGGAGTACATCAAGGATGTATATTGTCACCCTACTTATTTAACTTATATGCAGAGTACATCATGAGAAACACTGGACTGGAAGAAACACAAGCTGGAATCAAGATTGCCAGGAGAAATATCAATAACCTCAGCTAGGCAGATGACACCACCCTTATAGCAGAAAGTGAAGAGGACTAAAAAGCCTCTTGAAGATAGTGAAAGAGGAGAGTGAAAAAGTTGGCCTACAGCTCAACATTCCAAAAACGAAGATCATGGCTTCCAGTTCCATCACTTCATGGGAAATAGATGGGGAAACAGTGGAAACAGTGGAAACAGTGTCAGACAATATTTTGGGGGGCTCCAAAATCACTGCAGATGGTGACTGCAGCCATGAAATTAAAAGATGCTTACTCCTTGGAAGAAAAGTTATGACCAACCTAGATAGCATATTCAAAAGCAGAGACATTACTTCGCCCACTAATGTCCGTCTAGTCAAGGCTATGGTGTTTCCTGTGGTCATGTATGGATGTGAGAGTTGGACTGTGAAGAAGGCTGAGCGCCGAAGAATTGATGCTTTTGAACTGTGGTGTTGGAGAAGACTCTTGAGAGTCCCTTGGACTGTAGGGAGATCCAACCAATCCATTCTGAAGGAGATCAGCCCTGGGATTTCTTTGTATGGAATGATGCTAAAGCTGAAACTCCAGTACTTTGCCCACCTCATAAGAAGAGTTGACTCATTGAAAAAGACTCTGATGCTGGGAGGGATTGGGGGCAGGAGGAGAAGGGGATGACAGAGGATGAGATTGCTGGATGGCATCACGGACTCGATGGATGTGAGTCTGAGTGAACTCCAGGAGTTGGTGATGGACAGGGAGGCCTGGCGTGCTGTGATTCATGGGGTCGCAAAGAGTCGGACGTGACTGAGTGACTGAACTGAACTGAACTGATAGAAAGCTTCAAATTTTCCTCTTTTCCTTTCTTCAATTTTATTCCACCATTTTTGGTATTTATAATTTCATTCTCATTTGATCAATATATTATTTGATTCCTTTGACTCTTTTGCCTTTATAAGAATCCTTGTGTTTATATTGTCCCACCCAAATAATACAAGATGATCTTTCCATCTCAAAATTCTTAACATAATTGTATTTTCAAAGTTTGCTTTTCTGTATAAAATAATATATTCATAGATTCCATAAATTAAGTCTTGGAAACATTTGAGACGAGGGCATTATCCAGTATACCGCAGTAGAATATAAGACCCCAAGAGGAGAGATCCAGAAATAGATTCTTACAGCATGGACTGTTGAAGAGAAATTGGAACCATGGTAGAAGATAAGGTGCTGTGCTCAGTCACCTCAGCCATGTCTGACTCTGCAACCTATGGACTCTATCCCTCCAGGCTCCTCTGTCCGTGGGATTCTCCAGGCAAGAACACTGGAGTGGGTTGCCATTTCCTTCTCCAGAGGATCTTACAAACCCAGGGACTGAACCCACATCTTTCATGTCTCCTGCATTGGCAGGCAGTTTCTTTACCACCAGTGCCACCTTGACTACTGCTCAAAACAGCATCTCCATAGAGAAGGAGAGGAACAAATACTATGTTTTTTTCTCTCTCTACCTTACAATCTTCTGTTAATATCTCCCTATGGTGGGTCTAGATGGAAAGAAAGCCGTATTGGAGCCTAGGAAATGCATTGAATGTGCTCCTTCCCAACGATATAGAGCAAAGAAACATGGGAGAAACTATAGTATCTCAGTGGAATTCTTTGAATTAGGAAGGGAAATGAAAAAGAAAGAATCATAATAATTCATAATGCCAGAATCTTTTATCCTTTTCTAGAAAGTACACACACACACAAAATGAGAGCTGTTTTGTTTCTAGTTCTTTATGGTTTTGACAATAAAATAATGCTGATGCAAAAAGCACTTTGTAAACGTATTATTTGCTTTAAGAAGCCATAGATCATTTAATCAAATGTGCTTTTATTACTAAGAATTCAATTCATTGGTTAGTCTTTTAAAGGGAATGGTTTTACAAATTTTTGTTCTTTTATGACAGTCAGACACTGCTTCAGCATCACGTCTGTAATCAATGTCCAGAGACTTCAAAGGCCTAAGGTTTTGAAAGCCTAGCATTTAGTTCCTGCCTTTGCTTGCTGGAAGTACTAATCCAATACAAATCAGACTACATCTTTGTTGAATGTGGTGTGACTGCACTCTCTGCTGTCTTTTCAGTTCAGTTCACTTCAGTCGCTCGGTCGTGTCCGACTCTTTGCGACCCCATGAATCGCAGCACACCAGGCCCCCCTGTCCATCACCAACTCCCGGAGTTCACTCAGACTCACATCCATCGAGTCAGTGAGGCCATCCAGCCATCTCATCCTCTGTCATCCCCTTCTCCTCCTGCCCCCAACCCCTCCCAGCGTTAGAGTCTTTTCCAATGAGTCAACTCTTTGCATGAGGTGGCCAAAGTACTGGAGTTTCAGCTTTAGCATCATTTCTTCCAAAGAAATCCCAGGGTTGATCTCCTTCAGAATGAACTGGTTGGATCTCCTTGCAGTCCAAGGGACTCTCAAGAGTCTTCTCCAACACCACAGTTCAAAAGCATCAATTCTTTGGTGCTCAGCCTTCTTCACAGTCCAACTCTCACATCCATACATGACTACTGCTGTCTGTTAGCCCATTCTAAAATATAGGCACAGTTGCAACAGGTACCGGCACCTGCAGCCCGTGTAAACTCAGTAGAACAAAATGCACTCAACTGTGTTCAGAGGGTAAAACAAACAATGGAGGCACACTACTTCAGAATGCAAATGAACCTACAATTGCAATGGAAAGTAACTTTAGACAGGCAAATCCAAGACCTAGAATTAAAATAATTAACCTTTCAGAAGAATGGTTCTAATGCTGTGTAATAGTCACATCTTTAATCTTGTAATTTGTTAATAGTTAAATAGCATTCCAGAGCTGACATAAATGGAAAAAGATAGTTACCGTATTTATGTAGAATAATTGAACCTTAAAATGCTACTGTATTGATTATATTGATTGACATATTTGGAATAATAAATTAGAAAACCACTACATCTAATTTGAAGAGGTATATTTTGAAATTCAGGATTCATGATTCTTCTTTGGGCATAAGGTCAGTTACTTGTTTGATTTATTTACTCCACAATGTGCACACATTAAAATCAGGTATGTGTGTGTGTGTTTGAATTTGGGAGGGTATTAAATACCCCCTCTTTTATACATTATATAAACCCTATCAATAATTCTTATAAACATTAATATTATTACAAATCAAGGCTCTGAAATTAAGTAACAGTAGATAGTATACTGAAGTTGAGAAGTCATGTCTGTGATCATGGAAGTTTTTTAAATAAAACAGTCTTATTTTAATGTTCCATTGGTGCAATCATTTTGAGTTTAAACAAGAGTATAGTTTGCTAGGTCCAAAGTTAAATTTCTTTAACTTTTGAATTTCTTTCTCACAAATAAATGGCTCTTTGATTTTATTTTAAAGAAGTAACTACTAAAATTTTATTATGCATTTTTAAATCTAACCAAAATCTAATAAATGAATTTTAGAAATAACAAGACTGGGTAGATTTTTCCACAGTTAATTTGAGTAGCGTATGTTCTCATCAGAACAGTGTGCAATAAGTTAGACCAGGAAGAATTCTATGAGTAGGCAGCTCCAATTCTTTAGTTTAAGCAGAAATGCACATTTGAGAGCAAATATCTTCATCTCCTTAGTTACCATGTTTCTGGATTCTGGAAGGACTGGATCGTTTCAAGGGAAACTAATTTGTACAATGAGGGAAACAAATCTGGAGACGAAGAGAGAAAGGAGAAACAAAGTGTCAGAAAGCTGTTACATGGGGGAATTTAGCCCTTCCTGTTTCTTCCAAAATTTCAATAAGAATCTATAATAGGTGAAGAATATCACTGAAGATGGTGACCACGGCCATAAAATTAAAAGACACTTCTTCCTTGGAAGAAAAGATATGACCAATGTAGACATCATATTAAAAAGCAGAGACATTACTTTGCTGACAAAAGTCCATCTAGTCAAAGCTACGGTTTTTCCAGTAGTCATATATGGACGTGAGAGCTGGACCATAAAGAAAGCTGAGTGATGAAGAATTGATGCTTTTGAATTGTGGTGTTGGAGAAGACTCTTTGCTGGGAGCCAGCACGGGAGATCCCACCCATGACAAGGTCATGTGGAAGAGCTTGGCAGGCAAGGCAGGATCAGGACTCGAGGGACTCCCCGACTCCACCCATGACAAGGTCATGTGGAAGAGCCTGACAGGACAAGGCGGATCAGTTCTCAAGGGGTCCTCTGCCTGAGCATCTACCCCAAAACCAAAATCTGTCTGTTTACTGTCTGCTATACTACAGTCTTCTGACATTAACAAGGGCTATCCCTGACCACCTTTCTCTGAAAAAAACAACTTAGAGCTTTAGTTAATAATTCTCCGGGGCATAGTAAGAGTGTTTCAATCCAAAACCCTCTGATGATTTTCTAAGTAACCTGACAGGTTTGTTCAGGCTCCTGCAGTTACACATGTGATTGTTTATGGCCTCCCAACCGTGAAAGGCACTGGAAGCCTATAATATTCTAAAAAATATAGAGTCTTATGGGGAGTTAAGAAATTAGTAGAATAGTACTGGTGGAGGGTTTCATTGTTGAGCCAATATTTGCTGCTAAGTTTCCATTTCCCTTACCCATTATGTTTTTGAGAACATACATTAATTAGTATAGTTGGTATGTGGAAAAATAAGCTGTAGCCTTTGATTTAACCACATCATAAGTTATTTCCATTTTATAGCCCACTTCACCCTTAACCTATGGGAATGTAACCTTTTCTAGTGCTTTCTGAGAGTGGTGCCTGACTTTAGAATAATCACCTTTGGAGAAAATAAGTTTTCTGGTTGACTACAACCAACCTAGATAGCATATTCAAAAGCAGAGACATTACTCTGCAACCTATGGTCCGTCTAGTCAAGGCTATGGTTTTTCCAGTAGTCATATATGGATGTGAGAGTTGGACTGTGAAGAAGGCTGAGCACCGAAGAATTGATGCTTTTGAACTGTGGTGTTGGAGAAGACTCTTAAGAGTCCCTTGGACTGCAAGGAGATCCAACCAGTCCATTCTGAAGGAGATCAACCCTGGGATTTCTTTGGAAGGAATGATGCTAAATCTGAAACTCCAGTACTTTGGCCACCTCATGTGAAGAGTTGACTCATTGGAAAAGACTTTGATGCTGGGAGGGATTAGGGGCAGGAGGAGAAGGGGATGACAGAGGATGAGATGGCTGGATGGCATCACTGACTCGATGGACGAAAGTCTGAGTGAACTCCGGGAGTAGGTGATGGACAGGGAGGCCTGGCGTGCTGTGATACATGGGGTTGCAAAGAGTCAGACACGACTGAGTGACTGAACTGAACTGAACTGAACTGAATCATTATCAGAAAGGGTCATAAAAATGTTAGTAGGCCTTCTGGCCAGAAGATTATGTAAATCACCTGAGACCTCTGTATTTCTATGTACAGCTCAAGGTATATAAGTCCCCCTGGAAAATAAAGTTTTGGGCCTCACTCAATGATGCTTGGTCTCCCGTGTCAATTCTCTCTCTCTCTCTCCCTCTCTTTTTCAGGCTGATCCCTTGGAGCACAGAAGCTTTCTGGGTTCACTTTTTTTCCTGGACTTCTAAGACCTGACCAGGAAGGCGCTGTGCATCTTCACTCTCTTGGGAAACCGAGAGGGGGCCTGCAGCCTACGAGAACACTTCAAGTTCCTTCTCTGGAGCTTTATTGGCTCTCTGCGTAAACCAAGGAATATCGGCCTCTTTCTCTCCTTCATTTTCTTAACTGTAACATTCCTTCCTTGTCTCCCTCTAGATCTCTAATTAATCTCTTTCAGACACCAACACTGTTCCTGTGAGGATACCCTGGATCCAACCGGGGCTGGACCCTGGTAACTCTTGAGAACCCCTTGGACTGCAAGGAGATCAAACCAGTCAATCCTGAAAGAAATCAGTCTTGAATATTCGTTGGAAGGACTGATGCTGAAGCTGAAGCCCCAATAATTCGGCCATCTGATGAGAAGAACTAGCTCGTTGGAAAAGCCCCTGATGCTGGGAAAGATTGAAGATAGGAAAAGGGGATGACAGGGGATGAGATGGTTGTATGGCTCCACCGACTCCATGGACATGAGTTTGAGCAAGCTCTGGGAGTTGGTGATGGACAGGGATGCCTGGTGTGCTGCAGTCCTTAGGGTCTAAAAGAGTCAGACAAAACTGAGCAACTGAACGGACCTAATGGATGTTTTATAGGTAAGATTTCTTATAAAAACCAGTGACATGTAGAGTCCTTGATGTGGGTTAAATAGGCATAAAGGAGAAATAGCATGTATGGAGAGAGAGAAAATTCCTCCCCATAGAGCAGATTGAAAAAGTAAAGTGAAAATATTAGTCTCTCAGTTATGTCCAACTCTTTGAGATCCTTTTACTGTTTAAGCTACCAGGGATTCCCCTTGGTGGAAAATAATTCACAGTACACTTGATAGGAAATTGTCACCTTGATAGCATTGGCTACAAGGCCATTTGTAACCTAGACCATATTTAACTTACTATTTTCATTTAGTTGGTTTACTTTTCATATTAAGCACTAGACATTAAAGCCTGTCTTTATGTGAATGTGCCTTATTATTTTATGTATACGTGGCTTTATACAAGAAGCTCCCTCTTATGAAACCCTATAGATATAGTCCCCTTTACCATCTCTTCCCCAGAATAACATCTAATTATCCTTCTAATTTCAACTTTTCCTGAATGCCAAGTCATTGACTCAACTTCATTTTGAGAGAGTCCTGTCACACCCTGTAGTTAATGTCTACCATCCAGGTTTTAACTTATATTCTTATCATCTGTCTGTGAAATGAAGTATCTTCTGCCACATAGGTGGGCAAACAATGTCACAGCCATCAGTGATTTCTGACCTCCTAATGTGAATGAGTGGAGAAAGCAATGGCACCCCACTCCAGTACTCTTGCCTAGAAAATCCCATGGATGGAGGAGCCTGGTAGGCTGCAGTCCATGGGGTCGATAAGAGTCAGACATGACTGAGAGACTTCACTTTCACTTTCATGCATTGGAGAAGGAAATGGCAACCCACTCCAGTGTTTTTGCCTGGAGAATCCCAGGGACAGTGGAGCCTGATGTGCTGCTGTCTATGGGGTCGCACAGAGTCGGACATGACTGAAGCAACCTAGCAGCAGAAGCAATGTGAATGAGGGCTTGCAAAAGGGAACCCAATGCAGGTGATCCAGCAGATGCCACTACAGTCCATGGTGATGCTGAGGAGCTCATAGGTGGGACTGGGGGATGCAAGAAGCAACCATCCACCACACCTGCCACCCCTTATGGTGACAGAAAACAGGATTTGGCTCCAGATAACTGAGGTGTATATGAAAGGGATAAATTTAGTGAATGCAGAAGCTTGCATTTTCCCATACAAAGTAGAGTGCTAAATTCCTTAGTTTGATATCTGGTTTTCTTTACTGTTTAACAATAATCTTTGATGCTCAAACTGCCTGCCCCCTTTGTTATACTAGTATATAGCTTGACTTCCTCTCCTGCCTCCTTGGATAAGTTTTCTCAGGGCTACTGAGATGCTGCTTCTCAGATTGAGATTCCTTAATCTTGCCACCAAAATACAGTATCTCTCTTTCAGGTTGTGACGATTTTTTTCTTCTTTAGTTGATATGCCTATTGATCTGTTACCTGATTTGCAAGTAAAAACTCAAAATCAGGATTCTATATTATTGCTAATGCAACCATCAATTGATATAGTAGGAACTAAAAAAAAAAGTCTTGAATGAAAGAAAGAGTAACAGTTTTAAAAGATGAATATTTTTCCCCTTGAGAACTTCTTTGAATGCGATTATTTATACATCAGAAAAAAATATATGGCATGCTAGTGAATAAACCTGTCAAAAATGAAAGCAATACCCTTTATGGTGCAATTCTTCATTTTGTTAAAATGTTACACTATATAATTTCCTTATAATTGTCAACATTATGCCCTACTTCTTTTATGCAGTTGAGGAAATAATTCATAAGACTGTTGAAATATTAAGCTGGGGCATTCACAAGGACAGTGAATCCAAATCATTATGGTTTCTTCTGGCAACACTTCAGAAATAAATATGTAGAGAAATTCCAGAATGAAGAGATCTTTATTGGTTGCTGAATGCCTTGAGGGGTGCATACAAAATATAATTTCAGCGGTTTGAACTGACTTTGATATGACTGAAAGTTTTTCTCTAAGTGCTCTATGAAAATGTGCTTAACATACCTAAGTTGTTTATGCTTATACTATAGGAAACCTGGTTATATATCCAACAATGCCCCCAATGGGCTTGGTACGTAGGCCCCACCTTAGCATACAGTTGGATGTCAGACATTCCTTACAACCCAATAGCCATTTTATTCATCAGCTCCTTCCGGGTTGCAAGTACAAACTGCCTTAGGACCCAGTCCCCTCTAAATGGTTTATTTAGAGCTGGTTTTACATCTGCTACTAAAAACCACCAGGACCAATCTCTTCAGACTCACCAGACTACACAGTCTCTCCATCCACTAGACAGTTCTCTCTGGGTGTCTAGGAGAACACTGGTTTCAAGACAAATTGTCACACACTGAAACCTGTGAAAATTAATCCAATGTCCCCTCTGAAATTGAACGTGTGTCAAAAGCCAATTTTTCTAA
Source organism: Capra hircus (assembly GCF_001704415.2). Taxonomy (NCBI): domain Eukaryota; kingdom Metazoa; phylum Chordata; class Mammalia; order Artiodactyla; family Bovidae; genus Capra; species Capra hircus. The sequence goes on from NC_030823.1 coordinate 6,745,152, forward strand.
TAACATCAACCACTTTGTAGAATCATCCCTTTGACTCTTTTGCTCTTTCTAAAATTAGGTTTTCTTCTCCATTCCCACTCTTTTTTGCAATCCAGCATCCCTGTGACTCACTGAATAATCTAATTTTATATTATTTCCCATAATCTCTAGTCTTGGATAAGGGTGGATGTCTTTTTTTGGTCTGCATTATCATTTCCAGATATTTCTTTAATGTACAATGTTGGGAGGAGGAAGGTGTTGGACTTATGTTCCAGGCGTTCATTATGATTGATGCCTCTAATTCATAGCACCTGGCTTATGATCACTCTCCCCAGTATTAGTAGTTGTCACCACTTGTGGGAATTTAAAAATCCACATAGAGGATCTAACTATACCTCAGTTTATTGATCTCTTAAGTTCACTTCCAATAATGAATGTCCTCTCCTCCACTTCAATGATCCTCTACTAGATGATTCTATGTAAAATCATTAATATCATGCATCATTAAAACATTATGACCCTCTTTTCTCTCTTTTCCAATTGCCTTTATCAGGAAATACACAAAATGGATTGGATGAAATATCTGCAGATTGAATAAAATATCAGTGGCAACATTTCCATGAAGTTTAGTTAATGACATTTTACAAATTAATATATCCATTTTTAAATTTATTCTACTTTAAATGTGTTTTGAAGTTTTGTCTTTGCAAGGAAATCTAAATGCACATATATATTTTTCACAACATATTATTATAATGGACTTACTGCTAATGTATTTAGTGTAAGATGCTCCTATTCATCTAAAACATAATTAATAAAAATATTTTTCATAATTTACTTTCTTCCCATGGGTGTGTATCATCAAAAAGGTGAAATCAAGAGTTTCATGAGTGTTGTCAAGGCTGACATTTCTAGCTCTCATGGACCAGCAGTGATTAGATTTACCTTTGTAAAACCAAAGTAAACAGTGAAATATTCAAAACGTTGGCATTTCAGATGCCAGCCAGCAGTCAACATAGGAAATCAAGCCCTGAGAGAATGGAAGCTTATAGACAGAGGTACCTGGTGGGCTATAGTCTAAGAGGTCACAAAGAGCTAGAGAATTAGGTTTTTTGTTTTGTTTTCTTAACATTGAGTTTTTTGTCTACTTTGCAAATTAATCCTGTGTTTTTTACATTGTTTGCAAATATTTATCCCATTCCATGAGCTGTCTTTTTATTTTGTTAAGAGTTTATGGAGGAGGAGATCCAAGTGAAGCTCAGATTGGTTTAATGAGCTGAGGAGACAGAGCTGAGATGGCTGGAGTTCACAAAACAGAATATCAGAAAGGAGAGAGCTCTGCAAAGGGAGAACCCCAGAGATCTGGGGAAGCTTCTTATGTAGGCAACTGATCTCACCTGCAGGGGATGAGAGCTGGAGAAAGAAGGGTCTGAGAGGACTAAAGGGAACAGCACTAAGAGCTTAGCCAAGAACAGTACCTGTAACCACTACCCACTAGCATCACCAACTCAGTGGAGATGAATCTGAGCAAACTTGGGAGACAGTGAAGGACAGAGGAGCCTGACATTTTGCCATCCATGGATTCACAAAGAGTTGAACACAGCTGAGTAACTGAACAACAACAACCACTGCCCACACTAGAAGCACTGGATTCACAGTATAATACGGAAAATATTCAAGAAGGTCTTGCTTCAGCTGTAGGTAAAAATTAGCTCTGGTCTGAACACTTCTCTTAGTTAGTTCAGTTGCTCAGTCATGTCCAACTCTTTGGGATCCCATGGACTGCAGCACACCAAGCTTCCCTGCTCATTGTCACCTCCTGGAGCTTGTTCAAACTCATGTCCATCCAAGTCAGTGATGCCAAGCCAGTGATCTCATCCTCTGTCTGGTACTGCCTAAAAACATAAACTCAAGATGAAAAAGGAACAATTTTCTAGTAACAGAACTGTAAAAAGAAATATGCCAAAGATTTATAGGAATCACCAGCTTGTCCAAATGGCCTCAGAGATCAGTTAGATCTTTACCACTGTACTATTGGTTGAAGCAGTAGTAAACTTAAAGGGAATAAAATCAAAGAATTTGGGAGTCATGATTTTTAACTTCTTCAGTTATATCTCAAGTTCATGTTACTGCATGAATACTGCCCCTTGATTTACTCAACAAATTATAGAAATGAATTGATGAATTCATGATTCAGAGAAAAAGGGCTACTGAGGTAGGCAGAAGCAAAGGAGGATTAAGGATTTCAGTAAACATCAAAAAAATTTACGTATAATATATGGGCTTCCTTGGTGGCTTAGATGTAAAGAATCTGCCTTTAATGCAGGAGACCCGTGTTTGATCCCTGGGTGGGGAAGATCCCCTAGAGAAGGGTATAGCTACCCACTCCATTATGCTTGCCTGAAAAAAATCCCATGGACAGAGGAGCTTGGTGGGCTATAGTCCACAGGACTGCAGAGTTGGACAGGACTGAGCAACTAACATATATCAGTCAGTTCAGTCGCCAAGTCGTGTCCAACTCTTTGAGACCCCATAAATTGCAGCACGCCAGGACTCTCTGTCCATCACCAACTCCTGGAGTTCACTCAAACTCACATCCATCGAGTCGGTGATGCCATCCAGCCATCTCATCCTCTGTCGTCCCCTTCTCCTCCTGCCCCCAATCCCTCCCAGCATCAGAGTCTTTTCCAATGAGTCAACTCTTCACATGAGGTGGCCACAGTACTGGAGTTTCAGCTTTAGCATCATTCCTTCCAAAGAAGGACCAACTGTCAGCTAGAATGATGACAATTTTTGTGGTCAATGTAGAAAATCACAGAAAAAAGCATTTCACCTTGACTCACTGTTGTATACCAATCACCATAGTATATTAATTTGATCTGATAGAAATACTGTAATAGGAACAGAACAGAAACTACAACCGCAGCTGCTAATTAGTTTTCAGCATTTCATCAAATTTTCTTATATTGTGCCATAGGCAAAACTGGGGAATTAAATATGGAAGCAATGGGAATAGCATAGCTTATAAAATTAGTGAAAGCTTGGATCACATTGATATGTTTGAGATGTGGATATTATTATCACCATTGCTTCCATATTTAATTCCCCAGTTTTGCCTATGCACAATATAAGAAAATTTGATGAAATGCTGAAAACTAATTAGCAGCTGCGGTTGTAGCTTCTGTTCTGTTCCTATTACAGTATTTCTATCAGATCAAATTAATATACTGTGGTGATTGGTATACAGCAGTGAATCAAGATAAAATGCTTTTTTCTGTGATTTTCTACATTGACCACAAAAGTTGTCATTATTCCAGCTGACAGTTAATCCTAAATGATTCAAGTAAATCAACATGAAATAAATGCTCATACCACAGTCATCTATAGCAAGGAATGTCTAAGAATTGAAAAGACAATTTATATGCTTTGATCATTCTGTCATTATTTTCATGCATGACCTAGTTCTAAATATTTTATACATTTACAGTATACAGATAATTAAACTGTATGGAGAAGTATACCTTTTGGTTTGAGTGAATGCATTTGCAAATTAATGTAACTGTGGTAAATTTCATGGTCTTAAAATCTGAAGGCCACGAAAATATCATTTTTAAGAATATTAATGCATCATAGTAAAACCAAATTAATTGCTAAGAGTTTTCTCTTTTAGATCAAGAGAGATATAATTTGGATATATAGACATATGTGTTCAAGCTCTGTCACTCAGTCGTGTCTAACTCTTTGTGACCCCATGGACTATAGCCCACCAGGCTCCTCTGTCCATAGGGTTTCCCAGGTAAAAATACTGGAGTGGGTTGCCATTTCCTACTCCATAGGATCGTCATGAATCAGGGATCAAACTGTGTCTTCTGTGGTTCCTGCATTGACAGGCAGATTCTTTACCACTGAGCCACCTGACATGTACTTGCTTAGGGCTTCCCAGGTGGCTCTGGTGGTAAGGAACCTACTTGCCAATGCAGGAGACATGAGAGACTCGGGTTCCACCCATGGGTAGGGAATATCCCCTAGAGAAAGAAATGGTAACCCACTCCAGTACTCTTGCCAAGAGAATCTCATGGATGGAGGAACTTGACTGGCTATAGTCCACTGGATAGCAAAGAGTCAGACACTACTGAAGTAACTTATTAAAAACAGACATGCACATAGGGGGTTATAAATTTAAGATAATAAAATGGCAAAAATGCCATGAAATGTGGTAAATGGAATATTTCCTGCCATATCAATAAGCAAGGATGTCACAGTCATCAGCAATTCCGGCCCTCCAGGACCCTCAAGATGGAGAAGAATCTCTGTGATCAGCAGCCATCAGGCTTCAGTCACTCCCTATCCAGGAGCCCCAAGGAAGCTCAGGCTGTGCAAACAGGATACTGGCCCAGATACCTGAGATGATATGAAAGGAATTATTTCAGGGAGCCTAGACTCTTGCATCTCCCCATACAAAGAAAGGGCTTCCCTTTCTTTGGTAAAGAATGGTACAGATGGTAAAGAATCTGTCTACAATGCAGGAGACCAGGGTTCGATCTCTGAATTGGGAAGATCCCGTGGAGGAGGGTATGGCAATGCACTCTAGTCTTCTTACCTGGAGAATCCTCAGGGACAGGGAGGCCTGGTGGGCTGCATTCATGGGGTCACAGAGAGTCCCAAGACATGCAGGACACGACTGAGCGACTGAGTGACTAACCATTAACATGAGCATACATAGAAAAGCACTGAATTCCTTAACTTGAGATATCTGGTGTTCTTTAATTCACAAAAATACTTTTGATGTTTCAGACTACCGGCCCTTTGTTTCAAACTTCTATATAATCTGACTCCTACCCACCCCTCACCCTGCCTCCTTAGAGCAGTTCTCTCAGGGCTACTTGAAATGCTGCCTCCAGGCTTACGTCTGAAAATTTCCACTGAAAAAAAACATAACTCTTAACTTTTAGGTTGTGATTATTTTTTAAAGTCAACAAATGGTAGTGTTATTTTTTTAATTTAAATTTCCATTTAGAGTACACAACCTTCCATTAAAAATCTTATATATTTTCTTTAAGAAAAGCAAGATAATTTATAACCTTGAGATAACATGATCTTAACAATGTGGGGTAAACATGCTGTCACTTTAGTTGTTTCTGACTCTTTGTGATTCTATGGACTGTAGCCTGCCAGGCTTCTTTTTCCATGGGGACTCTCCAGGCAAGAATAGTGGAGTGGGTTGCCCTGCTCTCCTCCAGGGGATCTTCCCAACCCAGGGATTGAACCCAGCTCTTTTATGCCTCCTGCATAGGCAGATGACTCTTTATCACTAGTTTCAAATATTTATTAATAACATTTGCATTAATCTAAAAAATTTTAAAATTATTTTACATCATTTATATTCATCTTAATATTGATTTTCATCTTTCTAATATGGCAACTTAAGGTCCATTTGTAACTACACCATTGTTCTTTGATAAAAGGTTAGTCAAATTTTCTGTGAATCTGACTGATTCACGTTGTCCAGACAATGAATTAAAAATGTGTCAAGATCGAAAGGAAGACAGAAAACTTATGCAAACATCTAAAGAATGCAGTGTTGAAACTCATGACATAATTTTATAAGCAGGTTATGTTTTCATCTGTCTTTCTAGATGAGCTTATGGTCAACAAATTATTGCTAATAATCATACTCTTCAAAGAGTAAGGCATTCCAATAATGCTTGTATACAGAACATATTATATTTCATTAACTCTAAAATGAAGCCAATTTTAGGATTTCCTGTATATTACAGAAGGAAACATTTCTCCACTTGAATGATGTAATAATGCTTTTTCACTACTCATGTATTTTCCTTATTTTGTACACAATGGATGTGGTTCTTTTATTTGGGTTATTCAGGGTTTTCTGCAAAAATAAAAGAAAATATATATAAATTAAGTGTTTCTAAAAGACATGCACAAAGTCCATCTCTTTCAAATAACTTTCTGACTAATTTGTTGTTCAGTCACTAAGTCATGTGTGATTCTTTGTGACCCCATGGAGTGCAGCACGCCAGGCCCCTTTGTCCTTCACTATTTCCTGGAGTGTGCTCAAACTCATGTCTGTTGAGTCGATGGTGCTTGCTGATTACAGCACTTTGCTATAGATACAATTTTCTGTGTCATCAAGAGCATTGGTGATGCCACACTTATTGAAAGGTGAAACTTCTCTCTTAATGATTTTTTTCCCAAGCAACAGTGGAGTAGCTAGAAGATCACTGTTCAGTTTCAGATTGTCAAGCAAGTTAACATCAGATTTTCCCAACAATAATTTTCAGGAATGTTGCAGAACAGAGAGCAGAGTAACACAAGAGAAGGTCATGTTAACAGAAGAAAGCTGAAAGATCCAGAGACTTGCAGCTTAAAATTCCTGCTAGTAAACTTGCACCTGAAGGAGTGTGGATTTAGTGTCATTTTAGTGCTGCTAAAGTCATAATTTACACTTTATGTTTTAAAAATCTTAACAACTAGTTTTTAAGCCTTGGAAACAGTCTCGAATCAATAATCACTATACAGTAACCTCAGAAACATGCTCTTTTGTCTCTAGCTGCGTGCATGATTTCAATTAATATTTCAAGAAATTTGATTAAAGATAAATATTCCCTTACTTCTCCTTAACACTAGAGTCAAGTTGTGGAGCTTCTGCTAGTATCTTTGTCTTATTTGGCACTGTTTTCACTGCCTGATTAGGCCTGCAATTCATGTCTTTCTTTTGTGTTGTTAAATCTGTTTTTATTTATTTATTTAAAAAATTTTTATTTTTACTTTATTTTACTTTACAATACTGTATTGGTTTTATTTAGATGTAGTCACATCTATTTTGGGTTGTTCTTTTATTTCCATTTCTCAAGGTATTAATCTCTATGCTTTCTATATCCTGCCACTCATAATAGGTTTTAAAAATTTTGACAATACTCTTTCAAAATTATCTAGAGGTTTCTCTAGTAGAGTTAAAATGAATTTTAAACCAGAGTCATGTTACCAAAACTAGAAATGACTCCTTGCTTTTTAACCCATTAGTAAAGCCTTTAGAAGTATAATTGTTACTGTCTCTCACATAGTTCTGAACTAAATTATTTAGATGTAAAACATCAAGTTTTAGTTGGAATCTTATCATTTAAAGTATTTCTCTGTGGCCCTACTGGTCCTCATGGAAGAGTAATCTTTGGAGTTATACATATGTCCACCCTGTTTGTTTCTCTTTGTGTCTCCAATTATGATTTAAAATGGGTACGAGAATTCCAAACCCCATCCTTGCCTTTCAGGTTGTAATGAAAGCATAATTTTCTTTGTAGGATGATAGAACATATCTCATATAATGCTTTGTCTTGATTTATGTATTTTAAATATTTAGCTACATGGAACATGAGCCTTCATTTTTATGCTTGAGATGGTTAGAGACTAGTTTTATTTCAGGATTCAATAAATACAAGTATGCAGAAATACTCATAAATTTTCCTTCAGGTTGATTTGATGCAAATAAAATGAGTTATGTATTTCTGGGTTTATCAGTTATTTGAACAATATTTTCTCCAATGTTCACTTCCTACTGATTGTGTAGCTGTTCATACTTTTTTTTTTTTTTTTGGTTGAGAAATAATTTGTAATAAAACTGGATCAATTTAGCATGAGAAGTTTTTAAAACTTTTCCCCTTCAACTCATCCTTTCTTTCTTTCTTTCTTTCTTTTTTTTTTTGTAGTAAAATGTAGCATGTGTAAAAATGCAATTAACACTAATTATTTATTCAGATTGTCACAATTTTCACCTCCTGAAATTAATGAGAATTTTGGGCAACTTCCTGCCAGGTTTCTCCCAGGAGTGGAGGTGTTAATAACATCTGTAATATCTCATGCTGAGGCAGGTAAATAACGAAGTTTCAAGCTCAGACACCCTATTGTCTCATATGCCACAATTTCTAAATAAAGCACCTGGTAAATTTTTAGTACATTTGAATTTGGGAAGATTATTAAAGGAAATTATGCACTGATTATTTCTAGCATTTTCTTTTATCTAACAAACTGAAATGCAATCTGTGGGTGTAATAACATGCCACCTATAATTTTGTTACTTTCTTTTTTTAATTTTTATTTTTTTAGATTCTCTTTTTAAAATTTATTTTTAATTAATTAGTTTATTTATTTTACTTTACAATATTGTACTGATTTTGCCATACATTGACTTGAATAGGCCATGAGTGTACATGTGTTCCCCATCCTGAACCCCCCTCCCACCTCCCTCCCCATCCCATCCCTCTGGGTCATCCCAGTGCACCAGCCCCAAACACCTTGTATCATGCAGCAAACCTGGACTGGTGATTCATTTCACATATGATATTTTACATGTTTCAATGCCATTCTCCCATATCATCCCACCCTCGCCCTCTCCCATAGAACAGAGTCCAAAAGACTGTTCAATACATCTGTGTCTCTTTTGCTGTCTTGCATACAGGGTTATCATTACCTTCTTTCTAAATCGCATATATATGCCTTAGTATACTGTACTGGTGTTTTTCTTTCTGGCTTACTTCACTCTGTATAATAGGCTCCAGTTTTATCCACCTCATTAGAACAGATTCAAATGTATTCTTTTTAATGGCTGAGTAATATTCAATAAACAGTGCTGCGATGAACATTAGGGTACACGTGTCTCTTTCTATTCTGGTTTCCTCAGTGTACACCCAGCAGTGGGATTGCTGGGTCATAAGGCAGTTCTGTTTCCACTTTTTTAAGGAATCTCCACACTGTTCTCCATAGTGGCTGTTCTAGTTTGCATTCCCACCAACAGTGTAAGAGGGTTCCCTTTTCTCCACCCCCTCTCCAGCGTTTATTGCTTATAGACTTTTGGATAGCAGCCATTCTGACTGGCATGAAATTGTACCTCTTTGTGGTTTTTTGCCGGGAGCCACCACAGGAGATCCCACCCGTGACAAGGTCATGTAGAAGAGAACTGTTAAGCAAGGCTTCAGAACTCAACGGGCTCCCTAGGCTTTCTCGAGCATCTACCCCCAAACCAGAATCTGTCTGTTTTACTATTTCATGATTTTCACCAACTCCTCTGACATTAACAGGGGTCTATTCCTGACCACCTTTCTCTGGAGAAAATTAACTTAGGGCTATAGCTAATAAGTCTTCTGGACATGAGAAGAATATTTCCAATCAAAACCCCTCTGTTAGCATTTTAGCTTGCTTGGCAGATATATCCAGACTCTTACAGCTACACATGTGATTATTTATATCCTCCCAACTGTGAGAGACATGAAAAGCTTAAAACATAGAGCCTTTCAAAGAGTTAAAAGTTATTAGAGTAGTGTTAATGTAGGATTTCATTATTTGGCCAATGCTTGTTGCTAAGTTCCCGTATCTCTTATCCACTGTGCACCTGGGAGTGCATTAGTTAATATATTTGGAAAGTAAGAAAAACAAGTGTAGCCTTGAAATTAACCATATCAGACTTTTGAGCTAATTGGTTCTTTCTTGTAACTCACTGCACCTTTGCTTCATGAGAAATGTAACTTGTTTAATACTTTCTGAGGCTGACATAGATTAGAAATATAAGAAAAAACATTTTAAGGGAAAATACGTTTTTTGGTTGAACAGCCTTTATCAAAAGAGGGTCATAAAATGTTCACAGGCCTCTAAGGCCAAAATATAATGTACACAATATTGTTTATGGGAAAGGTTTGCAGAAAAATCCTGGTTTCGATAAAGACAAAACAGATGTAATGTTTGGGCTGACTCTGTATGACTTTGCATCTTTCATTTCCCTCTATGTACAAGTAAAGGTATAAAAGACCCTTTTGAAAATAAAAACAAGGGGCCTCGCTTGAAGAAGCTTGGTCACTCCATGTTTTTCTTTTTTCTCTTTTTTTCTCTCTTACTTTCTTTTTTCAGGCTGATCTCTTGAAGCATAGCAGCTCCCTGCGTTCACTTATCTGCCCAGGTTTCTAAGACCTGAACGGGAAGACGTTCTGCGTCTTCACTCCCTTGGGGGACCGGGAAGGCACCTGTGGCCTCCGTGAACAGGGCAAACTTCTTGTCTCGAAGTTTTATTGGCTTTCTATGTAAACCAAGGAATATCAGCCTCTGTCTCTCCTCTATTTTCTTATCTACAATATTCTTTCCTTATCTCTCTCTAAATCAATTGCTGATGCCATTTTTCCTTCAGGTTCCCCTGGATCCTGCAGGGGCTGGACCCCGGCAGTTTTGATTTGCATTTCTCTGATAATGAGTGATGTTGAGCATCTTTTCATGTGTTTGTTAGCCATCTGTATGTCTTCTTTGGAGAAATGTCACACAATGTCTCACAAAGAGTCAGACACAACTTAGCGACTGAACTGTTCTTTGGCCTCTTTTGTGATTGGGTTGTTTATTTTTCTGGAATCGAGCTGCAAGAGTTGTATATTTTTGAGATTAATTCTTTGTCCATTGCTTTGTTTGCTATTACTTTCTCCCATTCTGAATGCTGTTTTTCACCTTGCTTATAGTTTCCTTTGTTGTGCAGAAGCTTTTACTTTTAATTAGGTCCCATTTACTTATTTTTGCTTTTGTTTCCAATATTCTGGGAGGTGGGTCATAGACGATCCTGCTGTAGTTTATGTCAGAGAATCTTTTGCCTATGTTTTCCTCTAGGAGTTTAATAGTTTCTGGCCTCATGTTTAAATCTTTAATTCATTTTGAGTTAAGTGTCTCTATTCAAAAATGCATTTAAAATAACAAGCTGGGAGAGGGAGAGGGTGGGATGACTTGGGAGAATGGCATTGAAACATGTATACTATCATGTAAGAAACATATTGCCAGTCTAGGTTCGATACAGGATACAGGATGCTTGGGGCTGGTGCACTGGGATGACCCAGAGAGATGATCTGGGGAGAGAGGTGGGGACAGGAGGCGGGATCAGGATTGGGAACTCATGTACACCCGTAGTGGATTCATGTCAATGTATGGCAAAATGAATACAATATTGTAAAGTAAAATAAAAAAATAAATAAATAAAAATGGAAAAAAAAAGAATGAATGAATAAAACACACACACACACACACAAAATAAAATAAAATAAAATAAAATAAAATGACAAGCCATTCAGTCCTAAAGGAAATCAACCCTGAATATTCATTGGAAGGACTGATATTGAAGCTTCAACACTTGCGCCACCTGATGCAAAGAACTGACTCATTGGAAAAGACCCTGATGCTGGGAAAGATTGAAGGCAGGAGGAGACAGATGACAAGAAGTTTGGATGGCATCACTGATTCAAAGGACATGAGTTTGAGCAAACTCTGTGAGATGGTGAAGGACAGGGAATTCTGGCATGCTGCAGTTCATGGGGTCACAGAGTCAGACACAACTTAGCAACTGAACTGTTGCAGGAAGGGTAACCGTTTCCAGGGCCCAAAACTGGGCTCTTGTCCAACACTCGGAAATGAATTGTCTGAGGAGACACATGTGCTGACAAAGCACAAGATTTTATTAGGAAGGGGCACCTGGTAGAGAACAGTAAGGTAAGAGAACCCAGGAGAACAGCTCTGCCACATAGCTCACAGTGAAGGGTTTTATGGTGATGGGATTAGTTTCCGGGTTGCCTTTGGCCAACCATTCTGATCCAGAGTCCTTTTGGTGGTGCACGCCTTGTTCAGCCAAGATGGATGTCAGAGAGAAGGATTCTGAGAGGTGGTTCAGACATGTGTTGCCTTTTGGCCTCTCCTGAACTCTTTTGGTGGTGGCTTATTACTTTTGTGTTCCTTACCAGGACCTTCTGTCATAAAACAACTCATGCAAATTGTTACTATGGTGCCTGGCCAGGGTGGGCAGTTTCAGTCAGTGTGCTTCCCCTAACAGGACAACAGAAGTTTACTATTGAGTATTATTTTAGATATAACATTTTTGAAGAATTTAAGAATTTAAAGCTTTACTTCAATACTTTGGTCAATTTAAATAAGTCTACAGCTTATCATTTCAATAAATAATTGAAAATTTTAGTTGAATTGATTAGCATTGAAGAGGATTAATCCAATTAGAACGATAAATTTACTCAAGAAATTTCTTAAATTTGAATTAGCACTATTTATAAGGCAAACTCAAAATTTGCCTTATGCATTTTCTTAAGCCACAGGAAATAAAATAACACAGTCAATTTGTAACATAAATAAAAATTCTAAGGAAGAAGTTTTTATCAGTTCAGTTCCGTTCAGTGGCTCCATCGTGTCTGACCCTTTGCAACCCCATGAATTGTAGCACACCAAGCAGGAAAGTTATGACCAACCCAGACAGCATATTGGAAAGCAGGGACATGGCTGTGCCAACAAAGGTCCGTCTAGTCAAGGCTATGGTTTTTCCAGTGGTCATGTAGGGATGTGAGAGTTGGACTGTGAAGAAAGCTGAGTGCCGAAGAATTGGTGCTTTTGAACTGTGGTGTTGGAGAAGACTCTTGAGAGTCCCTTGGACTGCAAGGAGATCCAGCCAGTTCATTCTGAAGGAGATCAGCCCTGGGATTTCTTTGGAAGGAATGATGCTAAAGCTGAAACTCCAGTCCTTTGGCCACCTCATGCAAAGAGTTGACTCATTGGAAAAGACTGATGCTGGGAGGGATTGAGGGCAGGAGGACAAGGGGACGACCAAGGATGAGATGGCTGGATGGCATCACTGACTCGATGGATGTGAGCCTGAGTGAACTCCGCGAGTTGGTGATCGACAGGGAGGCCTGGTGCACACGACTGAGCGACTGAAGTGAAGTGAACTGAGGCCTCCGTGTCCATCACCAACTCCCAGAGTTCAACCAAACCCACGTCCATCGAGTCAGCGATGCCATCTAGCCATCTCATCCTCTGTCATCCCTTTCTGCCCCCAATCCCTCCCAGTATCAAAATCCTTTCCAATGAGTCAACTCTTTGCATGAGGTAGCCAAAATACTGGAATTTCAGCTTTACCATCATTCCTTCCAAAGAACACCCAGGACTGATCTCCTTTAGAATGGACTGGTTGCATCTCCTTGCAGTCCATGGGACTCTCAAGAATCTTCTTATATATACATATATAATAAGAAAGTGATTGCTCTAAGCTTAAAGGTACACTGGTCTTATAACTTTTTTCAGTAGGGCCTAGGGAAGAGAAAAATAATCCTCTCTTATGTGTATCTTGTTTTGTATTACAGGGGTCCACTCCTGAATGTTGTCTCATATATTCTTGTCTTCTTAGATAAACACATGTGATTGTTTTCAAAGATGATGTTTTGAAACTGTTTAGTTTAAAGCAATGAGAGTTAGAAGATTACATTAATTTTGGAATTCTGATTTAACAGCATATATAGTTTCTAAAATTAAAATTCTGGCCATTTCTGTTAAAAATTTGTCAGTGTGCATATGATGATGTAAATATTACTTAATTAATTTTCTCCTGAAGTTTTAATTAGATTTCTTTAAAGTACACAACAGTGAGAATTTCTGAATATTTTATTAAAGTGATCAAATTTTATTTCCCAGGAACAAACTCTTACACTAAATAGCATTTGTTAATTGGAATTATTTTCATTATCATGCATAAAATTTTAAGCTATTTTTTTCTCAGTTTATGAGTCGTTTGTTTATGGAAAAAAGATCAGTAGCACAAATACATATTTTGTATGTTTACCACATTTACCATATTTTGTATATTTAGATTTGATAACTTCAGGGTGTTTTATATTGCTATATCCTCTGTATATAAAAAACAGTAAGTTAAAGTTTTGAACTCCTGACATACACAAGATAATTTTCCCTTGATCTTTAACTTTGAGATAAAATACAGATATTTTTTATCTTAATTAATATATTCTTTACTTTACCACAATGCAGAATTTAATTATCCTTCATTTTAATTAACAATACATTCAGAAAAATTAATATTTCCTGTAAATGTTGTAATTAATTTTCTTCTTCATCATAACTTTTACAGTGGGCAAGTAGTAATTTTGCATTGAATCTGAGACTTTTTTTAATATAGGAAAAGAACTTTTCACTTTTTATACCACATTATTAAAATATGGAAAGAAGCCTCTCTGTCTGTTACAGTCCTATGGGCTAACTACTCTTTTTCTTTTACAATGCAGAAGATGGGATTCATATATTAAGACTGTAATTCAAATATTAAATATTTGTCTGTGGACAAAAAATAGTATTTTTGTGTGTGTGAAATAGCTACCTTTGCAGGGTCTTGAAACAGTCTTTAGGTATTTCAGGTGCCTGCTAAAAAGTTATGGAACGTATCACTTAAGTTTGTTACTAGAGCAAAATAAACGTTTATTAAAAGGATACTAGGTAACTTTTTTATTATTAATGTCTTTAAGTTGGAGTATCATTGATTTATGATGTTGTGTTAAGTTCAGGTGTACAGCAAAGTGAATCAGTTATTCATATACATATATCCACTTCTTTTTAGATTCTTTTTTTTCATAGAGGGCATTATAGAGTACTAAGTAGAGTTCCCTGTGCTACATGGTAGGTAGTTCCTTATCAGTTCAGTCATTCAGTCGTGTCCGACTTTGTGACTGCATGGACTGCAGCACGCCAGGCCTCCCTGTCCATCACCAAACCCCAGACATTGCTCAAACTCATGTCCATCGAGCTGGTGATGCCATCCAACAGTGTCACCCTCTGTCGTCTCCTTCTCCTCCTGCCTGAAATCTTTCCCAGCATCAGGATCTTTTCTAATGAGTCAGTCCTTTGCATCAGGTGGCCAAAGTATTGGAGCTTCAGCTTCAGCATCGGTCCTTTCAATGAATATTCAGGACTGATTTCCTTTAGGATTGGCTGGTATGATATCCTTGCTGTCCAAGAAACTCTCAAGAATCTTCTCCAACACCACAATTTGAAGCATCAATTCTTTGGCTCTCAGCCTTCTCTATGATCCAACTCTCACATCTGTACATGACTACTGGAAAACACATAGCTTTGACTAGATGGACCTTTGCTGCCAAAATAATTTCAGCATTTTAATAAGCTGTCTAGTTTTGTCATTGCTTTTCTTCCAAGGAGCAAATTTTTTTTAAACTTTGTGGCTCCAGTCATCATCTTCAGTGATTTTGGAGCCCAAGAAAATGAAATCTGTCACTGTTGCCAATTTTTCCCTATCTATTTGCCATGACGTGATGAGACTGGGTGCCATGATCTTAGTTTTTTGACTGTTGAGTTTGAAGCCATCTCTTTCACTCTCTTCTTTCACCTTCATCAAGAGTCTCTTCAGTTCACTCTCACATTCTGCCATTAAAATGGTATCATCTGTATATCTGATTTTGTTGATAGTTCTCTTGACAATCTTGATTCCAGCTTGTGAGTCATC
Source organism: Capra hircus (assembly GCF_001704415.2). Lineage (NCBI taxonomy): Eukaryota > Metazoa > Chordata > Mammalia > Artiodactyla > Bovidae > Capra > Capra hircus. The sequence goes on from NC_030823.1 coordinate 6,760,465, forward strand.
TAGTCTGGTGTTTCATATGATGTACTCTGTATATAAGTTATATAAGCAGGGTGATGATATACAGCCTTGATATACCCCTTTCCCAATTTTGAACCTGTCTGTTGTTTCATGTCCAGTTCTAATTGTTGCTTTCTGACCTGCATACAGGTTTCTCAGGAGACAAGTAAGGTGGTCTGGTATTCCCATCTCTTTAAGAATTTTCCACAGTTTATTGTGAACCACATAGTCAAAGGCTTTAGAAAAGTCAATAAAGCAGAAATTTCTGGAATTCTCTTGCTTTTTCTATCATACAGCAGATTTTGGCAATTTGATCTCTGGTTCCTCTTCCTTTTCTAAATCCCATTTGCAATCTGGAAGTTCTTGGTTTATGTATTGTGGAAGACTAGCATAAAGGATTTGAACATGACCTTGCTAGCATGTAAAATTAGTGCAATTGTGTGGTAGTTTGAATATTACTTGGCATTGCCTTTCTTTGTGATTGGAATGAAATTGACCTTTTCTAGTACTGTGGCCAGTGTTGAGTTTTACAAATTTGCTGGCATATTGAGTGCAGCACTTTAACAGCATCTTCTTTTAGAATCTGAAATAGTTTAGCTGGAATTTCATCATCCCATTAGCTTTCACACTCCAGGATATGTGGCTTTAGGTGAGTGACCATCCCATTTTTATATCTGGGTCATTAAGACCTTTTATGTACAGTTCTTAATGTTTAAGAAATTTTTGCTTTGCTTTTATGCTGGATGTATTATAACACTGTAAGGCTGGAACAGATTGACTATTAGGCAATTGTATCTCTGTTGAAGTTGCTTGATGACCATGTCCTGTATTTGTGTCACAGAATCATGGAATCTTTTGTAGTTTATTAGAAAGTAAGATTTAAGAGTAACACCCTCATTTCTGGATAGGATATTTAACATTTTTTTATTTGTTGCTTTCACAACGGTCTAAGTAACCTGAGAAAAAATTATATGGCACAACAGTTTGAAGATTTGGATAAATTTACCTATTTATATTTATAGGAATATAAATTTACATGTATATATATTTACCTATTCCTATTTATAGGAAGAAGTTTATATTTCTTCCTCTTGTGTAGAACTCTAGGCTGTGACCAGCTTCTGCATAAAGCTTTCTTTCACAAGGTCTTTCCCTAGCAGAATGTAACTGTGTGAAAGCCTTGTTTTCCTCTGGGTCCGTGCTCTCATTCATCTAAGGAAGAAAACCTCTCCCACTGCCCTCTATCAGCTTCCTGCTGGGAAATCACCAGGTAAATCCTCCTTCATCCAGGACCATTGATTGTGGAAGTGTGTCTTTTCTACAGTATAAAAAAATGAGACTCTTTTTCCTACATTTACCTGTGGTTTGTCTGTTCTCACCACCTAACCACACCTGCCGAACTTCTGTATCACTAGAATTCTTACAAAGTCTTTCCAATCAATAGTTTTCTTGGGCATTGCACTTTATCAAGAGGGTGAATTGTGAATCAGTCTTGACATTATTTCTGGAGCATTAGTTGACGTATACAAAATGTATCCAGTTTCAAGCATCTGAGAGGATTTCCACCCTTTTTTGCACAAAGCATGAGTCATATCAACGTAGATAAGATCTGATAAATGTTGTTGTTCAGTTTTGAAGTCGTGTTCAATCTTTGTGACACCATGAACTGCAGCAAGCAGGCTTCTCTGTCCTTCACTGTCTCCCCGAATTTACTCAACCTCATATCTGTTGACTTGGTGATGCCATCCACCCATCTTATCCTCTGTTGATCCCTTCTACTCCTGCCCTCAATCTTCCCCAGCATCAGGGTCTTCTCCATTGAGTTGGCTCTTTGCATCAGGTGGCCAAAGTATTGGAGCTTTAGCTTCAGTATCAGTCCTTACAATGAATATTCAATGTTAATATCCTTTAGGATTGACTGGTTTGATTTCCTTGCTGTCCAAAGGACTCTCAAGAGTCTTCTCCAACACCACACTTCAGAAGCATGAATTCTTGAGCGCTCAGCCTTCTTTAAGGTCCAACTTTCACATCCATACATGACCACTGGAAAAAACATAACTTTAACTACAGGGACGTATAGCTAGTACTTAAAGTTGAGGCATTATATTATTCAGAACACTTTTCTCCTATTCTTTCCATGTTTTCTTTCCCACTGTTTTCTTCTGTTCAGCTCACAGTCATATACAAAATTGCTGTATTGAAAAAAATCTTAGTTCTGTATTGCTTTGTGATATTACTATACCATCTTTCTTCATTATTTCATCACCAAAATTTTGCAAAACATACTGTCAATTCCAAACATCTGTCCAATGAACTCATCTTCATTTTTCTATCCAAAAATACCAGAAATCTACCCAATAACTCTATTGAATACTGCTCCCAAGGCATCCACTTCTTGTTTTTGTTCAGTCTGAGTCGTATAAAATTGACTTCTCAGGCCCTCAGATTTCCACAGCACTTATGTAATCTGTCTTGCCATTTAGTCACATTCCATTATTTTCTTTTTTATAAGCAACTGCTAATCATATTACCCAACCAGATTATGAGTTAAGTATTTGCCATGATGGAGTCTCTTCTTTTATTCTACTTTATGATGATCAAAGGGATGAATTTAATCTCAGAGGAACTTAGCAAGTCAATGAGATGTTAGAGGATTCTAGGCTAAATAAAACGTTGCAAGCATACTCTTCAGTCAAAATTTCACTTTCAGATGTCTTAACAACAAGCATCATTACTTCTTATAGTTTGCTCAACAGACACTTTGAGAAACTTTACATTTTATTTCTAAAGCACTGCCTTTTGAAAATACAACCCTCAGAGTGGAATAAAATAATATCAAATAAAACACTGGTAAAGGATTAATTTCACCAAAATATACAAGCAGCTCATACAAATCAATACCAGAAAAACAAACAAGGGAGAAAAAGTGGTAAAGAAATCTAAACAGACATTTCTCCAAAGAAAACATACAAATGGCTAATGAACACATAAAGAGATGCTTAAGATCATTCATTATTAGAGAAATGACAATCAAAACTACAATGAGATATCACCTCAATCTGGTTAGAATGGCCATCAACAAAAATTTTACAAAAAAATAAATGCTGAAGAAGGAGAATATGGAACCCTCTTGCACTGTTGGTGGGAATGTAAATTGATACAGCCACTGTAGAAGACAGTATGGAGATTCCTTAGACAAACTAGGAATAAAACCACCATATGACCCAGCAATTCCACACCTCAGCATATACCCTGAGGAAATCAAAACTGAAAAAGACACATGTACCCCAATGTTCATTGCAGTACTGTTTACAATAACTAGAGCATGGAAGGAACCTAGATGTCCATCAATAGATGAATGGATAAAGAATTGTGGTACATATGCACAATGGAATATTACTCAGCCATAGAAAGGAACACGTTTGAGTCAGTTCTAATGAGGTGGATGAACCTAAAGCCCATTATGCATATATATAATACATATAATAACTATATAATATAATAATATGTACATATATATATGGACTCGAGAAAGATGGTAGTGATAAATTTATTTGCAAGGCAGCAATGAAGAAACAGACGTAGAGAACGGATTTATGGACATGGGGAGAGGGAGGAGAAGATGAGATGTATGGAGAGAGTAACATGGAAACTTTACATTACCATATGTAAAATAGATAGGCAATGGGAATTTGCTGTAGGTCTCAGGGAACTCAAATAGGGGCTCTGTATCAACCTAGAGGGATGCGATGGGGAGGAAAATGGGAGGGCGGCTCAAGTGGCAGGGGACATATGTACACCTATGGCTGATTCATGTTGATCTTTCACAGAAAACAGCAAATTTCTTGAAAGCAATTATCCCTTAATTAAATATATATATATATTTATTTATTTATTTTTAAAGCACTGCCTTTGCTTGGCTTCTGGTATTACTGCATCATACTCTGCCTTATCTTCTACTGTCTCTCTTGTCATTAATTTAGAGTCTATTGAAAATGTAACTGAATATACTTCCTTTGTTTACTTCTTATATATTGCTACACCCACGTTCCCCTAAAAACCTGTTTCTTATCTTGTTCTAATGTACCCTTCACTTTTGAACTTATTTCTTCCATGATGTCAAATACTTTCTATGTAAATGATTTTAGGTTATTTGTTTAGCCAAAAGAATCTTCAAAAGTTTTGTCCTGTAAATCTTGACAACTCAAAAAAAAAAAAAAATCCATAGATATCTTTCTACCATTCCTATATTTCTTTTCTTGATGGAAAATGCTTTTCTCTATAAAGACATTCAGGAAATATGCTTGGGAGCCATCTTTTAAACTTTCCTTTACCCCTTTCACACAGGTTCTAAATAAGGTTTATATTTTTATGCCTTTTGTTCATTTGTTCAGTTCCAATGCCACAGTTAATGTCTTAGTTCAGATTCTTCCCACTATTGTCATACTTTCCAAAACTGTTCTCTAGCCAAAAAAAAAAAAAAAAATGTTCTCCAGCCTCTTAAATTTCTCCGTTTGTCCTCTACATAGATATCAGAGTAATCTTCCTAAAATTCATGATTTACCATATTAGTTCATTGCTGAAAAACTCTCCAGTGGGGAACAATTTCATACAGTATAAAACTCAAAATTAAGAGTAAATTGTACTCTCCATGATGTGGGTGTTCCAAGCACCCAGGACTTTCCTTGCTTTACCCCAATCCTCTCCAATTCAATGAAATAAAAATATGTATAGTTCTTCAGGGCACCATAATTATGGCTGGGGTACCTTTTTTGGGTTATCTTTAATTTCAAAACAGACTTTATTTACTAGTTCATTCACTCAATAGTATCCGACTCCTTTCAACCCTAGGGACTGCAGTATGCCAGGCTTTCCTGTCCATCACCAACTCCCGGGGCCTTCACAAAGTCATGTCCATAGAGTTGGTAATGCTATCCAGCCATCTCATCCTCTGTTGACCCCTTCTCCTCCTGCCTTCAATATTTCCCAGCATCATGGTCTTTTTTAATGAGTCAGTACTTCACATCAGGTAGCCAAAGTATTGGAGTTTCAGCTTCAGCATCAGTCCCTCCAATGAATATTCAGGGCTGATCTCCTTTAGCCTTGACTGGTTTGAAATCATTGCAGACCAAGGGACTCTCAAGAGTCTTCTCCAACACCACAGTTCAAAAGCATCAAGATTTCGGTGCTCAGATTTCTTTATGGTCCAACTCTCACATCCATACATGACTACTAGAAAAACCATAATTTTCTCTAGAAGGACCTTTGCTGGCAAAGTAATGTCTCTGGTTTTTAATATGCTATCTATACTGGTTATAGCTTTTCTTCCAAGGAGCAAGCATCTTTAATTTCATGACTGCAGTCATCATCTGCAGTGATTTTGGAGATCGAGAAAATAAAGTCTGTCACTGTTTCCTTTGTTTCCCCATCTATTTGCTATGAAGTGATGGGACTGGGTGCCTTGGTTTTAGTTTTTGCATGTTGAGTTTTAAGCCAGCTTTTGCACTCTCCTCTATCACTTTAATCAAAAGGCTCTTTAGTTCCTCTTTACTTTTTGCCACAAGGGTGGTGTCATCGGCATATCTGAGATTTTTGATATTTATCCCTGCCATCTTGACTCTAGCTGGTACTTATCCGACCTGGTATTTCGCATGATGTACTCTGCATACAAGATAAATAAGCAGGATGACAAAATACAGTCTTGCCATACTCCTTTCCCAATCTGGAACTAGTCTGTTCTTCCATGTCTGGTTCTAACTGTTGCTTCTTTACCTGCATACAGATTTCTCAGGAGGCAGGTAAGGTAGTCCAGTATTCCCATCTCTTGAAGAATTTTCTGTAGTTTGTTGTGATCCATACAGTCAAAGGCTTTAGCATAGTCAATAAAGCAGAAGTATGTGTTTTTCTGGAACTCTCTGGAACTTTCTGGAACTGATTTTGGTTTTGACCATCTGGTGATGTCCATGTGTTGAGTCATCTCTTGTATTGTTGGAAAAGGGTGTTGGCTATGACCAATGTGTTCTCTTGGCAATACTCTGTTAGCCTTTTCCTTACTTCATTTTGTACTCTAAAGCCAAACTTGCTTGTTTGTCTAGGTAACTGTTGACTTCCTACTTTTGCATTCATGTCCCCTATGATGAACATCCTTTTTTGGTGTTAGTTCTAGAAGAACTTGTGGGTCATCATAGGGCAATTCATCTGCACTTTCTTTAGTATTAGTGTTTGCCTCATAGACTTGGATTACTGTGATATTGGATTGTTTGCCTTGGAAATGTACAGAGATCAATTCTGTCGTTTTTGAGATTGCACCTAAATTGTGGACTCTTTTGTTGACTATGAGGGCTACTCCATTTCTTCTAAGGAATTCTTGCCCACAGTAATACATATTATGATCATCTGAATTAAATTTGCCATTCCAGTCCATTTTAATTCACTGATTTCTAAAATGTCGATGCTCACTCTTGCCGTCTCCTGTTTGACAACTTCCAATACCTTGATTCACAGGCCTAATATTTCAGGTTCCTATACAATATTATTCTTTTACAGCATTGGACTTTACCTCCAACACCAGTCACATCCACACCTGGGTATTGTTTTTTCTTTGCCTCCGTCTCTTCATTCCTTCTGGAGTTATTTCTCTACTGATCTCCAGTAGCATATTGGGCACCTACTGACCTGGGGAGTTCATCTTTCAGTGTCATATTATTTTTGCCTTTTCATACTGCTCATGGTATTGTCAAGGCAAAAATACTGAAGTGGTTTGTCATTGTCTTCTCCAGTGGACATTTTGTCAAAACTGTCCAACACGACCCATCCATCTTGGGTGGTCCTACATGGCACAGCTCGTATTTTCACTGAGTTAGACAAGGCTGAAATCCATGAGATTAATTTGGTTAGTTTTCTGTGATTGTGGTTTTTATTCTGTCCACCCTCTGATGGATAAGGATAAGAGGCTGTTGGGAGGAACTGGCTGTAGGGGAATCTGGATCTTGCTCTGGTAAGCAAGGACATGCTCAGTAATTTTTAATCCAATTTTCTGTTAACGGCTTTGCCTCCCTGTTGCTTGGCCTGAGGCCAACCTATGGTATGGGTAATCATAGTAATGGTGACCTCTTTCCAAAGACTTATGCCAGCACTGTTGTATTCAGTGCCCCTGACCCTGTGGCAGGCCACTGTCAATCCACATCTCCACCCAAGACTCTCGGACACTCACAGACAAGTCTGGCTCAGTCATTTGTTGGGTCACTGCTCCTTTCTCTTGTGTCCTGGTGCACACAAGGTTTTGTTTGTGCCTTCCAAGTGTCTGTTTCCCCACTCCTGTGGAAGTTCTGTAATCAAATTCCACTGGCTTTCAAAGTCAAATTCCTGGGGTTTTTCCTGGATCCCCAGGTTGGGAAATCTGTTGTGAGTCCTAGAACCTTTATAACAGTGTGAAAGCTTCCTTGGTATAATTGTTCTCCAGTCTGTGTGTTGTCTGCTTGGTGGCTATATGGTGGGGCTAATGTCAATCTCCTTCAAGAGGACTTACACTACACATTGTGTCTTCCAGGTATGCTGCAGCCAGAGACTCTGCCCCCATGGCAGGCCACTGCTAACCCATGTCTCCATAGGAGGAGACACTCAAACGCTCAAAGGAGACACTCAAACACTCAAACCCCAAACCTGCCAGAGACTCTTGTAGGGCTCAAACAAAACCTGTGTGCACCAGGACCCAGAGACCCCACAGAGACTGAGCCCAACACACCTTTATTTACTAACTAGCAACCAATCATCCATTAGCATTCAACTCATTTTCTTGCTTTCCTGAAGTCTTCAAGTGAAATGACTAATTTCTCCTTTGTGACCTCACTATTTCCTATACACCCTACTCCTACCACATTTAACAAACCTATTTATTTCCACTTTCATTTCACTCTATTCAGACAGTCTAGTTCAGACAGTCACTCAGCATGTATTTAATGAGAATTTTCCTTGATAAGATTAGGGTCTATGAGACGAGTGTGACAAATTTTTGGAAATCATAATATTAGAAGTTATTTTTTCTCCACTATTCACAGGATCAACCACATAATCTTAACAGACAGTAGAAACATTTTATGTTGTTGTCCAGTTGCCAAGTTACGTCTGACTTTCTGCAACCCCATGAACTGAAAAACTACATGTTCCCTTGTCCTTCACTTTCTCCCTGAGTTTGCTCAAACTCATGTCCATTGACTTGGTGATGCCATTCAAACATCTCATCCTCTGTTGACCCCATCTCTTCTTGCCCTCAATCTTTCCCAGCATCAGGTCCTTACCAGTGAGTTGGCTCATTGCATCAAGTGGCCAAAGTATTGGAGCTTCAGCATCAGTACTTTAAATGACTATTCAGGGTTGATTTTCTTTAGGATTGACTGGTTTCATCTCCTTGCTGTCCAAGGGACTCTCAAGAATCTTGTCCATCATCAAAATTCAGTAGCATCAATTCTTCAGCACTCAGCCTTCTTCATGCCATATCTATTTGTGACTATTTGAAAAATCATAGCTTTGACTATATGGACCTTTGTTAGTAAAGTGATATGTCTGCTTTTTCTAAAGAGAAGACATACGGATGGCTAACAAACACATGAAAAGATGCTCAACATCACTCATTATTAGAGAAATGCAAATCAAAACCACAATGAGGTACCACTTCACACCAGTCAGAATGGCTGCAATCCAAAAATCTGCAAGCAATAAATGCTGGAGAGGGTGTGGAGAAAAGGGAACCCTCCTACACTGTTGGTGGGAATGCAAACTAGTACAGCCACTATGGAGAACAGTGTGGAGATTCCTTAAAAAATTGCAAATAGAACTACCTTATGACCCAGCAATCCCACTGCTGGGCATACACACCAAGGAAACCAGAATTGAAAGAGACACATGTACCCCAATGTTCATCACAGCACTGTTTATAATAGCCAGGACATGGAAACAACTTAGATGTCCATCAGCAGATGAATGGATAAGAAAGCTGTGGTACATATACACAATGGAGTATCACTCAGCCGTTAAAAAGAATTCATTTGAATCAGTTCTGATGAGATGGATGAAACTGGAGCCGATTATACAGAGTGAAATAAGCCAGAAAGAAAAACACCAATACAGTATACTAACACATATATATGGAATTTAGGAAGATGGCAATGACGACCCTGTATGCAAGACAGGAAAAAAGACACAGATGTGTATAACGGACTTTTGGACTCAGAGGGAGAGGGAGAGGGTGGGATGATTTGGGAGAATGGCATTCTAACATGTATACTATCATGTAAGAATTGAATCTCCAGTCTATGTCTGACGCAGGCTACAGCATGCTTGGGGCTGGTGCATGGGGATGACCCAGAGAGATGTTATGGGGAGGGAGGTGGGAGGGGGGTTCATGTTTGGGAACACATGTAAGAATTAAAGATTTTAAAATTAAAAAAATAAAAAGATAAAAAAATAAAATAAAATAAAGTGAAACATTTTAGTGATATCTAAAGTGATATGCTGTCTAGGTTTGTCATAACTTTTCTTCCAAGGAGCAAGTGTCTTTTAATTTCATGGCTTCAGTCACCAACCACAATGATTTATGAAAAGGCAAAAAGAAATATTATACACACACACACACACACAGACACACACACAGACACACACACAGACACACACACATAGGGCTTCACAGCTGGCTCAGTGGTAAAGAATCTTTTTGCAATGCAGGAGATGTGGGCTCAACCCTGGTTTGGGAAGATACCCTGAAAAAGAAAATAGCAACCCACTCCAGTATTCTTTCCTGGAATATCCCATAGACAGAGGAGCCTGGTAGGCTATAGTCCATAGAGACACAAAGGGTCAGACACAACTGAAGCGACTCAGCATGCATGCATATATATATATGGAAGATTCAGTAAAATTGTAATTAAATTAGTAAATACTTGATTTATTGATAAATCATTACTGTTGTATATAAAATCACATGTTCCCCATTTCTCTATATATATCTTAATCTTGTCTATTATATAAGGGTAATTCGGTTAGTTTGTGAGGTCTGGAATCAGTCTAGCTGTAGTTGTCTGTGTTGTCTAGGCTTCCATTAATGTTTCTAGATTTGAGTTTGTCTAGACTTCCATGAATGTTTCAAGATTTGGGGTAGTAATCGCCATTTTGTAGTCTTATTGTAGATGCTTGGGGTGTTATAGTGCATTTTGGTTGATTTGTTCCCCAAGTTCCTCTTTTAAAATTATAAGGTGTTTGCTCCACCCATGTGACCTGTAGCAATATTTTGCTTCTCTTTTGCTTCTGTAAGTATTTCTTAGTCCTATTAAAAGCAAAATTACTGCTAGGATGAGTAACTTTTTTTTTTTAACATGCTATTGTCTCACACAGTGTTTTATATTTTAAAGTTGCTTAAATCATTTATAGAATGAATATATTGAATGGATATATTCATTTTACACACTGGGCCCTTCACCTTACTTATAAGTACAAATACCCTTGTCATGAATACACACAGACCCAATGCATACATGTGAGGCTACTGAAGAAAGGATTCTTCCACTGGATTGGGAAATTATATTATAAGAATTTAATATTTTTAAATGCCTTTTTGTTGTTGTTGTTGTTGCTAATAAAAACAAAGAGAGTCTTGTTCACAATAATGAAAAAAAAAACAAACAAAAATACAAACTAAAAGCTCTGTTGCAGGAAGGGGGCCCTTTCTAGGGCCCAAGTGTAGGCTCTTGTCTAACACTAAGAAATGAATTTTCTAGGAGACACACATGTTGCCAAGCAAGAGGTGTTTTTGGAAAGGGCACCTGGGCAGGGAGAAGTAGGGTAAGAGAATCCAGGAGAACTGCTTTGCCACATAGCTTGCAGTCTTGGGTTTTATGGTAATGGGATTAACTTCCGGTTGTCTTTGGCCAATCATTCTGACTCAGAGTCCTTCCTGGTGGCACACACATTGCTCAGCCAAGATGGTTGCCAGCAAGGATTCTTGGAGGTGGTTGGATATGTGGTTTCCTTTTTATCTTTCCTAGACTCTTCTGGTTGGTGGTGGCTTATTAGTTCTGTGTTCCTCACCCGGACCTCCTGTGGTAAAGTAACTCATGCAAATGGTTACTATGGTGCCTGGTCAAGGTGGGCAGTTTCAGTTGGTGGGCTTCCCCTAACAGCTCCAGAAAAAAAAAATAATCAGAAAGAACAAGAATTATATAAGGAATATATTAAATTTTATTTAAAAATATGAAATAGAAATGGAAATAGAAATGGAAAGATATACTGTGTTCTTGTATGGAGGATGTAGATTGTCAAAAATATGCAGTTATTTACATCCAAATGGGGTGATGGGATTTGGAAAAACAGAATATTCTGGTCAGTTATTAAGACTGTTACACACTGTTTCATCTTAACTTTATTTTCTGGAAAGAATAATTATGGAATGTGCTGTATTGTAAACTACTGCATTTTGAAAGTCCTCAAGTAGAAGCTAAACAACAAACTTCAGGAGACGTAATAGAAGAGAAGATTGCATGGGTGTGAATAGGAACACATAACTCTTAACACTTCTCTCAGAAAAAGTAATACTCTGATTTTATCATTCCTCAAAGATTGTCCTTTGGGCCAATACCATTGTTACCTTAATGGTATTCTTTACCTAAAAGGTTATGCCAGTGAAAACTAAGTTTAAATTTCGGAAACATGAAGGATGAAAGTAATTTGCTTTGCAAAAAAAATACCCCTCACACCTTTTATTTTTTCTATAACTAATATTATATTTTAAAAAATACAGTTTCAAGGAGCAAGTAAGTCCCAAGAATAAATTTCATAATTTGATATCTTTTTAGGCATGCCACATATTGTCGCTTTCATATGTATAGACTAAAAAGTACTTATTTTTGATTCAATGGCTCACTTTAAATTTTTGACCCAATACAACTTGTTTAAGAAGAGAGAAAATAAAACATATTTTTCACATATGCCAAGTTTAGAAGGACTGGGACATTATTTCAAGGACAGTTTTCTTTCCAGTTTAGAATTAACAGAGCACATCACACTATGATTAGTCTCTAAACATGAACACATATCTTCTTCTTAGACTTCCCAGGGGGCTCCAGTGGTAAAGAGCCCTCCTGCCAACACAGCAAACTAAAAGAAGGAAGTTTGAACCCTGGGTCTGGAAGATCCCCTGGAGGAGGGCAAAGCAAACCACTCCAGTATTTCTGCCTGAAGAATCCCACGGACAGTGGAGCCTGGTAGGCTACAGCCCGTAGTGTCGCAAAGAGTTGGACATGACTGAAGCAACTTGGTACAGTATCTTCTTAGATGAATTGTTTCATTTCTCTGGCTCTTCATAAGCAGATCCTGCCCCCTGAGCAGTTCTGTTTTGCTTCACTAGGAAACTGAGTGGTCCCTCTATACCAGCTTTTTGTTAAGTCAGCCACCAAGGACCCCAGGTCTTCATGCAGAATTTGAACGACTCCTTGAAAATTAATGAACCTCAAGGATATTCTTAACAGTCCCAACCAAGTCCCATGAATCCACTTACACTGATTATGCAACACATTTTAAAAGGAAGACTTTTTTTTTTTTTTTTTTTTTTTAGTGTATGCCACTCCTTCTTTTTCAAAGGATGCATATCAGAATAGGATTGAACTAGATGAGAAAGTATGTTCTCCTCCCCCCAACTGCATAGTCCATGTGGATGCTACACCACAAAGATTAAATTTTCACTGTTTTAAGTGCATTGTAAGAGTATTTGATATAAAATATTCTCTTTTTCTTGTTGCTAGATCATACTACTACTGCTTCTATTCTACAACTATTACAATTAATACAACTACTAACACAATGTGATCCTGATTTCATGAGACACCATTATCACAGTCATTATTTTAAAGACTAGTAAGCTGAGACTGGCTTCCCTGGTAGCTCAGCTGGTAAAGAATCTACCTTCGATGCAGGAGACCTCTGCTCGATTCCTGGGTCAGTAAGATCCCTTGGAGAAGATATAGGCTACCCAGTCCCGTATTCTTAGGCTTCTCTGGTGACTCAGACAGTAAAGAATCTGCCTGCAATGTGAGTGACCTGGTTCAATCTCTGGGTTGGGAAGATCCCCTGGAGAAGGCAATGGCTACCCACTTCAGTATTCTTGCCTGGAGAATTCCATGGACGACAGTCCATGAGGTTGCAAAGAGTTGGACACGACTGAGCAACTAAGCGCACACACAAGCTGAGATAAAGAGGTTAAGTACAATGAAGAGAAAAGATTAAACAAAACTGGTACATAGTATCTCTTTAAATCAAGAGAGGATCAGAAAACATGATGCAGAGATTGACATTTTACTTCCATTCTTCATTCATTTGTCTATTCTTAGTATAAATATCAGTGGAGAACCAGCTTGCTTTCTGGTTTCCAAATGAATTAAGCTTCTCCAGTGTGTATCTGGAGACACACGCTTCTCTGGGGTATCACCACACTAGTAGTGCTACCAGTATAACTGTGATGTGTGCAATGTCCCATTTCAGTAACAATGAGTTTTTATTTAAAAAAGAAAAAGAAAGAAAAAGTTCTCTAAAACAGTCACAATCAGTCAAGAATATATTCTACTAAATGTTATCATTTCAAAAATAATTAGGTACTTTATTACCTATACTATGTTCCAGTTTGAAAAAAAAAAAAGAAAGAAATGCAGCTTCCTAAGATTTATTATTTATTTATTTATTTTTAAAGGTGTTAAAAAATTTTTTTTTAGTTTTTTATTTTTTAAATTTTAAAATCTTTAATTCTTACATGCGTTCCCAAACATGAACCCCCCTCCCACCTCCCTCCCCATAACATCTCTCTGGGTCATCCCCATGCACCAGCCCCAAGCATGCTGTAGCCTGCGTCAGACATAGACTGGAGATTCAATTCTTACATGATAGTATACATGTTAGAATGCCATTCTCCCAAATCATCCCACCCTCTCGCTCTCCCTCTCCCTCTGAGTCCAAAAGTCCGTTATACACATCTGTGTCTTTTTTCCTGTCTTGCATACAGGGTCGTCATTGCCATCTTCCTAAATTCCATATATATGTGTTAGTATACTGTATTGGTGTTTTTCTTTCTGGCTTACTTCACTCTGTATAATCGGCTCCAGTTTCATCCATCTCATCAGAACTGATTCAAATGTATTCTTTTTAACGGCTTAGTAATACTCCATTGTGTATATGTACCACATTTCTTATCCATTCATCTGCTGATGGACATCTAGGTTGTTTCCATGTCCTGGCTATTATAAACAGTGCTGCGATGAACATTGGGGTACATGTGTCTCTTTCAATTCTGGTTTCCTCAGTGTGTATGCCCAGCAGTGGGATTGCTGGGTCATAAGGCAGTTCTATTTGCAATTTTTTAAGGAATCTCCACACTGTTCTCCATAGTGGCTGTACTAGTTTGCATTCCCACCAACAGTGTAGGAGGGTTCCCTTTTCTCCACACCCTCTCCAGGATTTATTGCTTGCAGATTTTTGGATTGCAGCCATTCTGACTGGTGTGAAGTGGTACCTGATTGTGGTTTTGATTTGCATTTCTCTGATAATGAGTGATGTTGAGCATCTTTTCATGTGTTTGTTAGCCATCTGTATGTCTTCTTTGGAGAAATGTCTATTTAGTTCTTTGGCCCATTTTTTGATTGGGTCGTTTATTTTTCTGGACTTGAGCTGCATAAGTTGCTTGTATATTTTTGAGATTAGTTGTTTGTCAGTTTATTATTATTCTATTATTTTCTCCCATTCAGAAGGCTGTCTTGTCACCTTGCTTATATTTTCCTTTGTTGTGCAGAAGCTTTTAATTTTAATTAGATCCCATTTGTTTATTTTTGCTTTTATTTCCAGAATTCTGGGAGGTGGATCATAGAGGATCCTGCTGTGATTTATGTCTGAGAGTGTTTTGCCTATGTTCTCCTCTAGGAGTTTTATAGTTTCTGATCTTACATTTAGATCTTTAATCCATTTTGAGTTTATTCTTGTGTGGGGTGTTAGAAAGTGATCTAGTTTCATTCTTTTACAAGTGGTTGACCAGTTTTCCCAGCACCACTTGTTAAAGAGATTGTCTTTACTCCATTGTATATTCTTGCCTCCTTTGTCAAAGATAAGGTGTCCATATGTGTGTGGATTTATCTCTGGGCTTTCTATTTTGTTCCATTGATCTATATGTCTGTCTTTGTGCCAGTACCATACTGTCTTGATGACTGTGGCTTTGTAGTAGAGCCTGAAGTCAGGCAAGTTGATTCCTCCAGTTCCATTCTTCTTTCTCAAGATTGCTTTGGCTATTCGAGGTTTTTTGTATTTCCATACAAATCTTGAAATTATTTGTTCTAGTTCTGTGAAAAATGTGGCTGGTAGCTTGACAGGGATTGCATTAAATTTGTAAATTGCTTTGGGTAGTATACTCATTTTCACTATATTGATTCTTCCAATCCATGAACATGGTATATTTCTCCATCTATTAGTGTCCTCTTTGATTTCTTTCATCAGTGTTTTATAGTTTTCTATATATAGGTCTTTAGTTTCTTTAGGTAGATATATTCCTAAGTATTTTATTCTTTTCATTGCAATGGTGAATGGAATTGTTTCCTTGATTTCTTTTTCTACTTTCTCATTATTAGTGTATAGGAATGCAAGGGATTTCTGTGTGTTGATTTTATATCCTGCAACTTTACTATATTCATTGATTAGCTCTAGTAATTTTCTGGTGGAGTCTTTAGGGTTTTCCATGTAGAGGATCATGTCATCTGCAAACAGTGAGAGTTTTACTTCTTCTTTTCCAATTTGGATTCCTTTTATTTCTTTTTCTGCTCTGATTGCTGTGGACAAAACTTCCAGAACTATGTTGAATAGTAGCGGTGAAAGTGGACACCCTTGTCTTGTTCCTGACTTTAGGGGAAATGCTTTCAATTTTTCACCATTGAGGATAATGTTTGCTGTGGGTTTGTCATATATAGCTTTGATTATGTTGAGGTATGTTCCTTCTGTTCCTGCTTTCTGGAGAGTTTTTATCATAAATGGATGTTGAATTTTGTCAAAGGCCTTCTCTGCATCTATTGAGATAATCATATGGTTTTTACTTTTCAATTTGTTAATGTGGTGAATTACACTGATTGATTTTCGGATATTGAAGAATCCTTGCATCCCTGGGATAAAGCCCACTTGGTCATGGTGTATGATCTTTTTAATGTGTTGTTGGATTCTGATTGCTAGAATTTTGTTGAGGATTTTTGCATCTATGTTCATCAGTGATATTGGCCTGTAGTTTTCTTTTTTTGTGACATCTTTGTCAGGTTTTGGTATTAGGGTGATGGTGGCCTCATAGAATGAGTTTAGAAGTTTACCTTCCTCTGCAATTTTCTGGAAGAGTTTGAGGAGGATAGGTGTTAGCTCTTCTCGAAATTTTTGGTAGAATTCAGCTGTGAAGCCATCTGGACCTGGGCTTTTGTTTGCTGGAAGATTTCTGATTACAGTTTGAATTTCCGTGCTTGTGATGGGTCTGTTAAGATTTTCTATTTCTTCCTGGTTCAGTTTTGGAAAATTGTACTTTTCTAAGAATTTGTCCATTTCTTCCACGTTGTCCATTTTATTGGCATACAATTGCTGATAGTAGTCTCTTATGATCCTTTGTATTTCTGTGTTGTCTGTTGTGATCTCTCCATTTTCATTTCTAATTTTATTGATTTGATTTTTCTCTCTTTGCTTCTTGATGAGTCTGGCTAATGGTTTGTCAATTTTATTTATCCTTTCAAAGAACCAGCTTTTGGCTTTGTTGATTTTTCCTATGGTCTCTTTTGTTTCTTTTGCATTTATTTCTGCCCTAATTTTTAAGATTTCTTTCCTTCTACTAACCCTGGGGCTCTCCAATTCTTCCTTTTCTAGTTGCTTTAGTTGTAGACTTAGGTTATTTATTTGACTTTTTTCTTGTTTTTTGAAGTATGCCTGTATTGCTATGAACTTTCCTCTTAGCACTGCTTTTATAGTGTCCCACAGGTTTTGAGTTGTTGTGTTTTCATTTTTATTAGTTTCTATGCATATTTTGATTTCTTTTTTGATTTCTTCTGTGATTTGTTGGTTATTCAGAAGTGTGTTGTTCAGCCTCCATATGTTGGAATTTTTAATAGTTTTTCTCCTGTAATTGAGATCTAATCTTAATGCATTATGGTCAGAAAAGATGCTTGGAATGATTTCGATTTTTTTGAATTTATCAAGTTTAGATTTATGGCCCAGGATGTGATCTATCCTGGAGAAGGTTCCATGAGCACTTGAAAAAAAGGTGAAATTCATTGTTTTGGGGTGAAATGTCCTATAGATATCAATTAGGTCTAACTGATCTAATGTATCATTTAAAGTTTGCGTTTCTTTGTTAATTTTCTGTTTAGTTGATCTGTCCATAGGTGTGAGTGGGGTATTAAAGTCTCCCACTATTATTGTGTTATTGTTCATTTCCCCTTTCATACTTGTCAGCATTTGTCTTACATATTGAGGTGCTCCTATATTGGGTGCATATATATTTATAATTGTTATATCTTCTTCTTGGATTGTTCCTTTGATCATTATGTAGTGTCCTTCTTTGTCTCTTTTCACAGCCTTTGTTTTAAAGTCTATTTTATCGGATATGAGTATTGCCACTCCTGCTTTCTTTTGGTCTCTATTTGCGTGGTATATCTTTTTCCAGCCCTTCACTTTCAGTCTGTATGTGTCCCTTGTTTTGAGGTGGGTCTCTTGTAAGTAGCATATAGAGGGGTCTTGTTTTTGTATCCATTCGGCCAGTCTCTGTCTTTTGGTTGGGGCGTTCAACCCATTTACGTTTAAGGTAATTATTGATAAGTATGATCCCGTTACCATTTACTTTATTGTTTTGGGTTCGGGTTTATACACCCTTTTCATGTTTCCTGTCTAGAGAATATCCTTTAGAATTTGTTGGAGAGCTGGTTTGGTGGTGCTGAATTCTCTCAGCTTTTGCTTGTCTGTAAAGCTTTTGATTTCTCCTTCTTATTTGAATGAGATCCTTGCTGGGTACAGTAATCTGGGCTGTAGGTTATTGTCTTTTATCACTTTAAGTATGTCTTGCCATTCCCTCCTGGCCTGAAGAGTTTCTATTGAAAGATCAGCTGTTATCCTTATGGGAATCCCCTTGTGTGTTATTTGTTGTTTTTCCCTTGCTGCTTTTAATATTTGTTCTTTGTGTTTGATCTTTGTTAATTTGATTAATATGTGTCTTGGGGTGTTTTGCCTTGGGTTTATCCTATTTGGAACTCTCTGGGTTTCTTGGACTTGGGTGATTATTTCCTTCTCCATTTTAGGGAAGTTTTCAACTATTATCTCCTCAAGGATTTTCTCATGATCTTTCTTTCTGTCTTCTTCTTCTGGGACTCCTATAATTCGAATGTTGGAGCGTTTCATATTGTCCTGGAGGTCTCTGAGATTGTCCTCGTTTCTTTTAATTCGTTTTTCTTGTTTCCTCTCTGATTCATTTATTTCTACCATTCTATCTTCTATTTCACTAATCCTATCTTCTGCCTCCGTTATTCTCCTAATTGTTGCCTCCAGAGTGTTTCTGATCTCATTTATTGCATTATTCATTATATTTTGACTCTTTTTTATTTCTTCTAGGTCCTTGTTAAACCTTTCTTGCATCTTCTCAATCCTTGTCTCTAGCCTATTTATCTGTGATTCCATTTTGATTTCAAGATTTTGGATCATTTTCACTATCAATATTCAGAATTCCTTCTCCGGTAGATTCCCTACTTCTTCCTCTTTTGTTTGGTTTGGTGGGCAACTCTCCTGTTCCTTTACCTGCTGAGTATTCCTCTGTCTTTTCATCTTGGTTATATTGCTGCGTTTGGGGTGGCCTTTTTATATTCTGGTAATTTGTGGAGTTCTCTTCATTATGGAGCTTCCTCACTGTGGGTGGGGTTCTATCAGTGGCTTGTCAAGGTTTCCTGGTCAGGGAGGCTTGTGTTGGAGTTTTGGTGGGTGGAGCTGGGTTTCTTCTCTCTGGAGTGCAGTGGAGTGACCCGTAATGGGTTATGAGACATCAAAGGTTTTGGGATAATTTTGAGCTGCCTGTATATTGAAGCTCAGGGGAGTGTTCCTGTGTTGCTGGAGAATTTGCATGGTATTTCTTGTTTTGGAACTTGTTGGCCCTTGGGTGGAGCTTGGTTTCAGTGTAGGTATGAAGGCATTTGATGAGCTTCTATTGCTTAATGTTCCCTGAATTCAAGAGTTCTCTAATGTTTTCAGGCTTTGGATTTAAGCCTCTTGCTTCTGGTTTTCAGTTTTATTTTTACAGTAGCCTCTAGACTTCTCCATCTATACAGCACCAATGATAAAACATCTAGGTTAAAGATGAAAAGTTTATCCACATTAGGGACACTCAGAGAGGTTCACTGAGTTACAAGAAGAGAAGATGGAGGGGGTAGTTAGAGGTAACTGGAATGAGATGTGGTGAGATCAAAAGAGGAGAGAGCAAGCTAGCCAGTAGTCACTTCCTTATGTGTGCTCTATAGTCTGAACCGCTCAGAGGTATTTACAGAGTTATACGGGGAAGAGGAGAGGGAGGAAGTAGACAGAGGTGACCAGGAGGATAAGAGAGAGGAATGAGTAGGAGAGAGACAAATCCTGCCAGTAACCAGTTCCTTAGGTGTTCTCCACCATCTGGGACACACAGAGATTCACAGAGTTGGATAGAGAAGAGATGGGGAAGAAAAGAGACAGAGGCCACCTGGTGGAGAAAAAGGAGAGTCCAGAGGAGGAGAGAGTGGTCAAGCCAGTAATCTCGCTCTCAGGTAAACTTGGGTAGTGAAGTTTGGATTTTTAAATGTACAAAATTGACAACAAAAACCTAAGAGCAAAGATTAAAAATCTAGAATAGAGGTTGGATTTTCAAAGATACAATATTAAAAAAAAGCAGAAGGAAAAAGGAAGAAAGAAAAAAAAAGAATTATTAAAAAACAAACAAGCAAACAAACAAACAAACAAAAAACCACCAACAACCATCCAAAGACTATATATGGTGTTTGCCTTAAAAGAAAAAAAAAGTCTTTTTTTTAAAAATAGTAATAATAGGTTATAGAAATAAAAATTAGAGGAGGAATAGAAGACTTAACAATTTAAAAAAAGTTAGAAAAAAAAAGAAAAAAGAAAAAAAACAAAAAAGCAAAAAAAAAAAAAAAGGAATGATTTTAAAAATAGTAAAAATATATCTGGCCCTTCTCTGATGTTATGGGCCGTGTGGGATCACTTCCAAGGTGGTTCCCTCTGTTTAACTTCTGTTTGCTGTTTTTTTAGGCTCACTAGTTCAGTCGCACTGTGGGGAGGGGGGATGCTGCAAACAAATAGCACTGTCGTGTGCACACAGTATCTCAGCCCTGCTTGACCTGTCCTTTCTCAGGGCGCACAAACCACTCCAGCTCTATGATGCTCAGCCGGGAACCGTCTGGGGCCGGCCCTAGGCTGTGTGCACTTCCCTGGTCCAAGCCACTCAGGTTCGGCACTCAGGCAGCCCTCAGAGGCACAGATTCGGCCGGGACTGCGCTTTGTGCCCTTCCCAGGTCCGAGTAGCTCAGGAGTTTGGCGAGTGCGATCGCCACGGCTTGTCACCTTTTCTGCCGCTGCTGCTCATCTTTCTGGGTGGACCGCTGGCGCACCCCGTGAGGCAGATTGTGACTGTCCAGCACCCCCAGAAGTCTTAGCAAAGGAGCCTGCTTGCAGTTAGGTAAGTAAAGTCTCTCCAGGTCTGCAATTGCCCCTTTCCAGTCCTTACGGCTCTGGCTGCCTGTCCCTGACGGGGGATGGTCTGCAGCCGGCTTTTTCCGTTGTGTCCTTTGTTCTGTGCTCGGTCCTGGCGGTGTCTTATGTCCGAGCTTTTCGCGTGGTAGCTATCCCACAGTCTGGTTTGCTAGCCCAAGTTAGATCGTTCTGGTTGCGCGTGGGGCGTTCCTGCCCGATTCTTACAAAGCTCTGCAGCCCACTCCTCCCGTGGGTCCCTGCCCTGCCCCCACTTCCCAATGGCGGATGCAGGCGTCTGTGCTGCTTTTCCGCTGGGGGAGTTACTGTTGGGCTTGTAATCTGTTGGTTTTAATTATTTATCTATTTTCCCTTCCTGTTATGTTGCCCTCTGTGTTTCCAAGGCTCGCCACAGACTCGGCAGGGAGAGTGTTTCCTGGTGTTTGGAAACCTCTCTTCTTAAAATTCCCTTCCCAGGACGGGCTTCCCTTCCCGGGACGGAGCTCCCTCCCCACCTCCTTTGTCTCCTTTCTTGTCTTTTATATTTTTTCCTACCTGTTTTTGAAGACAATGGTCTGCTTTTCTGGTTGCCTGATGTCCTCTGCCAGCCTACAGAAGTTGTTTTGTGGAGTTTGCTCGGCGTTGAAATGTTCTTTTGAGGAATTTGTGAGGGAGAAAGTGGTCTTCCCGTCCTATTCCTCCGCCATCTTTCCCTCCTTGTTTCGCTTCCTAAGATTTAGAAGTCACTAGATGTCACCATGCATTTTATTTTGGTACATAGGTAGCTTTTGTGACACTGTGATATGTTTAACAGCTAAGAGCAATAGCAATCTACAAACTAAAAAGGCCATTTGTTTTTATATTTAAAATAAAATGCAGTTTAACAAAGTTTTTTTTCAAGGCATTGATGACTTTACACAGATTCAAATATATTGGTAGAGAAATCAAATAATTTTTAGAAGAATTTTAAGAAGTCTGGACATAAAGTACCTAAAGTTGAGGAATTTCAATGTAAATTGCCTGTAGGTCACACTTCTAACTTACTAACTGTATAAACTTTGATAAACTTCTATAACTCTCTAAAGTGGGGATAGTATAAACTGAATCACAGTGTTGTCTTAAATATATGAACTAATTTATGTAAAGCAAGATACACTTTATTGCACCCCATAAGAATTGAGTTAATATCAATTTATAATTGTTAAAATATTTTGCTGTATGATATTTTTAATTAAATTTTTTAATTTAGTAAGTATCCTTACTAAAGTGGAAGAAGTGGAAACAGTGGCTGACTTTATTTTTCTGGGCTCCAAAATCACTACAGATGGTGATTGTAGCCATGAAATTAAAAGACGCTTGCTTCTTGGAAGGAAAGTTATGACCAACCTAGACAGCATGTTAAAAAGCAGAGACATTACTTTGTTAAAAAAGGTCTGTCTAGTCAAGGCTATGGTTTTTCCAGTGGTCATGTATGGATGTGAGAGTTGGACAATGAAGAAAGCTGAGCGCTGAAGAATTGATGCTTTTAAATTGTGGTGTTGGAGGAGACTCATGAGAGTCCCTTGGACTGCAAAGAGTTCTAGCCAGTCAGTCCTAAAGGAGATCAGTCCTGGGTGTTCATTGGAAGGACTGATGCTGAAGTTGATACTCCAATATTCTGGCCACCTGATGTGAAGAGCTGACTCATTTGAAAAGACCCTGATGATGAGGAAGATTGAGGGTAGGAGGAGAAGAGGATGATGGAGGATGAGATGGTTGGATGGCATCACCGACTCAATACACATGGATTTGGATGGACTCTGGGAGTTGGTGATGGACAAGGAGGCCTGGCGTGCTGTGGTTCACAAGGTTGCAAAGAGTTGGACATGACTAAGCGACTGAACTGAAGTATCCTTCATACATTTACTTTGTAGAGTCTTATGAATGCTTCTAATAATTCAAAGAAGCATTATTATTGTATATGGCATAGAACACTGCTTTATTTATGTGTTTTATTCACAATTATTTCTTCAACAGCCCAATTCTAACCAAGTTTGAGATGAAAGTCATAACTGAAAACAAATTTCTGATCTGATAGAAGAAATTATTAAATATGCTATTTTATGTGATTTTCATATTTTATATTTCCTATAATATTCTATGAAAATTGACTTTTAAAAGTATTTTAATTCTGTGTATTTTAATTTTAAACACCAACTATTATCAATAATAGTCATTAAATATGAACATTAATTAAATGATAAACAATAAATCTCACATAATCACCTGGTTTCTCTAAACACTGTCTTGGTTATGTTAAACTTTACTTTCTTGGCTAAGAATTCCAGGGAAAATGAAGGGCAATTAATTCAGACTGCTTCTGAAAACCTGAAAATTAACAGACATCATTAGATTTATTACAGAAACTGAAATCACTATGCTCAGAATTTTAAGTCTTTCTTAGAAGAAAATTTTATTTTGGCATTAATACTACTGAAAAAAGGAAGATGTTTGTGATTATAAATCATATGAGAGTTAATGTATTTAAATAAACTCAAATAGAAAAGATGGTTACTTTTGTGAATAGTAATAACACATATATCTTGAAATTATGCTTAAAATTTGATAGTCTATAAAGATGCTGGGTTTAACAAAGGGCATATTTGCCAAGTAAAATAAATTTCCACTTGATCACAAATACATAAAACTACTATTCCTTGACCAATATTCCTTGAGTACTCTTTTATCGTTCTCATTTCCACTCTAGTATTTACAATTTTCTAAGGCAAACATAAAGCAAAAACATTACTTTTTTGGTGCTATATGCATTTTGCAATATCTATTGATGTTAAAACTAGGCAGACTCTATGACCTAGCAACAACACACAGTAATGGAAATGGTCAATCTCCAGCTACATCCAACAAACCGGATGAAACATTCAAACATGATGTTTAGTTGTGTTTTTTTTTTTTTTAATTTAAACCCCCACTACATATTGTATGTTTCCCTTTATATAGGTTTAAAAATGAGAAACTATGGAGTTAGAAGTCAAAGCAGCAGTTAAATTTGGGAAGGAGAAATGGAACTGCCATGTGGAGAGGGGAGAATGAGGCTTGCAGGTGATGAAGAAGTTATACTTGATGCTGTAGTGGTATTTGGGCTTTCCCAGAGGTCCAGTGGGTAAAGAAACCACCTGCACTGCAGGAAACACAGGAGAACTGGGGATGGGAAGATCCCTTGGAGGAGAAAATGGGAACCCACTCCAGTATTCTTGCTTGGGAAATCTCATGGACACAGGAGCCTGGCAGGCTACAGTTCAAAGTGTTGCAAAGAGTCAGACACAACTGAGTGACTGAGCATGGATGGATATTTGCTAGTGGTATTTACCTAGTTGTATTCATGTTGTAATATTTCTTCAAGATATAAATTTGTAAATTATGTACCTTATTCATATTTCATCAACATAAATTTTGCTCAAATTCTTCCTAGCTTTTTAACAGGCAAGCTTGATTCTAAGGTCTTTAACTGTCTTGTGACCTTCCTAAAATCCTTTCCATGTCCCTTTCTGCTGAAACTTGCTAGAATGGATTCTGATGTTGGTAGCTAAGCAACTTGTTTATTTTAATAATTACTTTGATCATCAACTTGATGATCCTGTAAATGTTTCTAGTTTTAAAATTGTTATATGAGCATTCCTTCGCTGATCTTTGTCCCATCTACACCAGTAAAACCCATGACTATTTAGAAGTGAATCCTGATGCACCAGCTTGTTGCATCTTATGGAGAAAGAACTATTTATAGTAGCCTGGTGAACTACAAGCCATAGAATCTCAAAGAGTGGGAGATGACTTAGTGACTGAGCATGCATGCGTGATGTTTAGTGCCCATGGGGTATCTGGACTTGTGTAGCATAGAAAATGGACTTTTTCTCCCACAGAGGCTTTTAAAAGGCTGCAGATTAATTGTTGGGTGCGAGGAATAAAAATGAAGAACAAGATGATGGAAAGTAACTAAGTATAAATATCTTTGATAATCCAAACATTAAAACATAGGAACAAAACATTAACACTGAATCTTGGACAGAGAGTGTAGAGAAAAAAAGGGTTTGGAATAAGTCAATCTGCTGCTGCTGATAAATCGCTTCAGTCGTGTCCGAATCTGTGTGACCCCATAGACGGCAGCTCACCAGGCTCCTCCTTCCCTGGGATTCTCCAGGCAAGAATACTTCTGCTACAATTTGGACATTACCAAAATAAGCAGATACAACTGAATATAAATTTAACTATGAACCAATCATTGTTGTTCAGTCAGTATGTTGCGTCCAACTCTTTGCAACCCCAGGAACTGAAGGATGCCAGGTTTCCTTGTCCTTAACTATTTCCCTGAATTTGCTAAAATTCATGTCAATTGACTTGGTGATACCATCCAACCATCTCATCCTCTGTCACCCCCTTCTCCTCTTGCCCTCAGTCTTTCCCAGCATCACGGTCTTTTCCAGTGAGTCAACTCATTGTATCAATGAGTTGGTAAAAATATTGGAGCTTCAGCTTCAATATCAGTCCTTTCAATGAATATTCAGGGTTCATTTCCTTTAGGATTGACTGATTTGATCTCCTTGCTGTCCAAGGGACTCTTAAGAGTCTTCTCCAGTACCACAGTTCAAAAGCATAAATTCTTCAGGACTCAGCTTTCTTTATGGTCCAACTCCATATCCATACATGACTACTAGAGAAACCGAAGCTTTGACTATACAGACCTTTGTCAGCAAAGTGATGTCTCTGCTTTTTAATACACTGTCTAGGTTTGTCATAGCTTTTATCCAAGGAGCAAGCATCTTTTAATTTCGTGGCTGCAGTCACCATCTGCAGTTATTTTGGAGGCCAAGAAAATGAAATCTGTTACCCTTTCCACTCTTTCCCCATGTATTTTCCATGAAGTGATTGGACCAGATGCCATTTTTCAGTTTTTGAATGTTGAGTTTTAAGCCAGATGTTTTTATTCTCCTTTTTCACCTTCATCAAAAGGCTCTTTAGTTCCTTTTTATTTTCTCCCATTAAGGTGGTATCATCTGCATATCTGAGGTTGCTGATATTTCTCTCAGCAAATTTGATTCCAGCCTGTGAGTCATTAAGCCCAGCATTTTGCATGATGTATCTACATATATGCTAAACAAGCAGGGTGACAATATACAGCCTTGTATATTTCCCCATCTAAAACCAGTCCATTGTTCCATGCTCAGTTTTTACTGTTGCTTCTTGTCCTGCATACAGGTTTCTCAGGAGGCAGGCAAGGTAGTCTGGTATTCCCATCTCTTAACAAATACTGTAATATTTAAAGGAGAATCTGTCACAAGTCATATATTTACAAGAAAAAGACAAAGGACCCTCTAAAGAATATTCAGGCTTGAGAATATCTTATGTTTTTTATGTGGAATAATTTTTTCTCATTCTTCCTCCTCCTCCCTCTCATTATTTCCAAACTTATTTTACTGATTTCATTTCAAGCAGTCTGAAAACACAAATATTTGCCTTTAGTGAATAAATTTAGAATTCACCAGAAAGTACAGACTTTCATGATCAAGAAACAGATAACATAAAAAAGAAAAATCCTACTTATCATTAAGATCTATGATTAAAATAATTGCCTTTTCCTACTCAGGTTTATAGCACTATTCAATGTTTGACAAAGGTTTAGATACTGCCAAAACATTGGAATACTTTACAGACACATTGTTTCATTATATTCCATGGCTCTTTGTTTTTTTTATTCAAAGAGTCGATCAGCTGGCTATACTTTAGTTCCAGCAGCTAGAAAGTAGTATGATTTAAAATCTCAGTGAGTTTATTTGATCATCTCTTCATTTTGCTTCATATAATAGTCATCATGAAGAGTATAGAAAGATTGAAATAATTTAATGTTTTTATCTCTAGATACAATTTGTATATTAATATTCTTAGAAAAATATCCCATATACAATTATACAGTTCTGTCTGCACTGCTAATTTCTGAGCTTATAAATTTATATAGCCTTTTAATTATGCAAGTCAGATAAGATAGGAGATACTGCTACTGCTAAGTCACTTCAGTCGTGTCTGATTCTTTGTGACCCCATAGACAGCAGCCCACCAGGCTCCCCCATCCCTGGGATTCTCCAGGCAAGAACACTGGAGTGGGTTGCCATTTCCTTCTCCAATGCATGAAAGTGAAAATTGAAAGGGAAGTCGCTCAGTTGTGTCTGACTCTTCGCGACCCCATGGATCGCAGCCTACCAGGCTCTTCTGTCCATAGGATTTTCCAGGCTAGAGTACTGGAGTAGGGTGCCATCGCCTTCTCCGAAAGCTAGTGGAGGTGATGGAATTCCAGTTGAGCTGTTTCAAATACTAAAAGATGATGCTGTGAAAGTGCCACACTCAATATGCCAGCAAATTGGGAAAACTCAGCAATAGCCACAGGACTGGAAAAGGTCAGTTTTCATTCCAATCCCAAAGAAAGGCAATGCCAAAGAAGGTTCAAACTCCTGCACATTTGCACACATCTCACATGCTAGCTAAGTAATGCCCCAAATTCTCCAAGCCAGTCCTCATCAGTACCTGAATGTGAACTTCCAGATGTTCAAGCTGGATTTAGAAAAGGGAGAGGAACCACAGATTAAATTGCTAACAGCCGCTGGATCCTCAGAAAAGCAAGAGAGTTCCAGAAAAAATCTACATCTGCTTTATTGACTACGCCAAAGATCTTGACTCTGTGGACCACAACAAACTGTAGAAAATTCTTATTGATTATACCTCAGTTAAAAAATATAAAGACCATTCAGTGGTTATATCTACCTGCCAGAGGCCTGAGCTGTGGACTGGCTGTCTTCAGGGCTGGTGGAAGGAAGTATCTTCAGAAGGGAACTATTGAGGAGGGCACCTCCCCTCTTTCCACCAGTCCAGACCTGATGTTAGGTGGTGGTTAACTCAGGAGCTGCAGCAGGACTTTCACTCTGAACTCTTCCTGGGTTGCAGCCTTCTCCGCAGCGGCCAGCTCTTCCTTCTCATGCTCTTCAGTCTTAGTGGGAACAAAACTGAGGTGTGACCACTCATGGGTGCTCATGGGAGTACCAGCCACACTGGCGCAGAACGCGGCCCACCGGTTTCCTCGCCTTTGCCCAAGTCCGATCCCTTGTGACAGCCCTGGTGCCTTGTACTCACAATAGAGGCAAGTCTGTGAGGAGAGTAGAGTAGGCAGTTTCACAGAAGATGCCTTTTATGCGGGTGGTCGTAAAAGTCTCAGGGTCCATCACCACTGGAAATCATGGCTCTTGGGAAGCTGCCAGGCTCTGATGAGTGAGGATCCAGGAGCGAGGTGAGGAGCAGCAGAAGTGGTGCTCATAGCCCAACTTGGGAGATCTTCCTGTAGGATTTGGTGCTGATGGCCACTTGGTTTCTAATGGTAACAGTGGTGCCTGAGCTTCCAGCAGGAGCTTCCTCCAGGTTCCCATCAGATTTAAAGGTATCACCATCACTTTTCTTTTGTAGATGCTCCCTTCCATTTGAGAGTCAAGGCTGATGCCACCTCAGCGAGTTCCTGCTACACGGAATCCGAGGACATCCTCCATCGCTTAGAGGACGTCAGGGCCTCTGGGCATCATGAAAAATTCCTTTTAGTCAGGATGGGCACCGAGAACAATGCTATGTGACCCCTCTCCAGGCTGCAAGGAATGGCCTAACTGGTGGCACTGGTCTTGAGAGGCTTGGTTGTGGCAGTTATTATAGTTGTTAATCAATATTTACTTCTCTACTTGTGACACAGAAGAGGATTTTATTGATAGACCATCTTAGTGTTAGATGTAGCCTGCAAAAAATAATATGAAAATTAAACAACTTAAAATAACGGTGAAAAAGAATCCTTGTCTCACATTTTTTGAGACTTACATTTCAATTTGATTTTTCTATTCATTTAGAGGCTTTACTTTTGTCATATTTCTTCTAAAAAATTATAACATTCGTAATTTTTCAAGGGGACGCACCATGCAGTATGTGGTATCTTAGTTCCCTAACCAAGGATCAAATCCACACCCCAGACATTGGAAGCACAAAGTCTTAATCACTGGTCTGCCAGGGAAGTCTCTGCAACTCTGAATACAATGACAATGATTTTCTGAATTCATTTTTCTCAATATACTTTGACATCATCAGGATCCCCAAATTTTGTCACCTCTTTGTCTCTTTGTCACTCTCCTAATTTTTTCTTTCTTACCCAAATTGGCCTAGGTTACAGTTTTCAACCCTCACCCTGTATTATCCTTAAATCCTTCACTCTCTATTCAAGTATCTCCTCAAACGCCAAGCCTAGATTAAAAAAAAAAAAAAATTGACCATATGGAAATTAACTTCTATGGGAAATACTGCTGAAGAAATACATAAACATACCCACACTTCTACCTACCAAAGTGAAGTTGCTTAGTCATGTCTGACTCTGCAATCCCACAGACTGTAGCCTACCAGGCTCCTCTGTCCGTGGGATTCTCCAGGCAAGAGTACTGGAGTGGGTTGCCATTTCCTTCTCTAGGAGATCTTCCCAACCCAGGGATTGAACTTGGGTCTCCTGCATTGCAGGCAGATGCTTTACCATCTGAGCCACCAGGCAAGCCTCAACCTACCAAAACCCACCTCCAGCACTCACTCCCATACACAGGCAGGGTCCAATGAAGTGATACATTGAATTCATTTTTCCTAACCTGCATCACAATAAGCTGTGAAAAATTCTGAAAGAGATGGGAATACCAGACCACCTGACCTGCCTCTTGAGAAATCTGTATGCAGGCCAGAAAGCAACAGTTAGACCTGGACATGGAACAACAGACTGGTTCCAAATAGGAAAAGGAGTACGTCAAGGCTGTATATTGTCACCCTGCTTATTTAACCTATAGGCAGAGTACATCATGAGAAATGCAGGACTGGAAGAAACACAAGCTGGAATCAAGATTGCCAGGAGAAATATCAATAACCTCAGATATGCAGATGACACCACCCTTATGGCAGAAAGTGAAGAGGAGCTAAAAAGCCTCTTGATGAAAGTGAAAGAGGAGAGTGAAAAAATTGGCTTAAAGCTCAACATTCAGAAAACGAAGATCATGGCATCTTGTCCCATCACTTCATGGCAAATAGATGGGGAAACAGTAGAAACAGTGACAGACTTTATTTTTTTGGGCTGCAAAATCACTGCAGTTGGTGACTGCAGCCATGAAATTAAAAGATGCTTACTCCTTGGAAGAAAAGTTATGACCAATCTAGATAGCATATTCAAAAGCAGAGACATTACTTTGCTGACTAAGGTCCATCTAGTCAAGGCTATGGTTTTTCCTGTGGTCATGTATGGACGTGAGAGTTGGACTGTGAAGAAGGCTGAGTGCCAAAGAATTGATGCTTTTGAACTGTGGTGTTGGAGAAGACTCTTGAGAGTCCCTTGGACTGCAAGGAGATCCAACCAGTCCATTCTGAAGAAGATCAGCCCTGGGATTTTTTTTGGAAGGAATGATACTAAAGGTGAAGCTCCAGTACTTTGGACATCTCATGCGAAGAGTTGACTCATTGGAAAAGACTCTGATGCTGGGAGAGATTGGGGGCAGGAGGAGAAGGGGACGACCAAGGATGAGATGGCTGGATGGCATCACGGACTTGATGGATGTGAGTCTGAGTGAACTACGGGAGATGGTGATGGACAGGGAGGCCTGACGTGCTGCGATTCATGGGGTCCAAAGAGTTGGACACGACTGAGCAACTGAACTGAACTGAACTGAACTGAACCTGCATCATTACTTAGCAGTTTGTAATATAATACTCCTCAGTTAGATATCCCTACCATGTTTCAAAAAGCTATTCCAAGTAATTAACATGATTTCTTT
The DNA here is from genome assembly GCF_001704415.2 of Capra hircus. NCBI lineage: Eukaryota > Metazoa > Chordata > Mammalia > Artiodactyla > Bovidae > Capra > Capra hircus. Next base: position 6,791,088 of record NC_030823.1, read on the forward strand.
AATCCTTCTATCCTACCATCACTCCACCATTCTCAAACACAACACCACGTCCTCAAAAACAGACTGAAAACAAGTTGACAAACTCGCCAATATATTGGATCTTCACTTGCTATTCTCTTCCACCTACCCAACAAATTGCTATTCTCTGTGATCCTTCCCTGGAGTTAATATCTTCATCTTTCTTTTAAATTACTTGATGTCCTGCATATACACTTAAAGTTCTCTAATTTAAACAAAATTAAAAACAAACAAAAAACCTCTGTCCTCTTTTACAAAGGACATCCCGACTGGTCCACTGCAATTACGTTTAAGGCACAACTGAAAATAGTTATCCCCAAAATCTAATGATAACCTGTAGAAATGTAGATTAGTTTGAATATCTCAGGCTAGCTGCCTCTAGTAATAATCCACTTTATTTGGGTTTCATAAGAGTCATTGGTTTCTGTGAATACATGATGGTATACATCGTGGTATCTAGGAGTCATTGGGCCAAAATGATCAAGGAAAGACTGTGTAAGTTGGAAACTTTGGCAGCCAGCTGCAAAGAACACTACACTTGAAGTTAGACAAGAGCCCCAGCCATGGACCTTCTAGAAAATTTGTGGTCTATGTGTCAGTAAAATTCCTTGATCGAGGGTAGCATTAGGTCTGTGTGGAATGGCAGGGTGAATAATTTCAAGTTTATTATCTGCATTTTAAAATCAGGAATGAATTACTCCTTTAAGAAGAAAATGCAGTGCTAAAAATATGTTTATGTAAGCAGTCTCACTTTTTTCACTTCCTAAATTAAATACTGAGATGATTTCAACAGCACATTTGATCCAAGTAAAATTTTCAATATTTTTCCTAATATGTTATATTCCATTGTTCCTAAGGTTCCTAAGGTATGACATACCTAAAGAAAGCGTGATTGGTATTTTTTAACAAGCTCCCTACATCTGTCCCTGAATTCTCACATTTCAGGATATCTTCTTAAATCCCCCCACAGTTTTCTTCAGTGTTCTATACAAATACAAATATTATCACTTTAACTGAACTAACATTTCAGTACCTCATCTCTTACCTTCCCTTCTTAACTGGGCTTTTCAGAAGAGAATCTTGTCAATCAGTGCATGCACTTCATCCCTTGCCATTCAATAGTAAGTCTATTCATTAATAACCATGACTTAATTACAAAATAATTTGGGGTTTTTAATAATCTTCTGGTGGCAAATGCATCAGAGGATTGTTAATGTATGTGATCTCTCCTGAATATTTGGCACTATTTACTAATTCCATATCTTTCAAAAATTGTACTTTTGACTTTGTTACAGTGTGTTTTAACCCCTAACCTCTTTTGTTGTTCCTTATCCTACTCATTGCAGACTTCTTTTACTTCATTCCCTGTTTGAATGGTGGAGTTCATCAGGATTTCTCTTCAGTCATCTTATTTTGTGCTACATGCATGTATGCATGCTAAGTAGCTTCAGTCATGTCTGACTCATTGCAACCCTATGGACCCTAGTATACCAGGCTTCTCTGTCCATAGGATTCTCTAGACAAGAATACTGGAGTGGTTTGCCATGCCCTTCTCCAGGGGATCTTCCTGACCCAGGGATCGAACCCACATCTCTCATATCTCCTGCATTGGCAGGTGGGTTTTCTATCACTAGTGCCACCTAGGAAGCCCCTGTGCTACTTGCTCATATCTACATATCACCAATGTTCTCATGATTTTATAATCTTTCCCCCCAACCCAAACTTCATTATTGACTGTCAGACCTGTGAAACTGCTTCCTCTTTGGCATGGTAAGTAACCTCAGCTAAAGTGTGGGAGTGAGACTTTGTCATATGGTCTTTCTGATTCCACATTCTCCTGTTTTACATGCTCTGGCAGTCAAATCACAGCCTTGAGTACCTTCTAGACTTATTTTCTTCTTTACCTTTGATGTTCATATTCAACCAAGCTATCCATTCCACTACATTTCTGTTTCCAGATCTCCTTGGTTTCCAACAAAATCATGATTTTGCTACTGTTAAGGCAATGATTTCCTTTTATTAATCTCAAAGCCTCAGAAACTGTCATATCACTGCTCAAATGATCTTCATACAAACCAAAATGTGCTATATATATTTTCTCATATTTCTTCATGAAATACTTATTCCCTTTATTTTACCTCCTAAACATATTATTTAAGATCATTTATAGACTGTTGACCAAGCTCTTTAGTCTCCATCTGCATGTTTTACCCTCAAAATCCATGTTGTCACCCTGCAAAACTAATTGAAGATAAGCAAATGAGCAAGCCTCTGATGTCTCTGGGCTATCACTCAGCCTGAAATGACCTTAGTGATTATCCTCATTCTTCATTTAAGTTTATTCTAAACTTAAAACTTCAGTTTAGAAGTCACCTCTTGTGACTTGTGGAATTTCAGCCTCTAGTATTAACACAACCTTTCTTCTTTATATTCCTGAGGCTTTCCTGATCATTCTGCATTATATGATTAAATTTTCATTAGTTTCTTGGAGTCAATAATTTTTGGATTTCCTCTAGATATTTTTAGCGAAAGCATATGACATGAAATAAAATAGTGAAATATCATTTATTGAAAATAAAATGAAAGAGGATATCCTGTCCCAGCTAGAGTCTGGTACATCACTTAATCAGGTGATTTTCCTTTGGTTGAGTTTTGCTGATGTTCTCATTGTTTAACTTTTGTAATCATATTACTTTACATCATCACAATAATGTAAATACATTTGAAAGAACAAAGAAACATGAAGATATTAGAAAATGTAGAGATAAAACATCACCAATTAAGATAAAATACTTTTTAGTGTATGAAATTTTAGGTTTTGTTCATTTTAATACATTATTTTTACATTTTATCCTATGACAATCTTAGATTTATTTTAAAGTTGGCCTAAATTTTGTATTTAGCACAGCCCAATTTTACATATAAAAATGTAGAACTTATAATTATATTTAAGATTGCGCCATTTAGTAACACATACTCACTGTGCTGCACTTAGTCACTTAGTCATGTCCAACTCTTAACATATACTCTAAAATGGTCATTACATAAGAGGGAAACACGCTGCTTGCTTTGCTAAAGGGAATTGGCAAAAAAAAAAGCTGATCGCATAACTTGTATCTCTTTTTGCATATACTGTGCCAGGAGAAAATGCTTATAAGGCTATTTCACTTACTTGAATATTTTAATGTGCAGTCAATTATGAATGATAGTATAACTATAGCTTCCTTATACTAATAAGGACAATAATAATAGAAATAATACATATTGTTTAGAAGGGGTTTCCCCTGTAGCTCAATGATAAAGGATCTGCCTGTCAAGCAGGAGACACAAGTTCAGTCCCTGGGTTCAGAAGATCCCCTGGAGAAGGAAATGGCAACCCACTCCAGTATTCTTGCCTGGGAAATCCCATGGATAGAGGAGCCTGGCAGGCTGCAGTCCATGGGGTCACAAAAGAATTGGACATGACTTAACAACTGAAAAACAACAATACTTAAGGTAGCAGAGTCAGTTCCTCATTAGATTATTTAAATACATATAATTTAAATAACAAGAGTTGTGCAATTTATTGAATGCAATATGACATTTTCAGCAGCATTTGTAGTTGTTCATAATAATGATGAACAATAAATTATTTCCAGGAGGAGACAATAAATCTCTAAATGCTATTTGATTTGACAACACATTTTGGTGTCAGGCTTTAAAAAAGGCTATATTCTATTGTGGTATATATATATATATATTTACATTATATTATACACATAAATATACCTATTCATATACCTATTTATATCTAGATTATGAATGAAGTGAAAGTGTTCATTGCTTACTCATTCTGATTCTTTGTTACTCCATGCACTGCAGCCCACCAGGCTCCTCTGCCCATTGGATTCTCCAGGCAAGAATACTGGAGTGGATAGCCAATCCTTTCTCCAGGGTATCTTCCAGACCAGGGGTAGAACCTGGATCTCCTGCATTGCAGGAAGATTTTTTACCATCAAGCCACCAGGGAAGCTCTAGATTATGAATACACCTATTCATAATCTAATATAGATGCATTATTTTGACTATTTCAATTGTAATTTAAATATATGATTTTGAGGATAAATGCATCTAATATACCTGCTTAAGTTACCTGTGGAATTAATTTTTTTTTACCATATATTAGTTAAATAATGAATTTATCTAGGTTAAGAAAGCATATTAAGATCCATTAGAATATATTACCATTGAAACTAGATACTTAAAACCTCAGGAGAGTTTATTGCAGATTTTTTTTTTTTTACTTTATTTTACCTTACAATACTGTATTGGTTTTGCCATACATCAACATGAATCCACCACAGGTGTACATGAGTTCCCAATCCTGAACCCCCCTCTCATTTCCCTCCCTATACCATCTCTCTGGGTCATCCCAGTGCACCAGCCCCAAGCATCCTGTATCCTGCATTGATCCTAGAATGGTGATTTGTTTCTTACATGATATTATACATGTTTCAATGCCAGTCAAGGAAATGTATGCAAAAGTTTCAAAAACAAATGATACCAAAGAGTTTGCAATGACAAGTAAAAGACCAATATCTTTTGTCTTCTGTCCTAAGCTTACAAAACAATTTATAAATTTTAGAGAAGTGCATATAGATGTCTGATATGATAGAGGATTGTCAAGTTCTTTCCTCAATAGTAATATTACAAGCCCTCAATAGTCAACTTTTCCTATGACAAGAATGTTCATAAAATATTTTTTTTTCCACAGAGTAGAATCTTATACATCATTATAGGACGTTGTAACACTTACCCTTTTCTCCACCACTCTTAATTTATTTAATTCTCTTCCTTTACCTGGGTATCTTTGTTTTTACATTTTCTGGTGTTACTTGATCATTATTATGCAAATTCTGTTCACTTCACTACCAGGACTCAATGGGAAAGTATATACTTTCTCCTAGAATTATTCAAGTTAAAATCTTTACATCATGCATTGGAAGTGTCACAAGTATAGAGTTCAAATGGAGTCTCTTATTTAACACTAGTCCAGATCACCTTCCAGGCTCTTGATAACTACAGCTAATCTACAATTTCCCCTCCTGCCCATCCTTACTTCCATAATAGTCTACTCACCTGATCCAATTCAGATTCAGTGATTTCCAGGCTGCCTGAGAGTATGTTTTTCAGGTTCTTCTCCTCACCTTTCTTCTATGCCTGATCCAGGATATTGAACATAATTTTACTCTCTTTTTGTATCTCCATCTTTTCCTAGAATACATTTTCAAGTAGATGTAAAGAAATTGTACTTAACTTTACGAATCCTTCCGATGGCCAAAAAATCTTTTGGTGATTTCATATGTACTTCAATATTTTGGCTTAATATATAATTCTTAGTTTAAAAATAATGCTCAGCATATTGAAGGCAGAAATGGACTAAGATATAAGTCATATATAACCTATAATAAAGTTGGAAGTTATGTGAATAAATTCAAATTTTTATTTTTAAAAACCTGTCAGTCAATACTGCTATCCATTAAGAAAAATAACAAATACAAAATTAGATTCTTAATTTATATATCCATTCATTTGATAAATATTTTTAGGACATATTATGTGTTCAGTTGGATATTGGTAATGAAGAATATACTGTTGGACAAAACAGATATGATAAAGGCAAAAGCATCAAATAAAGCCAAGTGAGTATGTTCTTACCAGGTTTTAAAATACTATGGCAGGAATACTGAATATCAAGTATTTAGTAGAAAGTGTATAATATATTATGCTTTAAATTTACATATACTGATTGAAAGAATAGATAGGAAATGGAATAATAAAGTAACATTTACTAATAATAGAGATACTAAAAGAAAAATGTGTTAAATTAGTGAAACAATATATGTGGGAGAACTACAAAGAGTAGGCAACTTTGATCCACATAAAAGTTTGAGCTATATTTGAAATACTCTTTTAAATTATCTGTAAAGTTATTTAATACATCTTTTATCTTTTTCCTGCCCTACTTCCTGACTCTTGTTCCAAATTCATAAAAAGTATTAACACTACATATTTAAGAACTGTTTGAAACTTTTTATGTTCTGTTGGCACTGATAGATGCATAAGGAATGTTACAATAAGATGATTTCATCTTTAAATCAGGATATTCTCTGTAGAGATCTAGGGGACAAAGAGTTTAAATGAGCTTTTAGAAAGCTGAGGGAAAGAACATAAACACAATACACCAACACAGTCACTTCTCTTGACCTTAGAAAAATCTTTGGAGGTTGCATGATAAGGTCTATTATAACATGAACAATAGTTAAAAGGGCATTTAGGATTCAAGGTGACTCCTTTGTAAAGAGGACTCTATTGTCTTTCTATATTAATTATGCTTTGATTGGCTTTCTATATAGAAGATGTACATTTTATTGTGTAGAATTTCTATGCCTGAAACTAAGCATTAAAAAAAGAGTTATAAATATATTTAAATTAAAACTGTTTAAAATGAGAAACTGGTTCTGTAAAAAGTGCTAATGATAAAGATGATAGCCATCTATTCCTAACCAGATATTTGATTAGTGTAGTTAATTATAAGGCTTTGTTTCCAAGAATGCCACCTATAGGATTTGTGCTAAATAGAATTTCAGTATTTCTGGCACTGCCTGCAATCTATAAATATTGATCTGTTCTTAAGGAATGTTTTAGTCTGGGTTTTGTAGAAGATACAACTTGAAACAAAACTTAATATTGATGCTTTATTTATTGTGTAATGTAATTCCAGAACAGGAGAAAGGGAAAATGAAAGCAGAGAAAGCTGGAAAGCAAATACAAAGTTTTCTGAGGTATCAAAGCAGGTTGGTTCTGATGCTGTAATTGATCGTCATCATTTACTTCTCTACTCCAGTTCAGCTCAGTTCAGTTCAGTGGCTCAGTCGTGTCCGACTCTTTGCGACCCCATGAATCGCAGCTCGCCAAGCCTCCCTGTCCATCACCAACTCACGGAATTCACTCAGATTCACGTCCATCGAGTCAGTGATGCCATCCAGCCATCTCATCCCCTGTTATCCCCTTCTCCTCCTGCCTCAAATCCCTCCCAGCATCAGAGTCTTTTCCAATGAGTCAACTCTTCACATGAGGTGGCTAAAGTACTGGAGTTTCAGCTTCTGCATCATTCCCTCCAAAGAAATCCCAGGGCTGATCTCCTTCAAAATGGACTGCTTGGATCTCCTTGCAGTCCAAGGGACTCTCAAGAGTCTTCTCCAACACCACAGTTCAAAAGCATCATTCTTTGGTGCTCAGCTTTCTTCACAGTCCAACTCTCACATCCATACATGACCACAGGAAGAACCATAGCCTTGACTAGGCGGACCTTTGTTGGCAAAGTAATGTCTCTGCTTTTGAATAGGCTATCTAGGTTGGTCATAACTTTTCTTCCAAGGAGTAAGCGTCTTTTAATTTCATGGCTGCAGTCACCATCTGCAGTGATTTTGCAGCCCCCAAAAATAAAGTCTGACACTGTTTCTACTGTTTTTCCATCTAGTTCCCATGAAGTGATGGGACAAGATGCCATGATCTTCGTTTTCTGAATATTGAGCTTTAAGCCAACTTTTTCACTCTCCTCTTTCACTTTCATCAAGAGGCTTTTTAGTTCCTCTTCACTTTCTGCCATAAGGGTGGTGTCATCTTATCATAATATCCCCTTGGTTCTAAGCAGTAACATGGCTGTTTTGGGTTGCCTGAGTGGTCTTGTCCTCATTGGATTATGGTCCCTGTAACTACTAGTTAATAGTTATTGCTGGGCATGGTATATGAAGTGATGGCCCCAGGGAATGACTCAACTCCAGACATAGTGCCTTTGCTGTATTTTGTATTTGGAACCCTACATCCACATCACAGTTCAAGATGAATGCCCCAGACAATGTATCTCCTTTCACCTATTAATGACTGGAGCTCAACACGGCTAGATGGTAGTTGCACTTGTCAGATATGTTCACTGCTAGGAAACAAGACTCCTAAGCCAGCACAACCTAATGTTGTTGGAATGAAAACCCCAAATGGACCAGTGAGTCTGTGGAGGACAGATCCTCTCCTTTACTATTCTCTCTCAGATAGTGTTGAACATGATGCATTGGCTATTGGCAATTTAGTGCATATTCTGCATTCTAGATGTCAGAGCCATAACCCTGCAGAATAATAAGTCAAAAGCGATATCTTCAGTGGACTGCTCCATCATACTTATCAGAAATGCTACTTCTGGAAAAGATAAATGAATCTTCTGTCATAAACCAACTCTTTTATTTTTTTTTCTCATTACATTAATGTAATTGTATTGGAGTAAGAGTGCCTCTGTTCTTTTCATTTGCTTTACACTTGTCTCATTAAAGCATCCTACATGTGATACTAATCCTCAAAATGGCTTTGTCCCTTGGTATTCTCACTCTTCTAGTCCTTTTCATTCCAACAAAAGAATCATCTTTCAGAGCTCTCAGAACTTTCATACCAATCTACCAAAAAGAAAAAAAAAGTTGCACTGTTTCATTTCTTAAGAGCTTGCTATGAATTGATGATATATGGAGGAGGAAATGGCAACCCATTCCAGCATTCTTGCTGGGAAAATCCCATTGACAAAGGAATATGGCAGGCGACTATCCACGAAATTGCAGAGTCAAACATGACTGCAAGACTGAGCACATGAATCAATAATATAGTTTTGGACTGGATTTTAAAATTTGACACATAATCATTTCTTGTCTACCCTAGAAAATAATTTAGTGTTTTTTTGTTTGTTTGTTTGTTTTTGTTTTTATTTTTGCTATTCCAAAAATAATATCATTTATATTTCTTACACTGGCTTTCACTCATTTATCATATCACATGTACTTGGACTAGCTAGAAATTCTAGTTTAGTACTCTAGTATAAATAAAGTTTAAGAATATTACTCCTCTCAGTATTTTCATTAGATTTTCATTTTAATCAAAATCAAAGCCTTAGATGAAGAATGATGAAGCAGTAGTAATAGAGTATTGGGGCAGGGGGCAATATTTCTCTTTATTACTGCATTTAAATAAAACATCATTTTGAGCTTTATTCTAATGCCTTCAACCAAATTCCATTCTTTAGGTTTCTAGACTTCAAAACATTTCACAGATTCAATCTAAATTAAACTAGCTAATATGTTTTGTTTCAAAATAACACATTTCTGAAACATATAAGAAAATAGTATGTGTACTAAAATGCATTCTTAATTGTTAGGGAAAGTAGCTATGAACTTTGTTTATAAATATTAAAGAGTACTGATTGTCTATTAGTACCTATAGAAATATTATACTTGTCTTCGAGGAACTTATATTCTAAATAAATAAGACAGTGCCACAAATCACTCATCTTTTATTTAATCGCTTTAAAATTTTCTCCTAAGAAGTGTGAAGTTTGAGTATTTAATCAAAAGAAGTATAATATTTGGGAAACTATTGGGAAGAATATTTTCATAAATAAATTTAGGAGTCTGTTGATTATATAGGACTTACTGAATAATTTTACTAATTTAGAAGAAGCAACTTTGAACCAGTAAAAAAGTCAGGGTTGTTTTTAGAAATATCAGAGAAGTGTTTAAGAATTTTACACATTTATGGTGAAACAATAAAAGATTTTTCTGTGTGTAGACTTTAATAAAACTGGAATAAATTCAGCATAAATATTTCCTAGTTATTTGTAACTTTTATTTTATTTCCAACAAAAAAATCACCAATATTTTATACTTGACATAGAAGTAATTATGCATGCCCAATATGAAAAAGGAAATGTTATACTGTAGAGTCCAATGAAAAACATGAACTAATCACACAAGCATTCCAAATTATTTTAAGGCACAGAAAATGAGACTAAAGTACAGTTCAGAAGTGCTCATTCTGAAACTATAATTCAGTGAAGCATCATGTTCATTATGAACGGAAATCAGTTTACCCCAGAGCTGTGACAGTGACGCATATGGGACTAAGGAAATTTATCCCAGCCTTTCAGTGAATCGACACAATTAATAGAGATTTAGGTAAAACTGTGTTGACAAGAACATCCTAACTATGTCAGTAAATCAATGATATTGATTCCAATTATGTCTGATTTTCACCTTGGGACTAGCAATTTAGAGTTCAGGCCCCAGTTAACCATTAAACCAGCCCCTTGTTCATCCCATTCCTCATATGTTTCCCACTGAATAATCAAGATTCCACTGATGACTTAGAAAACTGTGTTAGCTTAGCTATTCCTAGTGAACACAGGAAGCGAATCCTAAGAACATGCTGGACTTATTTAATGGAGGTTTACATGAACCTACTTCCTGACCTGCATACAGATTTCTCAAGGGGCAGGTCAGGTGGTCTGGTATTCCCATCTCTTTCAGAATTTTCCACAATTTATTGTGATCCACAAAGTCAAAGGCTTTGGCATAGTCAATAAAGCAGAAATAGATGTTTTTCTGGAAGTCTCTTGCTTTTTCCATGATCCAACGGATGTTGTCAATTTGATCTCTGGTTCCACTGCCTTTCCTAAAACCAGCTTAAACTTCAGGAAGTTCACGGTTCATGTATTGCTGAAGCCTGCCTCTTGAAAAATCTGTATGCAAGTCAGGAAGCAAGAGTTAGAACTGGACATGGAGTAACAGATGGGTTCCAAATAGGAAAAGGAGTACGTCAAGGCTGTATACTGTCACCATGTTTATTTAACTTCTATGCAGAGTACATCATGAGATACGCTGGACTGGAAGAAACACAAGCTGGAATCAAGATTTCCAGGAGAAATATCAATAACCTCAGATATGCAGATGACACCACCCTTATGGCAGAAAGTAAAGAGGAACTAAAAAGCCTCGATGATAGTGAAAAACGAGAGAGAAAAAGTTGGTTTAAAGCTCAACATTCAGAAAACGAATATCATGGCATCTGGTCCCATCACTTCATGGGAAATAGATGGGGAAAGAGTGGAAACAGTGGAAACAGTGTCAGACTGTTTTTGGGCTGCAAAATCACTGCAGATGGTGACTGCAGCCATGAAATTAAAAGACGCTTACTCCTTGGAAGAAAAGTTATAACCAACCTAGGTAGCCTATTCAAAAGCAGAGATATTACTTTGCCGACTAAGGTCCATCTAGTCAAGGCTATGGTTTTTCCAGTAGTCATGTATGGATGTGAGAGATGGACTGTGAAGAAGGCTGAACGCCGAAGAATTGATGCTTTTGAACTGTGGTGTTGGAGAAGACTCTTGAGAGTCCCTTGGACTGCAAGGAGATCCAAGCAGTCCATTCTGAAGGAGGTCAGCCCTGGGGTTTCTTTGGAAGGAATGATGCTAAAGCTGAAACTCCAGTACTTTAGCCACCTCATGTGAAGAGTTGACTCATTGGAAAAGACTCTGATGCTGGGAGAGATTGTGGGAAGGAGGAGAAGCGGACGACCGAGGATGAGATGGTTGGATGGCATCACTGACTCGATGGATATGAGGCTGAGTATACTCCAGGAGTTGATGATGGACAGGGAGGCCTGGCGTGATGCACTTCATGAGGTTGCAAAGAGTCGGACACGACTGAGAGACTGAACTGAACTGAATCAGAGTCAGAGGAAGCACATGCTTGACAGCATCTCTGTTCTCTACAAATACATTGTTCAGGAAGCTTGGGACAAGAAAAGTTTCTTTATGTATGATACTAAGGTTATTCTGTTGTGAACTGGTCTGTGTCAGTTTCAAATAGAAGTAGACTGTGTTTGAAGTTATAGTTCTTCATATACTAATGAATGAAAGTTGAATACTAAATTGTTCCACCATGCTACTGGTTAAGCTCACATTTTTTTTTTAGCAGGCTGGTATGAAAAACATTGCTGCTGCTGCTGCTGCTAAGCCGCTTCTGTCATGTCCGACTCTGTGCAACTCCATAGACAGCAGCCAACCAGGCTCCCCCATACCTGTGATTCTCCAGGCAAGAACACTGAAGTGGGTTGCCATTTCCTTCTCCAATGCATGAATGTGAAAAGTGAAAGTGAAGACATTCAGTCGTATCCGACTCTTAGCGACCCCATGGACTGCAGCCTACCAGCCTCCTCTGTCCAAGGGATTTTCCAGGCAAGGGTACTGTTCTTTTCTGGAGCCTTGATTTTGTATATGCTCTGATCAAAACTTACTTAAATGATTTATTGCAAGAAGAGGTTTGTAATCTAGAGGCAGAATCCTTTTATCCTTAAGAGCAATATGAGGCTGCCACTACTTAGACCCATTGGTTGGACACAGAAATAAGCAGTCATCAAGGCTTGGGTTTCATTCGCAATGGTGCTGGGGTCAAGCCCCGGTGGATCCAGGGTGATTTGAAGGGGTGACAGATAGGCAAGGAGAACTTATTTATTTAGAGATATAAGATTAGATTTAGGAAGAAATAGTATAGTAGGAAATTTAGATGGAGAAAAGGATGCTGAATAACTTGGTTTATGGGGAAAAGCAATAAAACCTCGAGACAAGAGGTTTGCACCATCTATGTTAGGCCACCGGCGCCCACTTGAATATCAGGGTGTGCCCCGCCTTGGGCTCCCTCTCGTGTGAATCTTAAAAGCCGGGACAAGTAAGTAGGCATGGCGAGCCTCCCCACTCCAGATGGGAGTTCAGCCTGAAAAGGGGGGGAAAGAATGACATGGGGAAGCCCAGCATCGATGCAAGACTCCAAAGACTCCACTTTCAAAATCAGCTTATATACCCCAAGTTGTACATAAAGAAATAATGGAATATGCAGAGTTATGCAGGGGCAGCATTCCTGACCCTCATTGAGACCAGGCTTTCTTTTTGCATACCCTCCCGTATACAAAAGGTCTCAGGTGGTTTACATTATCTTCTGGCTAAGAGGCCTGTTGACATTTTTGTGGCTCTCTTCCTGGATAATTGTCTATCAACCAGAAAACTCCTTTTCCCTAGAAGTGTTTTTTCTTTACTCTGCATCACCCTCAAAGTACTAAATAAAATTGCATTCCTGTAGAGCAAAGGTGCAGTGGGTTATAACAAAGAAAGTACTTAACTCAAAAATCTAATGTTGATAATACCAGGTCTACTACCTGTTTTTCTATATACCAACTATATCTACAAATAAAAGATATGAAAATTTGGCAGCAAGTATTGGCTCAACAAATGAAACCTTTAATCAGTCCTATTCTAATGATTTGACTCCTTGGAAGCTCCTACATTCCTAGGAGGTTTTAAGCTTCCTGTGCCTCCCGCGGTGGGGAGGCCTCAAACAATCACATGCATAGCTGTGCACGAGTCCTGCAGGCAGGCTAGAAAGCCATCAGAGGGGTTTTTGGATTGAAACACCCTTTCAAATACAGAAGACTAAGCCCTGAGTCGACGTTTTCCAGAGTGTGTCAGAAGAGTGGAAAAATACAAGGCAGGCAGATACTTATTTTGGGGGTACATGCTCAGGAAATACCAGGGGGGGAACCTGAGATCTGACTCGACCTTGCCCATCAGATCTCTGCCGCATCACCTTGTCATGGGTGGGATTCCTCACACTGGTTCCCGGCAAAATGGTACCAGCTACACGGTTTGCAAAATGCTCGAGGTCTGCATATACAGGGATACAAAAGATTTCTAATCCTCGGTCATCCCCTTCTCCTCCTGCCCCCAAACCCTCCCAGCATCAGAGTCTTCTCCAATGAGTGAACTCTTCACATGAGGTGGCCAAAGTACTGGAGTTTCAGCTTTAGCATCATTCCTTCCAAAGAAATCCCAGGGCTGACCTCCTTCAGAATGGACTGGTTGGATCTCCTTGCAGTCCAAGGGAGTCTCAAGAGTCTTCTCCAACACCACAGTTCAAAAACATCAGTTTATCGGTGCTCAGACATCTTCACAGTCCAACTCTCACATCCATACATGACTACTGGAAAAACCATAGCCTTGACTAGATGGACCTTAGTCAGCAAAGTAATGTCTCTGCTTTTCAATATGCTATCTAGGTTGGTCATAACTTTTCTTCCAAGGAGTAAGTGGCTTTTAATGTCATGGCTGCAGTCACCATCTGCAGTGACTCTGGAGCCCCAAAAAATGAAGTCTGACACTGTTTCCACTGTTTCCCCATCTATTTCCCATGAAGTGATGGGACCAGATGCCATGATCTTCGTTTTCTGAATGTTGAGCTTTAAGCCAATTTTTTCACTCTCCTCTTTCAGTTTCATCAAGAGGCTTTTTAGTTCCTCTTCACTTTCTGCAATAAGGGTGTTGTCATCTGCCTACCTGAGGTTATTGATATTTCTCCCAGCAATCTTGATTCCAGCTTGTGTTTCTTCCAGTCCAGCGATGCTCATGATGTGCTCTGCATAGAAGTTAAATAAGCAGAGTGACAATATACAGCCTTGACGTACTCCTTTTCCTATTTGGAACCAGTCTGTTGTTCCATGTCCAGTTCTAACTCTTGCTTCCTGACCTGCATACAGATTTCTCAAGAGGCAGGTTACGTGGTCTGGTATTCCCATCACTTTCAGAATTTTCCACAGTTTATTGTGATCCACACAGTCAAAGGCTTTGGCATAGTCAAGAAAGCAGAAATAGATGTTTTTCTGGAACTCTCTTGCTTTTTCCATGATGCAGCAGATGTTGGCAATTTGATCTCTGGTTCCTCTGCCTTTTCTAAAACCAGCTTGAACATCAGGGAATTCACGGTTCACGTATTGCTGAAGTCTGGTTTGGAGAATTTTGAGCATTACTTTACTAGCATGTGAGATGAGTGCAATTGTGTGGGTAGTTTGGCCATTCTTTGGCATTGCCTTTCTTTGGAACTGGAATGAAAACTGACCTTTTCCAGTCCTGTGGCCACTGCTGAGTTTTCCAAATGTGCTGGCATATTGAGTGCAGCACTTTCACAGCATCATCTTTCAGGATTTGAAATAGCTCCACTGAAATTACATCACCTCCACTAGCTTTGTTTGTAGTGACGCTTTCTAAGGCCCATTTGACTTCACATTCCAGGATGTCTGGCTCTAGATTAGTGATCACAGCATCATGATAATCTGGGTCGTGAAGATTTTTTTTGTACAGTCTTCTGTGTATTCTTGCCACCTCTTCTTAATATCTCCTGCTTCTGTTAGGTCCATACCATTTCTGTCCTTTATTGAGCCCATCTTTGCATGAAATGTTCCCTTGATATCTCTAATTTTCTTGAAGAGATCTCTAGTCTTTCCCATGCTGTTGTTTTCCTCTATTTCTTTGCATTGATCACTGAAGAAGGCTTTCTTATCTCTTCTTGCTATTCTTTGGAACTCTGCATTCAGATGCTTATATCTTTCCTTTTCTCCTTTGCCTTTCGCTTCTCTTCTTTTCACAGCTATTTGTAAGGCCTCCCAAGACAGCCATTTTGCTTGTTTGCATTTCTTTTCCATGGTGATGGTCTTGATCCCTGTCTCCTGTACAATGTCACGAACCTCATTCCATAGTTCATCAGGCACTCTATCTATCAGATCTAGGCCCTTACATCTATTTCTAACTTCCACTGTATAATCATAAGGGATTCGATTTAGGTCATACCTGAATGGTCTAGTGGTTTTCCCTAGTTTCTTCAATTTGAGTCTGAATTTGGTAGTAAGGAGTTCATGATGTGAGCCACAGTCAGCTCCTGCTCTTGTTTTTGTTGACTGTATAGCACTTCTCCATCTTTGGCTGCAAAGAATATAATCAATCTGATTTCAGTGTTGACCACCTGGTGATGTCCATGTGTAGAGTCTTCTCTTGTGTTGTTGGAAGAGGGTGTTTTCTATGTCCAGTGCATTTTCTTGGCAAAACTCTATTAGTCTTTGCCCTGCTTCATTCCGCATTCCAAGCCCAGATTTGCCTGTTACTCCAGGTGTTTCTGACTTCCTACTTTTGTATTCCAGTCCCCTACAATGAAAAGGACATCCTTTTTTGTTGTTAGTTTTAAAAGGTCTTGTACTTCTTCATAAAACCGTTCAACTTCAGCTTCTTCAGCGTTACTGGTTGGGGCATAGATCTGAATAACTGTGATATTGAATGGTTTGCGTTGGAGACGAAGAGAGATCATTCTGTTGTTTTTGAGATTGCATCCAAGTACTGCATTTCGGACTCTTTTGTTGACCATGATGGCTACTCCATTTCTTCTGAGGGATTCGTGCCCGTGGTAGTAGATATAATGGTCATCAGAGTTAAATTCACCTATTCCAGTCCATTTTAGTTTGCTGATTCCTAGAATGTTGACGTTCACTCTTGCCATCTCTTGTTTGACCACTTCCAATTTGCCTTGATTCATGGACCTGACATTCCAGTTTCCTATGCAGTATTGCTCTTAACAGCATCAGACCTTGCTTCTATCACCAGTCACATCCACAAGCCACTGATTTCATACTTGGACATGCCCTCATAATGCTAATCATATTTAGCAAACCTTTCAATATTAATCCAATAAAAAACAACAAAATGCATGAGGTTGTCATATCAGCAGTGTGAGCTTTCTGCTTAGAAAGTTGATAGACTCTCCAGGAACATACAC
Organism: Capra hircus; assembly: GCF_001704415.2. Classification (NCBI taxonomy): domain Eukaryota; kingdom Metazoa; phylum Chordata; class Mammalia; order Artiodactyla; family Bovidae; genus Capra; species Capra hircus. The sequence goes on from NC_030823.1 coordinate 6,807,608, forward strand.
TGACCTCATACACATATGCCAGTACATAGAACATCCATAAATAAGACATATTTTTTCAAGTGAATATTTAATAACTTGTGATTTGCTCACAATAGAGCACAAATGGAAAACTGTTCAACTTCCTTTTGGTTGAGAAAATGAGGGAAAAAAGTCATGGGAAGGGAATATTTAATATTAGTAAACAGATTCAAACACAGGATTGAATGCATTAGGAAAAACTGTGTATTCTAGGTATGCTGAATTTGGAAAACAGCTTCTTTCATTTCTTATTTCAGAATGAGGTTAATATGAAGCTGGGCAGTTAGAATTAAGAGTGTATGACTTAGGTGGAACCAAAACTAAAGTATTCATTTGATCTTTAAAGTAAAGACAATTTTTTTTTTTTTTGGAGGCTAATTACCTTACAATATTGCATTGGTTTTGCCATGCATCAGCATGAATCCACCACAAGTATATACGTGTTCCCCATCCTGAACCCCACCTCCCTCCCCATACCATCTCTCTGGGTCATCTCAGTGCACCAGCCCCCAAGCATCAAGTATCATGCATCAAACCTGGACTGGTGATTCGTTTCATATATGATATTATACATGTTTCAATGCCCTTTTCCCAAATCATCTCACCCTCTCCCTCTCCCACAGAGTCCAAAAGACTGTTCTATACATCTGTGTCTCTTTGGTGTCCTGCATACAGGGTTATCGTTACCTTCTTTCTAAATTCCATAGTTATGCGTTAGTATACTGTACTGGTGTTTTTTTTTTTTTTTTTTTCCTGGCTTACTTCACTCTGTATAATAGGCTCCAGTTTCATCCACCTCATTAGAACTGATTCAAATGCATTCTTTTTAAGGGCTGAGTAATACTCCATTGTGTATATGTACCACTGCTTTCTTATCCATTCATCTGCTGATGGGCAAGTTTTATAAGGGAGACACAGATAGCTTCTTCTCTAAAAGAGTATTTTTCTTTTAAATACTTTAAAAGAGTATTTCTATCAAAGGGCAAGGCAAACCCATACTGTAGACAGAGGGGAAATTGGCATTTTTGAGAGGGAAGCATGAAATATTGAGTTTCTTTCTATGTGATGTCTTGTTTGCCAGTTTAATTAAATAATCAATAATTTAGATTTCAGGCACTTTTAAGGAATAAATAAATGCACGCAACTAAAACAGCAGAATTCTGTATCATCACAGAAATTAAGTATGTCTTTTTTTATCTCAATGAGTCCTAGGCAGGAGGAGGAAGAGAAGTAAGTCCTCAATAAGGCAATGGTATCAATTCATTTCTGCATATAAGTAAATGAGTGTAAATATGTATATTTAATTCCATATATGTGTATCCTTCTATTTCAGAAATATTGCTAGTGGTCTATGGAGTCCTGGTGGCACTACTTGACCCTGCCGATGGTTATGCTGCTGCTGCTTCTAAGTCGCTTCAGTCGTGTCTGACTCTGTGCGACCACATGGACGGCAGCCCACCAGGCTCCCCCGACCCTGGGATTCTCCCTGCAAAAACACTGGAGTGGGTTGCCATTTCCTTCTCCAATGCATGAAAGTGAAAAGTGAAAGTGAATTTGCTCAGTCGTGTCCGACTCTTAGCGACCCCATGGACTCTAGCCCACCAGGCTCCTCCGTCTATGGGATTTTCCAGGCAAGAGTACTGGAGTGAGGTGCCATTGCCTTCTCCAGTCGATGGTTATACTGTATGTTTTATTCCAAGCAAGATTATGTCCACTCTGTGGTTCTCTGTTTCCATTTCAGTAAGACTGCAGGAGAGGAAGGCTTGAGTCTGCGATGTTACCCAGGTTCTAGAATTCTTTGGTTCTCCTTATCATTAATTTAAAACTAAATTGTTTTAAAATTGTGTGCCTTTTGTAGATTATCATCAATGGCTGACAATCAGAAAAATAAAGTCTGGAAGGCTGGATTACTTGATAGCTTTGAAACTGTTTACTTCTTGAAGAGTTGATTTTCCAGAAACTTACAACAGGAAACCATTGTGCTTTTAGGTCCCACCTTAAAGTAAGGTAGCTCTTTGCTAATTCAAAGATGATAGGATAGGCATTAACTCTCCTCTAAATTTTTGGTAGAATTCAGCTGTGAAGCCGTCTGGACCTGGGCTTTTGTTTGCTGGAAGATTTCTGATTTCAGTTTCAATTTCCATGCTTGTGATGGGTCTGTTAAGATTTTCTATTTCTTCCTGGTTCAATTTTAGAAAGTTGTATTTTTCAAAGAATTTGTCCATTTCTTCCATGTTGTCCATTTTATTGGCATATAATTGCTGATAGTAGTCTCTATCGTACTCAAACTCTTCCAGAAAATTGCAAGGGAGGTAAACTTCCAAACGCATTCTACAAGGCCACCATCACCCTAAACCTGACAAAGATGTCACAAAAAAAGAAAACTGCAGGCCAATATCACTGATGAACATAGATGCAAAAATCCTCAACAAAATTCTAGCAATCAGAATCCAACAACACATTAAAAGATCATACATCATGACCAAGTGGGCTTTATCCCAGTGATACAAGGATTCTTCAATATCCACAAATCAATCAATGTAATTCACCACATTAACAAATTGAAAAATAAAAGCCATATGATTATCTCAATAGATGCAGAGAAGGCCTTTGACAAAATTCAACATCCATTTATGATAAAAACTCTCTAGGAAGCAGGAATAGAAGGAACATACCTCAACATAATCAAAGCTATATATGACAAACCCACAGTGAACATTATCCTCAATGGTGAAAAATTGAAAGCATTTCCCCTAAAGTCAGGAACAAGACAAGGGCGCCCACTTTCACTGCTACAATTCAACATAGTTCTGGAAGTTTTGGCCACAGCAATCAGAGCAGAAAAACAAATAAAAGGAATCCAAATTGGAAAAGAAGAAGTAAAACTCTCACTGTTTGCAGATGACATGATCCTCTACATAGGAAACCCTAAAAACTCCACCAGAAAATTACTAGAGCTAGTCAACGAATATAGTAAAGTTTCAGGGTATAAAATCGACACACAGAAATCCCTTGCATTCCTATACACTAATAATGAGAAAGTAGAAAAAGAAATTAAGGAAGCAATTCCATTCACCATTGCAACAAAAAGAATAAAATAATTAGGGATATATCTACCTGAAGAAACTAAAGACCTATATATAGAAAACTATAAAACACTGGTGAAAGAAACAAAGAGGACACTAATAGATGGACAAATATACTGTGTTCATGGATTGGAAAAAGCAATATAGTGAAAATGAGTATACTACCCAAAGCAATCTACAGATTCAATGCAATCCCTATCAAGCTACCAGCGGTATTTTTCACAGAGCTAGAAAAAATAATTTCACAATTTGTATGGAAATACAAAAAACCTCAAATAGCCAAAGCAACCTTTAGAAAGACAAATGGAATTGGAGGAATTAACCTGCCTGACTTCAGGCTCTACTACAAAGCCACAGTCATCAAGACAGTATGGTACTGGCACAAAGACAGAAATATAGATCAGTGGAAGAAAAGAGAAAGCCAAGAGATAAATCCACACACCTATGGAAACCTTATCTTTGACAAAGGAGGCAAGAATATACAATGGAGTAAAGACAATCTCTTTAAAAATTGGTGCTGGGAAAACTGGTCAACCACTTGTAAAAGAATGAAACTAGAACACTTTCTAACACCATACACAAAAGTAAACTCAAAATGGATTAAAGATCTAAACGTTAAGACCAGAAACTATGCAACTCCTAGAAGAGAACATAGGCAAAACACTCTCCGACATAAATTACAGCAGGATCCTCTATGATCCACCTCCCAGAATGCTGGAAATAAAAGCAAAAATAAACAAATGGGATCTAATTAAAATTAAAAGCTTCTGCACAACAAAGGAAAATATAAGCAAGGTGACAAGACAGCCTTCTGAATGGGAGAAAATAATAGCAAATGAAGCAACTGACAAACAACTATTCTCAAAAATATACAAGCAATTCATGCAGCTCAATTCCAGAAAAATAAATGACCCAATCAAAAAATGGGCCAAAGAACTGAATAGACATTTCTCCAAAGAAGACATATGGATGGCTAACAAACACATGGAAAGATGCTCAACATCACTCATTATCAGAGAAATTCAAATCAAGACCACAATGAGGTACCATTTCACACCAGTCAGAATGGCTGCGATCCAAAAATCTGCAAGCAATAAATGCTGGAGAGGGTGTGGAGAAAAGGGAATCCTCTTACACTGTTGATGGGAATGCAAACTAGTACAGCCACTATGGAGAACAGTGTGCAGATTCCTTAAAAAACTGGAAATAGAACTACCTTATGACCCAGCAATCCCACTACTGGGCATACACACTGAGGAAATCAGAATTGAAAGAGACACATGTACCCCAATGTTCATCACAGCACTGTTTATAATAGCCAGGACATGGAAGCAAGAAAGATGTCCATCAGCAGATTAATGGATAAGAAAGCTGTGGTCCCTATACACAATGGAGTATTACTCAGCCGTTAAAATAAATACATTTGAATCAGTTCTAATGAGGTGGATGAAACTGGAGCCGATTATACAGAGTGAAGTAAGCCGGGCGGGGGGTGGGGGGGGGAAACACCAATACTGTATACTAACACATATATATGGAGTTTAGAAAGATGATAATGATAACCCTGTATGCGAGACAGCAAAAGAGACACAGATGTATAGAACAAACTTTTGGACGCTGTGGGAGAGGGAGAGTGTTGAATGATTTGGGAGAATGGCACTGAAACATGTATACTATCATGTAAGAAACGAATCACCAGTCTAGGTTCTATACAGGATACAGGATGCTTGGGGCTGGTGCACTGGGATGACCCAGAGAGATGATATGGGGAGGGAGGTGGGAGCAGGGTTCAGGATTGGGAACTCATGTACACCCGTGGCAGATTCACGTCAATGTATGGCAAAACCAATACAGTATTGTAAAGTAAAATAAAAAAAAAAATAATAATAAAAAGAAAAGAAATAAAATGAAAATAAACATTGAAAAAAAGATGATAGGAAAATAAAATATGGAATTATGTGATTTTTCTTACCAAATACTAATCATAATCTCAAGGACAAATGTGTTTCTTGTGATAATACTTAAAAGTAACTCTGTTGGTTTTTTTTTTTTTTTAATGACTACATTGTGTGAACATCTTGTTTCTGTGAACTTGCAATATATGTGTTTTTTTTCCTAAAAATTATCATTAATATTCTGGATTTTACTAAGAAGTAAAAATAAAGGAGAGTTCACTAAAGAAAAATGTCCCCAATGTGATCTATAATTAGAGTGAATTCATGAGATATGCTGCTTTTTATTTAACATTTTAAAGATATTCTTAGCAGTTTTATTCAGAAAGCCTCAGTTTTTATGAAATGGTGAAGGGGAGAGTGGAAGATCTACAAGTCACATCTTTCTCAGCCCCCTGTTACTAACGTAATTTCAGCTCTTCCTTTACCCTTAACTCTCTCCATGTTTATTAGGAATGGACCTGGACTAACTGGAGACTTTATATTACAGTATTATACATCACAGTTTTAGATGTTAAACTCATGGTTTCTTAGCACATTGAAATTATCCTCTTAACCAGGGAGTGTATTTCTGTTTAAGCCTGAAATCTAAGTAGGATAAAATAATTTCTTAAATAAAATGAAAGTGGGAATTAAATAGGTACTTAAGTATTAGCCACTGTGATTCAGACCACAATCATACATTTGTACTCCATTTAAAATGATAAGACATGAACCTTTTCAGCATTCATGATTTATAAATATATAAGTGATTATCATATTAGAAAGGACACAAAGCTTTTATAAATTTTGTAATTAAGACTATGTGTATAAATTTTAAAGACACCCTTGTTAGTTTGCTATATTATTCTAATATAATTATGCCACGATTATCACAACTCACTAATATTTTTCCTAGCTATTATAAAAGATTCTGTTGTTTTCAGCCCAAATTATTTTACTGGATCAGAAACCATCTAACAAGTGATGCTTTGGAGATAAATATATCATTTGTAATTTGAGGGAAAATTTTATCTAATTGAAGTTATGTCATCTGTAATTACCAGAGAAAGCAATGGCAACCCACTCCAGTACTCTTGTCTGGAAAATTCCATGAATGGAGGAGCCTGGTGGGCTACAGTCCATTGGGTCGTGAAGAGTTGGACACTGCTGAGAGACTTAACTTTCACTTTTCACTTTGATGCATTGGAGAAGAAAATGGCAATCCACTCCAGTATTCTTGCCTGGAGGATCCCAGGGATGGCGGCATCTGTAATTATAACTATGTTGTTAAAATTTTAAATGATTTCTTTCTATAAAGACAACCATTTATGCAGTGAAGTGAATTTGCATTTTATTGTTAACAGGAAATTGTAAGTTATAAATTACTATTTGTATTATTCATAAAATTGAGTTTTATTATAAAACTAAAAAAAAAGTTTTATTATTTTATACAAATGCATACAAACCAAGAAACAATTATGGTAATATTTGCAGTTACAATTCAAACAAAATTTTTATTTGCTTTCTAGTTTTCATTTAATTTTTCTGTGTGCTTAGTCCCTCAGTCATGTCCAACTCTTTGTGACTCTATGGGCTGTAGCCCACCAGGCTCTTCTGTCCATGGGATTATCCAGGCAAGAATACTAGAGTGGGTAGCCATTTCCTTCTCCAGGAGATCTATCTGACCCAGGGATCAAACCCACATCTCATGCATCTCCTGCACTGCAGGCAGATTCTTTACCATCTGAGGCAACAGGGAAGCTCTTAATTTTTATGTAATATACATATTTTGAAAGAAGTAATTATTAAAACCACTAGGTCAAATATTAAAATTCCATATTAACATTAGAAAAAAACACACTATGACTCTGTTTAGCGAATTGTTTCTTAATAGTAAACATCAGTTTGTTCCTTCAGATTTTCATGATATAGAGTACCTGTAGCCAAAATATGTCTTAACTAATCAACATTTTATTTATTAATATTTACTGTTGAGAGTAAATATTGGACTGCAAGGAGTTCCAACCAGTCCATCCTAAAGCAGATCTGTCCTGGGTGTTCATTGGAAGGACTGATGCTAAAGCTGAAACTCCAATACTTTGGCTACTTCATGCGAAGAGTTGACTCATTAGAAAAGCCCCCGATGCTGGGAGGGATTGGGGGCAGGAGGAGAAGGGGATGACAGAGGATGAAATGGTTAGATGGCATCACCGATTCGATGGACATGAGTTTGGGTAAACTCTGGGAGTTGGTGATGGACACGGAGGCCTGGCATGCTGCGATTCATGGGGTCACAAAGAGTCGAGTATGACTTTGAGACTGAACTGAACTGAACTGAACTGAACTGACTGTTGGGTAAAAATATAGATACAAGGTACTTATAAAAATTATGAAAATCATTATATTTGATGTTAGTTTGAAAGTAAAATTTGTTATTGCATCACATAACCTAAAAGCTATTGAAATTGAGGTATTTGTTGACATGGAGTCTAACAATTATTTTATGTTAAATGAAGAATTACTTTTAAATGACAAAAAAGGCAGTTTTATTTGTATTAATCATTAGCAAAATAGAAAATTTTTAACATCTCTACATTCAAAATAAACTCTCTTTGTAAGCCAATAAGAAAATAACTCAGAAAGGTAAAAGATACAAAAGACATGAAAAGACAATATATAGGTAAAAATTGAGTGAATAATATACACTACACTTCTTTAAATGTGAATATACCATTTTATAATATAATATAAATATAAATGTGAATTTATATTGAATTAAAAAGAGGCAGAGGATATAAAGAGGCATTTCACATAAGAGGATATGCAAATGACTGGAAGCATTGTAGTACATTTGCATAAAATACAGTAGTGACAATCTAATATACATTCTGAAAAGTAGAAATAATGTAAAAATTATTCACTGTTCAAGGGAATTGTGAATAAGATTATTCAGAGTGCTGTTGGTAGGATGGTAATTTGCTGTTTCCTGATCTGGGTGCTCATTGCATGAATGTGATTACCAGTGAAAATATACTGAGTTGTGATATTGGTACAATTTACTTTCCAGTATGTATATCATACTTCATTTAAAATTGAATAGGGAGAGGATGAGGGGAATTACAGAAAGAGCAATATAATCTATTTTTCATGTAATTTTAGAGAAGAAACCATAGAACGATAGAACAGTTTGTGATTCACTTTGAGATAAATGAGAAAAGAAAAAATGCAAAGAAATTAAATAACTAAAAGTGAATGCTGCTGCTAAGTTGCTTTAATACAATGGCATAACAATTAAAAGATGAACTATAGACATACTTATATCACATGAAAAAGATGGAAATCTCTTATAAAATAACAGAAAGACTCATCCCAGTATTGTAGTCAAAGGAATGGTTTAGTAAAAACATAGATCCTCATCAGTAGAAGATTGATTAATATATTTGATATGTATAATCATTTTTCTAGGCATCTTAAGGATATTTTTCTCAGATTAATCATATTGCTAAAAACATGAAGCCCAAAACATGCTTTCCTTTATTCCAATTCTTAAGACTTTGCTCCTTGCCTTTTGCCATTTCAGTAACCTTTTATGTTGATATCAGAGAGTCCACGTGCATAGTGACATCTCTCTTGTAATTATTTCCAGCTTACACTGGGTGGATACTACCAAATTTTCAAAGATATTATCCCTACATATTGTCAACCCTCAGAGCATTTCCCAATGCCTTTTTTGAAGAAAGTATTTTCTGTGAAATCCGAGGGCAAATGTTTTTCTGTATATTAAGCAGTTTGCACACACATCAATAGTCCTATCTCCATAAGCTCCATGATTCCTTCTTTCACACTACATGGAGTTATAGTCTTTCCAACTCATTCAATACCAGCCATATTTGAAGCCGCAATTTAGTTAAATAAATAAATAAATTGTTAAAACTGGCTATGAAGCTAATACTGAATTCAGAATACTGAATCTGTTTCTGTAAGTAAACCCTTTTGACAAGCTCAGCCTGATCCAGTGTTATGCTCCTCCTTCCCTGGTCTACCACCCTTAGATATTTCTGCATGTATTCCTGTGATCTTGACAATATAACTTATTCAAATGATACCAGATTTTGGTGTGTATCTCAATGCAAACTTTGTACTTGCACCCCCTTCCCAAATGAGATCCACTTGGATTTAAATCTTAGACACTGGGGCTTCCCAGGTAGCACTAGTGGTAAAGAACCCACCTGCCAATGCAGGAGACTTAACAGGCATGGGTTTGAACCCAGAGTGAGTTAGATCCCCTGAAGAAGAGCATGGCAACCCCCTCCAGTATTCTTGCCTGGAGTATCCCATGGACAGAGGAGCTCAATGGGATACAGGTGATGGGGTTGCAAAGAGTCAGACATGACTGAAGTGACTTAGCATGCCCTCACACACATAGGTATTATAGTAATGAGAGATGCTAGAGGTAGGTTTTGAAGAAATGTGCTTATATGGAAACAGCTCAAGAGAAATCTTTAGAGGGGATTAAACACAGGGCAGCTAACCTTAGAATAGGAAGGGAATATTCCTTCCCCAGGAAAAGAGGTTCAAGGGAAATAGGGTTCATCGCACATATTGTCCCATTGTTCTCCAAACCCTAAATAGCTAGTTATAGGACTGGAAATGCTGTGAATTGTAATTCAGTAAACTGTAGGCTCATAATCTGTGTCTAACTTTCTGAAATTTTGCATTGTGGCTAATAAGAGCTAAGAGAATTTCAGGGAAATCATAGACGCTCTCTCATTTTTTGACGATAACTTGAAATGGAAATTTAAATTCATTTCATTGTCTATTTATTTCTGTAATCTCTCAATTGCAGTCAAAAGAACTAACTCAAAACAGAGTATTCTATTCTCTATGCCATAATATCATTTTAATATTTAAGTAGTTTCTATTTTTTTAAATTATGTTTCATTTTTTATTGACCACACTTTGTGGCATGTCATATATCTTAGTTTCCTGACCAGGGATCAAACCCATGCCCAGTTGTGGAAGCACAGTCTTAACCAATGGACTGCCAGGGAAGTCCCTATGCCATAATACATTATTGCGCTAGTCACTTGTCTCTTACTACATGGATATCCATAGCAACTTTAGTTCCTTCACCTTCAGGTATAAAATTATGAAAAACACTCTTTACACTGTATGCTATGTTCCTTGAGAGTTCCATTTTCACTTTTGGTTTAACTCCTGCCTTCAAATTTCTTCAGGTCAGATAATCAACCTCAACTTCCTATCTTCATGGCTCTATTTACCTAGAACTAGTATAGTAAAAAGCAAAGGCAGGGGTTTGCCTTGCTGAGAAATGTCTGTATATATAGTCAAAGCTATGGTTTTTCCAGTAGTCATGAATGGATGTGTGAGTTGGACCATAAAGAAGCCTGAGCACCAAAGGACTGATGCTTTTGAACAGAGGTGATGGAGAAGACTCTTGAGAGTCCCTTGAACTGCAAGGAGATCAAACCAGTCAATCCTAAAGGAAATCAAGTCTGAATATTCATTTGAAGGACTGATGCTAAAGCTGAAGCTCCAATACTTTGGCCACCTGATGCAAAGAGATGACTCCTTAGAAAAGACCCTGATTCTGGGAAAGATTGAAGGCAAGAGGAGAACAGGGCGAGAGAGAATAAGATGGTGAGATAGCATCACCTTCTCAATGGACATGAATCTGAGCAAACTGCCAGAGATAATGAAAGACAGGGGAGCCTAGTGTGCTTCCATTTATGGGGTTGCAAATTGGATATGACTTAGAGACTGAACATCAGCAATATTTTCATTCTTAAATAGTATGCTTATTAATAAAACAGAAGACACTCTATTTTAGGTGCCTGATATTTTGATGTCTGAGTCCACACAATTGGGCAGTCTTCCTGTTGATTTCTGAAAGTTTTTTTGTTTTGTTTTGTTTTTAACATTTACAATATGTTCCGTATTACAGTGTAAGCACTCTCATCTTCGTATTTCTTTACAGATGTGAAAGCAAGCAGACTTGCCTACATTGAAACATTTGCAAATAGGTTTGGAGTTCAGATTTGGTCTCACTTCAAAGCTTCTTCTTTTCCCTTGATAAAATTGAGCCTCCTGTTTATACTGTGTTCTAATTCATTGTCTTTTCATGTCCCCTATTCCTACCAATAGACTCTAGTTCTGTGATGTGTTAAGACCTTTCAAATTATTTTTAACGATTTGGAGCAACATGCAGAAGGAATAAAGGCAAATACTAGAAATAACCATAGAAATTATGAAAATATATGCCCCAGAGACAAAATTATGCTCAGAAGATCAGAAAGAGAGCCAAGAACTGAGCCTTGCATCATAGAATTCTTAATGGATTTGAGCTAAATTGAGTTTGATTTTATATTCCATAGCTATCTACTTAGCCTGCAGCTACAGAGGAAGAGAAAGTTTCTGATTATAAAATTTATACATCCCAACTGAAGAATGTTTGGAAATTTCAGAATTCACATAAAATTAAAGCATGCACAAGTAAACAATGAAGGACAAAGACTGCATATATTTTTCATGCTCCCTGAATTAAATTATTTTTTGTAAGCACTTTCCCTGAATGTAACATTCATTACAAATTTTAACATATACTTTTTTGCATAATATGGATATAGAATGCCTGCTACATGCTTAACATTTCTATGAGGTTAGTGGAATTATGCTCTGTTACTTAGTAAACCATATCACTAGTTCAGATGCTTAGTTTGTTTCTAACTTCAGTTCAGTTCAGTCGTTCAGTCATGTCCAACTCTTTGCGACCCCATGGATTGCAGCACGCCAGGCCTTCCTGTCCATCACCAACCCCCGGAGTTCACTCAAACTCACATCCATCGAGTCCGTAATGCCATCCAGCCATCTCATACTTTGTCGCCCCCTTCTTCTTCTGCCCCCAATCCCTCCCAGCATCAGGGTCTTTTCCAATGAGTCAGCTCTTCACATCAGGTGGCCAAAGTATTAGAGTTTCAGCTTTAGCATCAGTCTTTCCAAAGAACACCCAGGACTGATCTCCTTTAGAATGGACTGGTTGGACCTCCTTGCAGTCAAAGGGACTCTTAAGAGTCTTCTCTAACACCACAGTTCAAAAGCATCAATTCTTTGGCACTCAGCTTTCTTCACAGTCCAACTCTCACATCCATATGTGACTACTGGAAAAAACATAGCCTTGACTAAACAGACTTTTGTTTCTAACTTAATCATATTCAATTGTAATCATTTTCTACATAAGAATACATGTCAATTACATATTCCACTGTTTGTTATTATAAAAAATCTCCTTCAACCCCCTCACAAAGAAAGATTATACCTATTTATATTTTTATACTTAGAATGGGGCTCCCCAGGTGGCATTCATTAGCGGTAAAGAGAACCCCACCAATGCAAGAGACACAAGAGAGTACAAGTCCAATCCCTTGGTTCAGAAGATCCTCTGGACAAGAGCATGGCAACCCACTCCTGTATTTTTTTCCTGGAGAATCACATGGACAAATGAGCCTGGCGGTATAGTCCGTAGCATTGCAAACAGTTAGACACAACTGAAGTGACTTAGCATGTACACATACTTAGAATACACTCCATGATGGAATAGTCCCCTTCTCCTTCTGCCCCCAATCCCTCCCAGCATCAGGGTCTTTTCCAATGAGTCAGCATTGGAAAATTTTATATCCAAGAGAAACTCATAAATGTATATCACAGAACATAGATAAGAAAACTTATAGCAATATTTTAATTAAGAGCAAAAGTTAAGAAAATTTTAAATATTGTTTAGCAAGTAATTATGTAATAAATCCATATTTGGAGTATTGTAAAACAGGGAAACAAAGAAGCCGTATAAATGTACACAAAACAACATGCAATTCTGAATGAAAAAAAGGTATAGTCTTCTAAGATAGGGCAACAACCAGAAACAGAGAGCACTCTCATTTTAGAATAATTCCAGGCAGATGTACTGATGAACCTGGGAAAGTGAGCAAAAGTGACAGCCTGGATGTAGCAGGCACAAAGTAGCTACCTCCTTTTGGGACAACCTCTGCCACTTGTATCCAGTGCACACTGGAAGCTACTCTCTTAAAATCTAGTGGGAAATTTTTATTTATTTTTGAATAAAAAATTATAATTTAGAATAGCCCAACATTTTTTTTTGTTTTGATTTAAAGAAATGAGTTCTAGAAGATACATTACAAAAATCATAGATAACTTTTTTGTTTGTTTATTGTTATTATTTATCTTTAATCAATTCTTATTGGATTGTGGTTGCTGTACAATATTGTGTTAGTTTCTACTGTACAGGAGAGTGAATCAGCTATATGTATACATGTACTCCCTCTTTTTTCAATTTCCTTCTAATTTAGGTCACCACAGAGCATTGAATAAAGTTTCTTGAACTAAAAATTGTAGAGACAACTCTGGAAAGAAGTAAATTCTTCCACCCAGAATGTTAAGTGTTTTGACATATTTTTATAATGCTTCTATTTTTTTGTGAAAATAAGAATTATTCTACAGATATAGAATAAGAAGGTTTGAGAAAAATGACTGCGCTTCTTATAAACCAAGAACACTTTTTCACCAACTCAATATAATTTGGTGAAATGTGCTGTTAAAAATACTGAGGTGAATAAAATACTGTCTTTGCATGTTATTTGACAGATAACTAAATATTTCATAATGCTTGTGATGCAATGTGAGCTTTGTAATGGATGTGCAGAGAAGGTAAAATGGACACAGAGAGAAAAACAGTAGTTAAAAGTTACTCCTGTGTTTAGTTTTTTTAATTTTTTTTTATTTTTAATAGTGTAAAGCAACATCCATATATGTGTGCTTTTTCTGCAGGATAGAAATCTGGGCATGGCATAGATGGATTCTTTCCCTCTGGTGCATGAGGCCAAAATCATGATCTTACCAAAATTGCATTTACATTTGTAGACACATACTGTCTTCCAGGATCACTAAGGTTGTCAGGAGAATTAATTCTTCATGGTTATATGAGGTATCATGGTTATATTAGTATTTTCTTATTGGTTTTGGCCAAAAGTTGTTCCCAGTTGCTAGTGGGCCCACTCAGGTCTTAGCCCTGTGGCCCTATTACAAAACTCAAGGACAGTAGGAGAATGTTTCTCTAGCTGTCTACAAGGGAAGATTGTGTAACATACCTAATGATGGCAGAGACTGCCCCATTATCATTGCCATATATTAAATAATGTGTGCTGGTATGCTCAGCCGTGTCTGACTCTGTGATCCCATGGACTGTAGCCTGCCAGGCTCCTCTGTCCATGTGGTTCTCCAGACAAGAATACTGGAGTGGGTTGCCATGCCTTTCTCTAGGGTACCTCCCTGACCCAAGGATCAAACCCACATCTCCTGCATTGGCAGGTGGATGCTTTAATGCTGAGCCAACAGAGAAGCCTATGTTATCTAATATTACTTACTAATTACCATCAATGTTATTAACCATAGTTGAAATGTAATCTGTATAACTTCAATAATATTTACTATTTTCATCATGACATTGCAACTGTCAATAAACCCAATACATATGAATACTTTTTTTTCCATTTGAATACTTTTTACATTTATTTTTTCTACCATGAGAGATGAATTATATCACCTTTAAAGCTACATTTTGCTGTAAAATTTGTAATTTTTTGTGCAGAATATATCACATATTTTGATTTGTTCTTGCATTCAGATATTTAAAGTAGTCCATTTATTTTCATTTAATTATTGAAATTCAAGCTGTTATTTAAATGTTTTTAACAAACTTTAATTCTTTGCTATGAACTATGATTGATACATTTCACATGGAAGCTATTTTCTGGAAATATGTTGAAAACTGACTTGGCTATTTAGAAATCATTATAATTTTAATATCTCTACTTCTTATTTTTGTTTAACTTAAAGGAATATATGACATCTGGAATTATATGTTGAGACTATTGGTCAAACTGTATAATATTGAGTAAATGAAATATGAATTTCTAATTCACTTGTGAATTATTAACACTAACTTTTAAACCTCAAAAATTTGCTAAGGAATTGAATTTCATGCTTAGAAATGCATTTTCTGTCTCAAAGGTTTAATATTCTATCCTGAACTTATTTTTATTCAAGGCAGCTAGGCAAAGTCTAAATGTTCTTTTCATGAGCTGTCCATCATTTACATTACAGGAATAGATACATAATCATAAATCTGGAAGAATGTGCAAAATCAATCAACCAAACAAACTGCACAGAACTCAAAAGATGTAAATTCTAAATGTTCAAAAGGCATTCAACCAAAAACCGTAGCAGCTTCTCTACTTAGTAAATTATTTTATTTTTATTTATATAGTTTATTATGACCTTTTAACTTGAGTCAATATGAGTATCAAAGAGTTAAATAGGAGAATTCTGGCTTTTAATTATTCTTTATTTTTTAAAAGTGGAAAGTATCAGACTTTCTTAGGTGAGTGTTTCTGCCAATAAATAATTCAGACTTTTCAATATCAGAAGAAAAATCACTTTAAAGTGAGCAATGTATAAATGGAATATTGTATGCTTATTTCATCTTTATTATTCTTTACTAAATACAAAAATTAAAACTGTCAAACCCTATACATTTGAAACTATGTAGTGCAAACAGAATCATTGCTAATAAAAAAATAGAGCTTTGTCTGTTTAAATGTGTATTAGTAAAATGAATTCTTAAGCATGATCTTCTGCATAGAGTGGTGTTTTTAAAATTAGAAATTGTGAATGGTTCTAACATGTGCATCGATATGCTTACATGATAGATATGCGTTTACCTTTGTACAGAAATGTTTTCTCAAACTTCTGGCTGTTAAACTTTATAAATGAATAAATTAAGAAAATAATATATCATTTTTGACCTCAAAACAATTAGCTGATTTGCCTTTTAGCAAACCTTAACTGTAGCTCCATCTGTAGAGTAGGTACTATGAATATGTAAAACTTCTTGAGCCTTCCCTGCTAGCTCAGTTGGTAAAAGAATCAGCCTTCAGGGCAGGAGACCCTAGTTTGATTCCTGGGTTGGGAAAATCCACTGAAAAAGGAATATGTTACCCACTCTGGTATTCTTGGGCTTCCTTTGTGGCTCAGCTGGTAAAGAATCTGCCTGCAATGCAGGAGACCTGGGTTCAATCCCTGGACTGGGAAGATCCCCTGGAGAAGGGAAGTGTCTACCTACTCCAGTATTCTGGCCGGGAGAATTCCATGGACTGTATACCCCATGGGGTCACAAAGAGTCGGACACAACTGAGCGACTTTCACTTTTCACTTGAGCCTTCACTTCAGTACTTTCTTGATCTGATTTTCTCCATCAGGAACTGACAGTGAGTTCACTGTCATACACTGTATGAATCAGGCCTGGAATAAATGCTTTTTATCTTAACTTTCCTCAAAGGTACATGCTCAGCAATTAGTAAGTGAGTTCTGCTCCAGTTGACATACAGAGGTAATTAAGAGGCCATGATTCTAGTTAGTTGCCTGCAAAAGTGCCCAGTACACTCTTGAGAATTTGCTCCTTAACTGAACTGGGATTTGGGTTTCTGAAAAATACAGTAAGCTCTCAGTTCAATAAACTCTTCATTAAGAACATCTTGTTATAATGAGAATATTTTATATTTGACATCTCATTTTAAGAAAAAGGAAGTTTTCCATAAGCATAGTTTCTATATTTTTCATTTGACCTTTGTAAGATTTTATGGGAGGGTGGCTTAAAATGATTCAGTTCTGTTCAGTTCAGTCACTCAGTCATGTCCAACTCTTTGCAATGCCATGAATTGCAGCACGCCAGGCCTCCCTGTCCATCACCAACTACCGGAGTTCACTCAGACTCATGTCCATCGAGTCAGTGATGCCATACAGCATCTCATCCTCTCTCGCCCCCTTCTCCTCCTGCCCCCAATCCCTGCTAGCATCAGAGTCTTTTCCAATGAGGTGGCTAAAGTACTGGAGTTTCAGCTTTATCGTCATTCCTTCCAAAGTAATCCCAGGGCTGATCTCCTTCAAAATGGACAGGTTGGATCTCCTTGCAGTCCAAGGGACTCTCAAGAGTCTTCTCCAACACCACAGTTCAAAAAGATCAATTCTTCAGCGTTCAGCTTTCTTCACAGTCCAACTCTCACATCCATACATGACCACAGGAAAAACCGTAGCCTTGACTAGACGGACCATAGTCAGCAAAGTAATGCCTCTGCTTTTGAATATACTATCTAGGTTGGTCATAACTTTCCTTCCAAGGAGTAAGTGGCTTTTAATTTCATGGCTGCAGTCACCATCTGCAGTGATTTTGGAGCCCCCAAAAATAAAGTCTGACACTGTTTCGACTGTTTCCCCATCTATTTTCCATGAAGTGATGGGACCAGATGCCATGATCTTCATTTTCTGAAAGTTGAGCTTTAAGCCAACTTTTTCACTCTCCACTTTGACTTTCATCAAAAGGCTTTTTAGTTCCTCTTCACTTTCTGCCATAAGGGTGGTGTCATCTGCATATCTGAGGTGATTGATATTTCTCCCGGCAATCTTGATTCCAGCTTGTGTTTCTTCCAGTCCAGCATTTCTCATGATGTACTCTGCATAGAAGTTAAATAAGTAGGGTGACAATATACAGCCTGGACGTACTCCTTTTCCTATTTGGAACCAGTCTGTTGTTCCATGTCCAGTTCTAACTGTTGCTTCCTGACCTGCATACAGGTTTCTCAAGAGGCAGGTCAGGTGGTCTGGTATTCCCATCTCTTGAAGAATTTTCCACAGTTTATTGTGATCCACACAGTCAAAGGCTTTGGCATAGTCAATAAAGCAGAAATAGATGTTTTTCTGGAACTCTCTTGCTTTTTCCATGATCCAGCACATGTTGGCAATTTGATCTCTGGTTCCTCTGCCTTTTCTAAAACCAGCTTGAACATCAGGAAGTTCACGGTTCACCTATTGCTGAAGTCTGGCTTGGAGAATTTTGAGCATTACTTTACTAGCATGTGAGATAAGTGCAATTGTGTGGTGGTTTGAACATTCTTTGGCATTGCCTTTCTTTGGGATTGGAATGAAAACTGACCTTTTCCAGTCCTGTGGCCACTGCTGAGTTTTCCAAATTTGCTGGCATATTGAGTGCAGCACTTTCACAGCATCATCTTTCAGGATTTGAAATATGATTATTTAGCTTTAATTTCTCTTTATCATAATGATTAAACTAATCTGTTTCAATGGTTGAAACTAACATTTTCACATTATTTAATTTCCATCCCTTAATTATCATGTTGAGGTTAACATGTTTGTTTCTCATTCCATCAAACAATACTGTTTATTTTTTTTCCTATCATTACTCTGTTCAAGGTCTACTGAAATATCACTTGAGAGATTAATGATACTGCAGGTTCTAAACTGAGTCTTCATGGGGGAGGTAAATTTACTAGTGCCAAGAAAAATAAATGGGCTGCTGAACCTCTGATTCATTTATTTGAATATTTTCAATTTTGTTGCTTATACTTTATTGATGTTTGTTATTCTGTATTTATAACCAGCCTTGCACACATGCATGGTTGTTCTTAATCAAATATCTACCATATGCCCTTGCTTTTCCAATACATTTGTGTTTCATCTACCCTTATGTTAACCTTGACTTTATGTCCAATTTCACTTGTTGCCCATCTCAAGTTATTTTATTATGATGTGGTTTTCTTTGATATTAATTTAACATGATTCAAGCTGTGCAGTAAGTTTTCAGTTGCTTGCAAAAGTAGCTGCAAATCTATGTGATTTCAGATGCTTTTGATACGTTTTTGATCTCTTTAGTTAGTGATTCAATTATTCGAAATTCTAGGAGTAATTCCTGGCCCAAATTTTACCAAATGACAGATTGCATCCTGTTGGGTTTTGTATATGCTTTCCTGTTGTCTAGGACCTTTTTGATGCTCTGTCCAGGCTCAATGGAAATGTTGTTCTGTTTATTTACTTATATTGTATCACATATTATTTTAAATGAACAAAAATGGAAATATATTTATGTATCCATACTCAAAATGAAGGAAAATTAAGCTCTACATCCTGGTGAGAGAATAATTAACTAATGCGTAGATGTGTTAAAAATCACCACAGAAATTAATATGTCAATTGGAAGAGATACTTTTAGGCTTTAACACTGTTTCTCATTATTTATTTATTCACAACTTTTATAATTCATCATTAGCCTTGCCTACAACAATTATTGTGGTATTCTTACAAAGATTTTCTAGTTGCTACATTTCTTCTGCATTTGTTATTTTTAACTGTTTTCCAAAAAAGATTTATCCTTTATACCTCTATTTAATCAGATGGAATGGTTATTGTATTTCTTTTCTATTGATGCTTTAAAGATATTGCATACAGTTAGCAGCTTACAACAGTGTCCATTTATTATCTCATAGTTCCCATGTGTCAAAACTCTGGGCATTGTGTAGCTCATCTGGTTCCTCTGCTCTGAAACCCGCAAGATATAAAACAGGTGTATACAGGACTGAATTATTTTCTAGAGTCCCTTCCAAGTTCACTTAGGTTTTCAGTGGGATTCAGTTACCTGTGGTGGTAGGCCTGAAGTTTACTTGCTGGATGTCAGCCAGGCATCATTCTCTGCTTCCAGAGACCACTGGCGTTCTCTGACTCATAGTCTCTTACTAAGCCAGCAGTGATGGGTCAGCCCCCTCATGGTCTGAATGTCTCTATTGCCTCCCTCTTTTCTACTGCATCTCTCTGCACCCAGCTGGAGAGAAATCTCTTCGCTGTCACAGGCTCAGTTAAATAGACGGGGCCCATCTGGGAAACTGGGGATAATCTCCCTAAGTTTTATAAACTTAATTATATCTGCAAAGTTCTTTTTGCCATGTAGCATCACATATTCCAGACAACAAATATTGAAAGAAAGTGAAAGTGTGTCGAAGATTTTATGAATAGTAGCCCACCAGTCTTCTCCGTCCCTGGAATTTTCCAGGCAAGAATACTTGAGTGAGTTGCCGTTCCTTCTCCAGGGGGATCTTCCTGACCCAGGGCTTGAGCCTGGGTCTCCTGCATAGCAATCAGATTCTTTACCAGCTGAGCCACCAGGAAACATCACTTTTCCAGGCAGCAAAGATTAAAGAAGCCTAAATCCTCCCTACTAACTATTTATTTATTTATTTTTCTGCTTTGGCTTATAAGCAAATAATTTTGTACTAGGTTTTGTTGCTCACATTCTTCTAGCTTTGCTCATTACAAACTTTTTCAGGTTGGTTTCCTTTTCATGCTCCTCCTCCTCCTTTTAGGCAAGTGTAATACTTTACAACACTACTGATTGTCCCAAGCTCATCTAGTATTAACTATTTCCCCTGGTCCCTACAGTGAGCGGTTTCTGTAAGGAGCCCTGCTTTCTTTTGTTCTGAATTTCTTACGTATTCAAATCACAAAAACAAAACAAAAAACCCAGATCAAGGAGAAGGGAGGGATACATTTGAAATTAACAGATGCAGACTACTATATATAAAATAAACACCAATTGTATACAATGGGAACTATATTCAGTATCTTGTAATAACCTATAGTGGAAGATGCAGAATGAAATAGTAACCCACCCCAGTGTTCTTGCCTGGAGAATTCCATGGACCGGGGAGTCTGGTAAGCTGCAGTCCATGAGGTCAAAGAGAGTGGGAAACAGCTAAAGTGACTTAGCATGGACACACAATGCAAAAGAATCTGAAAAAGTATATATATATATATATATATATATATATATATATATATGAATTACTTTTCTGTATACCTGAAGCATTGTACATCATCTGTGTGTGTGTGTGTGTGTGCTGTCACTCAGTCATGTCTGACTGTCTGCTGCTTCATGGACTGTAGCCCGCCAGGCTCCTCAGTCCATGGAATTTTTCAGGCAAGAATAATGGAGTGGTTGGCATTTCTAACTGCAAGGGATCTTCCCAACCCACAGATGGAACTTGTGTTTCTTGCAACTCCTGCATTGGCAGGGGTGTTCCTTACCACTAGTGCCACCTGATATACTTCAATTAAAAATAAAAATTTCTTAAATGATTAAGTAGGAGATAAGAAAAAAATCCAAAGTTTATAGCTAACACATAACTAAAAGACAGAGAATACTACAGGAGAGACTGCAGTTCAGATTTAGATGCTAATATCCTATTGCTGGGGCTTCCCAAGTAGCTCAGTGGTGAAGACTCTGCTGCAATTCAGTAGCAACAGGAGAAGCAAGTTACATCCCTGTGTTGGAAAGATCCCCTGCAGTAAGAAATGGCAACCCATTCCAGCATTCCTGCCTGAAGAATCCCCTGGACAGAGGAGCCAGGTGGGCTACAGTCCATAGGATTGCAAAGAGTTGGACACAACTGAAGTGGCTAAGCACACACACACACACACACACACACACACACGCACACACACGCATCCTATTGTTACCTTACCACTTCCTTAAAATTGAGGCAGTTTTTTGACATCATGTCCTTTAATGTTGCTTTTCTCCTTTTCTCTTGATTTTTTCCTTCTCGAACTTCTTGGAGCATCATATCTCTTAGCTTCTGTTTGTATTTACAGTAAAAAGTGTTCTACAATGTATTCCAAGTTGTTGGTTTATTATTACCTACAGATTCAACTATTATCTGATGCTTGATACATCTACTGAGATTTTTAAAACATTTCTATTTATTGTTATTTATAAACATCAGTATAGGCAAAAATAGAAGCATCAGCTTATGACTGAAAAAATAAGATTTAGCACTTTATCACAATTTCTATTGAATATATATATACATATTCTGTTATTGCTGTTAAGCAATGTATACCTAAAATGAAAATACATTTTTTAGTTTTCCCCCCAATATTTATAATTTTAAAATATATCTCATAAGCTATACTCTGTGGAAATACTCCAAATTAAAACTTGACAGACTTTGAATTTTAATACAGACTAATTTGTTTATTGGGTTTTCCTGATGGTTCAGTGGTAAAGAATCCACCAGCCAATAAAGGAGATGTAGGTTTGATCCCTGGGTCAGAAGATCCCCTGGAGAAAAAAATGGTATCCCACTCCAGTATTCTTACTTGGAGAATCCCATGGCCTGAGGAGCTTGGTGAGCTACAGTTCATGGGGTTGCAAAGAGTTGGACACAACTGAACAACTAAACAACAAAATTTTGACCTCTAACTTAGAACTTACCAAATCCTGACTCCTATTTAGTTAAGTATTGGATAATTCTCATTTCATAAACAACAATGCAGAGACATGCAGCATTATTCACTACTTTCTTTATTGTGAATAATACTGAGAGTTTCTGGTACATGTTGCTTCATGTAGAAAAGCCATCTTGGATGAAACAGGAACATGAGAAAAGAAAGTGAACTACAACTGCTTTCACAGGATTTGTAACCTATTTAAATATTTCTGGCAAAGTCTAATTAACTTGTTGAAACAAATACTATTATAGAGAATCAAATGCAATGTGAGTTCCATACTATGCCTTGTGAACAATATAGGAATTGAGTCTCAATGGCTGTTACCATCGAGAAGTTAATAGATGGCAGATTATGAGTTGTACATATAAATTAAACACATGAAACAACACGGAATGATATTTCAAAAAAGAGGTATAGAATGTTCCTGTACCTTTTTCCAGTATGAATTTAATATGTTCTTAAGCTTTTATTTTTCCCCTTGAAGTCTTCTCTGGCATTTGTGAATGTGTAAAACTCACTGAGTTTATAATCTCACAACACATATCAACTCTTTGGATTGTTTATAAAGTTATATTAATTATGGGGAGACCCAAATAATGTCCATTCTTCCAACTACACCATATGCTCCATGATAGCTTGAGTCACATTTATTATAATATTTAGTTTTATATCTTTTCTCATGACATATAGATATCAATAAAATAATTATTAAAAAACACAATTTAGCAAATTTCACATGAGAAAAAAAAATACATTATATTTTTAAATCATACTTTCCCTCACTTTAACATAAGATTTTTTGTTTTATACAATTTTCACTGTTTTTATATTCATTCCCTATAAAATAACAATCTGCTATTAACCTAGAATATTAACTTCAAAATAATGATTCTATGATACAGAGTGGTCATCCTGTGTCTTCCTTTAATCAAAAATGCATTTATGAGTATTAAAGAATAAGTTCCACTTTTATGAAATTAAATAAAACTAAATAAAATATTGAAATGTATAAACCTGTTCTTATCAATGATTCTTTTCTTATTAGGATTTTTTTCTTATAAGGATTTTTTTCTTGGCCTAGATTTCCAGCATTGTAATTGCAAGAACTGAGAGGTTACATTGGCATATTGAAAAAGAATGATTTTCACATTATGTAAAATGCTTCCTGAAGGCACTCACATGTGATATTATATTAATAAGGCAGATAGATTTCATAATTATAGAATTTTGACACAGGAAATATAGAAATACTTTATTATAGAAATTACATTTTTAAAATATATTTTATTTATGTACTTTCTTTTGTCTGAATGTAGTATACAGTAAGAATTTTGATTGAATCCAGTATTTGCAAAACAGTTCATTCACAGGAGAACCATTCATGCTTAGACTGCAAGTATATCAAATCAGTCAATCCTAAAGGAAATCAAGCCTGGATATTCATTGGAAGGACTGATGCTGAAGCTGAAGCTCCAGTACTTTGGCCACCTGATGTGAACAGCTGACTCACTGGGAAAGACTGATCCTGGCAGAGATTGAGGGCAAAAGGAAAAGGAGGCACTGGAGGAGGAGATGGTTGCATGGCATCACCTACTTAATGGACATGAGTTTGAGCACAATCCAGGAGATAGTGAAGGACAGGTGACTGGCATGCTACCATCCATGAGGTCACAAAGAGTTTGACACAGCTTATCGACTGAACAACAACAACATTCATGCTAAGTGTTCTCTGCAATCCTGAAATGAAATGCCATTCAATTTCCTAATACAGGTTTCTTGTGTTGTTTCTTCTCATACCACATCAAAGTTTAGATGGGAAGGAATTTGTTAAATTTGAGGGTCCAGTAGTTATGTACTTAAATTTTTTTCTAATTATTTCTATTCTCTGAGCTTTTGTCTCAGGTATCAGTATAAATAAGTGGCAGGAACAGAACACTACAGGTGTAAAAAGTGGAAATGGAATTAAGGGAGGGAAGTAGAAGACTTATAAAATCAACGTATGGCCAGAGGAGTGAGACTCAAGATTCATCACTGAAATTAATGAGTTCAGACACAAACAGTTACAAAACTATGGAAACAATAAAGAGATCAATGGTTGTCAGGGGTCAGAGGAGAGGAACAGGCAGAGCAGAGGACATGGTCAGTCGCTTCAGTCATGTCCAACTCTTTACGACCGTGTGAACTGTAGTCCACCAGGCTCTTCTGTCCATGGGATTCTCTAGGCAAGAATACTGCTGTGGGTTACCATTTCCTATTCCAGGGGATCTTCCCTACCCAGGGATTGAACCTGCAACTTCTGCATTGGCAGGCAGATTCTTTACAACTGCACCACCTGGGAAGCGCACAGAGGACTTTTATGACCTTGAAAATACTCTGTTTACTATTATAATGATAGTTATATGTCATTGTGTTGCTCGGTTGCCCAGTTGTGTCTGACTCTGTGACCCCAGAGACCACAGCATGCCAAAACTATATGTCATTATAGTTTTGGCTAAACCCATAAAATGTACAACATTAAGAGTGGAAGTCCTAAGGTAACGTATGGCCTTTGGGTGATTATGTGTCAATTTAGGGTCAAGCTTGGTATAAAAATATACGATCCTGGTGAGTGATATTGACAGTAAGGAAAGCTGTGCATGTGTAGGAGCAGGAGGTATAAGAGAAATCCCTGAACCTCCCGGCAAATATTGTTGTTTACATAAAACTGCTTCCCCAAAATAAAGTCTTTTTTCTTTTTACAATAAAAAGAACAAATGGTCAATGCTATGATCCAGGGATCCCAGCCTCAGCTGCTGTGTGCTGCTGACCTAGAAACTGGCCACCAAAATGCTGGCTTGCTTGCCAGAAGACACAAATTCCATCCATGATGCTCTTCAAGACTCCTTCTGGATATCCAACAAGGGGTTCTTAATCTGGAATGTGTCACCTCTCCAGAGGCAAACACAAGAAAGTAGGAAAATGATAGTTTTGAGCTTTTCAGTCTCTAAATTCGGGAAGGTGTACTCGGTTAGAATGGATAATGAAATATAGTAAGCCATGTCCCACACTGATTTCCCACTAAATATCTATAGAGTTCTCTATGAATATGTAAAATTCCACTAATAAGCAACAACTATTCCCACCTAATGTACTGCACTCAATGTGTACACCCCCTACCCCACACACATGCATTAAACATTTTACCAAGAGACATCTAAATATCCCTTGAATTACATCATCAATCTGAGGGCTTCCCCTGTGGCTCAGCAGTAAAGAATCTGCCTACCAATGCAGGAGACTCAGAAGAGGGCTCAGTCCTCATATCGGAAAGACCCCTAGAGAAGAAAATGGCAACCCACTCCAGGATTCTTGCCTGGGAAATCCCACGGACAGTAGCCCACCAGGCTCCTCTGTCCATGGGATCACAAAAGAGTTGGGCATGGCTGAGTGACTAACCAACAACAACAGTTATTATTGTAATTCAAAGAACATCTAGCAACCACTACACACAACCTCTTTATAAGGTGGGGTGGAGAGAAAAAATAACCCCTGCTATAGTCCTCATTTATGCAATTGACCATAGTTAATATTTTTCAACTCTGTTTTTCTGCTACATTTCCTATGTTCTGTTAGTTTTTTAGATGGCCAATGTTGTTTATCTGGGGGATGAAGAATACTAGAATCTGTTATTGAGGAGTCATAGCTGGAGAGCAAACCAGTCAGTTGTAAAATAAATCAACCCTGAACATTCAGTGGAAGGACTGATGCTGAATTTCCAATATTTTGGCTACCTGATGCAAAAAGCTAACTCATTGGAAAAGACTCTGATGCTGGGAAAGATTGAAGGCAAAAGGAAAAGGGGGTGGCAGAGGATGAGATGGTTGGGATGCCATCACTGGCTCAATGAACATGAATCTGAGCAAACTCTGGGAGATAGTGGAGGACAAGGAAGACTGGCATTCTGCAGTCCATGGGGTCACAGAGTTGGACACAACTTAGAAGCAGAATAATAACATAGCTATCTTGATATTTTGCCAACTTGGGTTATATAATCAGCTATTTTCTTTTACCATTGGGCACAGTGGTTAATGCAAAGTGCCTTAGGTCAGGGTCTGCAAGCATTGTCATTCATGTATGTTGCAGAAGAAATCTGAACTAAAATATTTTTTTTTTAATTTCAAAAATTTGCAATAAAATGTGCTTCATTTTAAATTTGACATCTGAAACTTTTCATAATTGAAATAGTTCCAAGTTTTTTAGTTTCTGAGGTGCTGTGACTATTGACATTTTAAAATAAAACTGCTTTTTGTTAGGATACAGTCACAAGAGAACTCTGTTGCATGACAACCACAGAAACAAAAACATTTCAGAGCTTAGCTGGCAAGAGATCTAATTAACTAAAATCCAAAGAGTGACAAGTCTGTTAGGGGAGGAAGGACCCAAAGCCACTGTCATTCTTGGCCGAGCAGCCAGCAATCAAAGGGACAGTCACCAGTTGTGAGAACACCAGTGAAAAAGATCAGACGTGTAAAGCCTGAGGGTGTTTGGCATGAGGGCATGGAATTCCTGGAAGGCAGGGACAACAGGGATCTCCATGTGATTTCCAGTTTTTACCCAGACTTCTACAGGGAGCTCTCGAGGGTGATGGGAAGCCCAGCAGGAGGCTGAAAGGGACTCTGTCTGAGGAAAGAGTGCTGATATCTGAGGGTGGGGCAGGAGGAGAGAGAGCTTCCTGGCGCTTCAAGCCTGGATGGGGAGGAAGCGGCAACTACCTTTGATTTGGGAGGAGGTGGGGAGGAACAGTGAGTCTCCCACAAGTTCAAGGATACAGCTAATATCTGATGTTGGAGAAACAACTGAAAGAAACCCATAAAATTCCAAGCTATTTGCTGATAAAAGACCATCAGGAACACTGTAAAAAAAAAATCTACTATTAAAGATTAAGCACAGAGTGTTTGCTGAAGCCGAGTGGTGGAAGGGAGCAAAGAGAGAAACTGCACAGGTATCTTCACCCCACGTGTGGTACCAAGTGGTGGCACAGTTCCCTCCGGCAGGTAGGTGCCTGGAAGGGATGTCCCTGAGGTGAGGCGCAGGTGCTGCTGTGTCTGAAGCTCAGGCAGGAGATATGCAAGTCAAACCATAACTTCACATGAGGAAATGTTGGCTCCCAAATTACACCTTTCAGACCAGCTCAGTTCCAATTAAAGTGACTTCCTCACACATGCCAATGGCATGACAAAAGGCAAGGTATGACCTTTTCTGGGCATAGGTGTTATTATATATAATATATCAATGTTGCTTACTTCAGTCTCCATTGTCCTATTATAAAACCTTATGTTTAAACAAAATTTTAGAAAATCTACAAAAAAGTTATAAAATACAACAGAGTATCAAAATAAAAAAGAATCAGTGGAACTTGAGCCAGAGATGAAACAGAGTTTGGAATTATTAGGCAGAGTTATAACAAAACAACATATTTAAATACATTAAATAATATATAAAACATATTAAATATACTTAATATGTTGTAAACATAAACAGTAAATATGCATAGATAAAGAAATTTAGCAGTGTGTGTGCCAAGTTGCTTCAGTCATGTTCGACCCAATGGATTGGAGCACACCATGCTCCTCTGTCCATGGGATTCCCCAGGCAAAAATACAGGAATGGATTGCCGTTTCTGACTCTAGGGGATCCCAGTTAGGGATCAAACCTGCATCTCTTATGTCTCCTGCATTCTTAGGTAGGTTCTTTATCAGTGATACCACCTGGGAAGCCCTTATCAGTGAGACAGATGAATAAAAGGTCAAATTAAAATACTGATATTGAAAAATAAGTTATCGGTGATGAATACTATTTTAGTGGACTAATTGAGCAAAATAGAGGAAATGATTGATACAAATGAAAATAATGATCCCAATAACACAAAACAAAAGTGAGTGGAAGAATACATTTAAAAGAGTATCCAAGATCTTGAGACAATATAAAAATGTAATTGAAATGCCAGAGAAAAGATGGAATAGAATAAAACTTTGAAGAGATAATGTCCTAAAAATGTCCCCACCTTAATAACCTAAACCAATCAAAGGGGTTTAGAAAAACAAAAGAGAAATAATTACACTCTCTTGTGTTTAGAGAACCACTTGTTTTATTTCACTTCTTCTAAATGCTTTAAGACTTTTTAATGGCCTTGCATTTGGTTTTTCTTGGTATCCATTTCATATGTGCATGAGAAGAATGTGAATTCTGCTATGGTTGTGTCAAATATTCTATAGACACAGAGTAAGTCTAGTTGTTTGATAGTGTTTCCAAGTTTTCTGCACCTTATTGACCTTACACCTGATTGTGCTATTGATTATGGAAGATGGGGTACAGAAATCTCTAAATTTTATTGTTGAATTATTTTTCTCTCCTTTCAATTCTATCAGTTTTGCTTCATGTATTTTGAGTCACTGTTATTAGGTGAATACAAGTATATAGTTATAACACCTTGCTTGCTTTATAATAACAAATATACAATTATGTTATAAAATATCTACAGTCAAGTAACTTTATTTTTTATGATTTTATTTTGTATTTATTCGTTTATTTTTGGCTATGCGGGTCTTCATTGCCGCGAGTGGGGGCTGCTTTCCCTTGTGGTGTGTGGGTTTCTCATTGTGGTGGCTTCTCTTATAGCAGAGCACAGGGTCTAGACATGTGGGCTTCAATAGCCGTGTGCAAGCTCAGTAGTTGCAGCTCAGGGGCTCTAGAGCACTGTCCCAGTGGTTGTGGCAGACGGGCTTTTTAGCCTCGTGGCATATGGGATCTTTCCAAACCCAGGATTGAACCTGTGCCCCCAGCATTGGCAGGTGGATTCTTAACCATTTCATTTCTTATGGTTTCTGTGTGCAGGGTTCATTCCTTTTACATTCAGTCCATTTGTAATTTTGGATATGAATTTTGTCTTTGGTAAACTATGACTACCTGGAATAGTTTCTGCAACGTAGAGCTGGGTGTGATGAAAGAGGCAGGTGCCCTGGCCCTCCGGGAGCTCATATGCAGCCTTAGACTGGGAGCCTGGGGGCGAGGAAGCCCTGGGTTCTTAGCTCTGTCCTCCTAGGGGAAAGCTCTGCCATGCTGAGCTGGGGGCGGGGGGCAGAGGGAGCATGTCATGGCTCTTACTGCTGCTGCTGAGATTCAGTCAGTTCTTGTGATTATATGTTCCTCTCTTTTCTGTCTGCTTTTAGGGGAAATTACAGAGATTCCAATTTTATATATGTGTAAATTGTACCCATTAAACATTCATTTCACTGGGAAGAGGGTCTGTTGACCACCTCACACTGCCATTCTGGAAATCTTTCTCACTCTCACTGTAACGCAGATCTGTGGCAATCTGCCCCATTCTATCCGAAAGCAGACACTTCGCTTACCTTTCAGTTTCTTAGCTATCACATTTCACTTTGTTTGGTAGATTCTTGACCAGCAAAAAAAGAAAAAAAAAAAAAAAAAAAGACCAAGCTTAAGACACAACGTCAGGCTCACCTTTCAGAGGCTCCATTTTCTCTAGCATCTTGACCCCTGAAGTCTGAGGTACCTTCAGATCTCTACTCTCCAGAATCCGTCCAGCTACACAAGACAGTGCTCATTCTGATCCTATTTTTCTTGACCTCTAAGCTGCATACCAATTAAGAGCCAGCGTGTGTCTCAAGGAAAAGGCAGCAGAAAATATTGGACTCACTTCATTGCTTTTTCTTTGTGATATGCTGACCCTTAAATCTAAGCTGCCTCAGATGCTTTCTAATGCTTTCAAATGTCAGCGTGTGCGTATGTCACCTGGCTTTTGCAGTTGTTCTCATTGTGATGTTTCTGTGCTGCTCAGTCATAGCCTGCATGCACTTAACTGTCCAAAGAGTGCACCTTGGAGCAAGCTTAGGAAGAAGAATCTGAAATAGGTCGTGATAACTCTATAAATGTACCTATTATGCTTAGAACAGAGATTTTCTTTTCCTCCGAACATGTAATTTTATGATGAAATCAATGCTTGATGTTTTGTGGGGGTTTGTTTAGGTGGTCATCTTCTGTTTCAAGTAGTTTTTCTAGGTATGTGTCTATGGAGCTATAATTATCTCACGTGTTGCACGAATATTGGAATTGGGGAAGGAAATGGATAAGGAAACAAATTTTGCATGTAGTTTTATTTTATATTTGGAAACCATGTGAACCATGTGTGAATTTGATCATAGGTCTTCACATCATTCTCACTTCAGTTAAATGACATGTGCTATTGTCAATGTGTTAAATTGAAGTGACATTTAAGTGTTCAAAAAGACTAGACTCTTTCAGCATTATCATGAAAAATTATTGCATAAAAAATCAGAGTGGAGAAGCATAATGATACAATTGAAGCAAACATTCATCTTCAAAAAAATAACTAGAATTCCATATATTGCTTAGAAAAAAACAAGTTTTATGTTTATTAAGAAAGAACTTCACTCTTTATGTACCCAAGTACATAAAACTAGGTTATGTTTTATTACTGAGTTACATGTAGAGAGATTGCCAATCACATGTTAAGCAATGCAAAAGAATATGAATTAGAAAGTCAATGGAAGAAGTGAAAAAAATCATAACAATGAGAGATAGGAGAAATTCATTAGTTGTACAGGGTTCTTTTTACAGTATTGTATCACAGTTTGATTGCATGATTTTTCTTTCTAAGTTGTATAAGAAACAATGGTGCATCTTAACTGGTGACATTCTCTAATACATAAAACACTGTATTGATCAATATTTTTTTCTCTGTGCTTAGTACACAGTGCCTTGTATATAGCATATACTGATGAATGTTTGTATATATTTAAACTACAGCGTTTCTACAGTCAAATTCTGACTTATCATTTGAAATAATATATAATTGTGTCTTAACTTGAAAAGTTTAAATAGTTAAATTTTACATGTGAAATTTTTATTTCTATTTTATATTTTGAAATCTATTAAGGGTTTGGGATAATTTAAAAAATATATCTGAGGCTTTTAGAAAATATATTTTATTATTTACAACAAAAGTCTGATTACTTTTGACAATTTTTACATCAGAGATATATCACTAGAATTTTAAGGCCCAGTTGATAACATGTTGTAATGAAAAGTACAGATTAGCTAGAATTTGTTGTCTTGGTAATCTACATTTTAGAAAACAATTAACGTTCTTTTCCTATAGATTTTAAATATAATATTTTTCTCTAATGTCTCTTCATAATTTATTTGGAAAACCTCAGCAAATGTAATGACGTTTCTCTCAGGTTATGGTTTGCAAAACATGACTCTATGAAGAAGTCATGCCACATACTCATATAGTTATGAAACTGCTCCAAAAATAAAAAGAGTAATCTTTACTGTTACACTATCCAGTCATTAAGGAGGTATTTTGGATAAAAGCAGCCTTTTTGAGACTTTTGTGTGCTCATCTAAAAACCAAATGTTCTCAACTAATCAGGTATATCCACTGCTCTTTAATTATGATCTGACTACAAATATTAGGATTATTCTTATTTTACACATCAACAAATACATCGACTTTTTCCCAGTAATTATAATGTTTCAGGGAACAGGGCCCTAAGTGACAGGAAATAGTTTTTAGTAATCTACTTGGACAACTATCTATGATCTGTGAATGCGACGACAGAAATTAATTTTTAGAGCAAAGGCAAGTTCATTGTAAAATTATATGATATTTCTACTTTTAAAAACTCAAAAGATATTTCATTGACAATACACTATACAGGCAAAGGCCTTTATTGTATTTCTCAGTATAAACACAGGTTAGTGTTCAATCAAAATTTGCAATAGAATACATTTCAGTATTTCTTATTCTCTGTGCCTATCTCTGGAGAAGGAAATGGCAACCTACTCCAGTATTCTTGCCTGGAAAATCCCATGGACATAGGAGCATGCCGGGCTACAGTCCATAGGGTTGCAAAGAGCTGGATACAGCTGAGAAACTAACACTTAAAGTTACCAATTTTAACTTAAATTTTTATCAAATAGCAAACTGATTAAAAACAGTTTTCAGTCTGCCCTAAGACGTATCTCGTATTTATCAGCATCTGCTCTTTATGATGGTAATGGTTTAGAGGCTAAGTCCTGTCCGATTCTTTGCAACTCCATGGACTGTAGCCCTCCAGGCCCCTCTGTCCATGGGATTTCCCAGGGAAGAATACTGAAGTGGGTTTCCATTTCTTTCTCCAGGCTCCTTATATAGAATAATAATAATAATTTATATTGAAGTGATACATATCAATAATTTGGAGTCATGATTGACCCAAATGGACTAATCTGAGGCTGGCTTTCCTGCAATCTGTTATGCAAAGTTTACCTACCAACAATAAGTAAACCAAATAATTTCAAGAATTGCTTGTCTACAAATAGCTGAATACCTTGCATTTCATATTCTTGTTTCATCTTTGTAGGATGCAAGTTAAGCCTACCAACCATATTATCTCTGTCTTCGTCGGTGTCTAACATATTTTGAATCCAGAAAGCCAAATTCAGATAATTTGTCCTTATTCGCAGACTGAACTAAATCACTGCTTTATAAAACAATACCTAGCTCCTTAATCAATACTGCTTGTAGTTTAACATGCCACAGTGATTCTCAAATGTCTAATTATGTTCCATAGCCATGACCCAGCTGATTCAAATAAAATATATGCATATTTGAATGCTTTGGAAATTAGAAATTTGTTACTCATTTTTTCCCATTAATGTGGTGAATTTAGCTTAATTAAACATATTTGGGTAAATTACAAATTGAATTCATTCATTGCTGCTATCAAGAATTTGATTCACTTTAATCAAAACATATTTCTTAATGGTCTTGATTTCAGAGTCCCTGTGATAATATAAAAATCTAATAAAGAATAAATGATTAAATGAAAATAGAATTTTGAAAAACTATGATAATATATCAAAATAATCTGTAAACAGCACAAACACAGTATTTACTAAAAACGAGCCTCTGATTAAGGCCTCAAGTTGTGAATAATAAACAGTGATGAATGAAAAGCTCTAAAAATTGCCTACCTTTTATAGTGATACCTTTCAAATGTAGAATTGAATTCCTGATTGCTTCTAATATATCTCTGAATTTAGAGCCTTGCTTTTACTAATACATCAAATTCCAATGAAGCAGTATTAGATACAGTAAATTGTGTAGCGTTTCCCTCATTATTTTTTATTGTAAGAAATAGAAAAAATGATAAGTGAGATTTCATCCTGCATACCAATGACTGCAAAGAGTGACTTTGGAGCTTGGAGATTCTGGCTTTGAGTCAAGATATTAGGGACCAGGGAAGCAAAAAATCAATTAAGAATAAAACCTATATTAGAACTAATGGTTACTAGTCTCACAACTCAGTGACTAAGCTTTATGAAAAAAAGCTAGCCACAAGGAAAGATGAAAATGGGAAAATTTAACAGTCAGTCTCAGATGTTAAAGAATCTTCCTGCAATGCAAGAGACCCAGGTTCAGTCCCTGAGTGAGGCAGATCCCCTGGAGAAGGGAATGGCAACCCACTTCAGTACTCTTGCCTGGAGAATGCCATGGACCGAGGAGTCTGCCTGGCTACTCCATGGGCTCACAAAGAGTTGGACATGACTGAGCAAACACATGCACACACATGCTAAATTTATTTTATTTTGGAAGAAGAAAATAGATTTGGATGGGGAGTATGTAACTGAACCAAGGGGCTGCCTTAGCTGTTTTTGCTACAATTAAAAAATGCACAGGAAATTATATGTAACTACAGCAGAGAGTTTGAAGAAATAACTAATAACTATGTTATTTCTCCAAGCAATTTTGATAAAAATTGCAAATAACCAAAATAATTTCAAGCCTTAATAAGTTCTCATAATAGAGATGCAGTGTTACAAAATGGAACTTTGGACACATTGACCTTAGAGATTAACAGCTTAGATTTTATTCCTGACTTCACCTCTTGTTACTATGTGAATTCACAAAAACATCTTCATCTCTTTGTATCTGTTTCCTCACCTACAAAATTTAAACTTTACTAATATTCTATTTTGAGATTGTAAAGATTAGATGAATTACCATTTAGACTGGACCATGGTAAACATTATACATGGGTTAACTAAATCTATATCATAGTATCACTAACATTTTCAAGATTTGATAGCTGTTTCAATTGTATAGCTTTCCTAGCAATATAAATTGCATATTAAGTTTGAAAAGAACAACATTCAAAAAGACAATTAAAAAAAAAACTGAAAGCAAAGACTGAAAAAATACTCACTATCCAAAACAGCTTATTTACACATAAGTATCTGTAGCCAAAAAGTATTTGTCATAAGAGAACTGTTTCATTCTAAAAATTGGGAGCTATAAATTATTGCTATTTTATGCATTTGTTATTGAGAATTATTAAGCATCTTCCCACCATTTTATTGTAACAAGATGAAGAAGGACCAGGAGTTAAGCAGTACTAACACAAACTTGACTTTTTACCTCAAGGAATAAAAAGTTCTGCAAAGACACATGAGAAGTAATTGAGGTTTTCATCATCAATAATTCAATGGCCTATAGACTCCCTTGGGAAACTGCCTTAAGTTCTCTTGAGTAAACATTTCTATAATATTGCTCCAACAAATACGCTGTCAATTATCCTGTTTATTTCAATATGCCAGTCAATCCATTGGCTTCTCAGTTGCTTCACTTCTGTGTATTCAAAAATCTTGTTTTATCACTTCATTACTCACCCCCATGTCTGTGAACCAGTCTTTCAACCATTGTTTTGGTACAATAATCTCCTCAGCATATAGGAACACATACAAAAAGTCAAGGTGTGCGGAACATGCAAAATGTCATCCATGGGACTTTTTAAGACTATAGTCTAAGTAGAGCAAAAATGATGTGTATGTGTGTGTGTGCACATGCATGTGCGCACTCTCAGTCACATCTTACTCTTCTCAACCCCATGGACTATGCCTGATAGGCCTCTCTGTCTATGGAATTTTTCAGGCAAGAATAATGGAGCAGGTTGCCGTTTCCTGGAAAGGATCTTCCCTACCCAGGGATCAAGCCTGCATCTCTTGTGTCTCCTGCATTGCAGGCAGATTCTTTGCCACTGTATCATCTGAGAAGCCCCCATATTATGTTTGATCTTAGACAAAAGACTGAGAAGATGAGCCAGCTTAGTATCCAGCTTCACTAATTCTGCAAAATCAATGAATGTGGCTGAGAAGATGCATATAACCTGGATATCTTCAGTAAACAACTGCATGGAAAAATACTCTGGTTGGCTGGATTAATTTGTGTTCTATCTGCTTAAAGAAGAAAGAGCAATGCCCAGAGTACACCTTGCTGGAATGGTAAATGGAGAAGCCTGAGGGAACAGGTAAGGTTAGCACAGTCACTGATGTCTATTTAATCTTAACTTGATCACTGTGCTTTATGAAACTTTGTGTGCTTTCTGGGCTACATATAAAATAATTCTTCTAAGTTAATTATTTTTATAAATTGCAGGGTTATTAAAGAACTTGATGTGCACATTTCTAGTTGTTTCCAAATTCACTCACATTATCAAATAAAATTTTAAAATTATACTTCTCAACTTAAAAAGGACATGATTATAGTTTAATATTGTAAAGTCTCTTGAAGCTAGTTCAACTATTTAAATTTTTTGAAAGGTACTAAAATCATTTAACATTTTGTTCTCTGTATAATTAATCTAGATCAAAATATTCAATGATCATTATTACAATAGTACTCAGGAATATTATAATTGAAAAACTTGATAGAGTGAAATGTTCATGAAACTATTTCAGATTATAATTAAAATTTTGAAAATAATTTTAGAAGTGTTTAAATACTAAATTCAATATTTTTTTAAATCTATATGATCCAAACTTTCTTTATTAAATTTTTTTTTTAGTTTTTTATTTTTTAAATTTTAAAATCTTTAATTCTTACATGCATTCCCAAACATGAACCCCCCTCCCACCTCCCTCCCCACAACATCTCTCTGGGTCATCCCCATGCACCAGCCCCAAGCATGCTGTATCCTGCGTCAGACATAGACTGGTGATTCAATTCTTACATGATAGTATACATGTTAGAATGCCATTCTCCCAAATCATCCCACCCTCTCCCTCTCCCTCTGAGTCCAAAAGTCCATTATACACATCTGTGTCTTTTTTCCTGTCTTGCATACAGGGTCGTCATAGCCATCTTCCTAAATTCCATATATATGTGTTACTATATGTATTGGTGTTTTAAATTCAATATTATAAATGTATAAGGTCATTTTAAATGATCAGCCAAATCTACATAGCAACAAAAGTCCCCTACAGATTGTCCTCTGTGCTGTGTAAATTTTAACATTATCTATGCTTCCCACATCTGCAAGTATAAGAAAAATTGCCCTTGCCACAACAACAGCTCTCTCTGCTCTGTAATTTAATTTCACTTTCAAGGATCCTGCCATCTGACTACAAAGAATATAATCAATCTGATTTCAGTATTGACCATCTGGTGATGTCCATGTTTAGAGTTATCTCTGAATTAAATTCGCCCATTCCCATCCATTTTGGTTTACAGATTTTCAAAATCTCAATATTTATTCTTGTCATCTCCTGTTTGACTATGTCCAATTTATGTTAACTCTTTAACCTAATACTCCAGGTTCCTATGCAATATTATTCTTTACAGTATTGGACTTTACCTTCACCACCAGACACATCCACGACTGAGTGATGTTTCAGTTTTGGCCCAGTCTCTTCATTCTTTCTGGAGCTGTTTCTCCACTATTCCCCAGTAGCGTATTGAAGTCAGACTTGACAGCAACTGAACAGCAACAAGAAGCATCTGACTATAACCTCCTATCTTTCCTTTTCACTGTTTGTGGTACCACAGATCTGAAAACTTCAAAATTCCAATGGGACCAGAATCCAGTGATCATTACGGTTTATTCAAAATATTAATTTCACATATCCTCACCTCCTTCCTACCCAACTTATGTTGCATTTCAACATGATAATCACACCCTTGAAGATGCATCAATTTTGTTGTATTGTACCTCAGGTTCTGAAAAAGAAAAAAAAAAGATAAAATAAGTAATAAACTAAATGAATGATTTAAAACACTAAAGTTTTTATAATTAAAATATTATAGAAAATCTTAGTAACTTACATTTAGGAAAATGTTTCCTAATATACCCACACAATGAATGAAGGGTATAATAAAATCAAGAAATGTATTAACCAAACTTTTGAAAAGATGTTTGGTCTTCATAGATGCTGACAAAAAAGAGAAAGGATACATCACAGATTGGGAAGACATATTTACAAAATTTGTATGTGAAATATGCATCTGTTGTTGTTAAGTCATATCTGACTTAGTCATATCTCTGCAAGCCCGTGGACTATAGCATGCCTGACCCCTCTGTCTTCTACTATCTCCTAGTGCATGTGTACCCCTATGCGCAGTGTCCTACTCTTTGCAACCCTATGTACTGGAACCCACAAGACCCCTCTGTCCATGGGATTTTCCATGCAAGAATACTGGAGTGGGTTGCCATCTCCTCCTCCAGGGGATCTTCCTGACCCAGCCAAGAATCAAACACATATCTCCTGCTCTTTCTGCATTGCAGATAGATTCTTTACTGCTGAGCCTTCAGGGAAAACTATCTCCCAGAGTTTGCTCAAATTCATGTCCATTGAGCCATTGATACTGTCTAAGCATCTCATCCTCTGTTGCTCCCTACCCCTTTTGCCTTCAATCTTTCCCAGCTTCAGGGTCTTTTCTACATAGTTGGCTCGTCACATCAGGTGGCCAAAGTATTGAAACTTCAGCTTCAGCAATAGTTCTGCCAATGAATATTCAGGGCTGATTTCTTTTAGAATTAACTGAGGACTGAAAATACATTTTGAATATTTTATTTTATATGATGATTAGAATATCACTAAAGAGATCAGGTTTTCTGGGATCAGTGTTATAATGTGCTTTGTTTTTATGTTAAGAAAAGAGAAAGTAACAATGTGGGAATAGTTGGTAAGTAAGTCTCATATCCTAATAAGTGGGTTTACTTATTTTCAAAGGTATTCATGGATAAAGATTATGTACAAAATAGAAAGTATAATAATAATAATAAAATTTCTGACTTCTCATTGCTACTCTTCATACAATTTATACACATAAAAATAACATAATCACTTCACTTGCACCCTTAATTTCATGGTGGGCAAATTTAGGGTCCATTACAATAAAAGAAAGATTCACAGTCCAGAAAAGGAGAAAATTTAAATTTTCATCTGTGGCTCCAGGTACACACAATGAATTCATACAGCTTCAAATTTTCAAAGCCTATCACTTGCCAGAATTGATTTGGGGAATCGGTAGGCAAGAGCAAAGTCACCAGCAACAAATAGTTTTAAATGAAAGCAAGCATATCAGGAGTAGCAATGGCGTGCCTAAGTTTTAGTAGCAACTGTATAATATAACGTAGTTCAAATTGCATTAATTCTAATAACCCACAGTTTTGTCAAAGAATAAGTCAACTTTGAAGAAAAAAAAAAAACACGTGGTTAGAATTTTCAAATACCTTGAACAGAGTAGTCTTCATATTTAAAGGAAAAGAGTAAACCTCCACTGACCCAAGGAGTTATCACAGTATGTTCATGTTACAAGTGCTTTATGTATTTTTTTAAGAAGAATAAAGCCAATAGTGCTCCCTTTTTTTTTTAGATGTTAACATCAGAAATCTATTATTATTGAATGTTATCTCATGATCTTTAGGGATTAAACTTCAGAGATGCTGATAACAGTC
The DNA here is from genome assembly GCF_001704415.2 of Capra hircus. Lineage (NCBI taxonomy): Eukaryota > Metazoa > Chordata > Mammalia > Artiodactyla > Bovidae > Capra > Capra hircus. Next base: position 6,846,674 of record NC_030823.1, read on the forward strand.
GCCATAGAGATATGTAAAATCTCTTGTTGCTTGACTGAGCACAAAATACTTAGAAATAACACTAAGGGTGAATCTACCCTTGCTGTGTGCCTAAAATCGTTTATTCTACCTGGATTCAGTATTCAAGCTGGCCATGCTAACAGAACAATATAATTAACCTTTCCTATAAATTAAATGTGTGCATGATCTGTGTAGCTCTTGCTTATAATAATTTTCCATCATTTGAAAATGAGGTTGAAATATATATCTTTTAGAATACATTCATGTTTTTAATAGTAGTTTCATTAATGTTATTTTCAAAGTAATTTGTATTTATTAATTTCATACATATTTACTGAGTGCTTTTTTAAAAATACATTATTGTGGTAAGAATACAACAGGAGATCTACCCTCTGAACACATTTTTAAATGTATAATAAAGTATTGGTAGTTATAAGCACAGTGGTGTTCAGCTAATCTGTAGAATTTATTCATCTTGTGCAATTGAAACTTTATGTCCTTTGATGAACAGATCCTCACATCCCCGCCCCCCCCAATACTCCCTCCTCAGTCCCTGGCAACACCCACTCTCTGCTTCCATGGGTTTGACTATTTTAGTTACCCTCATTGAAGCGAAATTATACAGTGTTTGTACTGTGACTGGCTTATTTTACTTAGCATATGTCTTCAAGTTTTACTCAAGTCATAGTATATTACAGAATTCCCTTCTTTTTAAAGGCTGAATAATATTCTATTGTGTATATATACCATATTTTCTTGATATATTTATCCATCAATGGACATTTAAGTTGTTTTAACATCTTGGCTGTTGTGCTCAGTGCTGCAAAGAACATGGGAGTGCTAATATGTCTTTGAGATCCTGATTTCCACACTTCTAAGTAAATACCCAAAGTGGAGTTACTGGAATACTGGGGAGTGTTTTTCTGAGGAAACTCTACACTGCTTTCTGTTGCTGCTGCACCATGTTGTATCCCCCCAGCAGTGCACAAGAGTTCTAATTTCTCCACGGTTTCACCAATAAACATCTTCTGCTTCCATGAAAAAAACATACTAAGAGGAGAGAGGTGATTTCTCACTGTAGTTTTGATTTACAGTTCCCTGATGGATATTGGCAAAGTGGTCAAGCTTTTATATTACAGAATAGAACAATAGCATAATCCTGGCCTAAAGAAAGACATAGAAAGTGAAAGTGATTGCCTTTAAGAAAGTACAAATGAGTGAGGTAAAACAGGGGAAGGGACTTTATTGTTGTTCTAGCACTTTGATTTTCTTTAAAAATTTTAAGTTGTTTATTCTGGCTTTTATTTCAATATATCTAAATACTATACTATTTTTGTATAAATTTTATACTTTATTGATTTTTATCTTTCCACCCAAACCTACGTCCATTGTGTGGGTGACGCCATCCAACCATCTCATCCTCTGTTGTCCCCTTCTTCTCCTGCCCTCAATCTTTCCCAGCATCAGGGTCTTTTCAAGTGAGTCAGCTCTTTGCATCAGGTGGCCAAAGTATAGGAGTTTCAGCTTCAACATTAGTCTTTCCAATGAACACCCAGGACTGATTTCCTTTAGGGTGGACTGGTTGGATCTCTCTGCAGTCCTAGGGACTCTCAAGAGTCTTCTCCAACACCACAGTTCAAAGGCATCAGTTCTTTGGAATTCAGCTTTCTTTATAGTCAAACTCTCACATCCATACATGACTAAAGGAAAAATCATAGCCTTGACTAGATGGACATTTGTTGGTAAAGTAATGTCTCTGCATTTGAATGTGCTGTCTAAGCTGGTCATAACTTTTCTTCCAAGCAGCAAGCGTCTTTTTATTTCATGACTGCAGTGATTTTGGAGCCCAGAAAAATAAAGTCAGCCATTGTTTCCCCATCTATTTGCCATGAAGTGATGGGACCAGATGCCATGATCTTCGTTTTCTGAATGTTGAGCTTTAAGCCAACTTTTTCACTCTCCTCTTTCACTTTCATCAAGAAGCTCTTTAGTTCTTCTTCACTTTCTGCCATAGGGGTGGTGTCATCTGCATATATGAGGTTATTGATAATTCTCCCAGCAATCTTGATTCCAGCTTGTGCTTCATCCAGCCTAGCATTTTGCATGGTGAACTCTGCAAATAAATTAAATAGGCAGGGTAACAGTATACAGCCTTGATGTACTCCTTTGCTGGTTTGGAACCAGTCTGTTGTTCCATGTCTAGTTCTAGTTGCTGCTTCTTGACTTGCATACAGATTTCTCAGGAGACAGGTAAGGTGGTCTGGGATTCCCATTTCTTTAAGATTTTTCCACAGTTTGTTGTGATCCACGGAATCAAAGGCTTTGCTGTAGCCAATAAACAAAAAGTAGATATTTTCTGGAACAGTCTTTTTTTTTTTTTTTGATGATCCAGCGGACATTGGTAATTTGGTCTCTGGTTCCTCTGCCTTTTCTAAATCCAGCTTGAACATCAGGAAGTCCATGGTTCACATACTGTTGAAGCCTGTCTTGCAGAATTTTGAGCATTACATTACTAGCTTGTGAGATGAGTGCAGTTGTGCGGTAGTTCAAGAATTCTTTGGCATTGCCTTTCTTTGGGATTGGAATGAAAACTGACCTTTTTCCATCCTGTGGCCACTGCTGAGTTTTCCAAATTTGCTGGCATATTGAGTGCAGCACTTTCACAGCATCATCTATCAGGATTTGAAATAGCTCACCTGGAATTCCATCACCTCCACTAGCTTTGTTTGTTGTGATGCTTCCTAAGGTCCTCTTGACTTCACATTCCAGGATGTCTGTCTCTAGGTGAGTGATCACACCATCGTGATTATTTGGGTCATGAAGATCTTTTTTGTAAAGTTCTTCTGTTTATTCTTGCCACTTCTTCTTAATATTTTATGCTTTTGTTCGGTCCATACCTTTTCTGTCCTTTATTGTGCAAATCTTTGCATGAAATATTCCCTTGATATCTCTAATTTTCTTGAAGAGATCTCTAGTCTTTCCCATTCTATTGCTTTCCTCTATTTCTTTGCATCAATCACTTAGGAAGGCTTCCTTATCTCACCTTATTCTTTGGAACTCTGCATTCAGATGTCAATATCTTTCCTTTTCTCCTTGGCCTTTAGCTTCCGAATTTATTGATATATAATTGACATATAGCATTGTATTCAGTTCAGTTCAGTTCAGTTGCTCAGTCGTCTCCGACTCTTTGCGACCTCATGAATCGCAGCATGCCAGGCCTCCCTGTTCATCACCGACTCCCGGGGTTTACTCAGACTTACATCCATTGAGTCCGTGATGCCATCCAGCAATGTCATCCTCGGTCGTCCCCTTCTCCTCCTGCCCCAATCCCTCCCAGCATCAGAGTCTTTTCCAATGAGTCAACTCTGCGCATGAGGTGGCCAAAGGACTGGAGTTTCAGCTTTAGCATCATTCCTTCCGAAGTAATCCCAGGGTTGATCTCCTCCAGAATGGACTGGTTGGATCTCCTTGCGGTCCAAGGGACTCTCAAGAGTCTTCTCCAACACCACAGTTCAAAACCATCAATTCTTTGGCGTTCAGCCTTCTTCGCAGTCCAACTCTCACATTCATACATGACCACAGGAAAAACCATAGCCTTGACTAGAGGGACCTTAGTCGCCAAGGTAATGTCTCTGCTTTTGAATATACTATCTAGGTTGGTCATAACTTTTCTTCCAAGGAGTAAGCATCTTTTTATTTCATGGCTGCAGTCACCATCTGCAGTGATTTTGGAGCCCCCAAAAATAAAGTCTGACACTGTTTCCACTGTTTCCCCATCTATTTTCCATGAAGTGATGGGACCGGATGCCATGATCTTCGTTTTCTGAATGTTGAGCTTCAAGCCAACTTTTTCACTCTCCTCTTTCACTTTCATCAAGAGGCTTTTTAGCTCCTCTTCACTTTCTGCCATAAGGGTGGTGTCATCTGCTTATCTGAGGTTATTGATATTTCTCCCAGCAATCTTGATTGCAGCTTGTGTTTCTTCCAGCCCAGCATTTCTCATGATGTACTCTGCATATAAGTTAAACAAGCAGAGTGACAATATACAGCCTTGACGTACTCCTTTTCCTATTTGGAACCAGTCTGTTGTTCCATGTCCAGTTCTAACTCTTGCTTCCTGACATGCATACACATTTCTCAAGAGGCAGGTCAGGTGGTCTCGTATTCCCATCTCTTTCAGAATTTTCCACAGTTTATTGTGATCCACACAGTCAAAGGCTTTGGCATAGTCAAGAAAGCAGAAATAGATATTTTTCTGGAACTCTCTTGCTTTTTCCATGATCCAGCAGATGTTGGCAATTTGATCTCTGGTTCCTCTACCTTTCCTAAAACCAGCTTGAACATCAGGGAGTTCATGGTTTACATATTGCTGAAGCCTGGCTTGGAGAATTTTAAGGATTACTTTACTAGCATGTGAGATGAGTGCAATTGTGTGGTAGTTTGAACATTCTTTTGCATTGCCTTTCTTTGTATTAGTTTATGATATACAGATACTGATTTGTTTTGTGTATATATTGCAAATGATTACTTCAATAATTTTGGTTTTCATGTAACACCTCGCTAGTTACATATTTTTTGTGTCACATAAATTTTAAATTTTACTCTTTTAGAATTTCAGATGTAAAATACTTTATTAACTGTTGTCATCTACTGTGCATTATATTGCTAGAATTAATTGCCATATAGCTTTTAATTAGTACCTATTGCACACCTTGTTCTATTTCCCCTGCCCCCAGACCCCTCCTCTGGCAATCACCAATCTGTTTTCTGTTTGAGTTTGCTCATTTTCTTGTACCTTGCTTATTTGTTTACTTCAGTTCATTTCAGTAGCTCAGTCATGTCTGACTCTTTGCAACTCCATGGACTGCAGCATGCCGGGCTTCCCTATCCATCACCAACTCCCAGAGCTTGCTCAAGCTCATGTCCATTGAGTCAGTGATGCCATTGTGAGATGAGAGTGATCTCATCCTCTGTCCTATCCTTCTCCTCCTGTCTTCAATCCTTCCATTATCAGGGTCTTTTCCAGTGAGTCACTTCTTCGCATCAGGTGAGCAAATATTGGAGCTTCAGCATCAATCCTTCCAATGAATATTCAGGACGGATCTCCTTTAGGATGGACAGGTTTGATCTCCTTGCAGTGCAAGGACCTCTCAAGAGTCTTCTCCAACACCACAGTTCAAAAGCATCAATTCTTCAGTGGTCAGATTTCTTTATGGTCCAACGCTCACATTCATACATGACTACTGGAAAAACCATTGCTTGAGAAGATGGACCTTTGTTGGCAAAGTAATGTCTCTGCTTTTTTTTTTTTTTTTTGAGTTTATAAATATATAACTATATTTATTTTGAATATTAAATAGTTTTTAAATTACAAGCAATTTATTTGAATCACAGTATGCATCAATATACAGTAAAAATCTTACAATTTAAAAATGTACACAATTTAAACTCAAAGTTCATTAACTTGTTATATTGCCATGAACCTCTTACAACCGAGTCTAAGCGCAACAGTGAAACCTTGGAGGTGGGACAGCCCTGCGGGGCGCCGGCAGCTGGGATGAAGCAGTGGCTACGCACATCGGGCTGTGATTGCCATCTGTCTGTGCCTGTGCCAACCTGAACTTAACTATGTTCCAGCCATTCACATAACAGGTTGTTGGTGATTCAATACTGTCAACACATCTTTTGAGAACTCACTTTTATAACTAAAGAGAGCTTTCCTTTTAGAGAGCCAAAACTTGAGCCAAACCCGCCCCCTCCCCCCCCTTACCACTTAGGAACATGTTTCTGAGGTTTTAAATCGGAAGTAACTGTGTACACCCATTCTTGTTTTAAGGCTACCTCTCAGAAGGCTAATCCTCTGAAGCCCATGGTGACGAAGCCCCCGGTGACAAAGCCCCCATCTGCAGCCTCACACACGGTTCACTTCTGGAACTTTCAGAAAACCAGGAGCTGCCTCTCTTGCCCTCGGGCCCTCAGGACAAACATGCCGTAAGTCATTAACCCCAGAGACACCCCATGGGAGGTGGTGACAAAAGGAAGAGGTTTTGAAAGGCGTTTTATGGCAGCAAGACAGAGAAAAAGACTTTTCTGAGATAAATCCATTTCCATAGAAACAATCGCCTGCACATTTAAAAACAGAACAGATGGGCTCTGTTCTCCATTCAGCCTCCTGGAGCTTCTTCAGCCTCAAGATGAACAGCTTCTCACCCAGACATGCAGCCCGGGTCTCAGGAGGAATCAAAGAGGACACTAATAGATGGAGAAATATACCATGTTCATGGGTCGGAAGAATCAATATAGTGAAAATGAGTATACTACCCAAAGCAATTTACAAATTCAATGCAATCCCTATCAAGCTACCAGCAACATTTTTCACAGAACTAGAACAAATAATTTCAAGATTTGTATGGAAATACAAAAAACCTCGAATAGCCAAAGCAATCTTGAGAAAGAAGAATGGAACTGGAGGAATCAACTTGCCTGACTTCAGGCTCTACTACAAAGCCACAGTCATCAAGACAGTATGGTACTGGCACAAAGACAGACATATAGATCAATGGAACAAAATAGAAAGCCCAGAGATAAATCCACACACATATGGACACCTTATCTTTGACAAAGGAGGCAAGAATATACAATGGAGTAAAGACAACCTCTTTAACAAGTGGTGCTGGGAAAACTGGTCAACCACTTGTAAAAGAATGAAACTAGATCACTTTCTAACACCGCACAGAAAAATAAACTCAAAATGGATTAAAGATCTGCTTTTTAATATGCTATCAAGTTTGGTCATAGCTTTTCTTCCAAGAAGCAAGCACCTTTTCATTTCATGGCTGCAATCAATATCTGCAGTGATTTTGGAGCCCAAGAAAATAAAGTCTCTCACTGCTTCCACTGTTTACTCATCTATTTGTCATTAAGTGATGGGACTGGATGCCATGATCTGGATGCCATGTGATCTGATAACTTGCAGATGTACAAGCTGGATGTAGAAAAGGCAGAGGAACCAGAGACCAAACTGTCAAAATCTGCTATATCATAGAAAAAACAAGAGAATTCCAGGAACTAAAGATCCTCTTGATGAAAATGAAAGGGGATAGTGGAAAATTTGACTTAAAAGTCAACTTTCTGCCATAAGAGTCATGTCAGCTGCATATGTGAGGTTATTGATATTTCTCCTAGTAATCTTGATTCCAGCTTGTGCTTCATCCATCCTGGCATTTCACATGATGTACTCTATATAAAACTTAAATAAGCAGGATGACAATACACTGCCTTGACATACTCTTTCCCAATTTGCAACCAGTCCAAAGGATCAAGAGAAGCCATAAAGAGGTTAAGTATCTTGACCTTTAAATTGATTGGTTAGAAATAATGTGATTTAATCAAGGATATAAAAACTGTTGTAAGTTCCACCTTGGGGGTACTCTTTACCCCTCTCAGTGTCTATGCTGAGAGCTTTGTAATTTCCTCCTCTTTAACAAAGCCTGTTTGCTTGCTACCATGAGTGTTTGTGTGTTCATAGATTCCATTCATTGGTTCCATGGACAAGAACTCGTATTCCCATCTCAGTGTCACTGCATATCTGGGTTTACTGATATTTCTCCTAGCAATCTTGATGCCAGCTTATGCTTCATCCAGCCCAGCATTTCCCACAAAGTACTCTGCATAGAATTTAAATAAACAGGGTGACAATATACAGCTTTGACGTACTCCTTTCCCAATTTGGAACCAGTCCATTGTTTCATGTGTAGTTCTAACTGTTGCTTCTTGACCTGCATACAGATTTCTCAGGAGGCATGTTAGGTAGTCTAGTATTCCCATCTCTTGAAGAATTTTCCACAGTTTATTGTGATCCACAGAATCAAAGGCTTTAGCATAGCCAATGAAGGAGAAGTAGATGTCTTCCTGGAATTCTCTTGTTTTTTCTATGATACAGCAGATTTTGACATTTTGGTCTCTGGTTCCTCTGCCCTTTCTACATCCAGCTGTACATCTGCAAGTTCTCAGATCACATACTGTCAAATCCTAGCTTGAAGGACGTTGAGCATTACCTTGCTAACATGTGAAATGAGTGCAATTGTGTGGTAGTTTTAATTGGTGGCTCAGATGGTAAAGAGTTTGCCTACAATGCAGAGATCCAGGTTCAATCCCTGGGTCAGGAAGATCTCCTGGAGAAGGAAATGGCAACCCACTCCAGTATTCTTGTGTGGAAAAACCCTATGGATGGAGGAGCCTGGTAGGCTACAGTCCATGGTGTCGCAAAGAGTCAGGCATGATAGCGCAACTTCACTTTTCTTTCACTTTAACATTCTTTGGCATTGCCATTCTTTGAGATAGGAATGAAAACAGATAATTTCAAGTCCTGTGGCCACTGCTGAGTTTTCCAAATTTGCTGCCATATTGAGTGCAGCACATTCACAGCATCATCTTTTAGGTTTTGACAAAGCTCAGTTGGTATTCCAGTACCTCAAATAGTTTTATTTGTAATGATGCTTCCTCAACTTTGCATTCCAGGATGTCTGGCTCTAGGCAAGTGGATCACACCGTGGCTATGCAGGCCATTAAGATCTTTTTTGTATAGTTCTTCTGTGTATCCTTGCCACTTCTTAATATCCTCTGCTTCTGTAAGGTCTATACCATTTCTGTCCTTTATTGTGCCCATTTTTTCATGAGACATTCCCTTGGTATTTCAGTGTTTCCCATTCTATTGTTTTCCTCTATTTCTTTGTTCACTCAGCAATTGTGCACTCAGAAATGCTTTCTTATCTCTCCTTCTTGTTCATTTTGAAACTCTGCATTCAGGTAGATATATCTTTCCTTTTCTCCTTTGCCTTTTTCTTATCTTCTTTTCTCAGCTATTTTTTAGGCCTCCTCAGATAACTGTGGAGAAGGAAATGGCAACCCATTTCAGTATTCTTGCCTAGAGAATCCTGTGGACAGAGGAACCCTGTGGGCTCCTGTCCACAGGGTCGCATAGAGTCAGAGATGACTGAAGCGACTTAGCATGCATGTATGCATTGGAAAAGGAAATGGCAACCCACTCCAGTATTCTTGCTTGGAGAATCCCAGGATGGAGGAGCCTGGTGGGCTGCTGTCCATGGGGTCACAAAGAGTCAGACATGACTGAAGTGACTTAGCAGCAGCAGCAGCAGCAGCAGCAGCAGCAGCAGCAGCAGCAGATAACCATTTGTCTTGTTGAATTTCTTTCTCTTGGGGATGGTTTTGATTATCACCTCCTGTACAATGTTATGAACCTCAATCCATAGCTCTTTAGGCACTCTATCTATCAGATCTACTCTCTTTAATCAACTTGTCACTTCTACTATATAATCATAAGTGATTTAATTTAGGTCATACCTGAATGGTTTAGTGGTTTTCCCCACTTTCTTCTATTTAAGTCTGAATTTTGCAATAAGGAGTTCATGATCTGATCCACAGTCAGCTCCCAGTCTTATTTTTGCTGACTGTATAGAACTCCGTATTCCAATGCAAAGAGTATAATCGATCTGATTTTGGTTTTGACCATCTGGTGATGTTCATGTGTAGAGTTATGTATTGTATTGTTGGAAGAAGATGTTTGCTATAATCAGTGTGTTCTGTTGGCAAAACTCTCTTAGCCTTTGTCTTGCCTCATTTTGTACTCCAAGGCCAAACTTGCCTGTTACTCCAGGTATCTCTTTATTTCCTTCTTCTGCATTCCAAGCCCCTATGGTGAGAAGTTCATCTTTTGTTGGTGTTAATCTTAGAACATCTTGTAGGTCTTCATATAACCATTCAGCTTCATCTGTTTTAGCATTAGTGGTTGGGGCATAAACTTGGATTACTGTGATAGTGAATAGTTTGCCTTGGAAACAAACAGAAATCATTCTGTCACTTTTGAAATTGTACCCAAGTAACACATTTCAGATTCTTTTGTTGACTATGAGGGCTACTCCATTTCTTCTAAGGGATCCTTCCCCACATGTCTGACTTTTTGTGACTCTATAGACTGCAGCTCACCAGGCTCCTCTATGGGATTCTCCAGGCAAGAAATCTGGAGTGGGTAGTGATTCCCTTCTCCAGGGGCTCTTCCTGACCGAGGGATCAAACCCAGATCTCCTACACTGCAAATTTTTTTTACCATCTGAGCTACTAGGGAAACCCAAAACTATTATACGATTCAGCAGTTCTACTCTTGCCTATGTATCTGGGGAAAACACCAATTTGAAAAGATATGTATACCCCAATGTGTGTAACAACACTATTTACAATAGGCAAAACAGAAGCAGTCTAAATGCCCACTGACAGCTGAATGGGTAAAGAAGAGTAGTACATGTATACAATGGAATATTATAATACTCAGCCATAAAAAGAAAGGAAATAGATGTGGGGAGACCTAGAATCTGTCATAGAGTGAAGTAACTCAGAAAGAGAAAGATGAATATTATATATTATTCAATATATGTGGAACCTAGACAAATGGTACAGATGATTCCATTTACAGGGCAGAAATAAAGACACAGACATAGGAAATGGACATGTGGATACAGTGGTGGGTGTAGGGGAGGGTGGGACAAACTGAGAGATTAGGATAGACATATATACATACATATATATATATATATATATATATATATATACACACACACACACACTCACTAACACATGTAAAACAGCCAGATAGTGGCTACATGATATAAAGCACAGGGAACTCATTTTGGTTCTCTGTCATGACTTAGAGAAGTAGGATGGGAGGTGTGGGAGGGAGGTCTGACAAGGAGGCAATATATGTATACATATACCTAATTCACTTCCTTGTACAGCAGAAACTAGTGCAGCATCATAAACCAATTATACTCTAATAAAAAATAAAAACAAAACAAAAAATAGCATGATTTCCCCTCAAAGATGATACACTAAAAAATAATAGTCACAAATGAATCCACACACTACATTTAAAATATATTACTTAGGTAAAGATGGATGCATGCATAGTTTCTCAGTCATATCTGACTGCTACCCCATGGACTGTAGCCGACCAGGGGCCTCTGTTCATGGGCTTCTCTAGGCAAGAACATTGGAGTGGGTTCTCATGTCTCTCTCCAGTTATCTCCTTTTAAACTAACTTAAATCACAATGTTATTTCCTTTCTTTTTTTTTGCCACGGAGCATGTGCAATCTTAGTCCCCAGACCAGGATGGAACTTATGCCCCCTTCATTGGAAGTGTGGAGTCTTAACCAGTGGACCACCAGGAAAGTCCTCCAGAAGTTTGTTTTATGACTGTTTCTGCACATACAAAATGACAACATATTTTTCCTACTTCATAAATCCTGTAAAAATAAATCATTTTAGTTAACTAGAACCTCCTTTTTCTGTTGAATTCCTAACAGTAATAAGACTTGAGGCCATAGTGAAGTTAGCACTCATTCAAGATATAGATACATGTTCAGTTGATAAAGCATCGAATATGTCTAAGTAAAATTATGTAAAGAGCTTATTAAATCACTTAAACTGGTTACATATTTATATTCCTCTTCCTCACTTTCCTTGTGGCTCAGATGGTAAATAATTCATCTGCAGTGTGGGAGACCTGGGTTCGATCCCTGGGTTGGGAAGATCTCCTGGAGAAGGGAACAATTGCCCACTTCAGTATTCTGGCCTGGAGAATTCCATGGACTATACAGTCTATGGTCCCAAAGAGTCAGACACAAGTGAGCAACTGTCACTTTCATATATATGTCACTAATTATATATATTTCATATATATATTTCATATATATGTCACTAATTATATATATTTCTTAATCAACCCAGCTCAGTCCTATTTTCCTCCAGATTTGAAATAGATAAATCTGTCTTTGTATGAACATGAGATGAGGCTACTGGCTTGAGTTTACAGCTATATTTAATATGATATAATATTTTATATATTATATTATGATATAATATATTAATAAATTATAATATAATTAATTAAACTATTCAATATATAATCTACAATATACATAATTATGTATTTATATATTTATTATAATTATAATATTATAATATAATATATAATAATGTGTGGTATTATATTAATATTAATATAATCTACAAAATATATTAGTATATATAATTATATAATATATATTATATAATAACATAATATATAATATATATCAATATACTATAATATGTATAATATATTATATATAATAAATGCAATTATATATTATATATTATAATATAATATATATTAATAATACAATATAATATGATGTTATATGCTAATAATAATAGTGATTATAGTAATTATATAATATTGTAATATATATTAATTATATTATATATAATATATATTATATATATTTGATATATAGTTATATATGATATTAATTATCATATCTATAATGTAACACATACTGATTATAGCAATTATATAATAATATTGTAATTTTTAATTATATATGCATAATATAATATATGACATATTTATCATATATATGATAATAATTATATAATATATAATTGTAGTATATAATATTATGAAATAATATATAATATGATATATGATATAGAAGTGAAGTAGCTCAGTCATGTCCAACTCTTTGTGACCCTATGGACTGTAGCCTACCAGGCTCCTCTGTCCAAAATATTATATTATATTATATTATATATTATAGAATGAAACAGAATGAAAACATGGAGACCAAGTGACAATCCTGACAACATCGATCCATCCATGGACCCAGCTTTCCTAGAAATCATTCAATCCTTAGAATCTAGAGTTATACAAGAGGAAAACACAAAAACTGAAACATATCGATTTGATGGTTTTAAAATTAAAGTTAAATATTGTTCTCCCATATCATCACCACCAATGTAGATAAGGCATTAGGTTGTACCTCCATACTCCTCTCTAGACTCTAAGATTTGGGAGCAGCAGGAGAATGTTGTTAGTTTGCTGTAACATTCCCAGAGTTCACTAGTGTATCTATCACATTATATCATTTGGAAGATATTTATAAAACTCTGAGTAAAAGGACAACAATCTCTGTCATATTTTCCATGTCACTTTATATCATAATCCTGAGGTGGACAACTGTGAGTCCATGTGGATTTTTTTTCCCATTTCTTTTCATTTTCCTTTTATTTTGAAATATTTATTTCTTACCTTTCTGTGTTATCTCTATAACCACACATTATGAGGGCTTCAAGTTAATCTACTTAACCTCAGAAATATTCAAGGATGTCTCCATAATCAGCAGGGATTTCTAACCATTTTATGACATGTGTCATAAGAGAAAATTTCTGACTATATAGATCACAACTGAAAAAAATTAGGAAAAAAAAAAAAAAAGAAAAATCTAGTGACTTTAACTCATCCAAGATGTCTATAGGCTTTGTAAGCACCATTTCTCTATATTTAATTTATTTTTGCTTGAAGTATCTAAAATAGTTTTTGGTTTCTTTAAAAAAAATTATGAATGAAGCAAAATAGAGCACTGAGTGTTTCTAAGAACTGGAAAAATCAAAACTGGAAAATGAGAATTGCTTACTGGAGATTATTACATCCTAAGTGAACAACGTATGCTGACTTTCCAAGGCACGGTATTGCAAGTGACTCCTTAAATTATCATGTGTGCTTGAAGAAAGTGTTCTTTGAAGGCATGGCTTAGAGAGGCTAACTGTCCTGTGCTCAGAGGCTCAGTCATGTTCCACTCTTTGCGACACTATGGACTGTGAAGCCCGCCAGGTTCCTCTGTCCATGGGATTTTCCATGAGACTCCAGGCAAGAATCTGGAGTGGGTAGCAATTTCCTTCTCCAGGGTATTTTCCCAACCCGGGGATTGAACCTGAGTCTCCTTCATTACAGGAGCCACCTGGGAAGCCCAGAAGGGTAACTAGATTTTACCAAAACAGAAGAGAATAACAACAACAACAAAAGTAAAAGATTGGCCACTAAAAGAATTGGTTACTTTTGTGGATATGAAATCTCCTAAAGATATAAAATGACTAGTTTGGGATTTCAAGTTCTCAGCCGAAGCATGATAAAAAGGCTCTGATGCATTTTAAAGAGGTTCCTAGGTGGTGCAGTGGTAAATAATCCGCCTGCCAATGTAGGAGATCTTGAGTTTGATCCTTGGGTTGGGAAGATCCCCTGGAGAAAGAAATGACAACTCACTCTAGTATTCTTGTGTGGAAAAGTCCATGGATAGAGGAGCCTGGAAGGTTACAGTCCATGGGGTTGGCAAAGAGTCAGACATGACTGAGCATACACACACAGCATGGTTTTTTAAAAATCACACTTTAAGTGATATTTTACATTTTATAAGTGTAGAATATAGCAATCTATAAACACCAGACCTACCTAATCCTATAGTTTTAATCAAGCAGTTACTGGATTAAAAGCATAGACAAATCACTTACATAAAATTTAGAGCATTAATTAGAAAAACATATCACCCTTAAATTTCATCTGAGTATGTATGTGGAAGGATTTAGATGGATCTGTGCATTGAGCTACAAGCTACATAGTTTACATGCTATGTGTTTCATGGCTCTGAAAACAGCTGGCAGTGGTGTGGATTATTATTCTGCCTACCACATTGTACGGTTGTAAAGACATGTATCTGGAATTCAGAAGACTTCCAGGGGTACTGCATTGGCCTTCCAAGTCTAGTTAGTAAAACCACTGTCTCCAACACAGTCAAGGCTAACAAGAAACTTCCACAAAATTAAACAATCATGAAAAATTAAAATGATGGCTGAGAGTAAGAAAGCAAAAGATAGTAGAAAAAGGAAATTAAAAAAATTAAAAACACCAATACTTCAAGAGTAGTTTCAGGCCTTCAGTAATAGTGAGGTAGACTTCATCCATTACATTTTAATTGATATATATTTAGTTAATTAAGAGTAGCATTTAATGCCATATATTTAATTAGTACATTTAATAGCCTTATTCTTAAATATTGCATATAAGATGTGTTGGTGCTCCATGTCCTGGCTGTTGTAAATAGTGCTGCAGTGAACACTGGAGTGCATGTATCTTTTCAACCCTAAGTCTTAACTGAAAAATGACTGCAAATTGAACCTTACTACATGTCCTTAGGCCAGTGTCATCCTAGGTATTTTATTTTCTGAAGACTTTTCATGTCTTTGGATGTGGATCAGTGCATTTTATTTTTCCTGAGTATAAAAGCTCTTTGCTCACCGCTCTTTTTGTAAATGTAGTAGTTCATTTTTTATCTTGCACAAATTATTACAAAAAGGTTGATGAAATTCTAATTTTTGTATAGTATATGTCACTTGAATTTTTTGTTCTGGACTACCAGAAAACTTCCTTTAAAACCCAGCAGTTTCAGCAGCATATGCTCTGCCCTTACTACATCCAAGTTCTGTGCTCACTGTACTCATTAAATATGCAGTTTCAAAGAACTCGAAAAAATTTCTCCCAAAACTTAGTCTGTTCACTCAGAAAGACATGTTGGATGACGTCCCCATCCTTCTCTCCAGGGAATCCTGATACGTTCGTGGATTTCCACATGGAGATCCTTATTGAGAGACATTTAGGATCTTTTCCAACATTTCCCTTTCAGAAAATGGTGCAAAGAAACTAGATTTAGATCTCCTGGGCCAAGGTATCTATAGGAAACACTCCTAAAAGTGAAGTCACAGAGCCCATAGGAGTGGGAAGATTCAGTGTTGACACGAGGGGCCAATGGCACCTCAGAGAGCACAGCCCCTGCCTTGTCCACTCAGCAGGGCTGGGATCTGCCTGTGCACTCTGCAGTGAGGAAGGGCCTTGACCTCTGACCCCCTCCTGCCACAGGGGCTTGCCTTTCATCATTTCACCCCCACCCCTGCCTGCCCAGTCGGCACCTTCATCCCTCTTTTTCTTCTCCAGCTGCCTTCACTTTCATAATGCTTCTCTCTGCCTTACTAGCTGCACCTCAGGACCATAAGGCTCCTCCCTCACCTGTGCGACCAGCTCCTGGACCATGTGGAAGCCAATGACCCCGTGTTAAACTAGACTCTTGTCTTAATCGATTTACCAATTTGTGTTTTAGGAGAAATCAACAATTCCATCAATATTTCCAAGTTCACTGGAAAAGTGACTTACATCACTCTCATACAATAAAAGCAAACCCATCCCTCATTATAGCCCTCTTTGTTCCCAGTTTTTTTTTTTTTTTTCTTAAACCAGGTTCTCCTGAGTGTCTTGTGTAAGATTTGTCTATATCATTAGTTTGTTCGCCAGCTGTTCGTTTCACTGAGATCCTTCACTTTATTTTTCTGGGCAACTACTGATCTGATGAGGGCATCCCAGGGGGTAGAGTGGTAAAAAATTTTCCTACCAATGCAGGAACATGGGTTCAACCCCTGGGTCAGGAAGGTCATGTGGAGTAGGAAATGGTAACCCATTCTAGTATTCTTGACCACAGAATCCCATGGAGAGAGGAATCTGTTGGGCTAAAGTCCGTGGGCTTGCAAAGAGTTGGACATGACTAAGTGACTCAGAACATACACACACATCTGATTGTGGTTGCTTATTATCAGTTGCATTTATGTATAATTTATGTATCATATATTCACCCACTATAAGTATATACTTCAATAATTTTAGTATATTATTGAGTTGATTAATCATCAACACAATCCAGTTTTAAAATATTAATTTTAATGTCCAATTTACCAAATTTTGTTTCATTACTCATTTTTTTGGTATCATATCTATGAACTCTATTCATAGTTCAAACTCATAAAGATTTTATCCTATAGTTATCCTCTTAAAAATAATTTTAGCTCTTACATTTGTGTCTAGAGTACATTGAAAAAGAAAAAAGACAAGCCCACTGACAGGAATAGCATATTTGCAAATAATTTGTCTGATAGCAGACTGATATCTGGAATATATAGCAAAATCTTAGAAATTAAGAAGACACACTTAGAAATGGCAAAATATTTGAGTAAACATTTCTCCAAAGAAGATATGTAAGCATACAGAAATGTATTCAGTTCATTGTTAGGAAATACAAATTAAATCTACAATGAGACACATACACATACACATTAGAATGTAGAGACAAAAGTCTGAGAGGAGTAAACAAAAAAAAAGTATAAATGTACTTTATTCAGTCAGGTCAAGTTTCCTGCATTTCAGTTTTGTTGCCAAACTTAAGTAAAATGCCTTAAAATTTTTAAAGATAATTTTATGGATTTGGAATTTTCAGAAAGGTCCAGAGATGGCCTGTTGCCTAGAGAAAGGTATTTGAATTTTCGGCATGACCCCGTCATCTTTTCGAGCTAGAATGAACAAAACAGCCTTGACCTCCTTCATCACAGGGCTTCTAAGGATAAGAGGGAAAGTGATCGCCATGCAAACTGTACACAGATACATGAGTCCTTACAAACATCTGCACTGCATCGAAAGAGAAGTGAAGGAAGCTGTAGGGGCACATAAACCATGCATCCTGAAGTGGGAATGAAGAAAATGTTTCCTTGCTAGAACAATATTGGAGGTAGACATCTTGCTTTATCATACCATAACTATTGTATATGGTTGCCTATGTGTTAATGTTTACCTGTCAAAAGGTTTATAGTGGTGGAGGCAGGAGTTCAACCTGGAAATACTTCACTCTTGACTCTATGCCAGGAGGCTACCATGCCTGTCTTCACATGTGATGAAGCAGTACCTCTGTTACTGAGCACTTTTTTTTTTTTTGCTTGTTTAATTGAAGTATCGCTGATGTACAATGTTATATAAGTTGTTGTTTCAGTCTCTCAGCAATGCCAACTTTTTCGTGACCCCTTGGACTGTAGTACCCCAGGCTCTTCGTCCATGAGATTTCCCAGGCAGGAATACTGGAGTGTGCTGCCATTTACTTCTCTATGGGATCTTCCTGACCCTGAGATGGATATGTCTCCTGTGTCTCCTGCATTGCAGGAAGAGCCTGCTGAGCCACAACCTAAGAAGCCACAATTATATAAATTACAGGTGTGCAGCATCAGTTAAGTTCATTCACTCAGGCATGTCCGACTTTGCCACCCCATGGACTTCAACACGCCAGGCTTCCCTGTCCATCACCAACTCCCGAAGCTTGTTCAAACCATGTCCAGTGAGTCAGTGATGACACCCAGCCATTTCATCTTTTGCCATTCCCTCTCCTCCTGCCTTCAATCTTTCCCAGCATCAGGGTCTTTTCCAATGAGTCAATTCTTAACATCAGATGGCCAAAATATCAAAGTTTCAGCTTCAGAATCAGTCCATCCAATGAATATTCAGGACTGATTTTCTTTAGGATTGACTGGTTTGATTTCCTTGCAGTGCAAGGGAATCTCAAGAGTCTTCTCCAACACCACAGTCCAAAAGCATAAATTATTCAGCTTTCATCCTTCTTTATATTCCAATTCTCACATCCATACATGACTACTGGAAAACCCATACCTTTGACCAGATGGAAATTCGTTGGCAAAATAATGTCTCTGCTTTTTAATATGCTATCTAGGTTGGTCATATCTTTTCTTCCAAGGAGCAAGCGTCTTTTAATTTCATGGCTGTAGTCATCATCTGCAGTGATTTTGGAGCCCCCCGAAATAAATTCTCTCACTGTATCCATGTTTCCCCACCTATTTGCTATGAAGTGATGGGACCGGATGCAATGATCTTAGTTTTCTAAATGTTGAGTTTTAAGCGAACCCTTTCACTCTGCTCTTTCATTTACATCAAGAGTCTCTTTGGTTTTTCTTCACTTTCTGCCATAAGGCTGTTGTGATCTGTGTATCTGAGCTTATTGATACTTCTCCCTGGAAATTTTGATTCCAGTTTGTGCTTCATCCAGCCCAACATTTCACATGATGTATTCTGCATGTAAGTTAAATAAGCAAGGTGACAATATATAGCCTTGATGTACTCCTTTACCAATTTGGAACCAGTCTACTGTTCCCTGTTCAATTCTAGCTGTTGCTTCTTGACCTCCAAACAGATTTCTCAGGAGGCAGGTAAGGTATTCTGGTATCCCCATCTCTTGAAGAATTTTCCAGTTTGTTGTGATCCACAGAATCAAATGCTTTGGCATAGTTAATAAAGTAGAAGTAGATGGTTTTCTGGAACTCTCTTGCATATTAGATAATCCAGTGGATATTGGCAATTTGATCTCTGGATCCTCTACCTTTTCTAAATCCATCTTGAACATGTGGAATTTCATGGTTCATGTACTGTTGAAGCCAGCCTTTAAGAATTTTGAGCTTTACTTTGCTAGAGTGTGAGATAAGTACAATTGTGAGTTAGTTTGAACATTCTTGGCATTACCTTTCCTTAGGATTGGAATGAAAACTGACCTTTTTCAGTCCTGTGGTCACTACTGAGTTTTCCAAATTTTCTGGCACATTGACTGCAGCACTTTCACAGCATCATCTTTCAGAATTTGAAGTAGCTCAACTGGAATTCCATCACCTCCACTGGCTTTGTTCATAGTGGTGCTTCCTAAGCCCCAGTTGACTTTACATTCCAGGATGTCTGGCGCTAGGTGAGTGATCACACCACTGTGGTTTTGTGGGTCAAGGTCTTTTTTGTATAGTTCTCCTGTGTATTGTCGCCACCTCTTCTTAATATCTTCTGCTTCTCTAAGGTCCACACCATTTCTGTCCTTGTGCCAGTGTTTGCATGAAATATTCCCTTGTGATCACTAATTTTCTTGAAGAGATCTCTAGTCATTTCTATTCTATTGTTTTCTTCTATTTCTTTGCATTGTTCACTGAGGAAGGTTTTCTTATCTCTCCATGTTATTCCTTGGAACTCTGCATTCAAATGTGTATATCTTTCCTTTTCTCATTTGCCTTTAGATTCTCTTCTTTTCTCAGCTATTTATAAGGCCTCCTCAGATAACCATTTTTTCCATTTTGCATTTCTTTTTCTTGGGAATGGTCTTGATCACTGCCTCTGTACAATGTCCTAAACTTCAGTACATAGTTCTTCAGGCACTCTGTCTATCAGATTCAATCCCTTAAAGCTATTTGTCACTTCCACTGTATAATCATAAGCGATTTGACTTAGGTCATACCTGAATGGTCTAGTGGTTTTGCCTACGTTGTTCAATTTCCCCACTAAAAGTAGGGAAAATTTGGCAATAACAAGTTCATGATCTGAGCCACAGTCAGATCTGGGTCTTGTTTTTGCTGTCTGTACACAGTTTCTCCATCTTTGGCTACAAAGAATATTATCAATCTGATTTCAGTATTGATCATCTGGTGATGTCCATGTGTGGAGTTTTCGCTTGTGTTGTTGAGAGAGGGTGTTTGCTATGACCAATGCATTCTCTTGGCAGAACTCTGTTAGCCTTTTCCCTGCTTCATTTTGTACTCCAAGCCTAAATTTTCCTAATACTCTGGGTCCCTACTTTTTTTTTTTATTTCAGTCCCCTATAATGAAAAGGACACCTTTTTGGGGTGTTAGTTCTATAAGGTCCTGTTGGTCTTCATAGAGCATTTCAACTTCAGCTTTTTTGGCATTAGTGGTTGGGGTATAGACTTGGATTACTGTGATATTGGATGATTTGCCTTGAAAACGAACAGAGATCATTCTGATGTTTTTGAGATTGCACCTAAGTACTGCATTTCAAGCTCTTTTGTTGACTATAATGGCTACTCCATTTTTTTTTTCCCTAAGGGATTCTTGCCACAATAGTAGATATAATACTCATCTGAGTTAATTTCACCAATTCCAATTCATTTTAGTTCACTGATTCCTAAAAGGTCTATGTTCACTCTTGCCATCTCCTGTTTGGCCACTTCCAATTTACCTTGATTCATGGACCTAACATTCTAGTTTCCTAAGCAATATTGCTCTTTACAGAATCAGATTTTACTTACATCACCAGTCACATCCACAACTGGGCACTGTTTTCGCTGTGGCTCCATCTCTTCATTCTTTCTGATGTTATTTTTCCACTCTTCTCCAGTAGGATTTTGGGCACCTACCAACCTGGGGAGTTCTTTCAGCATCATATCTCTTTGCCTTTTCATACTGTTCATGGGGTTCTCAAGGCAAGAATACTGAAGTGGTTTGCCATTATCTTCTCCAGTGGACCACATTTTCCCAGAACTCTCCACCATGACCCATCCATCTTGGGTGACCCTACACAGCATGGCTTATAGTTTCATTGAGTTAGACAAGGCTGTGGTCAGTGTGTACCATAGTGATTCATAAGTTTTAAAGGTTTTACCCCACTTACAGTTATTATATAATACTGGCTACATTCCCCATGTAGTGCATGTGTATTTGTAGCTTATTTATTTTATGCATGGTATCTTTATCTCTTAATCCCCCATCATTATTCTCCGCCCCCCTTCTCTCTTCCCACTGGTAACCACTATTTTGTTCTCTATATCTGTGAGTCTGCTTCTTTTTTGTTACATTCATTAGCTTGTTGTGTTACTGAGATTCAACATATAAGTGATATCATTCAGTATTTGTCTTTTTTTAAAATTTATTTCACTGAGCATAATACCCTCCAAATCCACTCTACACACACACACACACACACACACACACACGCACACACACACACATATCACATCTTCTTTATCTATTTGTCTACTGATGGACACTTAGGTTACTTCCGTATCTTGACAATTGCAAATAATGCTGCTATGAACAGTGGGGTCCATATGTTTCTTTGAAATAGAGATTTTGTTTTTTTTCATGTATATACTCAGGAGTGGAACTGCTGGATCATATGGTATCTCTATTTTTAGTTTTTTGAGGAACATTTATACTGTTTTCTTTAGTGCCTGTTGCAAATTACATTTCCACCAACAATGTAGGAGGGTTCCCTTTTCTCCATATCCTCACCAAAATTTGTTATTTGCATACCTCACTGTTTTTTTTTTTCTTTTTAAATCTGCATTTCCCTGATGATTAGCAATGCTGAGAACCTTTCCATGTGCTGCTACTGAGTATTTTTAAACTGATAAATACAAGTACAAATCTTAACACCTGTCTAATTTCTTTTATATTTCTCCCACTTAGATGTGGGTCTTGGCCCTTTCCTTTAACAATAGTTGATACAGGGTGACGAGGGCTGACAGATGTCCTGGAAATAATACTATGTAATGTCCACAGTTAAGCCTGAAAAGGCCATGAGCCATTCAGGTCAGTCTCCTGTCAGAGCCCTCCACCACCAAGAATAATCTCTGCAGTCCTGCCTGGTGGGTTGAAGCCCAGGCCTCATGGGGAGGCTTCCTGAAGCTCCTCCAGCAAACCCAGCTTCAGCTGCACATGTGGCAGTGACGTCACCTCCACAGGAGTCCAGCTCCTAGTGTTAGTGTCAACCCAAACTGGTAAGTCTCCTTTCCTGAAACCCCACCATCTAGAGCAGAAAGAGCCATCCCCACTGCACCCTGTCTGAATTCCTCACCTTGGGACCATGAGCAAAACAAAGAGAATGTCTCATGCCATGACATTGAGGGTCAGTTTATAAAAAACATTTTATGTTAAAAGCAACACAGAAAAAAAAACTTGTGGAAAATTCACAGGTTACAAAAGAAGATAAATGAAATTCTATGTTTCCTTCTTCCCTCTTCTGTAGCTTTCTAGATTCAGTTTCTGGAAGTAACAACTGTTAAGTGTTTGTCCTCTTTCCAGATTTATTAATGGAACAATCAGATAGTGCTTACACTCTGACATGCATTTTTCTAAGAGCTTTACCTACATTTACTCAGTTACTCTTCATTCACCATAGATGCTCAGGTGGTAGCTTGAAGGGGAGCCCTCTGCTGCATTCTGATTTCCTTCCAAAACTGGGTATCTGAACTGCTGTGGTTTACTTCCTTTTGAATGATGCTCCTCTAACACATTTGGAAATATATTCCCTAGGGACTTGCCTGGCAGTCTAGTGGTTAGGACTTCACCTTCCAATTGCCTGGAAGCCAAAAATCTGAAAGCATAAAAAACAACTGAAGCAATATTGTAACAAATTGAATACATTAAAAAAAACTATTAAAAAAGAAATACATTTCTTAATTCTTTTTAAAATTTTATTTCTTCTAACATGTATACTATCATGTAAGAATTGAATCGCCAGTCTATGTCTGATGCAGGGTGCAGCATGCTTGGGGCTGGTGCATGGGAATGACCCAGAGAGATGTTGTGGGGAGGGAGGTGGGAGGGGGGTTCATGTTTGGGAATGCATGTAAGAATTAAAGATTTTAAAATTTAAAAAATAAAAAACTAAAAAAAAATAAAAAATAAAATAAAATAAAATAAAAAATTAAAAAAAAATAAATAAAATTTTATTTCTCAACTTCCTTATTTATACATACACACACACACACACACACACATATTTTCCATCAAGCTGGGAAGCACTAAAATTTTTCATTTCGAGTAATGTAATATTGCCTGTTATTTTTCACCCTCAGTCATATCTCAGTTGGGTAATCCTGGGGAAAAATATGACACCATTTTAATTATTGTTTTACTTCATCAAGGACCCACTTAATCTGTTAGTTCAGATACTTGGAGGTGAGGTGAGTCAGCAACGAAGGGCTTCCCTGGTGGCTCACACAGTAAAGAATCTACCTGTAGTGCAAGAGACACAGGTTTGATCCCTGGGTTGGGAAAATCCCCTGGAGAAGGGAATGGCTACCCACTCCAGTATTCTTGCCTGGAGAATCCGTGGATAGAAGAGACTGGCTGGCTACAGTCATTGAGAGGCAAAAAGATGGACATGCCTGGGTGGCTAACACTTTCACACTTTTTTTTTTTTTTCATCAATGATGAGGATTTGTACTAAACCTGGGCTTTCCAGATGGCTCAGTGGTAAAGAATTCACCTGCCCATGCTGGAGACAAGTAGACAAGAATTCCATCCTTGGGTTGGAAAGATCCCCTGGAAAAAAAAAAATGGCAACCTACTCCGGTATTCTTGCCTTGAAAATTCCATGGACAGAGGAACCTGGTGGGCTATAGTCCATGAGGTCACAAAGAGTCAGACACAATTGAACACACAGGGGCACACATACAGAACAGCATTCCATATCTTGTAAGGGTGCCTACTTTGTTTTAACAGGGCAACTTTTAATCTTTCTCCTAAAGTTTTCACTTCTATGTTTAGGGGGCTGGTGACTTACCTTCCTATAGGCAGTGTTCATGACCATCAGAATGGGGTGTGATTAGGTTTTAAATTATGACCCAGAACACACATTTAGTCCTAGAGTTTTGGGTTGTCTAAAGTTCTTCATTTAGAAAAACAGTAACTACACTTTCACCCAACCTACAGGTGAAAACACAGTGATCTGTTTTTTGTTACTTGTTCAGTAAAAAGCCAGGATTAACACATAATAACAGATAAAGTGTTAAGCTAATTGGCAGAGATTGAGGGGTAAGTAAGTCTGTACATTCAGGTGCATACAGAGGAAAGGAAGTGGTGTATGTACACAATGAGAGAAGGGTTTAAGTAATTTGATAAGCATATGGTTAGAGAATATGACATTTTACAATTGAATTTTGATTAATGCTGCCTTTTATATCAACTGGAACATATTTTAAATTACTTTATCTAGAAATTTCTGGTGACTTAGAAATACTAGAAATGATTGGAGATGATGTATCTATAGGAATATGATGCATTTTATTCTCAACATGTTAGCCTTGTCCCTTTTCACCCTGAGATATTCACAAATATCTGTATTTGTGGGACAGGCCATTTTCTCTCATATAAATTATTTTTCTGAATCAGGGCAGAATCTGTAAGCCTGGGATTCAGTTTTGAAATAAAATGTTTACTCTGAAAAGCTAAATTTGTCCATAGAAACACACTTTCTATATGACAGCCTTTGGACTCATCCTGTGCAGATTCCAGTTCACTCTGAAAGTTCTGTGATGAATCGTATCCATGGTAATGTGATGATACACATTCTGTATTCTGTACCAACTGCCATTTTGTGAGTTGAAAGATTTGCAAAAGTGAGAAGACCTCATCTTCAACCTTAAGTGTTTTAAAATGGGCAACTTGAATTTCTGTTCTGGAGGTAGGTTCCTACTGATCCTCTGAAGGCTGTTTCTTCAAATGGGCTGGTTAACTTTTACTGAAGTTTTTTTTTTTTTTTTCTTTTTTTCTTTTACTGAAGTTTTTACCTCATTTTTTTTTGTTAATTTCCATCGTTCTAGTTTATCTATAGAGATATAAATGTATTATATACTTTTGCTTTATTCCTTAATTTATACTTTTTGATTCTTCTGTTAGCTGGGAGTCTTAAATATCTTCCTAAGTTTAGAAAAATGTACAATTTTCTAGTATCAGGTTTGTACACACTCTACCAAAGAACAGATGGAAAGAACTGAAGCAGGAGAACCATGATGTCGCCCCAAAAACATACATTACAGGAAAAGGGGATTACAGCTCAACTCTTCTAAATGTGGCTTCCCAAATCTACAAGTACTAGCAGTGTAAATCAGAAACTTTTAAAAATTAAAAAAAACTGGGATTTACTAGTGGAATTTCCATGGGTGGATGTGAGCAGGATCACTTCTTGCCTTTGCCAAGGAGTTTGATAACATGGGGCAATGCTGCTGGGTTAGTAGGAAGAACATTTGGTCACTGAGGGAAGGAGGGTCTGTCTGTTGATCCTCTAGGAGACTCTTGGGGTGAGGTCTCTAGTCTATGAATATGGACATGACTTTCAAAAAGAATATGGGGCTCTGCTGTATTCCACTACAGGGTCTAGAGTATGATGAGTTGATACAGTCAGAATTTTAGTGAGGGAAGACTTGCGGTCCTGCTCATTCTTAGCTAGCACATCGTCCAGGCTGCTCAAATCAGTGCTCTGATCAGCTGTAAGATTTTGAACATCAGAGACTTAATTAAGACACCAAAGCCCAGCACAGATGACCACCTTCCCAGTTAACTCACATTAATTCCTCATCCAGACTTGGTCAATGTAAATGAAGGTAATTCTTGATAGAGCCATCATGTAGCTTTTGGTTTAGAAAATTCTAAGCTCTGAGCCAACTTGGATGCCAAACAGACCACTGGTCAACTCAGTAAGATGACATTGAAAAGGCTGTTATGACATGGTTGCCCATATGAAGAATCTGTGGAGGATGGACAGAGTTGAAATCCTATGGTTCTTCTGAGGAGCTTTGCCTCAGAAGAAACTTGTATTTTGGATCAGAAATGGAAATATAGTGACAAATGGTGGGAGGAGGATTTGAGTTCTTTTTTAGGCTGAATCATCTTCTCCAGGGCATCCAGCTCTCATCTGCAGAAAGCTAGAGGCAGGAGAATTTGAGAGGGGGGTTGTGTCCACCATTGTGTGCTCTTGGAAAGTCACTTCATCTCTCTAAATTTCAATACCTTCTACTGTAATGTATGGTTACAGCCCCCACTTTGTCCCCCCGTCCTCCCCAACAGGGCTAGATATCAGAGGAAGTGATAATAGATACTCTCCATAAACTGTAAAGCTTTGTTTCTGTGAAAAAGCTGGAGTAGGCTTCAATCCCCACTTACTTGGAACCTTCAAAATACCCTCTCTGCTTTCAACCGCTACTAAAGGTCCACCTTATTCTTGACATCATTCAAGACTGAACTCTTACAGAACATTTATGAAGCTTTTCTATTTATTTATTTAACTGCTTTGGGTCTTTGTTGTGGTACGTGGGATCTCCGTTGCACCATGCAGATCTTTTGTTGCAGTGCACTGACTCTCCTGTTGTGCTACTTGGGCTCAGTAGTTGCACCATGTGGGCTTAGCTGCTCTGAGGCATGTAGGATCTTACTCCCCTGACCAGAAATCAAACACCTATTCCCTGCATTTCAAGGCAGATTCTTAACCACCTGACTTCCAGGTAAGTCCCTCCATCATTTTTCTAACATTTTACCTATATTTAATCATTCTTTACCTCATAATACTAAAAATAGGCCATATTAACATTTCTCCAACTCAGTACAGGAAACTGAGGCAAAGAGAGATCCAAATGTCTTTCCAAGTACCTGCTTCTCCTAAACAGGATCTGAATCCAGTCCATCAGGCATGGTCACCATGCTCTGCTGAGCTTCTAGTTCTCAGTTAAACGGATATATTTGCACACACAGCCAGTTTTTTTGGGTGTTTTCAGTGCACATCAAACTGCAGATCTTCTGAAGTCCACTTTGGATTCAGGAGGCCTTGCTAGGCATCCGGTGATGAAGGGGACCAGAGGATTGAACTGTGAATCAATTATTATTAGTTTCTGTGTGTTCTTCTGCCAGCAAGATGTCAACAACTTTCACCATTATAATGCCTTTCCCAGGATGTTTTGTCTGGAAGACCAGAAGAGACATTCCTCAGAATCCAAGAACGTTAACAACTGGCTGGGTCAAGAGAGTTCGTTGTTGGCCACACAATAGGGTGCACCCTATAAATGACTCAGTTGAAGGTACTGTGGAAATTTTCTAAGTTCACTCATGAATAAATATTGTAGTATGTTCAGTGTCTCATATTTAAGGAAAAAAATGGAAGTATTAAGCAATATTCTTCTTTTATTTCATGTGTTCAAATCGAAATTTACTATATCAGTTGATACTGTTTTAAGTATGGAAGGAAACATGAATTTAAAATTCAACATTGGATTCATGGCTTCCCTAGTGGCTCAGAGGTTAAAGCGTCTGCCTCCAATGTGGGAAACCCAGGTTTGATCCCTGGATTGGGAAGATCCCCTGGAGAAGGAAATGGCAACCCGCTCCAGTATTCTTGCCTGGAGAATTTCATGGACAGAGGAGCTTGGTTGGCTACAGTCCATGGGGTCACAAAGAGTCAGACACGACAGAGTGACTTCACTTTCACTTTAAGACTGAAGATGGTCTCTAGCTATGGTTTGGACATTAGCTAATTTTTTAACATTAGCTGTGATATGTTCCTCCCTTAAGCATTGTTTCAAGATTTCTTTAATTTATTAGACTTTATTTAGAACTTTATTTAGAACAGGATTACATTGACAAAAAAGTTTTACAGACAATACCGAAAAATGTTACTCACAGATACCATATGTGTAGTACATTTATTGCAATTTGTGAGATAATAAATTTTTAGTAATTAAAAGTCCATAGTTCACCTAAGATTCACACTTTATATTATTATATTCAATGATATGTTAAATATGCACAATATTATTTATCACCATTATGGAACCATAGAGAAATCTGCACATCAGTGTTCATAGGGTACTCTTAGTAGTGAAATGATAGAAACAACCCAGCAACCATCATGTGATGAATGCGTAAATGAAATATGACATATACTCAGAATGGAATACTATTCAGCTATAAAAACGAGTTAAGGATTGAAATATGCTACAAAATGGATGGACCAAATAATACAACAATTTGTTATGGTTATTGAAATAATGCTGGCACAGAAAGACAAATATTGTATGATTTCACTGTATGATTTAGGGTACATAGAATAGGGAAACACATGGAAACTGGAAATACAAATTACCAAGGCCTGGAGGTAAGAGGGAAGGTGGATTATGACTTCATGAATATGGAGGTTATACTCGATCTGATGAAAAAGATTTAGATGTAGATGATTTTGATAGGTACACAGCATTGTGAAAGTAGAAAATGCTATGGAACTTTTTAATTCTTAAAAATTATGAGAAGGATAAATACAACATATCTTTGATCTCAATGCTCAGTTGCTAAGTTGTGTCTGACTGTTTGTGAGCCCATGGACAGCAGCACACCAGGCTCCTTGCCCTTCACTATCTCCCATAGTTTGTTCAAATTCATGTCTACTGAGTCGATGATGCCATCCAACCATCTCATTCTTCGTGCCCCTCCCTTTTCCTCTGCCCACAATCTTTCCCAGCATCAGAGGCTTTTCCAGTGAGTCTGCTCTTCACATCAGCTTGTCAAAGTATTGAAGCTTCAGCATCAGTCCTTCCCATTAATATTCAGGGTTAATTTCCTTTAGAATTGACTAATTGGAACTCCTTGCTATCCAAGGGACTCTCAAGAGTCTCTTCAACACCACTGTTATGAAACATCAGTTCTTAGGCACTCAGGCTTCTTGATGGTCCAAGTCTCACAACCGTACATGACTACTGGAACATAGTATGGTTTTTAGTGCTTACTTTTGTCAGACTAACAATTTCAAGTTGATCAGGTTCCCCTTAGATAGAAAGCTAAAGGCTCTTTGTCTCATTTCTGAAACGTTCATCTCCTTAGCCTTCCTCCGCCCACCAGGAAGGTTGTCCAACAGATCTCAGCCCATACTTATTGACCACCCACATCCGCACACTGCTCCCAAGTGTCCACATTAGCACGGTCTCTCCGATCAGCATCACAGGTGTCCTGACAACCCCTCTATGTCCTCCTAGAGCTCTCTGAGGATGAGCTGTCCACCTCAAACTTGGAGGAAGAGGCCCTGCCCACCGGTGTGGTAAGTGCCCCAATCTATCTGAGGTGAAAGTGTTTCTTCATGGCTTTACTTTTCAGTTGAGTTCAGATAAGGGTTCACAATATTCAAGACAACTCATACAAACAGCTTTTAATTTGGTGGATGAATATTGAGTCTCCAAGCAGAAAGCTTCTACAAAAGGACATTATTTAAAATGACAACATCAATTTGAAACTGTGGTCGGGAGCACATTTCTCAGCTGAAAGCTTTCCCCCTTGAAATAAAATTTTGTAACTACTAGTCAAAACGGGCTTGAGAGATATTTCAGGAAAAGCTTGAGCCTTTCCCACAAGCATCCTCTCTGTTTTGTTTCTGGGCCATGGACTCAACAACACTTCCCCATTTGGTTTTTTGAGGACAAAAAAGAGAACGAAAGCCCTGTATGCACAGTACACACGATGCTGACACCCTCACACTGTTTTCTTCTCTTTAATCACAGGTGAAAGAAACAACCAACAAAAATGGTAAATATTCAGGAATCATCCCTCTGCTGAGAAACAATCTAAATGATGGAGGCGGGGCTCTCTTGCTGGCTGTGGTTGGAGAGGCGCCCTGATCCTGGGTCCCTAAAGGGGCTGAAGGATGGGGCTGCAGAGAAGAGACTGATCTCCCAGAATGAACAATAACTGTGTCCTATGGTCCCTGGAAACAACTGCATCATTTAGATGCTGTGGGTTTGTGTGAATCAGGGTTGCAGTGCCATGTGTGAGCCCATGTGATGTGGTTTTGAATCTGTGTATGTGTGTATGTGTGTGTTTCTCCTCAGAAATGTTCTTTTACACAGCACAAGTCAAGTGTGAACTTTGTAAACACCTCTCATCACCACTACACACTGCCTATACATTACATGATTCTTTCCTCAGCTTAGTCATTCCTCAAGTTTGGTTAATGTTCATTTTCCTCAGATGAAGATGGTGCTGAGAAAAATGGCCCAAGCTCTTGACCTCCTAAATGGAAAAGCCAAACTGAAAACCTAGAGGTGGTCCCAGTATGTCTGCACTGCACCCCTGACCTGCACTGATCACTCAGTCATGGGATGCTCCGTCATGGAGCAACAGGGTCCCTGCATCTGTGTCCATGCCTGGAAGTACTAGCAGCTCCAGAGGTTCAGACCATGTCCATCCTTATAAGGTAGCCTCAGTGGTCACAGAACCCAGGGAAAACTACAGATAGATTAACAACCAACTTTGGCACAGTCATCACCCTGAAAGGCACCTCAGGACTCGCATCCTCCCAGTCAACTCACAAATTCTGAGTTGTGTGGCCTTGTATAGACACTGTAGGTCAAATCTGTTGGTGCTACTGTCATTGCTTAAACAAGAATAAAGCAAATAATGACCAGGGAGATACTTCATTGTACATTATCATAAGCCTTACATTGATAAACCCTGTAGCACACACTCAAGGGAAGGTGTCAAATAGATCACAAAGTGGTACTTGATAGTTAGCCTAGTGACCATGAGTCTATTTGTAAATGTGCACAGCTGGGTCAGAGACATCTTTCACCCATGCTTCTTACCCGCAATGAACTGTCCCACAAATTGTCTGACGTCGGTGAGTGTGGCCAGCCACTGACTCAGTGAACATGCAAACATTGTTTAGAAAATGAAGACTGGGGAAAAAATATCACATGATTGATAGTAGCAATTTGGAATGGTAGGGTTGAATTCAGTCCTCTAATAGAATTTGCTTTCAATCAAGAATAAAGGCTCATCTTGGTAAATTCAATAGCTGTAACTGTGGATCCTGGGGATGCAGTGATCTAGGAAAAACTCCAGAAGACAGGGGTGATTTAGCAGAAGTTGTAAATAGGCGAGAAGGTCATGGATCTCTGTCATTGAAAGTGGGCATGCATTTTAGTGTTTCTTTTGTCCTCATTGGTTAGATTATCACTAAGTTGCAGAAGCTGTGTTTCATTTCATTCCTGGTCCTCTCCTTTGCTGCCCTTCCTTCAGCAGTTTGATTCAACATCAGCTCAGTCCGTAGTTACTAACCTCTCTCATGCATGCACTCCATCACATGTCCCAATCAAAAAATAACAAATGCTGAGTGGTGAGCAGCCTCGGCTGTGTCCTGACAGCTGCTCTCTGTCCCTCTAGTGCCCCAGGAGGACCTGGTGGAGGAACTGCCCCGGGGCTGCACGGAGGAAGAGCCTCTGAGTATTTTGAAGGTAAGCTCATCTCTCTCAGGGAAAAGACTGCTCCTTCACTTCTTTATTTTTTATTCAGCTGAATACAGTTATAGTAGTCTGAAAATGTAAGCTATCACTGATGTATGCAGTTCCTTGCCTGGGGAAATATTGAGGTTAAATCTATTATCAACACAGACCTGTTTCAAGAGGACATTAATAATAGACAGCATCAGTTACTACTGTAGATGCTTTTAGCAAGAGAAAATTTCTCCTCCTTGAAAAGTAATTTTGTAATTATTGGTCAAATTGAAACTGAGACCTCTTATGTGAAAAAGTCCAGCCTTTTCAAAGTGTGCCTGCCCTGTTTTCCTTTGGGGCCACTGACTTAAAGAATTTTAGTTATCTGAGGATAAATATCAGATAACAGAAGACTTGCTGCAGATAATACATGATGCTGAGACCCTCACACTGTTTTCCTCTCTCTAATTGCAGGCACACGGAGTAGTCTACGAACATGGTAAATATTAAAGGATCATCCTTGTGCTGAGGTGCAATCTAGATGGAGGTGTGGCTCTCCTGATGGCTCTAGTTGGAGAGGCGCCCTGATCCTGGGTCCCTAAAGGGGCTGAGGGGTGTGGGTGCAGTGGAGAGACTGATCTCCCAGGATGAAAAATAACTGTGTCCTATGGTCCGTGGAAACAACTGCATCATTTAGATGCTGTGGGTTTGTGTGAATCAGGGTTGGGGTTCCATGTGTGAGACCATGTGATGTGATTTTGAATCTCTGTGTGTGTGTATGTATGTGTCTCTGTGTGTGTCCTCAGAGATGCTACTCTCTTAGCACAAGTCAAGTGTGAACTTTCTAAACACTTCTCATCACCACTGCACACTGGCTATACATTATGTTATTCTTTCCTCAGCTCAGCCATTCCTCAAGTTTGGTTAATATTCATTTTCCTCAGATGGAGATGGTACTGGACAAAATGGCCCAAGTTCTTGACCTCCTAAATAGAAAAACCAAATTGAATACCTAAGTGTGGTCCCAATGTGGTTGCTCTGGACACCTGACCTTCACTTGACACTCAGCCCTGGGATCCTCGGTCATGGCACATGGGGATCTCTCCATCTATGAGCCATGCTGGGAGCTACTGGAAGCTCCAGAGGTCCAGATTGTACCCTTTATTATAAGGGGAGCTCAGTTGTCACTTCCCTGGTGGCTCAGATGGTAAAGAGTCTGCCTACAATGTGGGATACCCAAGTTTGATCCCTGGGTTGGATAGATCCTCTGGAGAAGGAAATGGCAACCCACTCCAGTACTCTTGCCTGGAAAATCCCATGGAGGGAGTAACATGGTAGGCCATAGTCTATGGGGTTGCAAAGAGTTGGACATGACTGAGTGACTCCACTTTCACTTTCACTTTTCAGTGGTCACAGAAACCAGGGGAACCAAAGTTATGTCAGACTCTGCGACCCCGTGGATGGTAGCCTACCAGGCTCCGTGGTCCATGGGATTTTCCAGGCAAGAATACTGGAGTGGGCTGCCATTTCTTTCTCCAGGGGATCTTCCCAACCCAGGGATCAAACCCGGGTCTCCTGCATTGCAGACAGACGCTTTACCGTCTGAGCCACTAGGCAAGCCCCAAAGATGGATTAACAGACAATTTTGGCAGAGTCTGTAGTGTGAAAGGTACCTCAGGACTTGCATCCTCCTGGTCAAATCAGATTCTGAGAATTATGTGCCCTTGTGTAGACAATGTAGGTCATAACTCTTGGTGTTAGTGTCATTGCCTAAAGAAGGAATAAAGCAGATTATCAGGAAAATATTTTATTGCACTGGGTCACATTAAAATAAGCCTTATTGATTAAACCCTGTAGCATACACTCAAGGGAAGGTGTCAAATAGATCTCACAGTGGAACTTGTTAGTTAGCCTAGTGAGCATGACTGTTTATGTAAATTTTCCTACACAGCTGGGTGTGAGATAGTCAGCATTCATGCCGTGCTTCCTCTCTATAATGAACTGTCCCACTAAATGTATGACTTCTGTGAGTATGGACAGCCACTGACTCGGTGGATATGCAAATATTGTTTGGAAGATGAAGACTGGGAAAGAATATCACATGACTGACTATAGATATTTGGATAAGTAAGATTGAATACAGTCCTCTAACAGAGTTTGCTTTTAATCAAGAACAAATTCTCCTAGAAGACTTGGTAAGTACATAGCTGTACCTGTGGATCCTGGGGAGGCAGTGATCTATAAGAAATCCAGAAGACAGGTGTGACTTACCAGAAGCTCTAGAGAAGCAGGAGGGCCGTGGGTCTCTGTCATTGAATGCTGGAATGCAGTTTAGTGTTCTTTATTCCCCATCGGGTAGGTTATCACTAGTTAAAATGCAGAACTGTGTTTCATTTCTTTCCTGCTTCTCTCCTTTGCTCTCCTTCATCCAGCACAGAGAATGATTCAATAGCAACTCAGTCCCTAGTTGCTAATCTCCCTGATGCATACACTCCACCCCATGTTCTCATTAAAAAAACAAAAATGCTGAGTGATTTGTGAGCAGCCTCACCAGTGTCCTGACAGCTACTCTATGTCCCTCTAGCTCCCTGGGAAGACCAGTGAGGTGGACAAACCGTGCTTTTTATTATAATCAACTGTCCCACTAAACATATAGCCCCTGTGAGTATCAACAGCCACTGACTCAGTGGACATGCACACAGTGTATAGAAACAAATATTGACAGAAAAATATATATTATTCATAGTGGCTGTATTTAAATAGTAGGATTCAGTGTTTTCAAATCTTGTATGTTTGATTTTCTTTAAGACAAGTGATTAGTGAATTAATAGAATGGCCCACAATTAAATTCAGTCCTCTAACAGTTTACTTTTAATCAAGTACAAAGTCTCATAGGAAACATGATGAAGAGAGTAGCAGCAACTGTGGATCTCGGAGGAAGAGTGATCTGGGAAAAATCAAGAGACAGTGGCGATTTAGCAGGAGCTCAAAATGAGTAGGAGGTGTCATGAATCTCTTTCAGTGAACAGTACATGCACTTTAGAGTTTTCCTTTTTATAGTTGAATATTTCCTTTTGATTATGTTTCTCTTAGCTAGAGGGCAAAGATCTGTTTTCATTTCCTTCCTCCTCTCCTTTGCTTTCCTTCCTCCTCCAAAGAGGATGGATGAACACAAGTTCAGCCCATGCTTACTAACCTCTCATATCCATACACACCACACCATGTTCACACAAATTAAAAAAAAAAAAAAAAACTGTTTTTTCTTTTTTCCCGATTCCTGTGCAGCCTCACCACTCTTCTAACAGCTACTCTGTGTCCCTCTAGATTTCACTGAGGACCTGACAGTCAACCCAGCTTGTGACAGGATAGAAGAGACTCCATGTAACTCCAAGGCATGTTTTTCTTTTTATTCTGGTCTGGGATAGAAGTATTGTTTCATTTCTCTTTCTGTAGAATAAACTTATGAGTCTTTGAATGTGTTCATTTTAGATAGAGACAATTCCTTTGGTTGGGATAATGTGGAGTGAGAGTCTTATTACCAACTCATGATGCCTCAGTCCACAGGATATTAACATTGTTGGCATCCATTACACCCGGTACAGAGTTCTCTCTTCTATAGTATGTTTCCCTCTAGGAAAGGAATTCTGTAATTTCCAACCCAAGTGGACTTGGAAGTTCCATCCTCCAGGCAAAGGTCTTGCATTTCATCCTGAGTATGTGTGCTCTGATCTTGCTGGGTTCCCTGGACTCCACCACTGTTCCTCATCAGGCTTTCCACTATCACCTAATGAACCAGAGTGTGCATCTATGTGATCTTACCCTCATAGTGTCTTCTCTTCTGTACTTGCAGGTGGCCTTTTCAATATGTGAAAGTGGTATGTATTCTAGAATCATTCAGTTGGGGAGATAAAGCTTTGTATATGAGAAAGTTAGGGCTTTCTCACTAGTTTTAGTGTAGAGGAAAACTGATTCCAAATTCCTGCTGGGAATGAATATAGGGGCCCTGGTGATAGAAAGTAGCTTTCAGGCCAGCGGGACCGGCGGCAGAGCGCGAGCGGGCTGAGGAGCCGAGCGCGAAAGGCAGGCCGGACGAGGCGGGCACGGAGCAGAGAACCGAGAGCTGGGGGCACCGCCACCACCGTCGCCCTCGGGCTGCACAAAGGGGTCGAGGCTGGGGCTGGCGCCTCAGCGCGCCAGCTTGGAAGTGGCGCTCGCCGGGTCCCGGGAGAGAGCGGCACGGGTGGCCATGGCCGGCTACGTGCTGGGTCAGCAGCCGGCCAACCGCAACCAGGAGGAGGTCGTGCAGGCGTACAAGGATGTGCTAGAGCGCTACAAAGAACTTGACAAGCTGATCTTAAAATTCGTAAAGAAATGCAAGGGACCCATGATAGCCAAAATAGTCTTAAAAAAAAAACAAAAAGAAGAAGAAGAAGAAGAAGAAGAAATTGGAGCACTCACATTTCCCAATTTGAAAACTTTACTACAAACTAGAGTAATCAAGAAAGTGTGGTAATGGTATAAGAATAGAGATATAAATCAGTGGAATAGAATGAGAATCCAAAAATAAACCCCTGTATTTATGGTCAATTTTTGACAAAGGTGCCAAGAAAATTCAGTGTGGAAAGAATTCCCTTTTCAGCAAATTATAGTGGGACAACTGGATATCCATATGCAAAAAAATGAAATTGGACTCCTACCTTGCATGATGCACAGAAGTTAACTTGAAATGGCCCATAGACCTATGTGTAAGAGCTAAAACTATAAAACTATTAGAAGAAAACTTAGAAATAGATCATTGTGACCTTGAAATAAGCAATGATTTCTTGATTATGACACTAAAAGCACAAGCAACAAAAGAAAAATGTAGATAAATTAGATTTGATCAAATTAAGAACTTCTGTGTTTCAAAGAACACTGTTAGGAAAGTAAAAAGATGCCCTGTAGAATGGGAAAAGATATTTGTGAACCAGATATCTAACAAGGCAGGGGTTTCCAACCTCTGGCATCTAACGCCTGATGATTTGAGATGTAGCTGATGTAATAATAATAGGAATTAAGTGCACAATAAATGTAATGCACATGAATCATCCCCGCACAATCCCACTCAATCTGTGAAAAAATTATCTTCCATGAAAATGGTCCCTGGTGCCAGAAAGGTTGAGGACTGCTGTATTAAGGGACTTGTATCTAAAATATATGAAGTCCTCTTAATTAACAGTAAAAAGACAATTTAATCACAAATGGGCAAAATATTTGAATAGATGTTTCTCCAAAGAAGAAACATAAATGTCCAATAATAAGCACATAAAAAGATACTCAGCATCATTAGGGAAATGCAAATCAAAGCTGCAGTGAGATACCATTCCATACCCACTATTATGGTTACTGTAATCAAAAAAGAAAGCAAGATGTGGAGAAATTGGAACCTTCATACACTGCTGGTTGGGAACATAAAATGGTGCAGCTGCTTTGGAAAAAAATTTGGTGGTTCCTCAAGAAGTTAGAGTTGCCAAATGGCCCAACATTTCCACTAAGTATAAATCCAAGAGAAATGAAAGTGTGTATCCAGCAAGATATGTTTAAAAATGCTTACAGCAGCATTATTCTTAATAGCTAAAAAATGGAAACAACTCAGATACCTACCAACTGATGAATGGATAAGCCAAAGCAGTATATTCACACAATGGAATATTATTCATCAATAAAAAGGAATGAAATAATAATTGATGCTAACATGAATCACACTTGAAAATATTAATATGCTGAGAGAAAGGAGCCAGCTTGAAAATATTCTAGGTGAAAGAAACCTGACACAAAATACCACATGTTGTATGATTTAGTTATACAGAATAGGTAGATTCATAGAGACAGTAGTAGATAAGTGGTTGCAGGGTTATGGAAGGGTGGAATGGGAAGTGACTGCTGATGGGTGTAGAGTTTCTTTTGGGGGGTAATGAAATGTCCTAAAATTACATGGTGGTGATGGTTGCACAGCTCTGTGAATATACTTTAAATTATATACTTTAAAATTAAAAAAAAAAAGTAAGTAGCTTTCAAGTCGAATAATGTGGCTGATTATTGTAGTTTCAGGAAGAAACTGTATTATGGTTAATAATGTAGGTTTGTGTCCATGAGACTGTGTATGTCCCTAAGTGTAATGAATAATGTGATTCTTCTTGTATGCGTGCATTTTTTTTGTGTGTTGTGTTTTTCCCAATTTTTGTCACCCTAAATATAACTTACTGTTGTCAACTGTAAACCCCCAAAATTCTCATCACCATTGCACCATGAATGAGGATGTATATGCACATTCATTGTATGCTTTGATTTTATGCCAAGTGTACATCCCTTAACCTGGAAAACAAATCCCATTACTCTCCAGGAAAATATTTTCAGGATTCTTTTTAATTTTTATTCATTTTTTTTATTGTCTGTACTGGGCTGTCATTGCTACTCAGGCTAGTCTCTACTTGTGGAAAGCAAGGACAACTCCCTAGTTGTCATGAGTAGGTTTCCCACTTTGGCAGCTGCTTTTGTTGCAGAGCATGGGTCCTAGGGCTCTCTGACTTCCTCAGTTTTGGCACATGGGCTCAGTAGTTGTGGCTCCTGGGCCCTAGGGCACAGGCTCAGTAGTTGTTGCACATGGGATTAGTTGCTCTGGGACATGTGGAATCTTTCCAGTCCAGTAATCCAGTCCATATCTCCTGCATTGGCAAGTATATTCTTTTTTATTTTTTTTAATGCTTTAATAAAAAAGTTTTTATTTTCAGTAAATTATTTTCAACATGTGTACCTTTTTTTGTTGTTTTGTTTTATTAATTTATTTACTTTACAATACTGAGCCACCAGGGAAGCCCTATAGGATTCTTTTGATCAAAACTGTTTCAGAATCTCCCTTACTGGGTCAATCACACCTTTGCTGCTGCTGCTAAGTAGCATCAGTTGTGTCTGACTCTGTGTGACCTCATAGATGGCAGCCCATTTCCTTCTCCAGTGCAGGAAGGTGAAAAGTAAAAGTGAAGTCGCTTAAGTTGTGTCTGACTCTTTGCGACTCCATGGACTGCAGCCTACCAGGCTCCTCTGTCCCTGGGATTTCCCAAGCAAGAGTACTGGAGTGGGTTGCCATTGTAAATATTGTCTGTTAGTAGGTCTTCTGGTATTTTGATTGGTCATGATTAATCACTCTGCCACTTCCCTCATTCACACTCTTTCCTATTATAGCCTCCAAATGAATCTTCCCCCCTCACCCAAGGCACCTAGTTCTGGGGAGGCTCCTTCCTTCTTCAGGGAGCCCCTGGTGGTACCTGCAGGCCACACCCAGTTTTAGAGGAATCTGAGAAAGAAGACCCCCTAGGAATAGATGGAAGAAATTCAGTCCAGTTTTGCCTCTTAATCTTTGAAGTGTCCAGTCTGTCCTGTTAATTCCATGTTGTTCAGTACATCTCTAGAACTTTTCCATCTTACAACTAAAACTTTATAGCCATTGAATAGACATTCCCTGTATCAACCTCTTCCCAGCTCTTGGAACTACCCTATAGTCTCTGCTTCCCTGAGTTTTCCTTTAGATAACTCAGGTAAATAGAATTGTGCAGTATTTGTCTTCCTGTGACCAGCTTATTTCATTCTTACTGATATCCTCCCGCTTCATTCATTGCTGCAAATGACAGGATTTCCTTCATTATTAAAGACTGAATCACATTCCAGTGTATATATACACCACATTTTCTTTAATGATTTATCTGCCTGTGGACACTAGATAGTTTTTCTATCTTGATGACTGTGTGCAGTGCAGCAATGGGTATGAGATTGTAGATATCTCCTGAACATTCTCATTTTATCTCCTTTGGACATACACTCAAAAGAGTGATTCCTCAATCTTATAATGGTTCTCATAATAATTTTTTGAGGGATTTCTAAACTTCCATAGTGGCTGCACCATTTTCCATTTCTACCAACAGAGTACAAATGTTCCGCTTCTCTATATCCTGGCCAACACTTGTTATTTTATTTTTATAATACACATCCTGAAAGGTGATATCATCTTTTCACTTGCTTAGCTCCATTGGTAAAGAATCCTCCTGCAGTGCAGGAGGCCCCGGTTCAATTCCTGGGTCAGGAAGATCTGCTGGAGAAGAGATAGGCTACCCACTCCAGCATTCTTGGGCTTCCCTTGTGGTTCAGCTGGTAAAGAATCTGCCTACAATGCAGGAGACCTGGGTTCAATCCCTGGGTTGGGAAAATCCCCTGGAGAAGGGAACGGCTAGCCACTCCATTATTCTGACCTGGAGAATTCCATAGATTGTAAAGTCCATGGGGTCGCAAAGAGTTGGACACGACTGTGCGACTTGTGCTTTCCATTTCACTGATACTGAGTGATGTTGAGCACTTTTCTTATGAATACTGATCACTTCTATTTCTTCTATGAAGAGATGTCTAGTGAAGCTTTTTACACATTTTTTAAACTCAATTGTTTGTCTGCTGTTGTTTTGTTGCAGTTGCTTTTTTATATATTCTGGATATTGTCCTGTTCTTGTGATACAAAGTTTGCAGATACTTCCTCTCATTCTATAGGTTGCCTTTCTATTGATTGTTGAGGAAACTATCCTTTCTTCACTTGGTAACTTTAGAACCTCGGCAAAGATCCCCTCATTGGTGTCTCTGCCTATTTTGTTTCTGGTAGAACTCTATTTCGACTGCTGTGGCATTCTTAGGCGTTTTGAATTTAGGAGGCCTTAAGTGTTCTTTGCACTCAAGATTGTTTTTTCTCTTTGGATTTCTTTTGAGTTCCATAAGTATTAGAATTGCGGATTCTTTTTTTCATTTCTATAAAACTGACATGAGATTTTGTGCGTTGTTGCAATATATATATATATATACACATCACCTTTAGTAGAATAAGAAGGTCAGTCTGTGACCTTCTAGTCTATGACAATATTCCAGACTATGAATATGTATGTCATTGGAATTACTTGTCTCTTCTTTCTTTCAACAGTGTCCTGTGATTTTCAGTGCATAAATCTTTCACTTCCTAAGGAGCCTTTTCCACTGTCTTGCCTGGGTCCCCTAGAGTCAGGGATGGAAGATGGGCTCATGAAGAGAATGAACGTTTCTCCTTCCCCTCTGTACCTACTCTCTGGTTACCTGTAGTACAGGAGTGCTGGGCCATGCCCTTTACCTCGGCCTACAAATGAGCTCCCTGCTGGGGATTTTCTTTGAAACTGAGTATTCACCTTTCTATTGGAATGTCCGCAAGGAATCTCCCAATGCCTGGCCTGTGTCATAGAGCCCCAGGTATACCTACATATGAGTGATCATATTAGACCAACAAATCTGTAATAAAGGAACAAATGAGGACAGGCAGTTTGTTGCCTTTTCCTTATCTTTGGAGTTCTTAGAGTTGAACTTTCCAGTGTATTAGCCACTAGTCAGATCTGCCTATTTGTAATTAATATATTTCAAACAATACCTAACTTGATATATTAAAAACAAAGCAAAAACCACACAATTACCTGGTAATTTTAGAACCTTACCCTAGCCATATCTCAAGTGTGTGCATAAGTGTTGAAATTTCAGGGTGGTAAGCTTGAATGCAAGCTGTATTGGGCCTGTAGAATATAAGGTTGAAAGGTGATTCTCTCAGCATCTCTCTCTCATGTGAAATATTGCAATGGTGATCACCATCTTGTTGAAAGGCTCTGACTCCACAAAGCACAGGGTAGGTCTGTGAACCTGGAGGGAAAACCAGAAAGATGCTGTGTGAGCAAAGTGGAGAAGGAGAAATGGGTGGGTCAACTTGTATAATAACTGTATTATTGTTCATGGTTGTCTTTCTGCAGACTGCTTCTTGGAGAGCTTTAGCAGCAGTGATACAGAAGATAATGCAGGTAAGGAGCAACTCTCAGGTGGGATTTAGAGGGAGAGGGTTCCTGGACCACTCAGGTTACACCTGCTTCTGTGGAGATGAAGGAAGGTGAATATAAATTCAGGAAGAAGAAGGAAATATATTAGAACTGTGATTTGTTCTTCCTACGTTTTAATGATATAATAGAGCTATGTGTCCCTGTGCTATATTGTGCTGTGCTTATAGTCATCTCTCCTTGCTTTTCCATTTAGACATGTCCTTTCTCACAAGACACCTCTTTCCTTGTCCTTTCACCACCAGATATGAAAGCTTAGTTTCTGGTTAGTACCTGCAGGGTAGTATGGACAGGGACTTTAGCTTCATGTTTAAATTCTCCTATGATGGCCACATCCTAGTGGGCACAAAAGTCTCATAGTCACTTAACACTGGAGACCAAGTTCTTGCAGTGAGTGTCAGGTGGTGGGTGAGACATGAACTATATCCCTCTGCATTTTCAGGACGTGTGGCTTGCCCTCATGTTTGTCCTCACTGTTTATTCCTCATATGAAGGGTGCTTTCATGGTTGGATGAGTCAAAGCACACCTGCTCTGGTGTCCCTGCCCGGGCTGAGTCTCCTGAAGCTCATCTCAGCACCTCACCTCCCCAAGGATGCTGTGCTGAAGGTACTTCCACATGAGAGCAGACCATGTCGAGCTGCCCCGAGAGACCAGCATGGTCACAGATTCTAGAGACTGTGAAGGGGCCACTGGATTTCTTTACACATATTCTCACAGCCCTACTGGCCTGGTCTCCTGGGACTGAGCAGACCTAAGTCAGAGACTCAGAGCAGCAGGACTCGGGGTCACTGATCCTCTTAGAACCCACTACTCCCTCCAGACAAAAGCTCCAGATGGTTTTGCTCGCCATCTTTGCACACTCAACTCGTTTATTTATCTTTTAAAATTTGTTTTGCATTTGAGTTGTAGTTTCTTATACATTTTGAATATGAGCTCCTTATCTGAATATGTTTTGTATTTTTTCTGTGGGTTATCTTTTCATCCTATTGATTATTGAAGAGGCTACCCTTTTCCTATTTAGCGGTCTTAGAAATTTGGTGAATTTTATTTGACCATTTATCTAAGAGTTTACTTGGGGCTCTTTGTTCTGAGCTTTAGGGCTACGCATCTATGCCAATATCATACAGCTTTGATTCCTATATCTTGTAATGTACCTTGAAATTAGGAGGGGAGAAACTTTAATATTTGTTCTGAACATTATTTTGTCTATTTGCAGTCTTTAATGGTTCCATATATCTTTTTGGATTTTCTTTTTCCAATTCTATGAAAATTATGTTAATATTTGGATTGATGTTGCAATGAATTTTTATCTAGCTTTGGGTAGGGTAGAAATGTCAACAGTACTAAGTCTCCAGTCTGTGAGCATGATATGTCATTTTAATTCCTTGTGCCTGGTTTAATTCTTTCAGTATGGTCTGTGGTTTTCAGTGTGCAAGTTGTTTGCTTTCTAAAGGTACTTTGTCCTTGACCTCTCTGGATCTTTCAGAGTCAGTGGTTGGAAGA
Source organism: Capra hircus (assembly GCF_001704415.2). Classification (NCBI taxonomy): domain Eukaryota; kingdom Metazoa; phylum Chordata; class Mammalia; order Artiodactyla; family Bovidae; genus Capra; species Capra hircus. Next base: position 6,889,653 of record NC_030823.1, read on the forward strand.
ATGGTCTCATGAAGAGACAAAGTGTCCTTATTTCTCTTCTGCACCTATTCTCTGATTATATTCAGCACAGGTGCCCTGTGCCCATACTTTTCCCCTCAAGAGGAACACCTGCTGGGAATTCTTCTAAGATCTGGGTGTTGACATTACTGTTTCAGTGTCCCAAAGGCTCATAAGCACCTGGGATGTTTGCATGAGCCCAGGAGAAACCCATAAATGAATCGTCAAATCAAGCCAGACAAATACGCTGCAGAAGCTGTTGGGCTACACTTCACAGGCCTGTAAACCCTGTACTGCCTACATTTGAGGCCAAAGAAAGGTCCCAGAGTTGACAGAGATATCAAAGTTTTAATAGATGGAATGTCTTATGTATCTGAATTAAAAGGGTCCTGGAGAGATATCCACTGTGGATAGCAGATGACAGGCAGAACACAGAATCTGCAATATTCTTCACTCTGGGGGGATGGGGAGTCTATCAGTTACAGGGGGAATTAACAACAGATTGGCTCATTAGTTACACTGGTTACCATGGAAACCAGTAGAGGGCTACATCCCTCTCTTACCCCCTCAGGCTAAATACTTTCATAGGCCAGAGACCATTTCTTTGTTAATCTATAGGTAAACAGCCATCTTGAAAAGGGCAGAAAATGCAGAAGGAATAACCAAGAGAAGGATGGCAACATTCTGTATGTATCATTTGCTCAGTCACTCAGTTGTGTCTGACGCTTTGTGATCCAATGAACTATATATCCCACCAGCTCCTCTGTCCCTGGTATTCTCCAGCTAAGAATATTGAAGTGGTTTCCATTTCCTCTGCCAAAGCATCATCCCAACCCAGGGACTGAACCCATGTCCCCTGAATTGGCAGGCAGATTCTTTACCACTGAGCCACCTGGGAAGTCCTACACCCTCTGTTTTACCACAGTGCCCTGGTATTCCATAAACTGTTCTGCCACAATCTATTAGAAGTTAGAACCATTGGAGCTGATCTTAAGATTCATTCAATCTTGCCTGGTGGCTCAGATAGTAAAGAATTCGCCTGCAATGCAGCAGACCTGGGTTAGAACACTGAGTTAGGAAGATCCCCTAAAGAAGGAAACAACTACCCACTCCAGTATTCTTGCCTGGAGAATTCCATGACAGAGGGGTCTGGTGGGCTACACTTTATGAAGTCACAAATTGTCCAGCACAATTGAGTGATTAAGCACACACATATATAAACATATATAGAGGATGTTGTGAATTGTAATGTGGTAGCCACTAGGCAGATGTAACTGTTATAGTTTGCTTAAAAGCATGTTTTAAATGGTCAAAAATACTTGGAATTTCAGATAGGTTAGCATGAAGGTGAGAGCTCTAATGGTCCTGTAGAAGTGAGAGGTTGGAAATTGACTCTTTCAGCTTTCCTGTCTCTAGGTTTGTAACTGAGATCAGTGTCTTATTGAAGGGCTCTGACTATACAGAGCACAGATGACTGCCATCTGCTATCCACAGTGGGGTGTCTCTTCATGACCCTGGAAAAAAGGTCAAGGTGATGCTGTGAGAGCCAGCAGGGCCTCAACTGGAGCAGAAGTGGGTGGGTCTCTTATTCTGATCCCTTGTTGCTCCTGGTTGTGTTCCTATGGAATGCATTGTGGAGAGCATTTGGTGAGGTGGTGAGGAAGGGGACACTGGCAGGAAACAACATTCCGATGGGTCGTGACAGGAGAGGGTTCCTGAAAATGTAGGGTTAAACCCTCTGCTTGGAGGCTAAGGAAGGTTATCATAAAATTAGGAAGAAGGAAATGTGTGTAGAGTTGTGAATTACTCCTTTCATATTTTAATGATATGATAGAGAAATTGTGACCTGGACTTGCACTGTGCTCTGTTTATAATCACCTTTTCTTGCTTTTCTCTTCAAAGATTATTTTTCCTGTAAGAGCTGCTCTCTCTTGTTTTTGTCACTAACTAGTATGGAAGCCAGGTCTCTGGTCAGCACATCTCGGGTATTGCGCACTGCAGACTCCGTTTTCTATTGCATGCTGAACTATGATGGCCATATCCTAGGGGCTCAAAACTGTCATTGCCACTTGACACCAGAGACCACCTCCCTGTAGTGCATGTGAGGTGGTGGTTGAGATGTGAACTCTCTCCTCCTGTGCTTTCAGGACTTGTGACTTCCTCTCATGTTTCTCCTCACTGTTAATCCCTCAGGTAGAGAGCACTCCAAGAGGTGGATGAGTCACAGCACACAGGCTCTGAGTCCCTGCCTAGGCTCAGTCTCCTGAAGCTCATTTCAGCCTCTGCACCATCCAAAGCTGATGTGCTGAAGGTGCTTCCATGTGAGAGGTCCATGTCCAGCTGCTCCCAGAGACCCTCCATGGCTGCAGATTCTAGATTCTGTGAAGGGTCCACTGGGCTTCTTCACACACTTGCTTTCACAGCCCTGCTGACCTGGTATCCTGGGATTGAGCAGTCCCAGGGCAGCACGTCCTGGGGTCACTGTTGCTCTCAGAGCCCACTGCTGCATCCAGACAGTCCTGCCCCTTCTCCCCAACCCCAGGCCTGCCCCATCCTCTGTCCTTTCCTTACACTTTCCCAGTTTTCCAAGCCTTAGTGCAAACCTGGCAGCTACCAGATGTTTATGGAAGACCCTTGTCACATCATTCTGGTTAAATGAAATTGGAAGTGTTTGCCTCTGTCCTAAGGGTCTGTAAAACTTAAGGTGTTGCTGTGAGCATTAAGCATCTCCCAGGTAACTCAGGTCACCAAAGGCGACAGGAGAGTCTCTGTTATGTGAAATTTTTGTCCTTCCCTCCCCCAGGGCTCAGAACACTCTCAGGTCCATGCCCAGTCCTCCCTGGCAGGGATGGATTGTTTAATTAAATAATGGGCTGATAGAAGACAGTGGCCATACACCCACGGTCCTTCTTCTAATGTGTCCATGTTGGAGAACTCTAGGGTTGATGGAGGTTCAAGGAGCAAGGAAAGGAACAGTGACTAGAGGAGAGAAATGAGGAAGGAAGCAGAGGGGAAACAGCAGGAGAAGGAGGCAAGCAAGGTCGTGGGCACAGATGCATGGAGACAATGACAGCCTGGAGGAGAAACAGGTTGACATGGCCTCATTCCTGTTCACACGTAGACAAGTTGAAGGTGGTGACAGGAAGCTGCAGATCAGAGACCCGCTTTTTCACTGAAGAGGTGAAACACTGAGGCCCTGGGTTGTCCCTGGCGAAAAGGCACCAGGGTTCCCAGGGTCAGGCTCTGAGGAGCACCAGGGTCCCCTGGTCACATCCTGACTCTAAGTCTCTCCTTTGCTTTCCCACAGACTCTCCACATGACAGCTGCCCTCAGACACCAGAAAAATGCATGGAATACAATAAAGATTCAGAGACAGAGGTCATTTCTCCTTTCATATTTTTTAAAGTTTTTCTCTTTTTCTGATCCATAGACTCTTCCTTGTAACCCTTACCCACCTCCACTTTCTGTCTTTTCATGATTATCCTCTTGGAGCACCTGGTCTCTTATAGGCACTGGGGATACTGGGAGCTTGTATAAAACCTATGAATCTGTCTTCAGCCCTCTTCCTCTTCTCTCGTAGCATCGCCCCAGCTCCTGACCTCATGTCTGCACCCTTGAACCTGGTTTTGTCACTATGACTGGCCTGAGAAGGAGTGGAGGCTGGACTTAGTATGTCTGGACCCACACAGTTGAAGTGCCCGCATGAAGTCTGCACTGCCCTGGGCTACCCCATATAGTTGCTTTCCTGCCATGAAAAAGCTTGGACCTGCCTGACTGATCTCTTTCTTTCAGATATCGGAAAACTCTTTGCTTGTTTACTGGAGGAATGTTTTGGGGGATATCAAAGATAATAAAGAAGACTAAGTAAAGCAAGAATGAACATGGGACCTGGGGTGAAAAGGTGAGGCAGAGAAGGGCACATATCTCCATCATGTCCTCAACTCACTTGGTGGGGCTTCAGAATCACTAGCAAAAACACTGGGGTCTGCTGCTGAGTGTGACCACAAAAGTGGAGACAAGAGAGTGGTAACAATCCATGCAGTTGAGTGGAGGATGCCCTGAGCACGTCTTGCCAGGGCACAGGTCCTGTCCCCAGATGCCCCCGAGGTTGCTGGGCTGGCTCTTCTGGCAACTCTTACATTTGCAGGGAGACTGGGGGGCAGTGTGGGGCCACCGTGTGCCTGAGTCCAGGAGCTGCTGTTCCAGCATGTTCTCTTTGAAGATCCCCACTGGGGGCTTCCTCGTCTTCCTCTGCAGGACCCAGCTCTGCCCTTCCAACCCCCAAAGGCAGAAGGGGGCACCCCTAGTTCATCACCAGCTGCAGAGAGAGGTTGGGGTGGCCCCACCCTCCCCAGTCCTGGGCTCCTGGGAACAGAATGGAGGAGACCCAGGTGCCTAGAGGTCGTGCATGCAGGAGTCACCTGGCAGCTCCGCATCCCTGTAGGTGCTCCTTGGTCCTGAGGGTCCCAGCCAGCCTGGGGGGTGTGCTCAGGCAGGTGTCCAGTCTGGGGTCCCTCAGGTTCTTGAACCTGGAGTCCTTGGTCACTTCAGGCACCATTTCCCAACCTGAAGTTTAAGGTTCTGTGGATTCTTCTGTGTATGTGTCCAACTGAAGACACACCAGAAAGCAATACAGTGCCATTTGGGATGCTGGTAAGGGAGCCACCTATCAGTGCAGGAGACACAAGAGACTCAGGTTCAATCTCTGTGTAGGGAAAATACCCTGGAGAAAGGAAATGGTAACCCAAGCCAGCATTCTTGCCTGGAGAATCCCAGTGACTGAGGAGCCTGGTGGGCTATAATCCTAGGCTGCACAGAGTCAGACACGACTGAACTGAGCAGCACACTTAGGATGAGTGGCAGGATTCAAGTTACTCATGTTCCTTTTATTTTTTTCCAATTCTGTCATTAACGACATATCTTATTTTATTATAATTTAAAAATCAGTGTCTTCTGTCAAATTTTATTGTTGCAACATGCTAAACATAAAATGTACCTTTTTATTACAACAATATAATAACAGTTTAAAATCATAAACCTCAGGAGAATTTGGCTGGGGCTTGGAAATGATTATTAGGGAAAATATAGACCCTAGGTGTCTGTCCATTTCCAATGCTCACATCTCAGGAGCAGTTGTACTGAGTGTAGGATGGGTGGGCATGTTCTCATACCCCCCATGTCATCTGACCTCCTGCTCCTCCCAGGGGCTAGAGGGAAGAGGGGACCCAAGCTTTCAGTCCTGGATCCCAGAGTCCCCTGTTCCTCTCCCAGAGTCTCACTGTCCAGGGGACCCATCAGTTGAGGGTTGCCAGCCAGATGCCCAGGTGTACTTGCTCCTGTGGGACATTTCTAAACACTCCTTGCTGACAGAAAACACACTCAAGAAGGAGCAGGAAATAGGCCCAGTGCCCTGCAGATCTGAGCTCCAAAGCCAAGTCTAGATCCTGGGAAGTCTTCTGGGTCCTGCACACCCTCCCCAGGGAGCCCTCTTCTGTCTGACTCTTCACCTCCCAGGGACTCCATCACCTGTGTTGCTGTTGCAGGCTCTGCTCTGAATCCATGAAGACCTGGACCTGGACACCATCCTGGATCCCAGAGGGGATAGAGCCCCCACAGAACCAAGAGCCTCATCTGGACCAGATCAAAGGAGGCCTCCCTGCTTCTCTCCTGAGGGCCCTCATTTAGTACAGCTTCAGTTGTTTTGTTGTATAGATTTAGTATTAGTTTTATCTATATGTTGTGCATTTATCTGTATGTTCAATATTTATATGAAAAGTTTTTCATTAAATTTTTAAAATATATCTTCTTTTAAAATAATTTTTCTGTAAAAGCACACACATGTACAGAAAAGCACCCTCAACAGAGGTAGAACTTAATGAATTGTTGTAAGGCAGTCATCTTGGTTCCAACACCAAAATCTCCCCCCTCACATACAACTCAGTCTTCGTTGAGTAAGGAACTGCAAATTTCTCCTTGCATCGGTCCTTACGTCATTGTCTTTAAGGATTCTGTTTTCACACATCTGTTCATTCCACTAGTCATAGGAAATAAATATCACCCTAGCTCTTTCATGATTTGCATGTCAGGATTTTCGAAACTCATTTTGCTTGACTGGTAAAAAGTTCCTGATTCATCATTTCTCTCTCATGTAACTTAAATGTGTTTGTCTCTTTTCTTCTAACACAGAGATTTTCTGTCTGAAAAGGCTCTTAAATTTCTAGTTTTTATTCCCTTATATTTCTCCTGCTCTTTTATTCTAGCTGCCCAAAGGACTTTTATTTTTAAAACCTAGTAGCTTTACCACAAGAGAAGGCAATGGCACCCCACTCCAGTACTCTTGCTTGGAAAATCCCGTGAATGGAGGAGCCTGGTAGGCTACAGTCCATGGGGTTGCGGAGAGTCAGACACGACTGAGCGACTTCACTGTCACTTTTCACTTTCATGCATTGGAGAAGGAAATGGCAGCCCACTCTAGTGTTCTTGCCTGGAGAATCCCAGGGACGGGGATTCCCTGGTGGGCTGCCATCTATGGGGTCGCACAGAGTCGGACACGACTGAAGTGACTTAGCAGCAGCAGCAGCAGCAGCAGCAGCAGCAGCTTTACTACAGTATCATTTGCTATTAGTCATTGCAAGTATATGCTCATTTTTTAAATAAACACTTTCAAACCTTTTTTTTCCCCAGAAAACTTTGCATCATAATATTTAATATTTGCTGTGTATCTTTGCTATGGTTTTACTCTTTCAGAGACTCCAATCATTCATACAAGGGCAAGGCATCCTAGTGTGCTGCAGTCCATGGGGTCACAAAGAGCTGGACACAACTGAGCAACTAAACAACAATCAATCATTCATTTATCAGATCTCTTATGGTGATCTTCCACTTTTAACATATTATTCAAATATTTTACAGCTTTTTCCTTAATTTATTTGCCAGAAGTTTTTTACAAAATAGTTTTTAACAGACTTTCTTTTCATCTACTGTTTCTTATAAGGCATTATTTCTCAGTGCCTTTCTCTTACTTTTACTTTCATTTACAAAGTGATTTTTCATTTTTTTTTCTTTTTCTTTTCTAAGTCCCTCACACTGATTTCTGAGTTTTCTCAATTCTGATGTATGATGTCCTTTCCAAACTTAAATTGAAAAAGAGAAAAGAATTTTTTCTTTCTCTATTTTTTGTTTTATAACACTGTTTACTCTTTGTTGTTAAGCACATCATCATACAGGAATGAGAATATTTATATTTATGGAGAAGTTGCTAAGGATTTCTGTAAAGTTTACTTATTCCCAGTTTTTTTTTTTTTTTTTCCTAATTGAAGTATAACTGTAACTTAATTTAACTACAACACTGAGAGTTTCAGGTGTCCAATATAGTGATTTGGTATTGCTATACACTACAAAATGGTCACCACAATAAGGCTAGTTATCAAATTATTCTCATTGACTGTATTCTCCATGGTGTACATTTTGTTCCTTGGACTCATTATTTTGTAAGGGAATTTTTGTAAGTCTTAATCTCTCTCACCTAGTTCTCTTATCACCGCAACCCTCTCCTCTCTGGTTACCACTTCTCTGTTGTCTGTATCTGTGACTTCGTTACTGTTTGGTTATGTTGGTTCATTTGTTTTGGTTTCTGGTTTCCACATACAAGTAACATCTTACTTTATTTGTCACTCTGTCTGACATTTTCCTTAGCATAATACCCTCTAGGTCCATCTATGTTGTCACAAATAAGATATCATTTTTCTTTATGACTGAGCTATAATACATGTAGACCAAATCTTATCCATTCATCTTTTGATACACGCTTTGAAAAAATACCCATATATGGAATTGCTGGATCATATGGTATTTCTATTTTTAATTTTTTAAGAAAATTCCATACTTAGTGTATATAACTTAAAATATTACCCAATAAGGCAACCTAATACCTACAGTAGGTATTTTGTGTAACTGAACTATTTAGAGTGACACTTGGTGCTACTGCTACTGCTAAGTCACTTCAGTCGTGTCCGACTCTGTGCGACCCCGTAGATGGCAGCCCACCAGGCTCCCATGTCCCTGGGATTCTCCAGGCAAGAACACTGAAGTGGGTTGCCATTTCCTTCTCCAATGCATTAAAATGAAAAGTGAAAGTGAAGTCACTCAGTCGTGTCCAGCCCTCAGCAACCCTGTGGACTGCAGCCTTCCAGGCTCCTCCATCCATGGGATTTTCCAGGCAAGACTACTGGAGTGGGGTGCCATTGCCTTCTCCGTTTGGACTCCTATAAAAATTATAGGAGCAATTTTAATAAAATTATTTTGATTAGAAAGCAAATTCGTTTTGGTGTTATTGGATCAGTTGGGAGGATAAAGGTTAGAATGCAGAATTATGGAGAAAAGGGACACAGAAAGTGAGGGAATGCATAAAAATATTGATTTTTTACACAGACCAAGCTCACCATACTCACCACACAACAGAACAATAAATCAGAGGCAAGTTGTTGCAGTGAGGAATAGCAACTTTATTCAGAAATCCAGCTGACTGAGGTGCTGGACTAGTTTAGCCCAATGAACCCTCTTTCTCGGTTGATAATTCAAGCTTATTTTATACTCAAAGGGGGTGGGGTATCACTGGTTGTTGCAAACTTCTTGGTACCAGAATCTTTTGTTTTTGTAGTTGTCCATGTAGATTTGGTCACAGTGTTGTTACAAACTTCCAAAAATACACGTTATTCTCTGTTCTGCAACTTAAAGTATATATATACATAAAATTGAGGTATGCCACTGCTCTGACTGCTAAGTCACTTCAGTCATGTCCAACTCTGTGTGACTCCATAGACGGCAGCCCACCAGGCTCCCTTGTCCCTGGAATTCTCCACGCAAGAATACTGGAGTGGGTTGCCATTTCTTCTCCAATGCATGAAAGTGAAAAGTGAAAGTGAAGTTGCTCAGTCGTGTCCGACTCTTCGTGACCCCATAGACTGCAGTCTACCAGGCTTCCCCGTCCATGGGGTTTTCCAAGCAAGAGGGTTTAGGTGCACAGCAAGGTGATTCAGCTAAACATATACACATATATTATTTTTGATATTATTTTCTATCATAAGTTATTATAAGGTATTGACTAGAGTTCCCTGTGCCATACAGTAAATCTTTGTTGCTTATTGCATATCTATTTTATAATTAGAAATCTAGCATTCTATTCATGCTAAGTCAAACAACTGGAATCAAAGTGTCATAAATTTTTAGTTAGGCATAAATTCCTGTTTTTTTAGAATATATATTATATAAATTATATATATATGTATACAAAAGTATTTCTGCTACACTTGATAAAGGGTTGAGATAGAACATCAAAAAAGAGATGAGAAATTGGAAAACATAAACTAAATTGGAAAATATAAACTAAATGTAATTGGACCACTGAATACGAAGTAGAAAAATTGAAACAAACTAAGTAGAAGTAAAAGATCATCATACAATCCAGTTGTTGTCAACCATGACTGCTCATTAGAAACCTATTACCATTCTTTTATTTGTTTCGGGTTTGTTTTCTGTAGGTCTTTTTCTTGTCTTTTGTTTCCTGCCTAGAGAAGCTCCTTTAGCATTTGTTGTAAAGTTGGTGGTGTGAAATTCTCTTAACTTTTGCTTGTCTGAAAAGCTTTTGATTTCTTCAGCAAATCTGATGAGTCTCTTTCTGAATAAATGCACTATTCTTAGTTGTAGGCTTTTCCCTTTCATCACTTTATTTTTTTTTTAATTTTAAAATTTTTTTTTATTTTTTAAATTTTAAAATCTTTAATTCTTACATGCGTTCCCAAACATGAACCCCCCTCCCACCTCCCTCCCCACAACATCTCTCTGGGTCATCCCCATGCACCAGCCCCAAGCATGCTGCACCCTACATCAGACATGGACTGGCGATTCAATTCTTACATGACAGTATACATGTTAGAATTCCCATTCTCCCAAATCATCCCACCCTCTCCCTCTCCCTCTGAGTCCAAAAGTCCGTTATACACATCTGTGTCTTTTTTCCTGTCTTGCATACAGGGTCGTCATTGCCATCTTCCTAAATTCATCACTTTAAATATATGGTGCCATTCCCTTCTGGCTTGCAGTGTTTCTGTTGAGATATCAGCCTGATGGGAATTCCCTTGTGTGTTGTCATTTTCCTCTTGTTGTTTTTAATACTTTATCTTTGTCTTTAATTTTTGTCAGTTTGTTTACTATGTGTCTTGGGTTGTTCCTCCTTGGGTTTATCCTGACTGGGACTCTCTGTGCTTCCTGGACTTGGTTGACTGGTTTCTTTCCAGTGTTAGGGAAGTTTTCAGCCATTATGTTCTGCAAATTTTGATCCCTATATGAATACAAATATTATAACTGTAAAGGTCAGAGTCTTAAGAATGTATATTTCAGACTACAGGAAACATTCTTTTACAAAAGGTGCAGAGCCAACATTTCTAAGCACTGGCAACAGAGCATAAGTCTTAAAGGAACAGAGTCCATATGGAGTCAGGGTTCTTCTCTGTTACAATATCTCTGCAAAGGCAGAAAGGAAACATTAATTTGTTCAAAGAAGAAAAACAGAATGCTGGAGAGGTTAGTGGAAAAAGTATTTTCCCTAATAAAATATATGAGATTTAATCCCAAGTATCTAGGTGGCACTAGTGGTAAAGAACCCAAACTGCCAATGCAGGAAACATGAGAGACGTGGGTTCAGTCCCTGGGTTGGAAAGATCCCCAGAGCAGGAAATGGCAACCACTCCAGTGTTCTTGCCTGGCAATCTCATTGACAGAGGAACTTGGCAGGCCAAAATCCATAGGGTCACAAAGAGCTCAGTTCATTTCAGTTGCTCAGTCATGTCCGACTCTTTGCGACCACATGAACCACAGCACGCCAGGCCTCCTTGTCCATCACCATCTCCCAGAGTTCACTCAGATTCATGTCCTCCGAGTCAGTGATGCCATCCAGTCATCTTATGCTTTGTCGTTCCCTTCTCCTCCTGCCCCCAATCCCTCCCAGCATCAAAGTCTTTTCTAATGAGTCAACTCTTCGCATGAGGTGGCCAAAGTACTGGAGTTTCAGCTTCAGCATCATTCTTTCCAAAGAAATTCCAAGGCTGATCTCCTTCAGAATGGACTGGCTGGGCCTCCTTGCAGTCCAAGGGACTCTCAAGAGTCTTCTCCAACACCACAGTTCAAACGCATCAATTCTTCGGTGCTCAACCTTCTTCACAGTCCAACTCTCACATCCATACATGACCACTGGAAAAACCGTAGCCTTGACTAGATGGACCTTAGTCAGCAAAGTAACGTCTCTGCTTTTGAATATGCTATCTAGGTTGGTAGTAACTTTTCTTCCAATGAGTAAGCGTCTTTTAATTTCATAGCTGCAGTCACCATCTGCAGTGATTTTGGAGCCCCCAAAAATAAAGTCTGATACTGTTTCCACTGTTTCCACTGTTTCCCCATCTATTTCCCAACTTAAATAAAATCCCTTATGATTATACAGTGGAAGTGAGAAATAGATTTAAGGGCCTAGATCTGATAGATAGAATACCTGATGAACTATGGAATGAGCTTCGTGACATTGTACAGGAGACAGGGATCAAGACCATCACCATGGAAAAGAAATGCAAAAAAGCTAAATGGCTGTCTGGAGAGGCCTTACAAATAGCTGTGAAAAGAAGAGAATTGAAAAGCAAAGGAGAAAAGGAAAGATATAAGCATCTGAATGCAGAGTTCCAAAAAATAGCAAGGAGTGATAAGAAAGCCTTCCTCAGTGATCAGTGGAAAGAAATAGAGGAAAACAACAGGATGGGAAAGACTAGAGATCTCTTCAAGAAAATTAGAGATACCAAGGGAACATTCCATGCAAAGATGGGCTCAATAAAGGACAGAAATGGTCTGGACCTAACAGAGGCAGAAGATATTAAGAAGAGGTGGCAAGAATACACGGAAGAACTGTACAAAAAAAAATCTTCATGACCTGGAGAATCACGATGGTGTGATCACTCAATTAGAGCCAGATATCCTGGAATGTGAAGTCAAGTGGGCCTTAGAAAGCATCACTACGAACAAAGCTAGTGGAGGTGATGGAATTTCATTTGAGCTCTTTCAAATCCTGAAAGATGATGCTGTGAAAGTGCTGCACTCAATATGCCAGCAAATTTGGAAACCTCAGCAGTGGCCACAGGACTGGAAAAGGTCAGTTTTCATTCCAATCCCAAAGAAAGGCAATGCAAAAGAATGCTCAACCTACCACAGAAATGCACTCATCTCACACGCTAGTAAAGTAATGCTGAAAATTCTCCAAGCCAGGCTTCAGCAATATGTGAACTGTGAACTTCCTGATGTTCAAGCTGGTTTTAGAAAAGGCAGAGGAACCAGATATCAAATTGCCAGCATCCACTGGATCATGGAAAGAACAAGAGAGTTCCAGGAAAAAAAAAACATTATTGACTATGCCAAAGCCTTTGACTCTGTGGATCACAATAAACTGGAAAATTCTGAGAGAGATGGGAATACCAGACCATCTGACCTGCCTCTTGAGAAATCTGTATGCAGGTCAGGAAGCAACAGTTAGAACTGGACATGGAATAACAGACAGGTTTCAAACAGGAAAAGGAGTACAAGGCTGTATATTGTCACCCTCCTTATTTAACTTATATGCAGAGTACATCATGAGAAACGCTGGGCTAGAAGAAGCACAAGCTGGAATCAAGATTGCTGGGAAAAATATCAGCTATGCAGATGTCACCACCCTTATGGCAGAAAGTGAAGAGGAACTAAAAAGCCTCTTGATGAAAGTGAAAGAGGAGAGTGAAAAAGTTGGCTTAAAGCTCAACATTCCAAAAACGAAGATGATGGCATCTGGTCCCATCAGTTCATGGAAAATAGATGGGGAAACAGTGGAAACAATGTCAGACTTTATTTTTGGGAGTCCAAAATCACTGCAGATGGTGATTGCAGTCATGGAATTAACAGATGCTTACTCCTTGAAAGGAAAGTTAACCTAAATAGCATATTAGACAACAAAAACAAAAAAATAGAGACATTACTTTGCCAGCAAAGATCTATCTATTCAAGGCTATGCTTTTTCTTGTGGTCACATAGGAATGTGAGAATTGGACTGTGAAGAAAGCTGAATGCCAAAAAATTGATGCTTTTGAACTGTGGTGTCGGAGACTACTCTTGAGAGTTCTTTGGACTTCAAGGAGATTCAACAAGTCAATCTTAAAGGAAATCAGCCCTGGATGTTCATTGGAAGGACTGATTCTAAAGTTGAAACTCCAATACTTTGGTCACCTCATGCAAAGAGTTGACTCATTGGAAAAGATTCTGATGCTGTGGGATTGAGGGTAGGAGGAGAAGGGGACAACAGAGGATGAGATGGCTGGATGGCATCATTGACTTGATGGACATGATTTTGAGTGAACTCCAGGAGTTGGTAATGGACAGGGAGGCCTGGTGTGCTGTGATTCTTGGGGCTGCAAAGAATCATATAAGACTGAGCAACTGAATTGAACTGAACTGATCCTCAGCAACTTAGCAGACAGCACATAATAAACCTATATGTGTGTCCAGTTTTTTACTCTATTTTTTTCTTCCTGGAAGAATAAATATTAATACTTAACATGCATATTTGATGTCAATAGAATTTTAGTTGCTCAGATATAACAGTGATTTATAAGCTTTTTTGCAACTAATTGTATCATTACATATTACCCAAGTCGATATGGACATTATATTTTCAAGGAAGAAATAAAAAATACACACAAAATTTTGTAGTTGAAAAATTGTGAACAATTTTTGGATTTTATTTAGTAAAGTCTTCAAATTATACTGTTGATAATTGACTAAAGCTACAGTTAAATTCAAATTGTGATGATTTTTGTCCTGACAAAAATGACTGTCTCATGACTGTAAGGTCACAATAGCTTGTATTTAGGGCAGGATATATGTATGTAGTGTAAAGAAGCAATATCTGGAAATGAGTTATAATAATGTGAAAATGTACTTAAAGTTTTTTTTGCTTGTTTCGTCTGTGACCTAATGACTTTTTTGTTACAGTTGTACTTTGAAAATGTTCCAAGTCATATCTCATATCTCTATTGATTTATGATGTCTTTGTCACTGATGCTTGGCATTAAACGTGATGTTTACCACTTCTTTGGCATCTTATGGGCTCTTTTCCACTTCTCTGTGTGTATTGGGTTTGAGCAACCTGTTTGGCCTGGCACTTGTTCTCATCAACTGCAGAAATGCGACATTTTTTTTTTTTCTGCGTCATGGTTGGTTATAGTCACTCTGCCCTGTGACACCCGCAATACTAAACGTCTTCATTACTGATCCTCTTGTCTTCATGACTCAGCCTTAACTTTTGCCCTGAAAGAATATGTTGGGGGAAAACAGAGAGACCTTTGCTCACAGAGCTTTCCCTTTATTTCTCCTGACTCCTAATAAGTACTGTAAAAATGATCACAAATTATAGTTTCCATTTGTATCATGAAACCTACCGAGTAATAAATATTAAATTGTAAGATATTAAATATATAAATGAGAATATTTCCTAAGGTTTAAAATTGAAATACATTTATTTTTTCAATGACTATCATTTATCAAATCTTGAATATACCTAAAGATTTCTTTGTAAGTAATATTCCTCATAGCTTATTACATTTTCAGTATTTTATCACATGAATTTGTTGAAGCTTAGATGATCCTGTTCCATGGATTAATTTTCAAAATGCAATTTTCTTTGGTTTGGTTTGAAAATTATTTCTGTGGCCTTTTCAAAGGATTATATAAATATATACTTTTCTTATCAATGTTTCTCTGCAACAACTAAAGGCATTTTTATAATTAATAACCCTTTCTGAACAAAAACCTGACATTTTTATATGAATTTCTCTGAAAATTGATCCTCTTCTTCAGCTAGAAATATGGTTATTTTTAAGTAGAAATATGTCCACACCTGTTAAAGGATTTTGAGATAGATTTTGACTGCTCATCCTTATATATACTATCAGTTGATTGAGTAGAAGAATCTGAATTTGCTTCATGTAGAAAAAGATACTTTGCTGCTTTGTTTTCCAAAGGTATACTACAAATGTACACTGCAAACAGTAATGTATATGAATGCCAGTTGTTCAATATATACATTGCCTCTTGTTTTTTTTTTTTTGTCCTCATTTTAGCCATCCTGTTGAGTATGTAATGAATCCTAATTTTGGTTTAATGCATTTTTTCCTGATGACCAATGATATTATACATGCAAGTTTTTGGGTCATCCCTTTCTTTTGCCAACTTATCTTGGGTTATGTGAATTATTAATACATTGGACTTCTTTATATTTGGGAATATGAGTCTTTTCTTGGAAAAACATTTACTTCAAATAACTTTATTGATGCTTTGGTCTGTGTATTTACTCATAAAATGCCTTTGGTAAGGAAAAGTTTTTATTCATAATATAGTCCATTTTCTTATGTTTTCCTCTATAGTTATTACTTTTCAAATCCTGGTTAAGAAATAATTTCTACTCTAAGATTCTGAAAATATTTCCCTATGCTTTATCTTCTAACAGACAATTTTACTTTTATTTGAATTTATATCCGCAATCTCTCCAGAATATATTTATGTGTTTAGTGCGAGGTTGTTGTTGTTGTTATTTAGTCACTAAGTCTGACTCTTTGTGACCTTATGGACTATAGTTCACCAGCCCCCTGTGCCCATGGAATTTTCCAGGCAAGAATGCTGGAATGGTTTGCCATTTCCTCCTTCAAGGGATCTTCCCCAGGGACTGAGCCCACGTCTCCTGTGTCACCTGCTTGGCAGGTTGATCTTTACCACTGAGCCACCTTGGAAACCCTTAGTATGAGGTGAAGTGAAGTGAGGTGAAGTCACTCAGTGGTGTCCGACTCTTTGTGACCCCATGGACTGCAGCCTACCAGGCTTCTCTGTCCATAGGATTCTCCAGGCAAGAATACTGGAGTGGGTTACCACTTCCTTCTCCAGGGGATCTTCCCAACCCAGGAATCGAACCTGGGTCTCCCACATTGGAGGCAGACGCTTTAACCTCTGAGCCACCAGGGAAGCCCTAGTATGAGGTAGGAGGTCACAATATATATATTTTTTCTGTGTACCTATTTAAATAAACCCATAGAATTTCTTAAAAGTACTACAATTTCCTCTCACTTCACTGCAGTGGAATGTTTGTTACATACAACGTTAACTGTGCAAAGTATTAATATATTTTTGTCTGGCTTCTGTTTTATTCTATTTTACTGGCTATTTTTTCTTCTATTTTTACACTAATGTTTTGCTATCTTATTTATAATGCTATAAAAGAGCCTTGATATCAGTTGTATGGTAGTTTGAACATTCTATGCTATTGCCCTCCTTTGGTATTGGAATGAAAGCTGCCTTTTTCTAGTCCTGTGCCCATTGTCAAGTTTTCCTAATCTGCTGGCATATTGAATGCAGCACTTTAACAGCAACATCTTTTAGGATTTGAAATAGCTCAGCTGGAATTCCATCACCTTCACTAACTTTGTTGAGAGTGATGCTTCCTAAGGCCCACTAGACTTCGGACTCCAGGATATCTGGCTGTAGGTGAGTGATCACACTATCATGATTATCTGGGTCATTAAGGTCTTTTTTGTACAGCTTCTTATAATGAGCATGCAAGTACCCATTATTTATTATATGGCAACAATGATGGGTCAGTCTCTCCGATAATTTGGTATGTTACAGAATGTGCACTTGTTGTCAGCTAGAGGAACCTTCACCTGCTGTCCCTGAACATTATAATAGGGCCACTGGGCTGGGACTTGAGTGGGCCCACTAGAAGCTGGCAACAACTTTTGACCAAAACCAGTAAGAAAATCAACATCTCACATAACTATGAAAAATTCATTATTCTGACAACCTCAGTGATCTACGAAGACAGTATGTGTCTACAAGTATAAATGCAATTTTGCAACACCATGACTTAAGCCTAGTGTACTTGGAGAAAAGACTCCATCTATGCCATGCCCAGATTTCTATCTTGCAGAAAGTAGATACATAAATGAACATTGCTTTGTCATTAAGTAACAAAAACCTAAAATATAGGAGTAACTTTTACTTTATTTCTCTCTGCATCCATTTTACCTTCTCTAAGCATTCATTACAATGCTCACATTGTAACACAAGCATTGTGAATGTTTATTTATCTGTCAAACAATGTACAAAGACAGTATTTTATTCACCTCAGTATTTTTAAAAGTATCTTTCATCACATTATATTGAGTTGGCCAACTAGTTTGTTTGGTTTATAAGCAGCTCAGTCATTTTACTCAAGCCTTCTTATTCTACATCTGTAAAATAATTTCTATCTTCACAAAAAATAGAAAAATTATAAAAATATTTCAGAACACTTAACATTCTCAGTGGAAACATTTTCTTCTTTCCAAAGTTGTCTCTACAATTTTTAGCTCAAGAAACTTTACTCAGTGCTCTGTGGTGACCTAAATAGGAAGGAAATCCAAAAAAGAGGGGTTATATGTACACATACAGCCTAATACAGTAGAAACTAAGACAACATTGTAAAGCAACTGTATTCCAATAAAAATTAATCAAAAACTAATAATAAACAAAAAAAAAAACCACCAAAAACAAAAAACAAAATTGTCCTTATGATTTTTGTATCTTCTAGAACACATTTCTTAAATTGAAACAAAATCTATTAGGGCTATTCTAAATTGTTTTATTTGATTAAAAAGTAAATAAAAATGTCTCATTAAATTTTAAGAGAGAAGCTTCTAGTGTGCCCTGGATACAAGTGGCAGAGGCTGTCCCCAAAGGAGGTAGCTACTTAGTGCCTGCTACATCCAGCCTGTCACTTTCTCTCACTTTTCCAGTTTCATCAGTACGCCTGCCTGGAATTATTCTAATATGAGAGTGCTCTCTGTTTCTTGCTGGTACCATATCTTAAAAGACTATACTATTTTTTTTCCACTCACAATTGCATGTTGCTTTGTGTATGTGAATATGGTTTCTTTGTTTTCCTGCTTTACAATACTGAAATATGGATTCATTACATACTCATTAACTAAAGAATATTTAAATTTTCCTGATATTTGGCCTTAATTAAAATACTGCTATAAACTTTATTGTTGATGTTCTGTGGAATACATTTATGAATTTCTCTTGTATATAAAATTTTCAGTGGGACTATTTCATTATAGAGTATATTATAAGTATGCATCTGTGCTTAGTCCCTCAGTCATGTCTGACTCTTTGTGACCCTATGGACTGTAGTCCACCAGGCTCCTGTATCCATGGGATTCTCCAGACAAGAATACAGAAATGCGTTGCCATGCTCTCCTCCAAGGGATCTTCCCAACCCAAGGATCAAGCCTGCATCTCCTGTGTCTCCTGCATTGGCAGGGGATTCTTTACTACTAGCACCATCTGGGAAGCCCCAATCTAAGTATTAAAATGTAAATAAGTTAATCTTTTTGGAGGTGTTTGAAGGAGATTTTTGATAATAACAAGTGACTTGAATATGTAACTGAAACATTTTAACATAGAAAATGATCACAATTGAATGTGATTAAGCCAGAAACAACCTAAACATCTGAACTAGTGATATGATTTAATAAGTAACAGAGCACAATTCCACTGAGGTCAGGGGCGGTGACCCTGAGGAGCCACCCCGAGGCTGAGGCTAGAGATGGCAGCTGGAAGGAGCCACCCACGTGCCCGAGGCCAGAGCCCACAGCTGGGAGGAGCAACCCAAGGAACGGTGGCTGAGCATGCACAGGAGGGCCTAGAGGAGCTATCCCATGTTGAAGGTAGGAATGGAGGCGGTAAGGAGATACCCCTCATCCAAGGTGAGGAACAGAGGCTGTGCTTTGCTGAAGCAGCCGTGAAGAGATACCCCCACATCCAAGGTAAGAGAAACCCAAGTAAGATCGTAGGTGTTGCAAGAGGGCATCAGAGGGCAGACACATTGAAACCATACTCACAGAAAACTAGTCAATCTAATTACACTAGGACCACAGCCTTGTCTAACTCAATGAAACCAAACCATGCCCGTGGGGCAACCCAAGACAGGCGGGTCATGGTGGAGAGGTCTGACAGAATGTGGTCCACTGGAGAAGGGAATGGCAAGCCACTTCAGTATTCTTGCCTTGAGAACCCCATGAACAGTATGAAAAAGCAAATATGATAGGACACCAAAAGAGGAACTCCCTAGGTCATTAGGTGCCCAATATGCTACTGGAGATCAGAGGAGAAATAACTACAGAAAGAACGAAGGGATAGAGCCAAACCAGAAACAATACCCAGTTGTGGATGTGACTGGTGATAGAAGCAAGACCCGATGCTGTACAGACCAATATTGCATAGGAACCTGGAATGTCAGGTCCATGAATCAAGGCAAATTGGAAGTGGTCAAACAAGAGATGGCAAGGGTGAATGTTGACATTCTAGGAATCAATGAACTAAAATGGACTGGAATGGGTGAATTTAACTCAGATGACCATTATATCTAATACTGTGGGCAGGAATCATTCAAAAGAAATGGAGTAGCCATCATGGTCAACAAAAGAGTCCGAAATGCAGTACTTGGATGCAATCTCAAAAATGACAGAATGATCTCTGCTCGTCTCCAAGTCAAACCAGTCAATATCACAGATATCCAAGTCTATGCCCCAACCAGTAATACTGAAGAAGCTGAAGTTGAACGGTTTTATGATGACCTACAAGACGTTTTAGAACCAACACCCAGAAAAGATGTCCTTTTCATAGAAGGGGACTGGAATGCAAAAGTAGGAAGTCAAGAAACACCTGGAGTAACAGGCAAATTTGGCCTTGGAATGCAGAATGAAGCAGGGCAAAGACTAATAGAGTTTTGCCAAGAAAATGCACTGGTCATAGCAAACACCCTCTTCCAACAACACAAAAGAAGACTCTACACATGGATGTCACCAGATGGTCAACATCGAAATCAGATTGATTATATTCTATGCAGCCAAAGATGGAGAAGCTCTATACAGTCAACAAAAACAAGACCAGGAGCTGACTGTGGCTCAGATCATGAACTCCTTATTACCAAATTCAGACTTAAATTGAAGAAAGTAGGGAAAACCACTAGACCATTGAGGTATGACCTAAATCAAATACCTTATGATTATAGAGTGGAAGTGAGAAATAGATTTAAGGGCCTAGATCTGATAGAGTGCTTGATGAACTATGGAATGAAGTTCGTGACATTGTACAGGAGACAGGGATCAAGACCATCCCCATGAAAAAGAAATGCAAACAAGCAAAATGGCTGTCTGGGGAGGCCTTACAAATTGTTGTGAAGAGAAGCAAAAGGCAAAGGAGAAAAGGAAAGATATAAGCATCTGAATGCAGAGTTCCAGAGAATAGCAAGAAGAAATAAGAAAGCCTTCTTCAGCGATCAATGCAAAGAAATAGAGGAAAACAACAGCATGGGAAAGAATAGAGATCTCTTCAAGAAAATTAGAGATACCAAGGGAACATTTCATGCAAAGATGGGCTCGATAAACGACAGAAATGGTATGGACCTAACAGAACCAGAAGATATTAAGAAGAGGTGGCAAGAATACACAGAAGAACTATACAAAAAAGATCTTCACGACACAGATAGCCATGATGATGTGATCACCAGTCTACAACCAGACATCCTGTAATGTGAAGTCAAGTGGGCCTTAGAAAGCATCACGATGAACAAAGCTAGTGGAGGTGATGGAATTCCAGTTGAGCTGTTTCAAATCCTGAAAGATGATGTTGTAAAAGTGCTGCACTCAATATGCCAGCACATTTGGAAAACTCAGCAGTGGCCACAGGACTGGAAAAGGTCAGTTTTCATTCAAATTCCAAAGAAAGGCAATGCCAAAGAATGCTCAAACTACCACACAATTGCACTCATCTCACATGCTAGTAAAGTAATGATCAAAATTCTCCAAGCCAGGCTTCAGCAATACGTGAACCGTGAACTCCCTGACGTTCAAGCTGGTTTTAGAAAAGGCAGAGGAACCAGAGATCAAATTGCCAACATCCGCTGGATAATGGAAGAAGCAAGAGAGTTCCAGAAAAAAACATCTATTTCTGCTTTATTGAGTATGCTAAAGACTTTGACTGTGTGGATCACAATAAACTGTGGAAAATTCTGAAAGAGATGGGAATATCAGACCACTTGACCTGCCTCTTGAGAAATCTGTAAGCAGGTCAGGAAGCAACAGTTAGAACGGGACATGGAACAACAGACTGGTTCCAAATAGGAAAAGGAGTACGTCAAGGCTGTATATTGTCACCCTGCCTATTTAACTTCTATGCAGAGTACATCATGAGAAATGCTGGGCTGGAAGAAGCACAAGCTGGAATCAAGATTGCCGGGAGAAATATCAATAACCTCAGATATGCGGATGACACCACCCTTATGGCAGAAAGTGAAGAGGAACTAAAAAGCCTCTTGATGAAAGTGAAAGAGGAGAGCAAAAAGTTGACTTAAAGCTCAACATTCAGAAAACGAAGATCATGACATCCAGTCCCATCACTTCATGGGAAATAAATGGGGAAACAGTGGAAACAGTGTCAGACTTTATTTTTTGGGGGCTCCAAAGTCACTGCAGATGGTGACTGAAGCCATGAAATTAAAAGACGCTTACTCCTTGGAAGAAAAGTTATGACCAACCTAGATAGCATATTCAGAAGCAGAGACATTACTTTGCTGACTAAGGTCCGTCTAGCCAAGGCTATGGTTTTTCCTGTGGTCATGTATGAATGTGAGAGTTGGACTGTGAAGAAGGCTGAGCGCCGAAGAATTGATGCTTTTGAACTGTGGTGTTGGAGAAGACTCCTGAGAGTCCCTTGGACTGCAAGGTGATCCAACCAGTCCATTCTGAAGGAGATCAACCCTGGGATTTCTTTGGAAGGAATGATGCTGAAGCTGAAACTGCAGTACTTTGGCCACCTCATGCAAAGAGTTGACTCATTGGAAAAGACTCTAATGCTGGGAGGGATTAGGGGTAGGAGGAGAAGGGGACGACCGAGCATGAGCTGGCTGGATGCCATCACGGACTCGATGTACATAAGTCTGAGTGAACTCCCGGAGTTGGTGATGAACAGGGAGGCCTGGCGTGCTGCGATTCATGGGGTTGCAAAGAGTCGGACACAACTGAGTGATTGAGCTGAACTAAACATAGAGATGTTAAGCATGTAGCCCTCACTATAACCATATTATGCAAAATATATGCTGAAATATATAATGGATACTACTTTCAGGGAAAGTGCTTACAAATACAATTTATTTCAAGGAGCATGAAAATATATATTCAGTCTTTGTCCTTCATTGCTTGTTTATGTATGTTTTTACCTTTATGTGAATTTTGTAATTTCTAAATATTCTTCAGTTGGGATATAGAAATTTTATAATCAGAAACTTTCTCTGTAGCTTCAGGCTAAGTAGATACCTACGGAATATAAAATCAAACTCATTTTAACTCAAATCCATTAAGAATTCTATGATTCAATGTTCAGTTCTTAGCTCTCTTTCTCATCTTCTGAATATAATTTTGTCTGAGCATATATTTTCATAACTTCTGTGGTTACTTATAGTATTTGCATTTATTCTTCTGCGTGTTGCTCCAAATCATTAAAAGTAACTTGAAAGTTCTTAACCCATAACAGAAGTACAGTCTATTTGTAGGAATAGGGGACATGAGAAGAGGATGAACTAGAACATAACATAATCAGCAGGCTCAATTTTATCAGACGGAAAATTAAAAAAAAACTTTGAAGTGAGACCAAACCTGAACTTCAATCCTATTTGCAAATGTTTAAATGTAGACAAGTCTGCTTGCTTTCACACCTGTAAAGAAATCTGAAGATGAGAATGCTTGCATCATTGTTTTGTGTTAGTTCTTTTTGAGTGCTGTGTACACTGTCTACAACTGTATACACCTCAGATGGTAGAGTCTGCCTGCAATGCGAGTTGGACTGGGTTCAATGCC
The DNA here is from genome assembly GCF_001704415.2 of Capra hircus. NCBI lineage: Eukaryota > Metazoa > Chordata > Mammalia > Artiodactyla > Bovidae > Capra > Capra hircus. The sequence continues at coordinate 6,912,659 of NC_030823.1, forward strand.
TGGGTTGAGAAGATCTCCTGGAGAAGGGAATGTCTCCCCATTCCAGTACTCTTGGCTGGAGAATTCCATGGACAGAGGAGCCTGATGTTCTACAGTCCATGGGGTCGCAAAGAGGCAGACATGACTGAGTGACTTTTATTTTCACTTTTTCTTTTTCAGACGGTAAAGCGTCTGCCTGCAACATGGGAAAGCCAGGTTCAATCCCTGGGTCAGAAAGATCCCCTGGAGAAGGAAATGGCAACCCACTCCAGTACTCTTGCCTGGAAAATCCCATGGACTGGTAGGCTCCACAGTCCATGGGATTGCAAAGAGTCACACACGACTAAGCAACTTCAATTTCAGTTCACTTTTCTTTTTGAGTGCATTTGAGAGATTACAGAAAGAAATAGAAAATGTCATGAGTTTAAATTTCAAGTCATGATCAAAGAATGAGAGAGCTTCTATGATTTCCCTGAAATTCTCTCTTAGCTCTTATTAGCCACAATGCAAAATTTCAGAATATTAGATACAGATTATGAGCCTACAGTTTACTGAATTACAATTCGTAGCTTTTTCATTCCTATAATTATCAATATAGGGTTTAGATAGCAGTGAGATCATATGGGGAATTCCGATGAATCTATGTGCCTTGAACCCTAGTTCCCTTGAACCTCTTGCTAGGGAAGGAATATTACCTTCCTATTTTAAAATTAGCTGACCTTTTTTTGTGACATCTTTGTCAGGTTTTGGTATTAGGGTGATGGTGGCCTCACAGAATGAGTTTGGAAGTTTACCTTCCTCTGCAATTTTCTGGAAGAGGCCAATATCACTGATGAACATAGATGCAAAAATCCTCAACAAAATTCTAGCAATCAGAATCCAACAACACATTAAAAAGATCATACACCATGACCAAGTGGGCTTTATCCCAGGGATGCAAGGATTCTTCAATATCCGCAAATCAATCAATGTAATTCACCACATTAACAAATTGAAAAATAAAAACCATATGATTATCTCAATAGATGCAGAGAAGGCCTTTGACAAAATTCAACATCCATTTATGATAAAAACTCTCCAGAAAGCAGGAATAGAAGGAACATACCTCAACATAATAAAAGCTATCTATGACAAACCCACAGCAAACATTATCCTCAATGGTGAAAAATTGAAAGCATTTCCCCTAAAGTCAGGAACAAGACAAGGGTGCCCACTTTCACCGCTACTATTCAACATAGTTCTGGAAGTTTTGGCCACAGCAATCAGAGCAGAAAAAGAAATAAAAGGAATCCAAATTGGAAAAGTAGAAGTAAAACTCACTGTTTTCAGATGACATGATCCTCTACATGGAAAACCCTAAAGACTCCACCAGAAAATTACTAGAGCTCATCAATGAATATAGTAAAGTTTCAGGATATAAAATAAACACACAGAAATCCCTTGCATTTCTATACACTAATAATGAGAAAGTAGAAAAAGAAATTAAGGAAACAATTCCATTCACCATTGCAACGAAAAGAATAAAATACCTAGGAATATATCTACCTAAAGAAACTAAAGACCTATATATAGAAAACTATAAAACACTGATGAAAGAAATCAAAGAGGACACTAATAGATGGAGAAATATACCATGTTCATGGATCAGAAGAATCAATATAGTGAAAATGAGTATACTACCCAAAGCAATTTACAAATTCAATGCAATCCCTATCAAGCTACCAGCCATATTTTTCACAGAACTAGAACAAATAATTTCAAGATTTGTATGGAAATACAAAAAACCTCGAATAGCCAAAGCAATCTTGAGAAAGAAGAATGGAACTGGAGGAATCAACTTGCCTGACTTCAGGCTCCACTACAAAGCCACAGTCATCAAAACAGTATGGTACTGGCACAAAGACAGAAATATAGATCAATGGAACAAAATAGAAAGCCCAGAGATAAATCCACACACATATGGACACCTTATCTTTGACAAAGGAGGCAAGAATATACAATGGAGTAAAGACAATCTCTTTAACAAGTGGTGCTGGGAAAACTGGTCAACCACTTGTAAAAGAATGAAACTAGATCACTTTCTAACACCCCACACAAAAATAAACTCAAAATGGATTAAAAATCTAAATGTAAGATCAGAAACTATAAAACTCCTAGAGGAGAACATAGGCAAAACACTCTCAGACATAAATCACAGCAGGATCCTCTATGATCCACCTCCCAGAATTCTGGAAATAAAAGCAAAAATAAACAAATGGGATCCAATTAAAATTAAAAGCTTCTGCACAACAAAGGAAAATATAAGCAAGGTGAAAAGACAGCCTTCTGAATGGGAGAAAATAATAGCAAATGAAGCAACTGACAAACAACTAATCTCAAAAATATACAAGCAACTTATGCAGCTCAATTCCAGAAAAATTAACGACCCAATCAAAAAATAGGCCAAAGAACTAAATAGACAGTTCTCCAAAGAAGATATACGGATGGCTAACAAACACATGAAAAGATGCTCAACATCACTCATTATTAGAGAAATGCAAATCAAAACCACAATGAGGTACCACTTCACACCAGTCAGAATGGCTGAGATCCAAAAATCTGCAAGCAGCAAATGCTGGAGAGGGTGTGAAGAAAAGGGAACCCTCCTACACTGTTGGTGGGAATGCAAACTAGTACAGCCACTATGGAGAACAGTGTGGAGATTCCTTAAAAAATTGCAAATAGAACTGCCTTATGACCCAGCAATCCCACTGCTGGGCATACACACCGAGGAAACCAGAATTGAAAGAGACACATGTACCCCAATGTTCATCGCAGCACTGTTTATAATAGCCAGGACATGGAAACAACCTAGATGTCCATCAGCAGATGAATGGATAAGAAAGCAGTGGTACATATACACAATGGAGTATTACTCAGCCGTTAAAAAGAATTCATTTGAATCAGTTCTGATGAGATGGATGAAACTGGAGCCGATTATACAGAGTGAAGTAAGCCAGAAAGAAAAACACCAATACAGTATACTAACACATATATATGGAATTTAGAAAGATGGCAATGACGACCCTGTATGCAAGACAGCAAAAAAGACACAGATGTGTATAACGGACTTTTGGACTCAGAGGGAGAGGGAGAGGGTGGGATGATTTGGGAGAATGGCATTCTAACATGTATACTATCATGTAAGAATTGAATCGCCAGTCTATGTCTGACGCAGGATACAGCATGCTTGGGGCTGGTGCATGGGGATGACCCAGAGAGATGTTATGGGGAAGGAGGTGGGAGGGTGGTTCATGTTTGGGAACGCATGTAAGAATTAAAGATTTTAAAATTAAAAAAATAAAAAAAATAAAAAAATAAAAATTAAAAATTAAAAAACAACAACAACAAAAAATAAAGTTAGCTGACCTGTGTTTAATTTTCGCTAATGATTTCACTTGAGCGGTTTCCTTGTAAGCATCTTTCCTCAAAACCTACCTCTAACATCTCTAATTACTACAAAGCTATGCATGTCTGCATACTAAATCACTCCAGTCATGCCTGACTCTTTGCAATCCCATGGACAGTACGTCGCCACTAATCATCTGAGTTCTCTGATATCAACCTAAAATGTTTCTGAAGTGGCAAAGCGAGGAGAAAATTTTTAGTTTGGGCTTTGTGTTTTTAGCAATATGATTAATATAAGAAACATATCCTTAAGATAACTAGAACAATGATTTTACATATCACAGTATATTAATCAACCTTCTACTGATGGGCATTTATGCTGTTACTAAACCATTCCTTTAACCACCATACTGAGATGTGTCTTTCTGTTTCATAAGAGAATTCCTCCTTTTTTATGTGATATATCTATAGTTCACCTTTTAATTATTATGCCATTGTATTGAAGCAACTTAGCAGCAGCATTATCTTTTTATCATTTAATTTCTTTGCATTTTTTCCTTTCCCCCTTTGTTTTCAAAGTGAATCACAAACTATTTTATTATTCTATGGTTTCTTCTCTAAAATTACATGAAAGATAGATTAAATTTCTCTTTCAGTAATTCCCCTCACCCTCCTCCTATTTTAAATGAAGTATAATATACACACTGGGAAGCAAATTGTAACACTATCACAACTCCATTTATTTTCACCGGTAATCACATTCATGCAATGAGCACCCAGACCAAGAAGCAGCACATTATCATCCTACCAGCAGAACTCTGGAACATTACCATCCTACCAGCAGCACTCTGGATAAAGAAAGTGAAGTTTCTGAGTAGTGTCCAACTCTTTGTGACCTCATGAACTACCAGGCTACCTGGTAGGCTGCTACTAGCCTCCCAGGCTGCTCTGTCCATGGAATTTTCCAGGCAAAAGTACTGGAGTGGGTTGCCATTTCCTTCTCCAGTGGATCTTCCTGATCCAGGGATCAAACCTGGTTCTCCTGCATTGCAGGCAGACACTTACTGTCTGAGCCACCAGGGAAGCCCAATAATGTTCTGAATAATTCTATCCAATATAATCCTATTCACATTGATCCCTAGAACAACGAAAATAACCTTTACACTATTTCTACTTTTCAGCATGAACACTAGATTGCCACAATTGTATTTTATACAAATGCACTACATTGTTTCCGGTCTTTTGGATCTCCTCTTTTGTGAAATTCCTCTTTATATCCTCTACTTCTTTTTAAAATTCACATTTATATTATATTATAAAATGTTATATTCCATCTTAATAAGTATATATCATTCACTGAATATTTTCTTGTGTATTCTCTTTTCATGTATTTTACCATTAGCTCTCTGAGCTATTGGCTTATTATTTACAATTTAATCAAAACTTTTATCTTCTTTCTAGGTTTTATATAATTTTTGTGTGTCATTAAGCTATTTTCTTATTGGCTTATTAAGAGATTTTACTTATTTTTAATGCAGAGATGTTAAAGATTTGTGTGCTCTTTTTATTATCAATACAAATATAAACTGATATTTTGCCTTTTAAAAGTAATTCTTCATTTAAGAGACAATAATTGTTAGACTCCATCTCAACAAATACCTCAACTTCAATAGCTCTTAGGTTATGTGACACAGTAAAAAACTTTATTTTCATACTAACATAAAACATTATTTTCATAACTTTTTACACAAATATTTTGCATCTATATAAATGTTTATTTTTATACAATAGTAAATATTTATAATTAAAATATTTATTAATTATGACATATTCTGACTACAGGTAATCTATATCATGAAAATTTGAAAGAGCAAACTGAGATTTAAGATTAAGAAGTGATTCACTAAATAGAGTCATAGTGAGTTCTTTTCTAATGTTAATATGGCATTTTAATTTTAACATTTGACCTAGTGGCTTCTTTCAATTGTTTCTTTCAAAATATGTGTGTTACATAAAAGTTAAGGGGTTCCCTGGTGGCTCAGATGGTAAAGAGTCTGCTTGCAATGCAGGAGATGCAAAAGATAAGCGTTTGATCCCTTGGTCAGGAAGATCTCCTGGAGAAGTAAATGGCTACCCACTCTGGTATTCTTGCCTGGATAATCTCATGGACAGAGGAGCCTGGTGGGCTACAGTCCACGAGGTCACAAAGAGTCAGACACAACTGAGTGAGTAATGACACACAAAAATTATATAAAACCTAGAAAGAAGATAAAAGTTTTGATTAAATTGTAAGCAGAAATATTACTATCATTTCTTGGTTTGTGTGCATGTATTTGCATAAAAGTTATAATAAAACTCAATTTTATAAATAGTACAGATAAAAATTTATAACTTACCTTTTCCTATTAACAATAAAATGCAAATTTATTTCACTGTGTTAATGGTTGTCTTTATAGAAAGAAATCATTCAAAATTTTAACAGCATAGTTATAATTGCAGTGACATATCTTCAATTAAATAAATTTTCCCTCAAATACAAACTGTGTATTTATCTCCAAAGCATTACCTGTAAGATGGTTTCTGATCCAGTAAAATAATTTGAGCTAAAAAAAGAAAAAAACAGAATCTTTAGAATAGCTAAGAAAAATAATAGTGAGTTGTGATAATCATGGCATAATTATATTACAATAATGTCATAGCAAATTGACAAGGGCAAGTCTTTAGAAATTATACACATAGGCTTAATTACAAAATTTAAAAAGCTCTGTGTCTTTTCTAATATAAGAAATTATTTAATGTGTGTTTATAAATCATGAATGAGTAAATGACTCATACCTTATAAAGGGTATATAAACGTATGATTTTGCTCTGAATCACAGTTGCTACTGCTTAAATATTTATTTAATTTCCATTTTATTTAAGAAATTATTCTATCCTGTTTAGATTGTAAGCTTAAACAAAAATGCACTATATGGAAAAGAGGCTAATTTCAGTGTGCCAGGAAATTATGGATTTAACATATCATTCTGTGATCTATAATACTGCACTATAAAGTCTCCAGTAGGTACAGCTCCATCCCTAATAAACATGGACATGTTTAAGGGTAAAGGAAAGGCTAAAATTATGTCAGTAACAGGGGGCAAAGGAAGAAGTGACTCTGGAAGATATTCCACGATCTGTTCCTTTCAACTTACCACTTCATCAAAATGGAGGCTCTCTGCAGACAACCGCCATGAATCCCTTTAAAATATTAAGTAAAAGGCAACATATTGCATGAATTCACACTGAATATAGGCCACATTGGTGGCATTTTTTTATTTAGTGAATTTTGGTTTTACTCCTTAGTAATCCAGAATATTAATGATAATATTTAGAAAAAATAATCTCATAACCTGCAAGTTCACACAAACAAGATGTTAACACAATGTAGTCATAATAAACAAACTCAGTTACTTTAAAGTATTATGACACAAAACCTTACTTTAAAGTATTACCATATAAAACACTGTCATCCTGATATCAAATGTCAGTATTTGATAAGAAAAACCACATACCTCCATATTTAATTTTCCTATCATCTTTTTAAAATATAAATTTATTTAATTGGAGGCTAATTACTTTACAATATTGTATTGGTTTTGCCATACATTGACATGACTCCACCACAGGGGTACATATGTTCCCCATCCTGAACCTCCCTCCCACTTCCCTCCCCATACCATCCCTCTGGGTCATCCAAGTGTACCAGCCCCAAGCATCCTGTATCATGCATCAAACCTGGACTGGTGATTCATTTCACATATGACAATATACATGTTTCAGTGCCATTCTCCCTAATCATCCCACCCTCGCCCTCTCCCACAGAGTCCAAAAGAATGTTCTATACATCTGAGTTTTTTTTTTTTTTTTCCTGTCTCGCATACAGGGTTATCGTTACCATCTTTCTAAATCCCATATATATGTTAGTATACTGTATTGATGTTTTTCTTTCTGGCTTACTTCACTCTGTATAATCGGCTCCAGTTTCATCCACCTCATTAGAACTGATTAAAGTGTGTTCTTTTTAATGGCTGAGTAATACTCCATTGTGTATATGTACCACATGTACCACATTTCTTATCCATTCATCTGCTGATGAACATCTAGGTTGCTTCCAGGTCCTGGCTATTATAAACAATGCTGCGATGAACATTGGGGTACACGTGTCTCTTTCAATTCTGTTTTCCTCGGTGCGTATGCCCAGCAGTGGGATTGCTGGGTCATATGGCAGATCTATTTCCAGTTTTGTAAGGAATTCCCACACTGTTCTCCATTGTTGCTGTACTAGTTTGCATTCCTACCAACAGTTTAAGAGGGTTCCTTTTTCTCCACACCTTCTCCAGCATTTATTGCTTGTAGACTTTAGGATAGCAGCCATTCTGACTGGCATGAAATGGTACCTCATTGTGGTTTGGATTTGCATTTCTCCGATAATGAGTAATGTTGAGCATCTTTTCATGTGTTTGTTAGCCATCTGTATGTCTTCTTTGGAGAAATGTCTGTTTAATTCTTTGGACTATTTTGTGATTGGGTCTTTTATTTTTCTGGAATTGAGCTGCAGGAGTTGCTTGTATGTGTTTGAGATTAATTCTTTGTCAGTTGCTTCATTTGCTATTATTTTCTCCAATTCTGAAGGATGTTTTTTCACCTTGCTTACAGTTTCCTTTGCTGTGCAGAAGCTTTTAATTTTAATCAGGTCCCATTTGTTTATTTTTGCTTTTATTTCCAATATTCTGGGAGGTGGGTCATAGAGGATCCTGCTGTGATTTATGTCAGAGAGTGTTTTCCTATGTTCTCCTCTGAGTTTTATAGTTTCTGGTCTTACATTTTGATTTTTAATCCATTTTGAGTTTATTTTTGTGTATGTTATTAGAAAGTGTTCTAGTTTCATCTTTTTATTATATAAATTTATTGATTTTAATTGGAGGTTAATTACTTTACAATATTGTATTTGTTTTGCCATACATCAACATGAATCCACCACAGGTATACGCGTGTTCTCCATCCTGAACCCCCCTCCCTCCTCCCTCATTGTACCATCCTTCTGGGTTGTCTCAGTGCACCAGCCCCAAGCATCCAGTATCATGCATTGAAACTTACAAGTGGTTTACCAGTTTTTCCAGCACCACTTGTTAAAGAGATTGTCTTTTCTCCATTGTATATTCTTGACTCTTTTGTCAAAGATAAAGTGTCCATAAGTGTGTGGATTTATCTCTGGGCTTTCTATTTTGTTCCATTGATCTATATTTCTGTTTTTGTGCCAGTACCATACTGTCTTGATGACTGTGGCTTTGCAGTAGAGCCTGAAGTCAGGCAGGTAGATTCCTCCAGTTCCATTCTTCTTTCTCAAGATTGCTTTGGCTATTAAAGATTTCTTGTATTTCCATACAAATTGTGAAATTATTTGTTCTAGGGCTGTGAAAAATACCATTGGTAGCTTGATAGGGATTGCATTGAATCTACAGATTGCTTTGGGTAGTATACTCATTTTCACTATATTGATTCTTCTGATCCATGAGCACAGTATATTTCTCCATCTATTAGTGTCCTTTTTGATTTCATTCACCAGTGTTTTATAGTTTTCTATATATAGGTCTTTTGTTTCTTTAGGTAGATACATTCCTAAGTGTTTTATTCTTTTTGTTGCAATGGTGAATGGAATTATTTCCTTAATTTTTCTTTCTATTTTCTCATTATTAGTGTATAGGAATGCAAGGGATTTCTGTGTGTTGATTTTATTTCCTGCAACTCTACTATATTCATTGATTAGCTCTAGTAATTTTCTGGTTGAGTCTTTAAGGATTCCTATGTAGAGGATCATATCATCTGCAAACAGTGAGAGTTTTACTTCTTCTTTTCCAGTGTGGATTCTTTTTATTTCTTTTTCGCTCTGATTGTTGTGGCCAAAGCTTCCAAAACTATGTTGAATAATAGTGGTGAGAGTCAGCACCCTTGTCTTGTTCAAGTACTCTTAGGAATGAAACCCAAGGCTTGGTGACTACTTATTTTTGTGTCCAACCAATGGGTCTAAGTATTGGTGACCTCATATTGCTCCTAAGGGTAAGATAATTCTACTTCTATAATACAAACCTCTTCTTGGAATGAATCATTTAAATAAGTTTCGCTCAGAGCACATAAAAGAGTTATTTTCCAAATCAAGTGTCCAGAATAGAATGCATGTAGTGTCTTACACCAGCTTGCTAAATAAATAAATAAATAAATAAGTGTGCTTAACAAATAGCATGGTGGACGGATTTAGTATTCGACTTTCATTCATTAATGTCTGGAAAAGATCAAAGAGAAATGTAACTGTGAACACAGTCTACTCCTTTTCAAAACTGACACAGGCCAGTTCACAACAGAATAACTTTAAAATCATAAAAAAATTCCCCTTGTCCCAAGTTTCCTGAATCATGTATTTTCAAAACATGCAAAGAAAACAGATGCTGTCAAGTATTTTCTTCCTCTAACACTGATTACATTCATGTAAACCTCTGTTAAATAAGTCCAGTATATCCTTGAGATACTTGCTTCCTATTTTTACTAGGAATAGCTAAGATAACACAGTTTTCTAAGGCATCAGTGGAGTCACAATTGTCCAGTGCAAAAATATGTGAGGAATAGAATGAGCAAGGGGCCATGAAATCATATTTAATGGTTAACTGGAGCCTGAACTCTAAACTGCCAATCCCAAGGCAAAAATCAAACAAAACTGAAATCAGTACCATCAATTTACTGCACATAGTTAGAATGTTCCTGTCAGCACAGTTTTACCGAAGTCTCTATTAATTGTGTGGATTCACTGAAAGGCTGGGATGAATTTCCTTAGTCCCAGATGCATCATCACCACACTGGGGTAAACTGATTTCCCTTTCATAGTGAAAACAGTGCTTCACTGAAGTATAGATTCAGAGTGAGCACTACTGAGCTGTACTTTAGTCTTGTTTTTCTGTACCTTAAAATACTTTGGAATGTTTGTGTGATTAGTTTATGTTTTTCATTGGATTCTTCAGTATCACATTTCCTTTTTCATACTGGGCATGCATAATTACTTGTATGTTAAGTATAAAATATCAGTCATTATTTTGTGGAAAATAAAAATGACAAATAACTAGGAAATATTTATCCTGCATTTATTCCAGTTTTATTAAAGTATATACACAGAAACATCTTTTATTATTTCATCATAAATGTGTAAAATTCTTAAACACTTTTTTGACATTTCTATAAACAACACTGTTTTCTTCAACTGGTTCGAAGTTGTTTCTTCTAAATTAATAAAATTGTTCATTAAGTTCTATATTATCAACAGACTCCCAAATAAATTTCTTATGTGAATATTCTCCACAAAAGTTTCCCAAATATTATATTTCTTTTGATTAAATACTCAATCTTCACACAACTTTGGAGAAGTTTAAAGCATAAAAAATAGATGAGTGATTTGTGGCATTGTGTTATTTAGAATTTAAATTACTGGAAGACAAGCATAATATTCCTATAGTTACTAATACACAATCAGTACTGTTTAATATTTATAAACTAAGTTCACAGCTACTTTGCCTAACAGATAAGAATGCATTTTTAGGACATATACTATTTTCTTATCTGCTTCTTATCTGTGATACAAAACATATTAAGTTCAGTCACTCAGTCATGTCCAACTCTTTGTGACCCCATGAATTGCAGCACACCAGGCCTCCCTGTCCATCACCAACTCCTGGAGTTCACTCAATCCCAATCTCTCAATTCATTGCTCCTCCTTCCCTTCTCCCTGGGTAATCATAAGTTTGCTTTCTATATCTGTGACTCTATTCCTGTTCTACAAATAAGTTCAACTGTATCATATTTTTATATTGCATATATATGTAATATCATATGATATTTACCTTTCTCTGCCTGACTGATTTCACTCAGTATGACAATCTCTATGTCCATCCATGTCACTGCAAATGGCACTAGTTTGTTCTTTTTATGATTGAGTAATATTACATCATACACAATATGTACATCTTTATCCATTTATCTTTAAATGGCCATTTAGGTTGCTTCCATGTTCTGGTGATTGTAAATAGTGCTACAATGAACATTCAGTTCAGTTCAGTTCAGTTCAGTGGCTCAGTCGTGTCTGACTTTTTATGACCCCATGAATCGCAGTACGCCAGGCCTCCCTGTCCATCACCAACTCCAGGAGTTCACTCAGACTCATGTCCATCGAGTCAGTGATGCCATCCAGCCATCTCATCCTCTGCCGTCCCCTTCTCCTCCTGCCCCCAATCCCTCCCAGCTTCAGAGTCTTTTCCAATGAGTCAACTCTTCGCATGAGGTGGCCAAAGTACAGGAGTTTCAGCTTTAGCATCATTTCTTCCAAAGAAATCCCAGGGCTGACCTCTTTCAGAATGGACTGGATGGATCTCCTTGCAGTCCAAGGGACTCTCAAGAGTTTTCTCCAACACCACAGTTCAAAAGCATCAATTCTTCGGTGCTCAGCTTTCTTCACAGTCCAACTCTCACATCCACATTAGCTGGCTTAAATTAGATTGAATCTGTGAAATGTTTTGAAGTCTAGAAACCTAAAGAGTAGAATTTACTTGTAAGCATTAGAATAAATCTAAGTCGAGTGATGCTTTATTTAAATGTACTAATAAAGAGAAATGTCACCCCCTGCTCAGTACTCTATTATTACCATTTCATCATTCTAATTTAAAGCTTTGATTCTGATTAAAATGGAAACACTGACAGGAGCAATATTCTTAAACTTATATTTACACTAGAAGGTGAAGGTGAAAATCACTCAGTCGAGTCTGACTCTTTGTGACCCCCTTGGAATTCTCTAGGCCAGAATACTGTAGAGGGTAGAGTTTTCCTTCTCCAGAGGATCTTCCCAACTCAGGGATCGAACCCAGATCTCCCACATGGCAGGAAGATTCTTTACTAGCTGAGCCACAAGGGAAGCCCCAAAATACTAGCATGGATAGCCTATCCCTTCTCCAGCAGAAAGAATCAAACCAGGGTCTCCTTCATTGCAGGTGGATTCTTTACCAGCTGAGCTATGAAGGAAGCCCAGAGTATTAACCTAAAATTCCTAACTGGCCCAAGCACATGTGATATGATAAATAAGCAAGAGTGAGTGTAAGAAAAATAAATGATATCAATAATCTTTTGAATAGCAAAAATAGGAATGAAATCAAAACACTAAATTCAGTTCTAGGGTAGACAAAAAATAAATATTTGTTGAATTTTAAAATCTAGTATGAAACTATACTATTTACCCACAGGCTCAGTCGTTCAGTAGTGTCTGACTCTTTACACCTCCATGAACTATAGCCCACCAGTCTTCTTTATCCATGGGATTTTCCCAGCTAGAATACTGGAGTGGGTTGCCATTTCCACCTCCATATATCACTGATTTATAGCAAGTTCTTAAGAAATGGGACACTGCAATTTTTTTCTTTTTTTTGGTATTTGGTAGATTGGCAAGAAAATTCTGAGAGCTCTGAAAGAGGATTCTTTTGTTGGAATGAAAAGGACTAGAAGAGTGAAGAGGCCAATGGACAAAGCCATTTTGAGGATTAGTGTCACACGTAGAATGCTTTAATGAGGAAAGTGTAAAGCAAATGAAAGAACCAAGGCACAATTACTCTAACCCAAGTACACAAATGTAATGAGAAAAAAAAAGTATAAAAGTTGTTTTATGACACAGGATTCATTTATCTTTTCTAGAAGTAGCCTGCCTGACAGAATGATGGAGTAGTGTACTATAGATATCACATTTGAAATATTGTTCTTCAGGGTTAGGACTTTGCCAACTAGAATAGACAATAAGGACTAAATTGCCAATAGTCATCACTCAGTTTGAGAGAGTCATCACTATTCGAGAGAGAATAACAAAGGAGAGAACCTGCCCTCAACAGACTCCTCATTGGTCCAGTTGGGGTTCTCATTCCAACAACATTAGGTTGTGCTGGCTTAGGAGTCTGTTTCCTAGAAGTGAACATATCTGACAAGTTGCAACTATCATTTGGCCACATTGAGCTCCAATTATCAATAGGTGAAAGGAGATACATTATTGTTTGGGGCATTCATCCTGAATTGCCATGTGGATATTGTGTTCTAAATAGGGCAGAGGTAATTTGTCTGCAGTTGAGTCAATTCCCTGGGGCCATCACTTAATATACCATGCCCAATAGTAACTATCAATTAGTAGTTATGATCATAATCCAACAAAGTCAAGACCACTCAGGTAACCCAAAATAGCCATGTTACTGGTTAGAGACAAGAAAATATTATGATAGGTAGTAGAGAAGTAGATGATAATGATCAATTACAACATCAGAGCCAGCCTGCTTCAATAACTCAGAAAACTTTGTATTTCCTTTCTAGCCTCCACTGCTTCCATTTTCCCCCTCCTGTCCTAGAATTACATCATACAATAAATAAAGCATCAACATTAAGTTTTGTTTCAAGTTCTATCTTCTACAGAACCCAGACAAAAACATTCCTTAAGAACAAAGAAATATTCATTGCATAATTAATATAAAACAATAGAATCCTCTTTACAAAAGAAGTCACCTGGAATCCTAAGTGGCCTTTTAACTATCGTTCATGTTATAATAGACCTCATTATGAAATCTCCAAAGATTTTTCTAAGGTCCAGAGAAGTGACTGTGTGTGTTGTGTGTGTGTGTGTGTGTGTGTGTGTGTGTGTGTTTCCCTCAGCTCTCTAAAAGTTCATTTAAACTCTTTGTCTCAAGATCTCTAGAAATTATATCCTGATTTAAGGATCAAATTAGCTTATTGTAACACTCCTTAATATCATTGCCAACAAAATGTTTAAAGCTGTTCTTAAATATTTAGTGTTAGTATTTTTTATGAATTTAGAATAGAAGGAGTCAGGGAATAGAGAAGAAAAAAAATAAAAGGTGTATTATATAATTTAATGGATAATTTAAAAGAGTATTTCACATAAAACTCAAACTTTATATGGATAACAGTTGCCTACTATTTGTAACTCCCCCACATAAAATGCTTCATTAATTTCACAAAGTTTCCATACTATCCATGTAGCATTTTGCTTTTATTATCTTTATTATTAGTAAATGTTACTTTATTATTCCAATTCCTGTTTAGTGTTTCAATCAGTATATGTAAACCAAGCATAGTATATTATACACTTTCTACTAAATGCTGAATATTCAGTGTTCCTGCCATAGTAGTTTACAAACTCATAAAAACCTAGGCACTTGGCTTTATTTCATGCTTTTGTTTTATCATCTTTGTTTTGTTCAACAGTATATTCTTAATAACCAATATCCAACTTGGCATATAGTATATACTAAAAATATTTATCAAATGCATGAATATATAAATTAAGAATCTTGTTTTGTATTTGTTTGTTATTTTTCCAAATGGATAGCAGTATTTACTGAAAAGTTTTTAAAACTGAAAATCTGAATTTACTCACTATATAACTTCCAATTTTATTATAGGCTATACATGACTTATAACTTAGTTCATTTCTGCATTTAATGTACTGAATATTATTTTTAAATTAAGAATTATACATCTAGTCAAAATAACAAAGGACATATGAAAGTACAAGAGGCTTTTTCGGGCATTGGAAGGATTCATAAAGTTAAGTAAAATTTCTTAACACCTACTAGAAAACACATTCTAGCAAAAGATGAAGATACAAAAAGAAAGAGAATAACAGTACATTAAATGTATTACATCATGCATAGAAGAAAGGTAAAGAAAAGAACCTGAAAAACCTTCTCACAGGCAGCCTGGAGATCAATGAATCTGAATTTGATCAGGTGAGTAGAATATTATGGAAGTGAGAAAGGGCAGGAGGGAAATTTGTAGATAGCTGTAGTGATCAAGAGCTTGGAAGATGATTTAGACTAGTGTTAAACTAGAGAATCCATTTGAACTCTATACAAGTGATATTTCCAATAGATGCTATAAAGATTTTTAACTTGAATAACTCTAGGAGAAAACATACACTTTCACATTGAGTTCTGGTAGTGAAGTGAACAGAATTTGCAAAATAAAGATCAAGTAATGGCATAAAATGTAAAAATAAAGATATAACAGACAATGGAAGATAATTAAATGAAGAGCAGTGGAAGGAATGGAGAAGGCAATGGCACCCCACTCCAGAGCTCTTGCCTGGAGAATCCCATGGGCTGCAGCCTTCCAGGCTCCTCAGTCCATCGGGACACTGAGGGTCGGACACGACTGAGTGACTTCACTTTCACTTTTCACTTTTATGCATCGGAGAAGGAAATGGCAACCCTCTCCAGTGTTCTTGCCTGGAGAATCCCACGGACGGGGGAGCCTGGTGGGCTGCCATCTATGGGGTCACACAGAGTTGGACACGACTGAAGTGACTTAGCAGCAGCAGCAGCAACAGCAGTGGAAGGAAGCATTAAGTGTTACAACATTCTATAATGTCAATAAGATTCTATGTTGTGGAAAAAAATAGTTTTATGAAGAGTGGCTTCCTTGTGGCTCAGATGGTAAACAATCCAGCTGCAATGTGGGAAACCTGGGTTTGATCCCTGGGTTGGGATGATCCCCTGGAGAAGGGCATGGCAACCCACTCCAATATTCTTGCCTGGAGAATCCCATGGACAGATGAGCCAGGTGGACTGCAGTCCATTGGGTCGCTAAGAGTCAGACACAACTGAGTGACTTCACTTTCACTTTTCACTTTCATGCCCTGAAGAAGGAAATGGCAACCCATTCCAGTGTTCTTGCCTGGAGAATCCCAGGGACAGGGGAGCCTGGTGGGCTGCTGTCTATGGGGTCACACAGAATCGGACATGAATGACGTGACTTAGCAGCTGCAGCAGCATGTGCGTATTATCATCATCTAAATATGTTTACACACCACAACATAAATAGTCTTGTTTAAGCCTGACAACAAAATGTGTTGTCAAAACAAAGTGAAATTAGAGATGTATTGTCTCCTTCTAGAAATAATTTATTCTTATTCATTGTTATGAACAACTATAAAATGCTACTAAAAATATCATATTGTGTTCACTAAATTACATAATTCTTGTTATTTAAATTCTATGTATTTAACTAAATAATCTAATGAGGAACTGACTCTGCTGTCTTAAGTCTTATTGTTACTGTTGTTCAGTCAAGTTGTGTCTGACTCTTCTGTGATGCTATGGACTGGAGCTAGCCAGGCTTTTCTATGAATGGGATTTCCCAGACAAGAATACTGGAATGGGTTGCATTTCCTTCTCCAGAGAATCTTCCCAAACCAGAGATTGAAGCCATGTCTCTTGATTGGCAGGCAGATTCTTTACCATTGAGTCACAGGTTAAGCTCCATCTTTATATATATATTATTGCTATTATCATTGCCATTATTATTTGGGTGCTATGGATATACTTCCATTCATAATTGATTGCACATTAATATATTCAAGTAAGCGAAACACCCTTATAAGCATTTTCTCCTGGCACAATATGTACAAAAAGAGATGCAAGTTATGCAATTAGCTTTTGGTGTGCCAATTCCCTTTAGCAAAGCAAGCAGCCTGTCTCCCTCTTCTGTAATGACCATTTTTAAGTATGTATTACTAAACTTAGTAAACTTAAAATAATTATGTTTTACATTTTCATATATAAAATTTGATCTGTGCTAAGTACAAAATTTAAGTCAACTTTAAAAAATATAAGATTGTCACAGGATAAAAATGTAAAAATAATGTATTGAAAGGAACAAAACCTAGAATTCCATATGTTAAAGGTATTTAATCTTAATTGGAGATGTTTTAGCTCTACATTTTCTCATACATTTATGTTTCTTTGTTTTTTTAAAATGTACTTTTCTTATTGTGATGACATAAAGTAATATGATGACAAAAGTAAAGACAATGAAGACATCAGCAAAGCTCAACCAAAGGAATACCACCTGATTAAGTGATGTACCAGACTCTAGCTGGAACAGGATATCCTTTTTACTTTTATTTTCAATAAATGATACTTTACTATTTTGTTTCATGTCATATGCTTTTGCTACAAATATATAGAGAAAATCAAAAAATTATTGACTTCAAGAAACTAATAAAAATAAAGTCACATAATGCAGAATGATCAGGAAAGCCTCAGGAATACAAAGAAGAAAGGTTGTGTAAATACTGAAATCTTAATCTCCACAAGTCACAAGAAGTGACTTCTAAACTGAAGTTTTATTGCAGGGGTGATAAAGGGAAGAGTGAGGTTAATCACTAAGATCATTTCAGGCTGAGTGACAGCCCAGAGACATCAGAGGCTGTGCATTTGCTTAACTTCCCCTAGAGAAGGGAATGTCTACCCACTCCAGTATTCTGGCCTGGAGAATTCCATATAGTCCATGGAGTTGCAAAGAGTCGGACATGACTGAGTGACTTTCACTTTCACTTCACATGCTGACAACATGAATTTGAGGGTAAATCATTCATATCATAGACAAAAGAGTCTGATCGTTAGTTCATACATGATCTTGCACACTATATTTAGGAGGTTCAGGTCAATTCAGTCTCTCAGTCGTATCCGACTCTTTGCAACCCCGTGAATCGCAGCACGCCAGGCCTCCCTGTCCATCACCAACTCCGGGAGTTCACTCAGACCCACGTCCATCGAGTCAACGATGTCATCCAGCCATCTCATCCTCTGTCGTCCCCTTCTCCTCCTGCCCCCAATACCTCCCAGCATCAGAGTCTTTTCCAATGAGTCAACTATTTGCACGAGATGGCCAAAGTACTGGAGTTTCAGCTTTAGTATCATTCCTTCCAAAGAAATCCCAGGGATGATCTCCTTCAAAATGGACTGGTTGGATCTCCTTGCAGTCCAAGGGACTCTCAAGAGTCTTCTCCAATACCACAGTTCAAAACCATCAATTCTTTGGTGCTCAGCCTTCTTCACAGTCCAACTCTCACATCCATACATGACCACAGGAAAAAACATAGCCTTGACTAAACAGACCTTAGTCGGCAAAGTAATGTCTCTGCTTTTGAATATGCTATCTAGGTTGGTCATAATTTTTCTTCCAAGGAGTAAGCATCTTTTAATATCATGGCTGCAGTCACCATCTGCAGTGATTTTGGAGACCCAAAAAATAAAGTCTGACACTGTTTCCGCATCTATTTCCCATGAAGTGATGGGACCAGATGCCATCATCTTCGTTTTCTGAGTGTTGAGCTTTAAGCCAATTTTTTCACTCTCCACTTTCACTTTCATCAAGAGGCTTTTTAGTTCCTCTTCACTTTCTGCCATAAGAGTGGTGTCATCTGCATATCAGAGGTCATTGATATTTCTCCTGGTAATCTTGATTCCTGCTTGTGCTTCTTCCAGCCTAGTGTTTCTCATGATGTACTCTGCATATAAGTTAAATAAGCAGGGTGACAATATACAGCCTTACATACTCCTTTTCCTATTGAAACCAGTCTGTTGTTCCATGTACAGTTTTAAGAATGTTAGATAAAGGGAATAAAGTTTTCATGAAGAAATATGAGAAGAGATAGTGCATTTCAAGTTGTATAAAGAACATCTGAGCAGGGATATGACAGATTCTGAGGCTTTGAGATTAATAAAAGGAAATCATTGCCTGAGTAGTAGCAAAAAATGATGATATTGTTGGAAATCAAAGGAATTTGGAAACAATAGGTAGTGGATTTTATAGTATGGATGAATCTGAATTTCAAAGGTAAAGGAGAAAAGGAGTTTAGGAGGACCCAAGGCTGTGATTTGATTGTAGAATGTAAAATGGGAGAATATGGAATCAGATAATATGACAGTCTCATCTCCCCACTTTAGCTGAGGATACCATGCCAAAGAGGAAGCAGTTTCACAGGTTTGGAACTCAAGAAGGAAGTTTGGGTTGGAGAGAAAGATCATATAATCATGCATACATTGGTGATATTTAGATATGAGCATGTAGCTTCCCACATGGCTCTAGTGGTAAAGAATCTACCTCCCAATGCAGGAGAAGTAAGGAACATGGGTTCATTTTCTGGGTCAGGAAAATCCCCTGGACGAGGGCACGACAAGCCACTCCAATATTCTTGCCTAGAGAATCCTATGGACAGAGAAGCCTGGCATGCACGACTTAGCATGCATACATGCACATAGTGGAAAATAAGATGACTGAAGAGAAATTCTGCTGAACTCAACCATTCAAACAGGGATTGAAGGAAAAGAAGTCCACAAGAAGTGGGATAGGGAACAACAGAGATTAAGTGTTAAAAACACTGTCACAAAAGTCAAAATTACAATGTTTGAAAGAGATGGGAGTATTAAATGTTGCCAGAAATTCAGAAGAGATCATATACATTAAGAATTGTCTGCTGCATTGGCCACCAGAAGATTATTAATAACCCCAAATTGTCTTGTAATGAAATCATGGTTATTAATGAATAACTATGTAGACTTAGTATTGAATGGCAGGTGATGAAGTATATTCATTGATTGGCAAGATTATCTTCTGAAAAGCTCAGTTAAGAAGGGAAGGTGAGAGATGAGATACTGGACTGTTAATTCAGTTAAAGTGATAGTATTTGTATTTGTATAGCATACTGAAGAAAATGGTGGAGGGATTTAGAAAGACATCCTCTAAATGTGAGTATTTAGGGACATATGTAGGGAGCTTATGAAAAAAGAAAAAAAATACATCATGTTTTCTTTACATCATACAATGAAATAAAACTTATTAGGGAAATCATTGAAAATTGTACTTGAGTTAAATGTGCTAATGAAATCATTTCAGTATTTAATTTAGGAAGTGAAAGATGAGTCTGCCTGTGCAAATATATCTTTAGCACTGCATTTTCTTCTTTAAGGGGGTAAATTTGACTCCTGATTAAGAAATGTAAAACATGAACTTGAACTTACTTGCCCTGCCATTCTACACATATCTAATGCGACCATGGACCACAGAATTTTACTGACACCTAGAACACAAATTTTCTAGCAGGTTCATGGCTGGGCCTCTTATCTAACATCAATAGTAATGTTCTTTGCAGCTGACTATAAAAGTTTCCAAGTTACACAGTTTTTCCTTGATCACATTGGCCTATTTCTCCTAGATGCCACTATGCACACCACAGGGTATTAACAGAACCCAATGACTCTTATGAAACCCAAATAAAATGGCTTCTTGCCAGAGGCAACTAGCCTGAGATATCCAAACTACTCGATGTTTCTCCAGGTTATCTGTTAGACTTTGGGGACAACTATTTCCACTTGTATCTTAAATTTAATTGCAATAGAGCAATTGGGATGTCCTTCCTAAAAGGAGACAAAGTTGAGTTTTTCATTTTGTTTACATTGGAGAAATTTAAGGATATATGCAGAACATCATGTAATTTAGAAGGAAGATGGAGGTATTAACTACAGGGAAGGATCACAAAGAATACTATCTGTAGATGGAAAAGAATGACTTAAGTAAAGCTCCAATTTATTGGCTAGTTTGCTTGTTTTAGTTTGTTTTTGATGAAGTGGTGATGCATTTGAGAATGATGGAGTGATTGTAGGATAGAAGAATTGAGTAAGTAATATTAAATACTTTGAATGGCTTTTTGAAACAGGGTAGGGAAAATTGAGGAGCATTATATTACAAAGTGCTAAGTGCTGAGGCAAGTTAGGAAAAATGAATACAATGTATCACTTCATTAGACCCTGCCTGTGTGCAGGAATGAGTCTTGGAGGTGGGTTTTGTAGGTAAAAGTACTGGTATGCTTCTGCATTTCTTTTTCTTTTTTTTTTTTTTTAACTGAGTTTAGGGTTTGTTTTGGAGAAGGCGATGGCATCCCAATCCAGTACTCTTGCCTGAAAAATCCCATGGACAGGGGAGCCTGGTGGGCTCTCGTCTATGGGGTTGCACAGAGTCAGACACGACTGAAGTGACTTAGCAGCAGCAGCAGCAGCAGCAGCAGCAGGGTTTGTTTGGGGAGATATCTGTATAGAGAGCAAAGGAGCTAAGGATAATATAGGGTCAGAGCTGGAAAATGTGATCTAGACCAATTTGGGAAATAAAAATAAAGATTAAGTTTGGTATGGACCTAACAGAAGTAGAAGATATTAAGAAGAGGTGGCAAGAATACACAGAAGAACTGTACAAAAAAGATCTTCATGACCCAGATAATCATGATGGTGTGATCACTAATCTAGAGCCAGACATCCTTGAATGTGAAGTCAAGTGGGCCTTAAAAAGCATCACAACGAACAAAGCTAGTGGAGGTGATGGAATTCCAGTGGAAATGTTTCAAATCCTGAAAGATGATGCTGTGAAAGTGCTGCACTCAATATGCCAGCACATTTGGAAAACTCAGCAGTGGCCACAGGACTGGAAAAGGTCAGTTTTCATTCCAATCCCAAAGAAAGGCAATGCCAAAGAATTCTCAAACTACCGCACAATTGCACTCATTTCACACGCTAGTAAAGTAATGCTCAAATTTCTCCAAGCCAGGCTTCAGCAATACATGAACCGTGAACTCCAGATGTTCAAGCTGGTTTTAGAAAAGGTGGAGGAACCAGAGATCAAATTCCCAACTTCCACTGGATCATGGAAAAAGTGAGAGAGTTCCAGAAAAACATCTATTTCTGCTTTATTGACTATGCCAAAGCCTTTGACTGTGTGGATCACAATAAACTGTGGAATATTCTGAGAGAGATAGGAATACCAGACCACCTGACCTGCCTCCTGAGAAACCTACATGCAGGTCAGAAAGCAACAGTTAGAACTGGACATGGAACAACAGACTGGTTCCAAATAGGAAAAGGAGTACGTCAAGGCTGTATATTGTCACCCTGCTTATTTAACTTATATGCTGGGTATATCAGGAAAAATGCTGGACTGGAAGAAACACAAGCTGGAATCAAGATTGCTGGGAGAAATATCAATAACCTCAGATTTGCAGATGACACCGCCCTTATGGCAGAAAGTGAAGAGGAACTCAAAAGCCTCTTGATGAAAGTGAAAGAGGAGAGTGAAAAAGTTGGCTTAACGTTCAACATTCAGAAAATGAAGATCATGGCATCTGGTCCCATCACTTCATGGCAAATAGATGGGGAAACAGTTAAAACAGTGTCAGACTTTATTTTTTTGGGCTCCAAAATCACTGCAGATGGTGACTGCATCCATGAAATTAAAAGACGCTTACTCCTTGGAAGAAAAATTATGACCAACTTAGATAGCATATTCAAAAGCAGAGACATTACTTTGCCAACTAAGGTCCGTCTAGTCAAGGCTATGGGTTTTCCTGTGGTCATGTATGGATGTGAGAGTTGGACTGTGAAGAAGGCTGAGCACCAAATTGATGCTTTTGAACTGTGGTGTTGGAGAAGACTCTTGAGAGTCCCTTGGACCGCAAGGAGATCCAACCAGTCCATTCTGAAGGAGATCAGCCCTGGGATTTCTTTGGAAGGAATGATGCTAAAGCTGAAACTCCAGTACTTTGGCCACCTCGTGCAAATAGTTGACTCATTGGAAAAGACTCTGATGCTGGGAGGTATTGGGGGCAGGAGGAGAAGGGGACGACAGAGGATGAGATGGCTGGATGGCATCAGGGACTCAATGGACGTGAGTCTGAGTGAACTCCAGGAGTTGGTGATGGACAGGGCGGCCTGGCATGCTACAATTCATGGGGTCGCAAAGAGTCAGACACGACTGAGCGACTGAACTGAACTGAAGTTGAGACTGATGAAGAGACCAAAAGGTGACAAGATTTGGACATCGTGATGATGCCAAAATATATTGAGAATAAGGAATTCAGCTAATCATTGCCATTGCATTCAGAAGTTGCATGGATATTCCTGGTGGTCCATGATTAAAACTGTGCTCTAATGCATGGGTTGTCGATCTCTCGTTAGGGAACTAAGACACCCCGTGCTGCACAGTGTGTCCCCTCAAAAATTGACTGTTATAAGTTTTCAGAAGAAACATGAAAAAAGTAAAGCCTCTAACGGAATATAAAAAATAGAATTGAAATTAAAGTCTCAAAAAATGTGAGACAAGGATTACTTTTTACCATTATTTTAAGCTGCTTAATTTTAGTATTATTTTGTTACAGGTTACATCTAACACTAAGATGGTCTATAAATAAAATCTCTTCTGTTTCACAAGTAGAGAAGTGAATATTGAATAACAATTATAATAATGGCCACAACCAAACCTCTCAAGACCAGTGCCCCCAAGCAAGTCATTCCTTGCTGCCTGGAAAGATGTCACAGAGCACTGTTTTGGGTCCCCATCCTGACTAAAATGAAGCTTTCATAATGCCCAGAGCCCTTGTCCTCCAATCCCGTGTAGCAGGAACTCATTTAAGTAGCATCAACCTTGACTCTCAAATGGAAAGGAACATGTACAAAAGGAAAATTACTGCGGGTACCTTTAGATCTGATGGGAACCTGGAGGAAGCTCCTGCTGGCAGCTCAGGCACCGCTGTTACCATTGGAAACCAGGTTGACATCAACACCATATCCTCCAGGAAGACAAGCCAGCAAGTTGGGCCATGAGCACCACTCCTACTGCTGGTTACCTCCCTCACTCACCAGAGCCCCATGGCTTCCTGGGAGCCTTGACTTCGGGTGGCGATGGACTCTGAGGTTTTTATGACTACGGGCATAAAAGGCATCTTCTGTGAATCTGCCTACACTGCTGTGGTCACAGACTCATCCCTGGTGTGAGGACAAAACACCAGGGCTACCACAATGGAACAGACTGGGGCAGAGGCGGTAGACATGGGCTCGGGTTCAGCGCAGGCGTGGCTGCTGCTCCCATGAGCACCCGCAGGTGGTCATGCCTCAGCATTGCTCCCGCTAAAGCAGTGAGGAGCGCGTGAAGAAAGAGCTTGCTGCTGCGGAGAAGGTTGCGACCCAGGAGGAGTTCAGAGTAAATGTCCTGTTGCGGCTCCTGAGTTAATGGCCACCTAAGCTGAGGTCAGGACAGGTGTGAAGGCGGCAGGAGTCCCTTTCAGCGGTTCCTTCAGCCAGGCCTGAAGACTGTCCAGAGCTTCCACCGCTCAGGCCCTCTGATAGGTAGAAATAACCAGAGTGGTCTCTTTTATTTTTAATTGAGGTATAATTGATAGAAAACATAATACTGATTTCAGATGTATAGTGTTGTGATTTGCTAGGCATATACGTTTTGAAACAGTCACCACAATATGGCTATTTCATATCCATCTCCATAAATTTTTTTCTTGTGAACTTTTAAGATCTAGTCTCCTAGAAACTTTCAACTATGCAAAACAGAATTAGCCATGTTAGTCACCATGTTTATTTTTACATCTCCAGGAATTATTCTTATGCCTAGAAGTTTGACCCATCTCACCTATTTTTCTCGGCCCCCTTTCCCTGTGGCAACCACCAATCTATTTTCTGTATGTAGTGTTGTTTATTTGTTGTCACTTTTTATACTTAGCATAATGCCCTTGGCTTAAGGTCTGTGCTTGTTGTCCCAAGTGGAAAGATTTCATTCTTTTTTAATGGCTGAATTTTAGTCAAATATATATGTGTATATGTGTGTATATACTAGATTTTCCTTAACAATTCATCTGTAGATAGTCACTCAAGTTGTTTCCAAATCTTGTCTATTACAAGTAATGTATAATGTAATGAAAAAGCTGATTTATCTGAGCAAAGCCATGGAGGAGGGGTTTGGAGACATACAAGACTGGCCATAGTAAGACTGAGATTATTCAGGGCCCTATAGCTTATTTGCATGTTTTCTATATTTTCCAAAGAATGATATGGAGGCTCAGAAGGGTTTTAAGTACAGTAAGTGCATGTGTCATAGGGGGATCAGGAGGGAATGGTGGCCATGGTAGCAGTTTCTGGTAAGAGGGGAAATGATATGTGTTTCAAAAGTATAACTTTTGCTTTTGAGCATTTTTGGAGATCAGTTAAAGTATTATTCATTGAAGTCCAAGCAACACAAAGTTATAGCAAGAGAGATGAAAAGGACATGATTAACCTAAAAGACATTTAGAAGGTCACTTAGACCTGAATTGGTGATGGATTGAATATGGGGGACAAGAAAGAGAAATAAACTAAGGATGATTCTGAAACTCCAAATACTTATTATTAGGTGAATACTGTTGTCATCTTCTGAGACAAGGAATAATAAAAGCAGGATATTTGCTTGTGGGAAGTGGGTAGGGGGGATATCATACACTTCATTTCCCACACATGTTGGATTTGAGGAACTCAGAAACCACAAATCTGTCTCACTTGAGATCACACATGGAATCACATAAGGAGAACTGAGTCAATGTGAGTCAACTGAGTTCTTGTGACATGGGAGTCAGCTGGAGAGTGTTTGAAAAAGAAGGAGGAAGGCATCCTTGCAGGAATCAGCATGTGTTGAATGTGTACCTCAAAGGATGATTTCAATGTCAACTCTAAGATTTCAATGCAACTCGGTATGGTTTCAGTGTTAACTCTGCTTGATTCATTCAAAATCTATGACCCATGAGGCCAAGTAAAGTTCATTAGGGAGTTGAGACTTCTATTTTGTAGGGAATTCATTTCTTTCTCATTGCATCTCTGTAGGAAGGTGAGAGCAGAGTAGTTACATGCAGCTCTGTTTGGAGAGGAATGATAGCTGCCTCTTAATCCCTAGGCCCACAAAGCAGGGGACACTGAGCTTTTCATCACCTATAGGAATCCTGGTAATAAGGAAATCCCAATAACTATGCTTGAGCCTGAATAAGTCAAAAATGATTAACTTTCCATCTGAAGTAATGCAAATAGAGGAGATACTATGTGAACAACCAGAACACAAAACCAGTTAAATATATTTATACTCATATGTGATATGATTATATATTCATATATATGTAAATGAATATTGGGATTATTAAAGTAAATATAGACATGAGATTGAACAAATATCATTATCAGGGTCTGAACACTAGTTGTAGCCAGCAGTCATGTTACAGGAGTTTTTCTGTGTTATGCTGGCCTCTGGGTATTTTTCCAAATCTCTTGAGTGAAATTACTGAGGTAGGGACCTTAAAACAGAATGAGGAAAAACCTAAAATTTTTATTCTTCCTCATTTCAAAAATGGTATAAATATCCAAAACTCTATATTTAATTATTATATATTTGAAAATATCTAAAGTGATTTTTGTTTCTTGTACCAAATCCTGACTGATTCTATAGGGCTGAAGATCCAGAAAGATAAATATAATTATAAGCTGAGATGTTTCTTTGAGAGGAGAAGTTTGAAGCCATGGATATAAAGAAAACTCTCAACCAGAATATATTTCTTAAAATTTTTCAATATTTATTAAAATTTAAGCAAAATCTTAAAAGAAATCTCTTAAAACTTGTTTGTATTAGTGATTTTGAAAGTATCACCCAGAAGTATGTATCAATTGCATTTTCATTTAATTGAAATTAACTTGTACAAATATAATAGGGCTTTCCTGGTGGCTAAGACAGTAAAGAATCTGCTTCCAATGCAGAAGACTGGGGTTTGATCCCTGCATCAGAAAGATTCCATGGAGAAGGGAATGGTTACCCCCTCCAGTATCCTTGCCAGGAGAATCCCATGGACAGGGGAGTGGTGGTGGTGGTGGTTGGGTGGGGGTGGTGGTGTTACAGTCCATGAGTTCACAAAGAGTCAGACGTGACTGAGCGACTAACACACAATACACATGCAGATATAAAAAGAAAACATCCTTTCCTGCAAAGTTTCATAAGCTCAAAATTCTGGAAATAAAAATGCTAACAGTATACTAAAACATGGGAAAAGTCTTTTTTATTTAGACACTCTAGTATAAATATCTTTTCACTGTGAATTTTATCATTTGACTTTACAACAAATTATGACTGTTTTGATTTTTTTTCTACCAAAATCCCTACTCATCCCAACATTCTTAATGGGGTTTTTCCTTGTGTTTCACAATTTCCTCTCCATCTCAACAGTTAGGATAATTCACAGCTTGAGTTATTGGATTCAACTAATTCATTAGCCTCATTTTCTTGACCTTTTAAGCTATAGTGACTTTCATTTTGCACTCATCTTTCTATTCTTAAAAGCATCACTGTATATTTTTATTACAGAAATTATCTGAACTCTCATCTTAAATCCTAATAGCTTACTCTAAGACAGTCTCTTTCATTATTTCCAATTATTCCATTTTATGTTTCTCTCTATAGCTCTTTATAAATAGACAGAAATTATTTATTGTATTATAATTATCCTTTCCCTTTAGCATTTTTCTTTCAAAAATGTAACTACTTGAAAAAAGTTTTCAAATACTTTTTCTTCTGTTGAAAAAGTTGCCATAATAAATTATCATAAATGTAGTAGCTCAAACCATGAAAATATATTATTTCACAGTTCCAAAGGTCAGAAGTTCAGGGGGTGCCAGTAGTTTCTATACCGTGGGCCCCACAAAACACTGATCTTATCAGGAGATGCTCCAGGATCATTTAGGCTATTGGCAGAATTTTGTGTGATTGTAGGACTCAGGCCCCTGTTTCCTGCAGATTGTTGACAGGGGTTGGACTCAGCTTCTGGAGGCCACCTGCATCCTCTGACTCATGGTCCCTCCCATCACATTCAGAGCCAGCAGAGACAGATCAAATCTTCACACTTTTGGTCTCTCTGACTTCCTCCTTTCTTTCATTTCTCCTCTTTCTTTATCCGTATCTCTCTGACTACTTAGAGTATGAAAAAATTGCAAGCACTTGCAATGTATAAAGAAGGACTTTCATTGGTATTTAATGAGAACTGAAATGGAGATCAACTGGAACACTTGGATTTAACTTTTTACCTCTTTGGAAAAAAATTTAAAAAAATTAGTTGGATAATATAATCTAATACTATGACTATCAGAACAGGTAAAATGCCATTGTTTGAGAGATTACAACAGTTTCTACTTGATGAAAATTCATTTGGCAATATAAAAAATAAATCTGTGCATTTCACTTTTGAGTCAACAATCCCAATTATAGGATCTTCTTGGACTAAAAACACAAACTTGAACTATTATAAATTATTAAACATTGGCCAAATATTTGGAAGAGGTCAAGATGAACAAGATGAATGAACAGAAGGAAAATTTCAGCAGAAAGAAGTTATTTTCAAATACGAAGCAAAGGCAACTCTGGAAATAAATAATACAAAAATAAAATGAATTGACTAAAGGAATTTGAGGACATGAAATAAATTTATTCCAGGTGGAAGCTCACACCATTAGATGAGAAGTAAAAGATATTGTAAAGGTATGGGTTAATTTAACCCATATTGTTCTGTTTTTAACTTATTTAAATATGTATTGGTTTTTAATGTGAATATGAAAAACAAGTATTATGGACTACATAAAATATTTAGAAGTAGAATATATAAAAGGACTTCACTGTAACTCAAATGGTAAAGAATCTCCTGCAATTCTTTACCAGGTGGGAGACCAGGGTTCGATCCCTGGGCCAGGAAGATCCTCTGGAGAAGGGAATGGCAATCCATTCCAGTATTCTTGCCTGGAGAATTCCATGGACAGAGAAACCTGGCAGGCTACAGTTTATGGGGTCACAAAGAGTCAGACATGACTGAGTGACTAACACACACACACACACACACACACACACACCCCTAAACACACACACACACACACAGAATGTATAAAAGCAAAGTTACGAAGGATGTAAATGCATTATATGGGATTATGTACTGTCAACTTTCTCATATTCCATGGAATTTGCAAAATATTTAACCCCAAATAAAACTGCCTCAGGACCTACAGTGGGCCTGGCCCTGAGTCACTAGATTCAGCTCTATAATCTTCCAAAATACAAGCCTAAGAATGAGGCAGAGGCTGCCAGTATTGTTTGTATACAAAGCTCATCAGTGCCACTTGATGTATAGAAACTTCCTCATATCTTTCTTTTTGCAAAAACGGATACTTATATGAAATGATACAGGGAGATCTGTTAAGTGCCATATAGATGTGAATTGAGACTGTCTTAATGTTTATATTTTATCAGTTTCCCACAGGTTCATTCTAATATTGTTTCAGAATACATGTGAAATCTAAACACAAAGATTCTTATTGCAATGAAAACAAGCACTTATTAGCATCATACTGTATATGACAATAAGAAATATATTCTCATTAGTTATTTAGATTTATTATCATTAATGTTGAAAACAACTCACTGAAGTAAAAATTTGAAGCTCACTAAGTAGAAAGTGAAGAGGAACTAAAAAGCCTCTTGATGAAAGTGAAAGTGGAGAGTGAAAAAAGTTGCCTTGAAGCTCAACATTCAGAAGATGAAGATCATGGCATCTGGTCCCATCACTTCATGGGAAATAGATGGGGAAACAGTGGAAACAGTGTCAGACTTTATTTTGGAGGGGGCTCCAAAATCACTGCAGATGATGACTGAAGCCATGAAATTAAAAGATGCTTACTCCTTAGAAGGAAAGTTATGACCAACCTAGACAGCATATTCAAAAGCAGAGACATTACTTTGCCAACAAAGGTCTGTCTAGTCAAGGCTATGGTGTTTCTTGTGGTCATGTATGGATGTGAGAGTTGGACTGTGAAGAAAGCTGAGTGCTGAAAAATTGATGCTTTTGAACTGTGGTGTTGGAGAAGACTCTTGTGAGTCCCTTGGACTACAAGGAGATCCAATCAGACCATCCTAAAGGAGATTAGTCCTGGGTGTTCATTGGAAGAACTGATGCTGAAGCTGAAACTCCAATACTTTGTCCACTTCATGTGAAGAAGATCCTGCTTCTGGGAGGGATTGGGGGCAGGAGGAGAATGGGATGACAAAGGATGAGATTGCTGGATGGCATCACTGACTAATGGACATGAGTTTGAGTAAACTCTGGGAGTTGGTGATGGACAGGGAGGCCTGGTGTGCTGCGATTCATGGGGATGTAAAGAGTCAGACAAGACTGAGTGACTGAACTGAACTGAAGTAGAAAATAAAACTAAAATGCAAAAAATTTTAAGTAGTTACAGTCATAGTTGGTAAATGAAAGCACTGTATTAGCAATTAAATTCATTCAGCTGATATCCTGTGCTAAAGTGCTCTTCTTTTCTAACTTCTTTCTGTAAGTTGGCACAGGCATACTTTAGTTTTGGGTGAGATGGTATATCTTGTGTTTTGAGATTCTATGTAATGATTATTAATGGAAATATGTATAACTTTAGAGCAAAAACTAAGATATTTCTATTAGAGTCTATGCTAACCCAGGAACTATGAATCAAGACTAGCTATAGTACATATTTACCACAGAGGAGAGATAAAATGAATCAAATAAACAGTACCTGAATGGTTATTTGTACCCTAAACTCAAATATTGGGAAAGTAGAAATGTTATAGGTAATTTTTGCCAGTCTTTCCATAAAATGGCACTATTCTGTTCACTATCAATGTTTCCATTTTTAAGCACAAAAACACATCAGGTTGTTGATTTGGCTGGAGTTAAACAAACATAGGTGGCTAAATTGGTCACTTTACTTCAAGTCATATGAAGCATTCTAATCTCAGGGAGTTCAATTTCCAACAATAAGAGAATAGAGACTAAAGCAGAATTCAAATTATTGAAATTAGGTTTTACAGTCACACTGATGTTGGTATGAAGTCTGATATGCCTTAATTAACTGTGTGATTTGGAGAAAGCTGCATAATACTTGAGCCACACTTTTGCATTTATCCAGTAGATATAACAGCGCCTACTCACAGGGGCATGGAAAAAGTACTATATTTCACATAAAAGTATTTGACTATGTTCATCCTCACCTTCTGGCATTTTATTTCCATCCATTCTGGGATGAGTAATTAACATGGAACCTAACTGGATAGATGTACTTAGGCTGTCAAACATTGTGTGTTCAAGTCTGTCCTTTAAGTAGCAATTCTATAATACTCTCCTATTGAGAAAAAACTCAGCTATGAATAGTTATAACTGTTCCTTTTTCATACAAAGATGATATTATCGATGCATCTGAAAAACATTTTGCTTCTGGCAAATTGCACATGAAACACCTGCTTGCAAAGTATATATGGAGTCTTCAGTGGCTCATATATTGGCAGCACATTTTCTCTTGCACTTTCTTTAGGTGTAATGAATTGGGAAAATGTGACTTTCTTTTTGTAGATGAAAACTTTAATTTAAAAGAAAGAAGCAATCACAAAATATTAATATTCTGTAAATTTGAGTGGCAAATACATAGATTACTTTTATTTTTTCTTCTATGAAATTTAAATAAGTAAAGATCTAAGAGTGTCAGTACAGAACGTCTTACATATATGAAGATGGATGAATTTCACTGTACATATCCCTTTTGTAGAATTATAGTTTGCAGAGTTACATATTTATGGTCATTGTTGTTTAGTCACTAAGTTGTGTCTGACTCTTTTGCAACCCCATGGACTATACCCAAACAGACTCCTCAGTCCGTGAGATTTCCCAGGCAAGAATACTGGAGTGGGTTGCCATTTCCTTTCTGGGTATATTCCTGACCTGGGATTGAACCTGCATCTTTTGCATTGTAGGTAGATTCTTTACCATTGAGCCATCTGGTTATGGTTGATTTATCACAAAAGTGATATCCAAATACATGGGGTAAGATGAATGAACTAACCATTACCATCATCATCATCACCACTGTCACATCTAGCCTTGGACATGTTAACTCCCTAAACAGCTGTCATTCAGAGTGTAACCTATTAAATGGGATCTCCATTTATCAAATAGTGGTGATCTATCAGAGTAGACATTTTATTAAGTTCAGGCTATCAGATTACTGACTGTGTGGTCCAACTGTATGTAAGTGTATTTTAACTAGGATGTAACTCACATAAATGTTAATTCAGACTACTATTCACTGAGTCTTAAATAATGTTATTTGTCATCAGCCAAAAGGAACATAATTTGCTTAACTATATTGCTGGCTCATCTATTCAGTTACTCAGCTCCTGATGGAAACTACTGTTTGTTTCAAAAATCAGAAATTTTCTTCCCCCACAGTGAAAATAGAATATTATTTACAGGAGAAATTTAGAAAAACATAGTAAATAATATCACTAAAAGTACTCTTGGATATGAAGCTAGAGATTTGGAATTACAAGTTAGTAGCTAAGCTAAAATTATCACCTTAAGTTGCACAATTTTTCCACTTTAAAAGTTTAGATAGTTGAAAAACTTGTTGGGAGCCTTACCAACAAAAAATTACCTCTATTTTTTTTCCTTTAAAACTAAAGTTAAAAAACTGATCGTATTTCAAAACTTAAACACTATTTATTATGCATAGAGTTTTCTTAATGAAACTTTTAAAGAGATTGTAGAATTGGAATAAATTCTGGGATTTGACTGCTATGACGTTATTGATGACCCAGGGAAAAATAGAGGGCATTCAGGATAACAGGCAGAAAACCCAAGTAGTATTCCCAGATTTTTCCACAGGGAAGCATCTTACTCAACTCATACCTTCCATGGTGGATAAAAGAGCAAGCCACAACCAGTAAAATATCTGTGTAATTATGATTAAAAGACCAAAGTTACTGCAAGTATTATTTAACAATTCATGATGTAAACTACTACTGATAAAACTCAGGATCTGGAGAGAGAGAATCAAAAACAAAGATGCAATGGACCAGTTAGACTTAATTGATATCTATAGGATATTTCACCCCCAAATAATGAATTTCACCTTTTTCTCAAGTACACATATACCCTTCTCCAGGATTGACCACAACTTGGGCCATAAATCTAGACTTGGTATATTAAAAAAAAAAATGAAATCATTTCAAGCATCATTTCTGATCACAATGCAGTAAGATTAGATTTCAACTACTGGGAAAAAAAAACTATTAAAAATACAAATATATGGAGGCTAAACAACATGCTTCTGAATAACCAACAAATCACAGAAGAAATCAAAATATTCATATAAATGAATGAAAATGAAAACACAACCACTCAGAACATATGTGATTCAGTAAAAGCAGCTAAAAGTAAAGGAGAAAAGGAAAGATATAAGCATCTAAATGCAGAGTTCCAAAGAATAGCAAGAAGAGATAAGAAAGCCTTCTTCAGTGATCAACACAAATAAATAAAGGAAAAAAACAGGATGGGAAAGACTAGAGATCTCTTCAAGAAAATTAGAGATACCAAGGGAACATTCCATGCAAAGATGGGCTCAATAAAAGACAGAAATGGTCTGGGCCTAACAGAAGTAGAAGATATTAAGAAGAGGTGGCAAGAATACACAGAAGAACTGTACAAAAAAGATCTTCATGACCCAGATAATCATGATGGTGTGCTCACTAATCTAGAGCCAGACATCCTGGAATGTGAAGTCAAGTGGGCCTTGGAAAGCATCACTACGAACAAAGCTAGTGGAGGTGATGGAATTCCAGTTGAGCTCTTTCAAATCCTGAAAGAAGATGCTGTGAAAGTGCTGCACTCAATATGCCAGCACATTTGGAAAACTCAGCAGTGGCCACAAGACTGGAAAAGGTCAGTTTTCATTCCAATCCCAAAGAAAGGCAATGTCAAATAATGCTCAAACTACCGCACAATTGCACTCATCTCACTCGCTAATAAAGTAATGTTCAAAATTCTCCAAGCCAGGCTTCAGCAATACGTGAACCGTGAACTCCCTGATGTTCAAGCTGGTTTTAGAAAAGGTAGAAGAACCAGAGATCAAATCGCCAACATCCACTGGATCATGGAAAAAGCAAGAGAGTTCCAGAAAAACATCTATTTCTGCTTTATTGACTATGCCAAAGCCTTTGACTGTGTGGATCACAATAAACTGTGGAAAATTCTGAAAGAAATGAGAATACCAGACCACCTGACCTGCCTCTTGAAAAATGTGTATGCAGGTCAGGAAGCAACAGTTAGAACTGGACATGGCACAACAGACTGGTTCCAAATAGGAAAAGAAGTAAGTCAAGGCTGTATATCGTCACCCTGCTTATTTAACTTACATGCAGAGTACATCATGAGAAATGCTGGGCTGGAAGAAACACAAGCTGGAATCAAGATTGCTGGGAGAAATATCAATAACCTCAGATATGCATATGACACCACCCTTATGGCAGAAAGTGAAGAGGAACTAAAAAGCCTCTTGATGAAAGTGAAAGAGAAGAGTGAAAAAGTTGGCTTAAAGCTCAACATTCAGAAAACGAAGATCATGACATCTGGTCCCGTCACTTCCTGGGAAATAGATGGGGAAACAGTGGAAACAGTGTCAGACTTTATTTTTCTGGGCTCCAAAATCACTGCAGATGGTGACTGCAGCCATGAAATTAAAAGACGCTTACTCCTTGGAAGAAAAGTTATGACCAACCTAGAGAGTATATGCAAAAGCAGAGACATTACTTTGCCGACTAAGGTCCGTCTAGTCAAGGCTATGGTTTTTCCTATGGTCATGTATGGATGTGAGAGTTTGACTGTGAAGAAGGCTGAGCACTGAAGAATTGATGTTTTTGAACTGTGGTGTTAGACAAGACTCTTGAGAGTTCCTTGAACTGCAAGGGAATCCAACCAGTCCATTCTGAAGAAGAGCCCTGGGATTTCTTTGGAAGGAATGATGCTAAAGCTGAAACTGCAGTACTTTGGCCACTTCATGCAAAGAGTTGACTCATTGGAAAAGACTGTGATGCTGGGAGGGATTGAGGGCAGGAGGAGTAGGGGATGACAGAGGATGAGATGGTTGGATGGCATCACTGACTAGATGGACGTGAATCTGTGTGATCTCTGGAGGAGATCTGTCGTGCTGTGATTTACGGGGTCTCAAAGAGTCGGACACGACTGAGTGACTGAACTGAACTGAACTGAAGGGGAAGGTTCGTAGCAATACAAGCTTACCTCAAGAAAAAAGAGAAAAGTCAAAGAAATAACCTAACTTTACACCTAAATTATAAGAAGAAGAAATGGAAAACCCCAGGGTTAGTAAAGGGAAAGAAATCATAAAATCTAAAGCATAAATAATTGAAAAAGAAAGGAGACTATAGTAAAAATCAACAAAACTAAAAGATGGTTCTTTGAGAAGATAAATAAAATAGACAAACTGTTAGCCAGAGTCATCAAGAAAAAAAAAAGAGAGAGAGAGAGAGAAATCAATCAACAAAATTACAAATGAAAATAGAGAAATCACAATAGACAACACAAATATAAAAAGGATCATAAGAGACTACTATCAGTAACTATGTGACAGTAAAATGGACAGCTTGCAAGAAATGGACAACTTCTTAGAAAAGTATAACTTTCCAAAACTGAACCAGGAAGAAATAGAAAATCTTAACAAACCCATCACAAGCACAGAAATCAAAACTGTAATCAGAAATCTTCGAACAAACAAAAGCCCAGGACCAGATAGCTTCACAGTTGAATCCTACCAAAAAATTTAGACAAGAGCTAACACCCTATCCTACTGAAATTCTTCGAGAAAATTTCAGAGGAAGGTAAACTTCCAAACTCATTCTATGAGGCCACCAAGATGCTAATACCAAAACCAGAAAAAGATGCCACACACACACACACACAAACTACAGGCCAATATCACTGATGAATATAGATGCAAAAATCATTAACAAATTTGTACAAATGGAATCCAACAACATATTAAAAAGATCATACATCATGACCAAGTGGGCTTTATCCTAGGGAGGCAAGGATTCTTCAGTATTTGCAAATCAATCAATGTGATACACCACATTACCAAATTGAAAGATTAAAAACTGTATGATTATCTCAAAAGATGCAGAGAAAGCCTTTGACAAAATTCAACATCCATTTATGATTAAAAACCCTCCAGAAATCAGGCATAGAAGGAATCTAGCTCAACATAATAAAAGCCATATATGATAAACCCACAGCAAACATTATCCTCAATGGTGAAAAATTGAAAGCATTTCCCTTAAAGTCAGGAATAAGACAAGGGTGTCCACTCTCACCACTATTATTCAACATAGCTTTGGAAGTTTTAGCTATAGCGATAAGAGAAGTAAAAGAAATAAAAGAATACAGATTGAAAAAGAAGACGTAAAACTCTCACTGTTTGCATATGACATGATCCTCTATATAGAAAACCCTAAATAATCCCCTAGAAAATTACCAGAGCTAATCAATGAATATAGTAAAGTTGCAGGATATAAAATTAACACAGAGAAATCCCTTGCATTCCTATACATTAACAATGAGAAAACAGAAATAGAATTAAGGAAACAATTCCATTCACCATTATAATGAAAAGAATAAAATACTCAGGAATAAATCAACCTAAAGAAACAAAAGACCTATATGTAGAAAAGTATAAAACCCTGATGAAAGAAATCAAGATGACACAAATAGATGGAGAAATATACCATGTTCATAGATCGGAAGAATCAATATAGTGAAAATGAGTATAATACTTAAAGCAATCTATAGATTTAATGCAGTGGTATTTTTCAGAGAACTAGAACAAATTCTTTCACAATTTGTATGGAAATACAAAAAGCCTCAAATAGCCAAAGCAATCTTGAGAAAGAAGAATGGAACTGGGAGGAATCATCCTGCATGTCTTCAGACTATACTACAAAGCTATAGTCATCAAACAGTATGGTTCTGATACAAAGAAATAAATATAGATCAATGGAACAAAGTAGAAAGCCCAGAGATAAAACCACGCACCTGTAGACACCTTATCTTCAACAGAGGAGGCAAGAATATACAATGGAGAAAAAAATTATGTCTTTAACAAGTAGTGCTGGGAAAACTGGTCAACCACTTGTAAAAGAATGAAACTATAGCACTTTCTAATGCCATACACCAAAAGAAACTCAAAATGGATTAAAAATCTAAACATAAGACAAGGAACTATAAAACTCCTAGAGGAGAACATTGGTAAAACACTCTCTGACATAAATCACAGCAGGATCCTCTATGACCCACTTTCCAGAGTAATGGAAATAAAAGCAAAAATAAACAAATGGGGCCTAATTAAAATGAAAAGCTTTTGCACAACAAAGGAAACTACAAGCAAGGTGAAAAGACAGACTTCAGAATGGGAGAAAATAATAGCAGTTGAAGCCATTGACAAGGAATTATTCTCAAAAATATACAAGCAACTCCTGCAGCTGAATTCCAGAAAAATAAATTACCCAGTCAAAAATGAGCCAAAGAACTAAACAGACATTTCTACAAAGAAGACATGGACTTGGCTAACAAACACATGAAAAGATGCTCAACATCACTCATTATCAGAGAAGTGCAAATCAAAACAACAATGAGGTACCATTTCACACCAGTCAGAATGGCTGCTATCCAAAAGTCTACAAGCAATAAATGCTGGAGAGGGTGTGGAGAAAAGTGAGCCCTCTTACACTGTTGGTGGGAATGCAAACTAGTAAAGCCACTATGGAGAACAGTGTGGAGATTCCTTAAAGAACTGGAAATAAAACTGCCATACGACCCAGCAATTCCACTGCTGGACATACACACTGAGGAAACCAGAATTGAAAAAGACACATGTACCCCCAGTGTTCTTCACAGCACTGTTTATAATAGCTAGGACATGGAAGCAATGTAGATATTCATTGGCAGATGAATGGATAAGAAAGCCATCGTACATATACACAGTGGAATATTACTCAGCTATTAAAAAAATGCATTTGAATCAGTTCTAATGAGGTGGATGAAACTGGAGCCTGTTATACAGAATGAAGTAAATCAGAAAGAAAAACACCAATACATTATATTAATGTAGATATGTGGAATTTAGAATGATGATAACAGTGACCCTATATGCGAGACAGCAAAAGAGACACAGATGTAAAGAAGAGATTTTAGGACTCTGTGGGAGAAGGCGGGGTTGGGATGATTTGTGAGAATAGTATTGAAACATGTATATTACCATATGTGAACTAGATCACCAGTCCAGGTTCAATGCATGAGACAAGGTGCTCAGGGCCTGTGTACTGGGATGACCCTGAGGAATGAGATGCGGAGGGAGGTGGGAGGGAGGTTCAGGTTGGGGAACACATGCACACCCATGGCTGATTTATGTCAGTGTATGGCAAAAACTGCTACAATATTGTAAAGTAATTAGCCTCTGGTTAAAATAAAGAAATCAATTAAAAAAATGATAAAAATTGCTCATTTGTTGTGAAAATTTATAGTCATTGATAGAATGCCACTTTTAAAATAGTTTCAGTATAGATTTTTTAGTGAAATGATTTCAAAGAGGCAATTCAATGTGTAGTCTGACCTTGTTTACTGTAGTAGTTCTCTAGTATTCTTCCAGATACTCTTTGGCTTCTGAAGATTTAAGGATTTTTAGTGATGTGGAGTCACAGTATTTTCAGGGGAGTGTGTAATTTCCTCAGTTCTGTCTTGCCACAGCAAAAATTTGAAGTGATGGATGAATCAGTGTTACAGCTCAGTTTTATTAGGAAAAACAAAGGATAGTACAGTCTCGAGGAATGAGGCAGGCCCACCCAAAACACGAAGAGAAAAGAGGCCTCAATCTTTCTAGGCTTCCTCCTTTTATACATATGTCTCCTCCCCCTTGAGCCTGTCCTATGTAAATTGGGCTAGTCAGGAGGGTTGTTTGTTTTACCTGAGGTACTCACTCTGGTCCTTGGACCTTTCTTTGTTCCATTTTTGTGGGCTTTCCCCCTCTTTGTCTTTTAGCCACCACCATTCTGGACTATTTTTCCTATTCTAGCTACTTAACATTCCCCCCTCAAGAGATGGGAGGCACATTTCTTTGGGAATATTGGCATCAAGGTCTCTCTGGCTACTTCCTGCTGAACTGGGATGGCAAGGGGCATGGGGCCACCCCCTCTTGCTAGTTTCAAGCCTCAGAGTCCTTATACTGATGACCATCTAAGGTTGAGTGGTATTTTCCATGGTCAGCTGTAGTTTTATATATCCTTGTTAAACTGGCACTGCGTGTTGTAGCCTGTTGCCCAAGACAGAGACAAAATGGGTTAGACAATTAATAATACATGGAGCCATAATAAGCACCATCAATATGGTGATAACAAGGATTATTAGGGGCATTAGCCAACACCAAATTCCCTCTAACCAGGAGAAGGATCGCCCAATGAGAGATTGTAGCCACCCCAAGAACTCTCAGGCTCATTCTTTGAGATCCTATAGGATCTGAATGTTTTTTCTTGAGGATTTTGAGACTTTAACTTAGCTGTAGTTTTTTACCCAGAAACAACATGTCTCATTCAAGATGGCTCATATCCCTCCTTGTTCAGGCATCAGGAGATCTATCTCCTGTCTATTTTGGAGTACAACCTCTGCCAATTTATGTTCGCTCTTTAGAGCTATCCTGAGAAATCTTACCCCTGGAAAACTAATTTTGGGGGTGTTCATTAGAATGGGACTTATTTGTAGTCCTAAATAGGTATCTTAGATCTCCCAGGGGCTCACAGGTGAATTGAGTGTCCTCTTCTGTTTTCTTCTACAGCACATGAGTAGTGAATCCAGGAGTCATGTCTGGGTACCTTGACTACTGTGGGGGTAGAAAGTATTACAGGATAGGGACCCTTCCATTTGGGCTGGAGTTGAGCCTTTGGGAACCCATCTTTCCAGACTTTAATTAGGATGTGAGTCCCTGGAGCATATAGTAGTGACTCTTTAGAATCTTTTGGGTCCTGATTGACACCCTACAAGCGTATATCTTGTTGGAATTACCCAATGGCCATGGTATAAGACCAGAGGGTCTGAGCCTCTGGATCTAGGAAGAGGTCATTGACATAAACAAAAGGTCTCCCATATAGCATCTCATAACGACTAAGACAAACCTATTCCTTAGGGGCAATACAGGTGTGGAGGAGAGCTAATGGTAAAGCCTCCTTCCATTCCAGGGAGGTCTCCTGGGTTATCTTTTATACTGCTGATTTTAAGAACTGGTTGGCTCTTTCTACTTTTCCTGAAGACTGAGGCCTCCAGGCACAATGTAGATGATAAGTAATGCCCAATGCTTTAGAGACCCTTTGGGTGACCTTAGAAGTAAATGATGCCCCATTGTCACTTTGTAATGACCTGGGCAGACCAAATCTCAGATGATTTTATGAAGCAGTTTTTTTTTTTTTTTTTTTTATCACGTCCGCAGCCTTCTCAGTCCAGGTGGGAAAGCCTTCAATCCATCCTGTGAATGTATCTATCATGACTGATAGGTATTTATACCCTTTATATCTGGGTGATGTCCACTTGCCAGTTCTCTCCTAAGTAGGTCCCACGTATTAGATGACCTGGGCCAGCTAGTGTCTTCAAGCTCCTTGGGGGTTGTTTCATTGACAAGTGGGATAAGAGGAGACCACTTGCCTTATAGTCATTTGGAGGCTGTTCCTCTGAAGGACTTTTCTAATAATCTTTGGAAGGTCTTCTCTAAATGAGTGGTGGCATGTAAGCAGTTAACCAACTTCCATTGGAGGTTCCCAGGCAGAAAAAGGAATCCCTCCTTGAATCACCCCATATGGTTTTGTTGAAAGCCCTCACTCTTAGCTTTAAGAGTCTCACCTTAAGTATATGAAGGAGTTTCTGACAAATTAGCCTGTGGAACTAAGGTGACAACTCCTATTAGGTCGTTGCTCTGTAATGCTGCTCTCAGCTGCCTGATCTGCTGCTTGGTTCACTTATGCCACTTCCGTGCTCCCTTTTTGGTGTCCTTTACAATGAGAGACTGAAACCTGGGTGTACAGATGAACTGCCTCTGAGAGCCTAAGAATTTGATCACCATATTTGATGGGGGACCCTCAGTTGGTCAAGTGGCCTCTTTCTTTCCAAATATCAGCATGTGCATGTAGCATCAGAAAGGCATACTTGGAGTCAGTGTAAATGGCTACTCTTTCTTCTTTTCCCCAGATCTAAAGCTCAAGTCAGGGCTATGAGTGCAACTAATTGGGCTGAAGTACATGGTGACAACAGTTTAGCCTCTGTGTTCTCAAGATTGGAGACTACTGCTTATCCAGCTCTTCTTTCTCCATCCAAGACAAATGTGCTTCCATCAGTGTACCAAATTTCCTCAGGATTGTTCAGAGGATATTTTGACAATCCCTCTCAAGGTTTTATCCAATGGTCCAAAGTTTCTAGGCAAGAATGAAATGGAGAGAACCCTCAGGGGTAGGCAGGAGTGTGGCTGGGTTAAGAACCTCACAGTGGGATATAGTCAGGCCTGGATTTTCCATCGACACCACTTGATACCTAAGGACCCTTTGATCAGACATCCATAAATGGTTCCTCCCATTCAGGAGTTGTTTCACTTGGTGGCTAATAAAAATAGTTAGTTTGCCTCCAAGGGAAGTGTTTTAAAGCATCTTCTATCAGAACTGCAATAGCTGCATGATTTTGAAGGCAAGGAAAGATCTCTTCCCAATAAGGGAATAGGATACTCAGGGACCACCAAAAACTGGTGGGAAAATATTTTTCCATCCCAGAAACAAAGAAGTGCTCGGGTGAATCTTTTTGTAATTGTTTTTCCTGCGGCACCCAAAATGGTACAGGTTTGTGAGAAGAAGGCTCCAGAGTAGGAGATCAGGACAGAGTAGGTAGTCCCTGTGTCAACCAAGAAATTCTCGGACCTACCTGCTACATGCAGTTGCACCCTTGGCTCCAGTCCTGTGATGGTTGTCTGTGGCAGGCGGGCTGGCTGAATAGGACTGCTTCAGTCCTATTGAATCATCATGAGGGAAGCTTTGGCACTTGACCTCGAGACTCTTTGACCTCAAGGCAGAGTGTTACCCAATGTTGCAACTGATGGCATTTGTAGGAAGCCATTTTAGGAGACTTGTCATGGTTTGGACACTCTTTGGCCCACTGTCCCACCTGTCTACAGATTAGGCTTTTACCTCATGCCTTGTTCTTTAAGGAATTGGGATTTGCCATAGGGCTTCCCTGGATGGTGACCAGCATCTGGGTATGCCTTGTCTCTTTCCTTCTCTCCCTTTCCTGGGCCTTGGACTCTCTCTCCTGTTCTCTGTTATGAAAGGTATTGGTGGCTGTTTGGACTATCTCATCTAAAGAGGCAGTAGAGTCCTGCTGCTGTAGCTGTTATAACTATCCCAATGTCTAATGCATATTGGGACAGGAATTTGTCCTTTAAAAATCATTTAGACTATTAGACTCCCTCATAGGAGTCTAAAATAGAAATTACAGGAAAAATCCCATTTACCACTGCATGAAAAAGGATAAAATACCTAAGAATAAACTTACCTAAAGAGGCAAAACACCTGTACTCTGAACACGATAGGACACTGATGAAAGAAATTGAAGACACACAAACACAGTAAAAGATATACTGCGTTCTTGAATTAGAAGAATCACTATTATTAAAATGACTATGCTATCTAAGGCAAACTACAGGAATTGAATGCAATTCCTATCAAAGTAACCCATGGCATTTTTCACAGAACTAGAACAAAAAATCACTGCAGATGGTGACTATAGCCACAGAATTAAAAGACACTTTCTCCTTCGAAGAAAAGCTATGACCAACCTAGATAGCATATTAAAAAGTAAGGACATTACTTTGCTGATTAAGGTCTGTATAGTCAAGGCTGTGTTTTTTCCAGAAGTCATGTATGAATGTGAGAGTCAGGCCCTAAGGAAAGCTGAGCACCAGAGAATTGATGTTTTTGAACTGTGGTATTGGAGAAGACTCTTGAGAGTCCCTTGGACTGCGAAGTCAAACCATTCAATCCTAAAGGAAATCAGTCCTAAATATTCATTGGAAGGACTGATGCTGAAGCTGAAACTCCAGTACTTTTATCCCCTGATAGGAAGAACTGACTCACTGGAAAAGACCCGGATGCTGGGAAAGATTGAAGGCAGGAGGAGAAGGGGATGACAGACGATGAGATGATTGGATGGCATTGCCGACTCGATGGACATGTGTTTGAACAAGTTCTAGGTGTTGGTGATGGACAGGGAACCCTGACGTGCTGCAGTCCATGGGGTTCCAACAAGTCAGATATGACTGAGTGACTGAACTGAACTGAGGAATAATAGAAGAAGCATACTGAGAATGCTACTAATAATATGAATATAATAAGAGGCTATAAAGAAAATTTATGCTAGTTACTTCAATAAACTCAGACAAAATCAACCAATTCAAAATTATTACTTAAAAAATTACAAACTGTTGTTTATTCTGTATCTTGTAAAAGACAAAATTATCAAAATATTTTCAGAAACACAAGTCTATATCTAGATTATTTCATGGATGAAATCCATGTAACATATAAGTGAAAAAACCAACAATCTTACAGAAATTCTTTAAATAGGAGTAGAAAGCATGCACAGATGGGGAAAAGAGAAAAGAAACCAAAAACTTTGACACATTTCTTTCTTATTCGCTGAAGTCTCTAACATGGTAAGAAATTTTACTTAGTAAGAATGCAAAAGGACTCATTCCATAATGGCTCTAGGTAAAAATTCCACCAAGTGAAGGTCTTACTCATAATTGATCCCTCTTACTGCCATTATGCAGTGTGGTGGCTACAAATAAATATTAAGTGATCAATTGGAATTAATATTCATCCT
The DNA here is from genome assembly GCF_001704415.2 of Capra hircus. Lineage (NCBI taxonomy): Eukaryota > Metazoa > Chordata > Mammalia > Artiodactyla > Bovidae > Capra > Capra hircus. The sequence continues at coordinate 6,956,580 of NC_030823.1, forward strand.
ACTCTAGGACTTCATTGATATACTTTGTAACAAAAGCAGTTATGGGTAATAGGAAATAAAAGCAACAGTAAACAAATGGGACCTAATTAACTTAAAAGCTTTTTCATAGCAATGGAAAGGAGTGATTGAGATTTTTTATACCTTTCCCATTTCACAGAGATTTTATTTATCTTGACTGATCTGGATGTCCCATATTAAGGGTTGTACTTATGTTTGTAAATTGAAGTGACATCAATGAACTTAATATGTACTAAATCTGATGTATTCCTGAGGGTATCCTAGGTTGGGTCAAAACCTCACCCCATATACTCAGATTTATACTTACAGTGACTATATCCCCGTTACGTAAAGGCAGGGGGAGTCCTGTAATTATTTACCCATCAAATTTTTCAGTATTTTCCAGGGATGGATCAAAGAGAGGTACTTTCAATACTAATTATACTCCTTGCCTTGTGGGTACATCATATAGTTAAACTAAGCACCATATAAGAGAAGGGAAAATATGAGTTAAGAAGGAGCCTCAGTGGAAACCAAGAGAAATCACAGCAAATGGTACTGAAGTGTGCGTGTCTGTTAGTCGCTCAGTTGTGTCAGACTCTTTGTGAGCCCATGGACTGTAGCTCACCAGGCTCCTCTGTCCTTGGAGTTCTCCAGGCAACAATACTGGAATGGGTAGCCATTCCCTTCTCCAGGGGAATCTTCCAGACTCAGGGATCAAACCCAGTTCTCCCTTTACCATCTGAGCCACCAGGGAATGCATGCTTAATTCCTAGGAAGGATGCAATCATGAGAGCACTTAAAAGCAAAACTCAGTGTAGTGCATTTGCTAACACACGTTACATTTGCTCAGACCTGTTATTAACTTTTAACTGATGCTAATAAAACTACTACTGATTTTACCCCAAAATTGGGAAACTGAACAATGCTCATTTATGGTCACTGACTAAAACTCTGTTAAAATAATCTAGAGAGAGGCTTGACTTGCCAACCTTGGTGACTTAATTGACTAGTAGCCAATTGGTATGATAACTTGGTTCATGATTTTTAATCTGCTACTAATTTTTTTTTTTAATTTTAAGTAACATGAGGGACATATGATGTTTCAATTGTAAACTTTACTGTAGTTATAATGCTTTCAAGTAAAGTGGAAATGTTACTCAAATGATCTTAGCAAGTGCAATGTTAACTCCCATTTACCAATGATGCTCCTTTAGGGGACACTTGTTCAGCCGCCCAGTTGTGTCTAACTCTTTGCCACCTCATGGAATGCAGCATGCTAGGCCTCCTTGTCCTGCACCATCTGCCAAAATATGTCCACGTTCATGTCTGTTGCATCGGTGATATCATCCAATCATCTCATCCTCTTCTACCCTCTTCTCTTTCTGCCTTTGATGTTTCCCAGCATCAGAGACTTTTCCAGTGAGCCATCTGTTTGCATCAGATGACCAAAATACTGGAGCTACAGCATCAGTCCTTGCAACGAGTATTCAGGGTTGATTTTCCTTAAGATTGACTTGATTCATTAGAGAAGGGGATGACAAACCACCCCAGTATATTTTCTGTGAGAATTTCATGAACTGTATAAAAAGGGACACTTAGGGGAAGTCTTTTGACACTGAGATTGTGGAATATGACAAAGCGTTTCAAGGAACCTACCGTAAATTTTGATCAATCGTGTATATCTAAATTTACCAGTGTCAGAATTGCTACATTACGTATGTAATGCATGATGGGAAGAATAATTATACTGAATGTGGATGATAAAAGGAGCATTTTTCCGGGAGACAGTCGTACAAAGAAGCCAGTTCAGGAGGATAATGAAAGATCTTTGAATGGACCAGAGCCAGAGAAACCAGGTCTCTGATGAAATATCACAGGCATTAACAAGGAGAGAAGATATGAGCCATTTCCCAAGGAAGGTGATCGAATAGTATAATTACTGGGAAATCTCATCTCCTTAAGGGTTCAGTGGCTCAGTGAGGTATGTTAGAGATCTGTGCCAGGGAGATGCACTTATGAGGACAATATTACAAGTTTAAGCTGAGGTAGAATGACATCAGACCTTGTGGTCTTTATTTTTCTTCTCCATGTACCCAGGTCATATACCTCAGGAGTGAAGTCACTTCCATTGTGGTTCAAATTGTCAGGATTAAAGTATTAAAAATCATTATCATATCATTGTAACTAGGGAGAAAATGGGTAGTATTATCTTACCTGAAGACCTGTATTAGTAGGAACATGTGCCATGATATATGATAATAGTTATGTCTAAACACGAAGTGATATCTAGAGGGTTTTAAAAAAATGGCCCCTAGTAACCACCCAGGTATTGCTATTATGGGTATACAGGTTAAGCATGTGAAAAGTCCTATAGTTTTAACTATGTGTCATATGTCAAATATTATGTTGAAGTCTGTACTCTATTAACTTTAGTATTACATTAAAATAAACTTCTCATCCATCAGAGTGAGAAAATATTGAGGGATTTATCTCAAGCTCTTGATCAGTGTCATGCACATCAATATAGTTAGTTCTGAAGGAGGCTTAAGAAATATCAGACATGCCTTCATTAATATATAAAAAATGTTCAAATAACATGATGCCAGAGAAAGGGAGTAATCAAGTTGATAAAAATATCAAAATGTATGTGAAGGGATATAGTCATTACTAACATAATTTATGTAAATATAGTTTCCATTTTCCATTATGTAGCTCAAATTCCATTAGTCACTGGAATGTTTACAGACTTTTTTGTTTAAATCTTGGGGGGAATATTTTCATAAAATTTATATTAAGACAAATTATGAAACAAAATATATAAATATTTGGCAAGACAATATTGATCAAGGCCAGACGGTGGCCAGTGTAGTAAAGCTAAAAATGGGCTATGATTTAGATCAGACTTCTATGTAAATAAGCTAATGGAATTTATCAATGAGAATATACTTGAGAATGCTTTTAATAAATGCATTTTGGCAAGACATGATTTGTCTGTCTGACTCTCTTGTAAATAAACCCAAAATTTAAGGACTTATAGAATGTTATCAGCTGAAGAATAAAAATTAGTGAAGTGCATTGGGTATAAATGCTTTAAAAAAGAAAGAAAGAAAGAAAAACCTTTAACAGTAATTTTGTGGGCATATGGTAAGGTGTCCATGTTTTCATTGTCCCTGGAGTAGGAAATGGCAATCCATTCCAGTATTTTTGCCTAGAAAATTCCAAGGACAGAGGAGCCTGGAGGGCTACAGTCCATGGAGTTGCAAAGAGTTGGAAACAGCTTAGCACTCATGTATACATTGTAGGGAAAAGGAATAGTTAGAAATTGCTTCTGGTGGTTTTGGTCTCTCCAGGAAGAAGTTGGTGTTTCTATAGTGTTGGAATCCTCTGAATAGTTCCTAAATTTGGTAATGGAGAAAATCTATGATTTATGTGAGTCTGCTTTGACAATTGCATTATTTTATGGTAATGTAGTAATGTTGCTTTAATGTTAAAAAACAATGTAAATTCCCACATTAATAGAATGATAGAGAAGAAGCATATAATCAACTCAGTAGATGCAGGAAAAGCATTAACAAAATACATATTTATGATAAAAATAATCTCAGAAACTTTGAAACAGAGAATCACTTTCTCAATTCAATGAATATATTTTAAAAGTCTATAAATAAGATCATATTTGAGTGGGAGATATCAGATAGTTTTCCCCTAAGGTCAGGATGTTTAACCTCATCATCTCTTTTCAATATTATTTGTGGGTGTGTGTATATGTGCTCAGTTGCTCAGTCATGTCTGACTCTTTGGACTATAGCTAGCTAGGCTCCTCTGTCCATGGTATTTCCCAGGCAAGAATACTGGAGTGGGTGGCCATTTCCTTCTCCAGGGGATCTTCCTGATCCAGGAATCAAACCCACATCTCCTGGTCTTCCTGCACTGGCAGATGGATTCTTTACCACTGTGCTATCTGGGAAACCCTTAAAACATTACAGAAGCTAAATGAGCTACTGAACATAGCATGAAAAATTAGCCCATGAGGGTTAAAAAGGATTGTTATAAACAGAAAACCTAAAATGATCTGCAATAAAATGACTATGACCAAATAAGTAAATTTACCAGTGTCATAAGAACAAGATCAATATACATAAACAACTATTTCTAGTACTCTTGCCTGGAAAATCCCATGGACAGTGGAGCCTGGTAGGCTGCAGTCCACGGGGTCGCTAAAGTCAGATACAACTTCACTTTCACTTTCGCTTTTCACTTTCATGCACTGGAGAAGGAAATGGAAGCCCACTCCAGTTTTCTTGCCTGGAGAATCCCAGGGATGGGGGAGCCTGGTGGGCTGCCATCTATGGAGTCGCACAGAGTCGGACACGACTGATGCAACTTAGCAGCAGCTGCAACAAATCAGTGGAAAACGAATTTAAAAAGAAAATAACACCATTTAAAATACCATAAAACATTTAAAATGAATTTAATGAATATTGTCTATGACATCTATTCTGAAAATTATAACATATTTTAAGGGAAATGAAACAGTGTTAAATATATCATAATTCATGGCATTAAAGTCTCTCTCAGTTTTTTAAGGATGTCCATACTTATCTATTCTACAGATTCAATCATAATTATAATCAAATTTATAAACAGTTGCAGGCTAATCATAAAATTATGTGGAAGTGCAAATAATTTAAAAGAGCCAGTAAAATCTTGGATTTCAAGACTCACTTTAAAACTGCAGTAATATTATAGGATTGGTATCAGTCAGTCAGTCAGTTCAGTCACTCAGTCATGTCTGATTCTTTGTGACCCCATGAATTGCAGCACACCAGGCCTCCCTCTCTGTCCATCACCAACACCCGGAGTTCACTCAAACTCACGTCTGTCAAGTCGGTGATGGCATCCAGCCATCTCATCCTCTGTCATCCCCTTCTCCTCCTGCCCCCAATCTCTCCCAGCATCAGAGTCTTTTCCAGTGAGTCAACTCTTTGCATGAGGTGGCCAAAGTACAGGAGGTTCAGCTTTAGCATCATTACTTGTGAAGAACACCCAGGGCTGATCATCTTTAGAATGGACTGGTTGGATCTCCTTGCAGGCCAAGAGACTCTCAAGAGTAGTCTCCAACACCACAGTTCAAAAGCATCAATTCTTCAGCGCTCAGCTTTCTTCACAGTCCAACTCTCACATCCATACATGACCACTGGAAAAACCATAGCCTTGTCTAGACGGACCTTTGTTGGCAAAGTAATGTCTCTGCTTTTGAATATGCTATCTAGGTTGGGCACAACTTTTCTTCCAAGGAGTAAGCATCTTTTAATGTCATGGCTGCAATCACCAACTGCAGTGATTTTGGAGCCCAGAAAAATAAAGTCTGACACTGTTTCCACTGTTTCCTCATCTATTTCCCATGAAGAGATGGGACCTGATGCCATGATCTTCGTTTTCTGAATGTTGAGCTTTAAGCCAACTTTTTCACTCTCCTCTTTCACTTTCATCAAGAGGCTTTTTAGTTCCTCTTCACTTTCTGCCATAAGGGTGGTGTCATCTGCATATCTGAGGTTATTGATATTTCTCCCGGCAATCTTGATTCCAGCTTGTGTTTCTTCCAGTCCAGCGTTTCTCATGATGTACTCTGCATATAAGTTAAACAAACAGGGTGACAATATACAGCCTTGACGTACTCCTTTTCCTCTTTGGAACCAGTCTGTTGTTCCATGTCCAGTTCTAACTGTTGCTTCCTGACCTGCATATAGATTTCTCAAGAAGCAGGTCAGGTGGTATTCCCATTACCTTCAGAATTTTCCACAGTTTATTGTGATCCATACAGTCAAAGGCTTTGGCATAGTCAATAAAGCAGAAATAGATGTTTTTTGGAACTCTCTTGCTTTTTTGATAATCCAGCAGGTGTTGGCAATTTGATCTCTGGTTCCTCTGCGTTTTCTAAAACCAGCTTGAACATCAGGAAGTTCACAGTTCAAGTATTGCTGAAGCCTGGCTTGGAGAAATTTGAGCATTACTTTATTAGCATGTGAGATGAGTGCAGTTGTGAGGTATGATTGATACACATAATGACAATCACATTAACACAAAGAAAGACAAATTAGAGCAATGGAACTTAATAATCATAGACAGATCCAAACATATATTATCTTGATGTTCAACAAAAGTACCAAAGAATTAAAATGGAAAAAGATCAGCTTTCCAGTTAAGTTGTACCTGAAACATTAAAATATTTTTTGAAAAAAAATAAAAAGAAAAACAGAATCCTTATCTCACACAACACACAAGAACTAATCCAAGAAGGATCACACCAAATGTAAAATAATAATGACATCAGTTCAGTTCAGTTCATTTCAGTCGCTCAGTCATGCCCAACTCTTTGTGACCCCATGAATCGCAGCACACCAGGCCTCTCTGTCCATCACCATCTCTCAGGGTTCCCTCAAACTCAAGTCCATCGAGTTGGTGATGCCATCCATCCATCTCATCCTCTGTTGTCCCCTTCTCGTCCTGCCCCCAATCCCTCCAAGCATCAGCGTCTTTTCCAATGAGTCAACTCTTTGCATGAGGTGGCCAAAGTACTGGAGTTTCAGCTTTAACATCATTCCTTCCAAAGAACACCCATAAAGGATACTAAAAAACCCATGAGGAACTATTTTCATCACCTGGAAATAAAGTATTTCCTACATAGAACAGGCAAAAATAATAAGACAAAACCACAAAACCACACTAAACCAAAACAAACACCCTGATAAACTGGGCTCATTGAACAAAGTCACTAGGATTCAAAAGTGTTGACTCAGATAGCAATGAAGTATTTTTTATGTATGTCTGACAATTTACGTGTATCTAAACTATATAAAACAGTATAAAGTAAGCCACAATAGTGAGATAAAAAAGATATAAACCAATTTCAAAAAAGAATGGTCTAAGACTTTAAGACTTGAGCTATTACTTCACAAAAATTATATTAAAATACCTTAAACGGGCATGGAAACATCACTAGAACCCAGAGAGATGGAGTTTTATGCTATAATGAGATGTCACATACAAACGATGATAGTTGAAATCTTTAAAATCTCACAACATTGTTTGTGATACTATGGAACAATTATAACTTGAATACATTTTATACAAGTTGTTAAAAAATATCTGACAGTTTCTTTTATACTAAATATACACCTAACTTATGACCAAATTATTCCAACTCTAGGTGCTTAACAAAAACAAAACAAATGCCCATGGCAAAGAAATGAAAACATATGATCACAAAAATATATTCACAAGAAAGTTTTTAGCTGCTCTATTTATAATATACACAATCTGGAAATGCTCCATAAGCTCATTAACAGAAGACTGTGTAAACAAACTGAGATAGAATCACAAAATACATGTCTAGACAAAAACTACAAAGCACACATAACAAATATTAGTAGCAATTGATTCATGAAGCAATGTGGATCCTTCTAAAATACAAAACAGTGTATACTGAGTATTAATTTTATGACATTTCAAAGAAGGCAAAATAATCCATGGTGGAAAAATAAAGTTTAACCATGTAACCTGAGAGGAACATGGGTTATCTGGAAAGAGACATGCAGGAAATTTTCACTTTCACTTTTCACTTTTCATTAAGAGAATGAGAATTTTCTGTACTAATTTTGCATTGTTTCTGGATATCTAAAACTGCTCTAAAATAAAATTTTTATTTTAAAATAAGGTAATCAAATGTCATATTCCTCAAAGAATACCAAATCTAAATGCTCATACATTTACTCAATTTCTAAAAATACATAATTCTAGTATTATTTCTAATCCATACATAGTAAAAAAAACTCCCATCTAATTTTTTCCAACTCTCATAATTATGAAGCTTTAACTAGATTTGCACAGCTTTTAAAAAGTATTACGTGGGGCTTATGAATTGTGAAATACAATGGAACAGTATTAAATGTACTGTATTAGTTTCCATTCACAGTTGTAACATATCACCACATATTTAGTGGATTAAAACAATACAAATGCATTAGAGGTTAGAATTCTGCAATTAATTTCATGGGATAAGGTGCAAGCATGGCTGTGTTCTCTGCCGGAGAATCAATTTCTTCATTTCTCCAGCTTCTAGAAGCTGTTTGTAGTCCTTGCCTCATGGCCACATCACCCTAACTTCTTCAGTCATCGTGTTTCCTCGGAATCTGACCTCCTGCCTCTATGTAATTAAGATTTGTTTTTATAGTCCCTGAATTGCTCCAATATCCGCAATCTAGGATAACCATCCCATCTCTAGATCCTTAACTCGATCACTTCTGCAAAGTCCTTTTGGCCATGTAAGGTAAAACACTGAGTTTCATAGATTATGATGTAGACATGTTTAAGGAAGCTTATTCTAAGCTACATATAAAAATACTGGTATGGAAATATCTACAACAAATACCCTGAAGAAATTGTTTTCTGACTTGATTAGTTTGCCCTGTTATATTACTTCAAATGATCATAGGCAACTTTATGTTTATGTACTTAAGCTTATGTTCTTTTTTAGATTCCTGTGTCACATACCATCAATATGCCCTTAATATCTATCTTTTAAACCATATTTTACCTTAACTATATATGGTTTATGACATAAATTATTCTATCTTTGTGTTCTAAAATCTTAACATACAGTCTGGTACATTTAGAGAATTCATCAACGACTGCTTTGCATTAAGATTGTATTTTCAAAAAAAAAAGATTGTATTTTCTTTTCTTTTACTGATTTGAATTCATGTTTTATAAGAACATGATTATTTTCATGTAAAATGTATGATCTGGAATGCTATAATGACAAGATTTCCTCTGAGAGGGGATATTAGATTGTCTGATTTGAAATCTCACTTCTACTATTTATAGACATATTGTTTTGGGTAAATTACACAACTCTCCATATTTCATTTTCCTTTTCTCTAAAATGGCCATATTCATAGGATCTATCCCATGAAATTTTGTGAAAATCAGTGTAAACTATATGCAAAATATTTAGAACATAGCCTAGTTATAATAGACACTTTATTCTTTTGCTATTAATACCACTAGTGTTACAACATTGGAGCAGTCAAGTATAAGTATTTCTTTATTTACATAGTTCTGATATTTTACAAAATAATATATTTTATATTATTTGTGTCATGTATGAACAAAAATCTTATGGACATCTATACTGATTTATTTCAGATATTTACAGAAGTTTAAAGGGGATTGTATGTTCCATCAGAATTTAGGCTTTAACCTTGTGGGAAATTCAGATAATTTGTGAACATTATAATGTTCTTGGTTTCAAAGAGACTGAGACTATAATAAGAGGTCTAAGGCTAAAAATGCTCTTTCTTTAATGTTAACCTCATCTGGAAAATCCTAAGGATGGAGGATCCTGGTAGGCTGCAGTCCATGGAGTCACTAAGAGTTGGACACGACTGAGTGACTTCACTTTCACTTTTCACTTTCATGCATTGGAAAAGGAAATGGCACCCCACTCCAGTGTTTTTGCCTGGAGAATCCCAGGGACGGGGTAGCCTGGTGGGCTGCTGTCTGTGGGGTTGCACAGAATTGGACACGACTGAAGCGACTTAGCAGCAGCAGCAGCATCTAGACTTAAATAATTATTATTTATTTAGATTCATTTAGGTGTTAAATTCAGAATGCGAGTGATATATTTTTAAAAGACTTAATTTAAAGCATTTATATTTGAGAAATCAGCATGTACACAAATATTATAAACTGTTATACAACTTTGCTGGAGCTTGTTCTTGTACAGTTAAATTCATAATTTTTTAAAGTCATTTGCTTCATGATTTCTCCAAGTTTTATATCCACTATATTATTAAACTTTGAAATCTACTTCATACATTTAGAGACTGAAATGTTTTATTGTATCTGCTATTAAAATATATATTCAAAAAGACGCCAGTGCCAACTACAAAATCAAAAAAGACTAATTCAAAACATTCAGTGTTCAGTTTGAATATCTTTTCCAAAGGTTTCTATTTTTATTCAGTTTCATAGAGGATAGGTCCTTAGCAACTAGCACTCTGCTACATAGTTCTTTAACAGAATATTACTAAAAAAAAAATGGTTAGGGGCCATGTGACTTAAGATTTTTACTACTGATTTTTACTACGTGTTGAAGTTATCATCCAATTTGTTAAAATTATCATTTAGGTGCTTACAATTTAACACCTTTGGGCAATTAAACAGTGTTCAGTTCAGTTCAGTGGCTCAATCGTGTCCAACTGTTTGCGACCCCATGAATCGCAGCACGCCAGGCCTCCCTGTCCATCACCAACTCCCGGAGTGCACTCAGACTCACGTCCATTGAGTCCGTGATGCCATCCAGCCATCTCATCCTCTGTCGTCCCCTTCTCCTCCTGCCCCCAATCTCTCCCAGCATCAGAGTCTTTTCCAGTGAGTCAACTATTCGCATGAGGTAGCCAAAGTACTGGAGTTTCAGCTTTAGCATCATTCCTTCCAAAGAAATCCCAGGGCTGATCTCCTTCAGAATGAACTGGTTGGATATCCTTGCAGTCCAAGGGACTCTCAAGAGTCTTCCCCAACACCACAGTTCAAAAGCATCAATTCTTCAGCACTCAACCTTCTTCACAGTCCAACTCTCACATCCACACATGACCACTGGAAAAACCATAGCCTTGACTAAATGGACCTTAGTCGGCAAAGTAATGTCTCTGCTTTTGAATATACTATCTAGGTTGGGCACAACTTTTCTTCCAAGGAGTAAAGCGTCTTTTAATTTCATGGCTGCAGTCACCATCTGCAGTGATTTTTCAACCCCAAAAAATAAAGTCTGACACTGTTTTAACTGTTTCCCCATCTATTTGCCATGAAGTGATGGGACCAGATGCCATGATCTTCATTTTCTGAATGTTGAGCTTTAAGCCAACTTTTTCACTCTCCTCTTTCACTTTCATCAAGAGGCTTTTTAGTTCCTCTTCACTTTCTGCCATAAGGGTGGTATCATCTGCACATCTGAGGTTATTGATATTTCTCCAGGCAACCTTGATTCCAGCTTGTGCTTCTTCCAGTCCAGCGTTTCTCATGATGTACTCTGCATATAAGTTAAACAAGCAGGGTGACAATATACAGCCTTGACGTACTCCTTTTCCTCTTTGGAACCAGTCTGTTGTTCCATGTCCAGTTCTAACTGTTGCTTTCTGACCTGCATGTAGGTTTCTCAAGAGGCAGGTCAGGTGGTCTGGTATTCCCATCTCTCTCAGAATTTTCCACAGTTTATTGTGATCCACACAGTCAAAAAGCATATCTCCTAAAAGTGTCACCTCTAAGAAGAATTCAGAGAACTTGCTAAAATTATGAGTGACATTTGTTGTCAGAGTTCACAGCGAAAAGAATTGTAAAGGCAATGAACCTAGTGCTAGAACAGGGTTGAATTATAATGAGAAATATGAGCCCCCTTAAAAGATAAGTTCTTATGAACATAACTTGACTGTGCATTAATATATCTGTTGTCTGATAACCAGTGTTAATAGAATTAGAGATATAAATTTCTAGATAGATCAATTCATATATATTAATATCTATTTATTTTGAGGTTTATATAATTCTGTGTATTTTTCTAAGTGTGTAAATATCTCCAGTGTAAACTACCAGCATCATCTCTTCGATGTCTCTTTCCTTACAATACATTTACCTGCAGGAAAACATTTTTTTGGACCTCTAAGAAAATGTTTTAAAATGAATTCCCTTCAAGTCCTTAACTTATTGAGCCAATCACTTAGTTGAAGTATTTCAAAAAATATTTATATATATATATATATATATTTAAAAGATATGAGTTTTTTCCGTTATTTTGGAACTCAGGGCCACCATGATAGAGATCATTAATATCAGAAATGAAGTATGCATTTCAAAACAGGAATTATTGTTATTATTTAATAGAAAATATTATGAACATTTTATTGTTTTTGCCTGGACATTACTTCACAAATATTTATTGAGCATTTAAGTGTTATTTGATATTGTTCTTTATTTTTATTTTTATTTTTTTATTTTTTAAATTTTAAAATCTTTAATTCTTACATGCATTCCCAAACATGAACCCCCCTCCCACCTCCCTCCCCATAACATCTCTCTGGGTCATCCCCATGCACCAGCCCCAAGCATGCTGTATCCTGCATCAGACATAGACTGGAGATTCAATTCTTACATGATAGTATACATGTTAGAATGTCATTCTCCCAAATCATCCCACCCTCTCCCTCTCCCTCTGAGTCCAAAAGTCCGTTATACACAGCTGTGTCTTTTTTCCTGTCTTGCATACAGGGTCGTCATTGCCATCTTTCTAAATTCCATATATGTGTTAGTATACTGTATTGGTGTTTTTCTTTCTGGCTTACTTCACTCTGTATAATCGGCTCCAGTTTCATCCACCTCATCAGAACTGATTCAAACGAATTCTTTTTAACGGCTGAGTAATACCCCATTGTGTATATGTACCACAGCTTTCTTATCCATTCATCTGCTGATGGACATCTAGGTTGTTTCCATGTCCTAGCTATTATAAACAGTGCTGCGATGAACATTGGGGTACATGTGTCTCTTTCAATTCTGGTTTCCTCAGTGTGTATGCCCAGAAGTGGGATTGCTGCGTCATAAGGTAGTTCTATTTGCAATTTTTAAAGGAATCTCCACACCGCTATCCATAGTGGCTGTACTAGTTTGCATTCCCACCAACAGTGTAGGAGGGTTCCCTTTTCTCCACACCCTCTCCAGCATTTATTGCTTGCAGATTTTTGGATCGCAGCCATTCTGACTGGTGTGAAGTGGTACCTCATTGTGGTTTTGATTTGCATTTCTCTAGTGACAATACATTGATTATTGTCAACTGACTGATTACCCTGGTTACTAAAATGTTGAGGATGGTAAGAAGCATTATAAAAAGTAAAATTTCACAAGAATAGGGAAACAAGCATATAAAGTATAGAAATGAAGAGATTTAAAAAGAATTCCCCAAATAATAGTTATCAGAAACTGATATGGGAATCCAGAGTACAGAATTATTAATTTACTATCATAAAGTGATATAGAAAAACATTGTGAATGAAACAATAACCACATTATATCCTCATTATAAATTAATAAAAATTTTCACCTAAAGCAAAAGACTGTGTTATATACATTTTTCAAAATCTGTCAGATCAAGATATTAAAATAGACAACATAGGTATAGACTCTTATGACTCAAGTTCATAGGAAATGCCACAGGATGGCATTTCAAATAACTGAAAGAAAGAAGAAACTGAAAAAAGTCACATGAAAATGTCATCTTTTCTTTCCTCCTTAGGTAAAAAAAAACCACTCATATAGAAAGTATACAATATGACTGAAATGAAAAATAATACAAAAATTACCAGATGTACAATGGGCAAAAAAAAAAAAATTATGTTGCATATAATTTTGTATTCAACATTGCTCTAAATATACCATATACATCAGAAGCCATAGGAGCATGAATGATTTACTGAAATGATGTAAAATCATAGGGAGTTCCCTGGGGGCCTTGTGATCAAAATTCCAAGCCTTCATTGCAGTGGCTCCAGTTCAAACCCTGTTTGGGAACTGAGTTTTTTAAAGCCACAAGGCACAGTTAAAAAACAAACAAAAATTGCATAACACAAAATACATCATTAGAAAGGTGATAAAAAATAAAATATCAAAAGTAAGTACAACAGTAATGACAAAAGATCTCATTCTTTTATTAAAAGATAAAAATTATAAAATATATAAAAGTATAATTGGTAATTTTTGGTAATTTTTCATTGGTAATGTTGGTAATTTTTCAAAGAAATTAGAAACTTTTAAAGCAAGTCAAAAGAAGAAATGCAATTCATCACATGATACAAATAAGATACTTTCTCCTATAAGATAAACAAAAATTTTAAAGTACCACTATTTCCTATGGAATGTTAAGAATGCACATTTTTATGCACTGTTGGTAGGTGTGTAAATTTTTCTTCTTTGAGCATTTTTTGGCATTATTTTTATCATGTGAAGATGATGGTAATGCTAATAATTTTAGTGACAATAGAAAAAACAAACAGTAGCAACAACAGAAGCTATAACTTACTGAAGACTTATGCACTAGTCAGTGCTCCCAGCACTTTATTAAATTGCTCAGAAACACTCAGTGTGATAGGCACCCTTAAAGTCTTCATGCCAAACACTAGGAATTTAAGGCAGAAATGTCTGGATATGCTTTCCTAAGGTCACGTAACTGGTAAATAATACAAATGAGATATTAGTCTGGGGATTTTGACTCCAGAGAAACTTCTGTTAACCACTATACCACGCTAAGGAAAAGTCAAAGTGAATAAAAAGTGCAGAACGAGGTGATTCATCTCTGTAAGATTATATATGTAGATCTAGAGTGGATATATGAATAGCGAATAGTCACTATGGTTTAAAAAGTAATTATTTTCAGAGCACTGAGTTGAGCTCCCTGTGTCATAGAGCAAATTCCCACTGACCATCTATTTTAGAGGGGTGGGAGATGTAAAGTTCAAGAGCGAGGGGACATGTATACCTATGGCTGATTCATGTTGATGTATGGCAGAAACCAACACAATGTTATAAAGCAATTATCCTCCAATTTAAAATAAATGATTTTTTTATTTATTTTTATTTTTTTATTTTTATTTTTATTTTTTTTTAATTTTAAAATCTTTAATTCTTACATGCGTTCCCAAACATGAACCCCCCTCCCACCTCCCTCCCCACAACATCTCTCTGGGTCATCCCCATGCACCAGCCCCAAGCAAGCTGCACCCTACAAGTAACTATTTCTTGACATTTTAGGCTGAGTTAGGGGGATGAATTAGAATTCACCCTAAATGTTTCAAATGATAAGACTTAAGAGGTGAGTTTCAGGCAAAGAGAATATCTTACAAAAGTACTACCATGGGAAACTATCACGAACTTTTGCTGAGAAGACAAGAGCAATAAAGGTTTTACTGGAGCCCAGTGAGTATTTGCCACACAGAGATGGGATGCATGTCCTGGGAGAGGTGTGGCACTGAAGGGAATGCAAGAGAATTTCTCCAGGTTATTTCAGTTTCCCCCACCACCACCACCACCATTTTTTTCCTCCCATTGTCTTAACCTAATGAGAAGTCCTCTGCAGAATTAGAGGCAGGAGACAGCCATCAGGGATGGGTCTTCCTGATGGGTGAATGAGGGAAGAAAATGTGTCTAAGCAGCTAGGTAGGAAAGGGTGTCTCAAACAGAGAAAATTCAGCACACTAGTAAGTAAGAAATGTACTTTTAAAATTTGTCATCTCTTCTTAAATTGTCTACATTTATTTTAAAATTTAACACAATTCTAAATCCATTAGGTTATAACCCTAAAAGTGAAGAACTCTGAGTAAGTAAATGGTAAAATGTGCCCCCAGTGAAAACCCTAAGTGGAGACTTCCCTCATGGTCCAATGGTTAATCCATGCTTCCACTACAATGGGCACAGGTTGAGTCCCTTGTAAGGGAACTAAGATCCCAAAGACCACAGGGTATGGCCAAAAAACAAAAACAGAAAACCATTAAGTGACAACTGTGAATGTACTAGTCTCACTGATACAGGATTATTTTCAGGTTCATTTATAATCTTAGGTATCAAGATTTATATTAAATGTCCTGCAGTACGTAGCATTACTGATGACAGAGTGAACATACTGATATTGTTAGCTTGATTATGAATCTATGAATTAACACTCAAATTAATGGCAAGCATTGGAGCCTTTTTATGTTATGATATTTTATTATGTAATGGATACAATTTCTAAATTAAAATTTCATTAATGTTGTTGTTCAGTCACTCAGTTGTCTCCAACAATTTACCACCAACCCCAATGTAGTCCAATCCCACGGACTACAACATGCCAGGCTTCCCTGTCCTTTACTATCTCCCAGAGCTGCTCAAACGCCTATCCACTGAGTCAATCATCCAGTCATCCAATCAGTCATTGGATGTCACTGGATGATGCCATCCAATCATCTCCTCTGTTGCCCCCTTCCCATCCTCCCCTCAATCTTTCCCAGCATCAGGGTCTTTTCGAATTAGTCAGCTCTTCCCATCAGACAAAGTATTGGAGCTTTGGCTTCATTATCCTCTCTCCATCACTATAAATTGCTTTGTTATTTTTTAGTCGCTAAGTCATGTCTGACACTTTCTAACCACATGAACTGTAGCCCACCAGGCTCCTCTGTGCATGGGATTCCCCAGGCAACAATACTAAAGTGGGTTGCCATTTCCTTCTCCAAGGGATCTTCTCGACCCAGGGATGGAATCCACATCTCTTGTATTGGCAATTCAATACAGTGGATGCTTTGCCACTGAGCCACCAAAGGAGCATGCTTTTTCTTTTATCTTGATAGTATTAGTATCACATTTATCCATCTGAAATCACAACCTCTTCTGTTTACCAGTTATCACAGGTCTTAGGACTATGAATTATGTTTTTTTAAGGGTTCTATTTTAACAGCTATTGTAATAATTGGTACCATTTTCCCATATGGAGTGGCTTCATCATCTATTTGATTCCACATGCACTCTTAATTATGTATCATCTTTGAATATCTTCCATTAGAGTCCAGAAATAGGGAGGATTATCTTTTATTTGAAACTCAAAATTTATTTGTATAATAATGAACAAAAACGAAAGGTTAATCAAAACCATTTTATATTCAAAATTGGCTCTAAAAGTAGTATATAATTTTTAGGTTAAAATGTTTGTAACTTTATAATACATGTATTGTTTCAATACAGATAATGATTTTAATGAATGCTATAACATTAACGTATTTCTGTAGGTCTTCAAAAGAACCCACATACAGGGTTATTACCATCTTTCTAAATTTCATATGTATGCGTTAGTATACTGTACTGGTGTTTTTCTTTCTGCCTTACTTCACTCTGTATAATTGGCTCCAGTTTCATCCACCCCATTAGAACTGATTCAAATGTATTCTTTTTAATGGCTGAGTAATACTCCATTGTGTATGTATAGAACAGTCTTTTGGACTCTGTGGGAGAGGAAGAGGGTGGGATGATTTGGGAGAATGGCATTTCTCTCAAACGTGTATAATATCATACAAGAGATGAATCACCAGTCTAGGTTCGATGCAGGGTGCAGGATGCTTGGGGCTGGTGCACTGGGATGGTGTGTGGGGGGAGGTAGAAGGAGGGTTCGGGATTGGGAACACGTGTACACCCGTGGTGGATTCATGTTGATGTGTGGCAAAACCAATACAATATTGTAAAGTAAAAATAATAATAATAATAAAAGGAAAAAAAAGAACCCACATTATTAGTTTTGAAAGCTATTACTGCTCCGTTACAAGGGCAAAAATAGCTTAAATTGAAAGAAAAATTAGCCAAAATGCTTACATTCTAACAGCAATAATAATACTTATAAAGATTAACAATAATAAGGATTATCATATAATATTAGAAACACTGAAATTGTCATTAATGGTATTTAAATATAAAAGAGAAAATAGTTACTTAGAAGCAAGAAAAAATTATTGACATGATTTAAGGATAAGAATCTGGAGGTAACCATTTGGGTTGTTGACATATGTGACTTTGGGGGAAGGTAGTTAATATTCTTGTCACTAGGTCTCTCATAACCTGGGAGGAAAAAGTTCGTGCCAACTGCATGTTGAGGGCTTCCCTGATCACTCTGTGGTAAAGAAACAGCCTGCCAAACCAGAGATGTGGGTTCAATCCTTGGGTCATGAAGATACCCTGGAGAATGAAATGGCAGCCCACTGCAATATTCTTTTTTTTTTTTTCTGTAACCTAATTACTAAGTAATATATATCCATATATATTGTATTTGGTATTGTTAAGACTTTTATTTTATTTTTTAATATAAATTTATTTAATTTAATTGGAGGCTAATTACTTTACAATATTATATTGGTTTTGCCAGACATCAACATGAATCCACCACGGGTGTACACGTGTTCCCCATCCTGAACCCCCTCCCACCTCCCTCCCCATACCATCCCTCTGGATCTTCCCAGTGCACCAGCCCCAAGCATCCTGTATCATGCATCAAACCTGGACTGACAATTCATTTCATATATGATATTATACATGTTTCAATGCCATTCTCCCTAATCATCCCACCCTCTCCCTCTAAACAGACATTTCTCCAAAGAAGACATACAGATGGCTAACAAACATGTGAAAAGATACTCAACATCACTCATTATCAGAGAAGTGCAAATCAAAATCACAATGAGGTACCATTTCACACCAGTCAGAATGGCTGCTATCCAAAACTCTACGAGCAATAAATGCTGGAGAGGGTGTGGAGAAAGGGGAACCCTCTTACACTGTTGGTGGGAATGCAAACTAGAACAGCCACTATGGAGAACAGTGTGGAGAGTCCTTAAAAAGCTGGAAATAGAATTGCCTTATGACCCAGCAATCCCACTACTGGGCATACACAACGAGGAAACCAGAATTGAAAGAGACACGTTTACCCTAATGTTCATCATAGTGTTTATAATAGCCAGGACATGAAAGCAACCTAGATGTCCATCAGCAGACGAATGGATAAGAAAGCTGTGGTACATATACACAATGGAGTATTACTCAAACATTAAAAAGAATACATTTGAATCAGTTCTAATGAGGTGGATGAAACTGGAGCCTATTATACGGAGTGAAGTAAGCCAGAAAGAAAAATACCGATACAGTATACTAACGCGTACATATGGAATTTATAAAGATGGTAATGATAACCCTGTATGCGAGGCAGCAAAAGAGAGACAGATGTATAGAAAAATCTTTTGGACCACTGCAATATTCTTGCCTGGAAAATCCCATAGATAGAGGAGCCTGGCAGGTTATAGTCCATGAGATTGCAAGAATCAGGCAATATTGAGCACACAAGCACATATAGCTGAGAAAAGGAGAGAAGTGAAAGGCAAAGGAGAAAAAGAAATATATATCCATCTGAATAGACTTCCAAAGAATAACAAGGAGATATAAGAAAATCTTCCTCAGTGATCAATGCAAAGAAATAGAAGAAAATGATAGAATGGGAAACTCTAGAGATATCTTCAAGAAAATTAGAGATACCAAGGGAACATTTCATACAAAGATGGACACAATAAAGGACAGAAACAATATGGAACTAACAGAAGCAGAAAGTATTAAGAAGGGGTGGTAAGAATACACAGAAGTATACAGAAAAGATAGTAATAACCTAGATAACCACAATGGTATGACCTAGAGCCAAACATCCTGGAGTAGGAAGTCAGTGGGACTTAGGAAGCATCACCACAGACAAAGCCGGTGGAGGTGATGGATTCCAGCTAAGCTATTTCAAATCCTAAAAGATGATGCTGTAAAAGTTCTGCACTCAATATGCCAGCAAATTTGGGAAACCTAGCAGTGGACACAGGACTAGGAAAGGTATTTCCATTCCAATCCCAAAGAAAGGCAATGGCAAAGAATGTTTAAGGTACAGCACAATTGCACTCATCTCACATGCTAGCAAAGTAATGCTTGAAATTCACCAAGCCAGGCTTCAACCGTACGTGAACCTTGAACTTCGAGATGTTCAAGCTGGATTTAGAAAAGGCAGAGGAACCAGAGGTCAAATTGTCAACATCCGTTGGATCATAGAGAAAGCAACAGGACTGCAAAAATATCTACTTCTGCTTCATTAACTACACTAAAGGCTTTAACTCTGTGGATCACATCAGACTGTGGAAAATTCTTCAAGAGATGGGAATAACAGACCATCTCATCTGCCTCCTGAGAAAACTGTATGCAAATCAAGAAGCAATAGTTAGAATCAGACATGGAACAACAGACTGGTTCCAAATTGGGAAAGTGAAAGTGAAAGTGAAAGTGAAGTCGCTCAGTCGTGTCCGACTCTTTGCAACCCCATGGAATGTAGCCTACCAGGCTTTTTCGTCCATGGGATTCTCCAGGCAAGAGTACTGGAGTGGGTTGCCATTTCCTTCTCCAGGAGATCTTCCCAAACCAGGGATCGAGCCCGGGTCTCCCACATTGCGGGCAAATGCTTTACCATCTGAGCCACCAGGGAAGACTCAAATTGGGAAAGGACTATATCAAAGCTCTGTATTCTCACCTTGTCTATTTAACTTATATACAGAGTGCATCATGTGAAATGCTGGGCTGGATAAAGCAGAAGCTGGAATCAAGATTGCTGGGAGAAATGTCAACAATTTCATATACGCAGATAACAACACCCTTTTGGCAGAAAGTGAAAAGGAACTAAAGAGCCTCTTGATGAAGGTGAAAGAGAAGAGTGAAAAAGATGGCTTAAAATTCAACATTCAGAAAACTAAGATTATGGCATCTGGTCGCATCACTTCATGGCAAATAGATGATTAAACAATGGAAACAGTGAGAGATTTTATTTTCTTGGGCTCCAAAATCACTGCAGATGGTGATTGCAGTCATGAAATTAAAAGACGCTTGCTCCTTGGAAGAAAAGCTTTGACAAACCTAGACAGCATATTAAAAAGCAGAGACATTACTTTTCTGACAGTGGTATGTGTAGTTAAACTATGGTTTTTCCAGCCGTCAAGTACAGATGTGAGAGTTGGGCCATAAAAAATACTGAATGCCAAAGAACTGATGTTTTTGAATTGTGGTGCTCGAGAAGACTTTTGAGTCCCTTGGACTACAAGGAGATTGAACCAGTCAATTCTAAAAGAAATCAACCATGATTATTCACTGAAAGGACTGCAATCAAAATCTTGAGGGTATAAAAATGTATTTTTCTTGTAATAAGAGAGAAGATAATTGTATGTTGATTCATATGGTCAAGTAGAGAAGGTAAAGTGGTAAAGGAAAAGGGGAGACCTACTTGAGAAATGCCCTTGAGTTGGCATCACAGGAAAAGACTCATTCATAAGCTAAAGCGATGGTCATGCATGGGAGCAGGAACATTTCAACTTGGTAATAAGAGGAAAAGTAGGTTAGTAGTTTGGTAAGGTGGCTAATGGAAATGCTCTTTTAGTTGTGTCTATTTTCTCCTTGAGGTAGAAAGCAAGATAATCATTGATAGTAATGCCTGGGTGGCCATATCACAGATTTTAGAAGAGAGAAGAACAGTATGATAGTTAATTAGAAGAGTGGGAGAGGCTATGGATTAGAGGAATAAACCCTGGTTGCCTTGCCATATCAATGATCCTGTGATGTTCATAGAGACATATTTAAATGGAAAGAACTAGGATTTTTTTTTTTTTTTAATTCTTTGGCCACATTCAGCTGCATAGACATAGGTGTGGGCTAGGCAGAACACTGGATTTATCCAAAGTTGTTATTTTGTTAAGGGGATGAAATGAAGTGAGCTTGTAGGAGGGAATAGAGAGTAGATTCAAGAAAAATGGTTTTAATGATTGATCATTCTTAGCACATTTGGATAGATTTCAGTTAATGTGTGACCACCTGTTAAGAGTTGAATGTCTGTTGAGATAAAACAAACCAGAGGCATTTGTGGGAACTGGAGAAAGGATTTTGAGCAGTGGTTACTGCTAAATGCTGAAGTGGTTTGCATTGTAAGTGGTTACATTCAATGCTGAAACGTTGCCAACTAACCAGGCACTACAGGAAGAGAACTGAGAGAGCTTAATGCTATGTTAGGAATTATATATGATCTCGGCCAGTAAATTAGGGTAGAATTTGTGACAGCGTGTGCCGGAAGCCAGTGTGAGGAATCCCGCCCGTGACAAGGTCATGAGGAAGGAAGCTGACATACGCAAGGCGTGCTCAGACTTCAGGGACCCCTCTGGAAATTCCTAAGCATGTACCCCAACAAAAATCTGCTGGCTTTTGTGCTCTGCTTTTCCACTCTTCTGACATTTTCTGGAAAAAGTCAATTCAGGGCTTTAGTCTTCTGCATTTGAAAGAGTGTTTCAATCCAAAAAACCCTCTGATGGCTTTCTAGCCTGCCTGCAGGACTCGTACAGCTGCGCGTGTGATTGTTTGAGGCCTCCTGACCGCAGGAGGCACAAGAAGCTTAAAACATCCTAGGAATGTAGGAGCTTCCGAGGAGTCAAAATCTTTAGAATAGGACTGATTAAACGTTTCATTTGTTGAGTCAATGCTTGCTGCCAAATTTTCATATCCTTTATTTTTAGATATAGTTGGTATATAGAAAAACAAGTAGTAGACCTGGTATTAGCAACATTAGATCTTTGAGTTAAGTACCTTCTTTGTTATATCCCACTGCACCTTTGTTTTATAGAGATGTAACTTTAATGCTTTAAGGAGATGCAGATTAAAGAAAAACACTTCAGGGGAAACAAAATTAACATTCATTAAAGAAGAGAGCCAAAAAGTGTTAACAAGCCTCTTGGCCAGAAGATAATGTAAATCACGAGACCTTTTGTATACAAAATGATGTATAGAAAGAGTCTGGGCTGCGAACGCTACATAATTCTGTGTTACCCATTGATCTCCATATTTTATCAAAAGTATAAAAGGCCTTCTGAACAATAAAGGATGGGGGCCAGGGGCCAGGGGGGCCAGGGGCCAGGGGCCGGGGGCCAGTTTCTCGGGCCAGCTTCTCGAACTAGTCTCTCGGCCTGGTTTCTTGGGACTCTGGCTCCCCCCATGTCTTTTTCTCTCTTTCTTCTTCTCTCCCTTTTCCTCTCTCTGCTCTTTACTGTAACTTCAGGCTGAATCTCCACCTGGGGCGCGGAGGCTCGCCAGGTCTACTTACTTGCCCTGGCTGTTAAGACCCGCATGAAAGGGAGCTTAAGGCGAGGCACCCTTAGATATTCAAGCGGGCGCCGGTGGCCCAACGTAGATGGTGCAAATTCCTTGTCTGGAATTTTATTGGCCTTCCGCGTAAACCAAGCTATTCAGCCCTCTTCCTCCACTTAATCTTCTTACTACACTATAGTTTCCTAATCTAATCTTATATTAATAAATAAACAAGTCTTTCCACGCCAACGCCGTCCACCCTTCGAATTCCCTGGATCCACCGGGGCTGGACCCCGGCAAGCATGTGTGGGTATATGCTAGTTTAGATAGAAGACAATGTATTATTTACTTAGGATCTTGAGTATATAAGACTATTTATTTCATGGATCATAGGGGCACTATGTCAGTCATCTAAGCAATTTTGCAAATGGCAAAACTGGCCTATCCACACCTAGTCAATTCAGGAAAGGCTAAGTAGAATATATTTCTGGATAAATCTCCCATCTAGCCTTCATCTCTTCCTTTCCACAATATTTGCCCTTGTTGAAGAAGAAAATTAAAGGAGAATTGATTCCCTCTGCTTTCACTGAGTCATGACTCATGGTTGAGAAGATACGGATGCTGGAAGAACAAGCCTAATTCAGTGAGTAAAGGCCATGCAGGTACCAGTGAGATACCTGAGAATAGAAATAGTCCCAATTCACCTTTCAAGAAATGTCATCCATAGAAAATTTGGAGTTCAGTTAGAATAAGCCTTTTAATACATTATTTTTTTCCTATAAGAATCTGAGTTACCATACAAATAACTCAGTGTTTTTACCCCTCCATGTCAAGAAGATCATATACATATTGGCTAGATTTCAGAAAAAAATTAGGGGAATACTTGTAATTTGCTGACGTTATAATCTGCTTTTGCTGAAGTAAGAACATTAATGCTTTTACAGGTGATGTTATTGAGATCAAGAAAGAAAATGAATTTATAGGGTCACAGAGTAAGTGAATGAGTCTGAATTCAATCTCACCTAGTAGAGAGTGCCCTATTAGGTTGAGTTCTAAGGAAGAAAATATTAATGTGGCTCTTCAGAGTGTACTGTATAAATAAGGAAGGAGTGAAGTGGATAGTGAATCTGACTTCTCAAGTGTAAACGTGCATGAATACTGATTTCCGTTCCTTCAGAAGTCATGGGTTCTGGGGAGGGATGATAACGTCAGGCTCCCACCTGAAGATGCTGCTGCACAGCCAGATAGGAGTCTCAGACACTTTACTGGGCCTATCTGAGAGGAAGAATTACAACAGACATTTTCTTTTTTTAATTAATTAATTTATTTTAATTGGAGGCTAATTTATTTATAACTTTGAGGTGGTTTTTGCCATACATCGACATGAATCAACCATAGGTATACATGTGTCCCACCATCCTGAATCCCCTTCCCATATCCATCCCAACCTCTTCCCTCTCGGTGTCCCAGAGCACCAGCTATGGCTGCCCTGCTTCATGCATCCAATTTGCACTGGTCATCTATTTTATATATGGTAATATACATGTTTCAATGTTGTTCTCTTATATTGTCCCATCTTTGCTTTCTCCCATATAGTCCAAAAGTATTTTCTTTACATCTGTGTCTCTTTTGCTGCCTTGCATATAGCACCATCATTACCATCTTTCCAAATTCCATATATATGCATTAATATGCCATATTGGTGGCTTACTTCACTCTGTAAAATAGCTCCAGTTTCATCCATTTCATTAGAACTGAATCAGATGTGTTTTTTCTTTATATTGCAATGAGTAATATTCCGCTGTGTATATGTACCACAACTTCCTTATCCATTCGTCTGCTGATGGACATATAGGTTGCTTCCACATCTTAGTTGTTGTAAACAGTGATGCAGTAAATGTTGGTGTACATGTGTCTCTTTCAGTTCTGGTTTCCTTGGTGTTTGCCCAGCTATGGGATTGCTGGGTTGTATGGCAGTTCTGTTTCCAGTTTTTTGAGGAATCTCCACACTGTTCTCCATAGTGGCTGTACTAGTTTGCATTCCCATGAAGAGACTAAGAGGGTTCCCTTTTCTTCACACCCTCTCCAGCAATTGTTGTTGTAGACTTTTTGATGGCAGCCCTTCTGGTGAGATTGTACCTCATTGTGGTTTTGATTCGTGTTTCTCTGATAATGAGTGATGTTAAGCATCTTTTCATGTATTTGTTAGCCATTTGTACGTCTTCTTTGTAGAAATGTCTGTTTAATTCTTTGGCCTGTTTTTTGATTGGTTCATTTATTTTTCTGGAATTAAGCTGCATGAGTTGTGTATTTTGAAGATTAAGTCTTTGTCAGTTGCTTCATTTGCTATTATTTCTCCCATTCTGAAGGCTGCCTTTTCACCTTGCTTATAGTTTCCTTCATTGTGCAAAAGCTTTTAAGTTTAATTAGGTCCCATTTGTTTATTTTTGTTTTTATTTCCATTACTCTAGGGATGTCATAGAGGATCTTGCTGTAATTTTTGTCAAACAGTATTCTGCCTAAGTATTCCTCTAAAAGTTTATAGTTTCTGGTCTTATATTTAGATCTTTAATCTATTTTGAGTTTATTTTTTTGTATGGTGTTAGGAAGTGTTCTAGTTTCATTCTTTTACAGATGGTTGACCAGTTTTCCTAGCACCACTTTTTAAAGAGATTGTCTTTACACCATTGTATATTTTTGCCTCCTTTGTCAAAGATAAGGTGTCCATAGGTACGTGAATTAATCTCTGGGCTTTTTATTTTGTTCACTGATCTATGTTTCTGTCTTTGTGCCAGTACCATACTGTCTTGATGACTGCAGCTTTGTAGTATAATTTGAATTCAGATAGGTTGATTCCTCCAGTTTCATTCTTCTTTCTCAAGATTGCTTTGGCTATTTGAGTTTTTTTTTTTTTTTTTTTTTTGTATTTCCATACAAGTTGTGAAATTATTTGTTCTAGTTCTCTGAAAACTACCCTTAGTAGCTTGATAAGGATTGCATTGTATCTATAGATTGCCTTAGGGAGTATACTCATTTTCACTATATTTATTCTTCTGACCATGAACATGGTATATTTCTCCATCTATTTGTGTCATCTTTGATTTCTTTCATCAGTGTTATATATATATATAATATATATATATATTATATATATAATGTCTTTTGTTTCTTTGAGTAAATGTATTCCTAAGTATTTTATTCTTTTTGTTGCAGTGGTGAATGGGATTGTTTCTTTAATTTCTCTTTCTGTTTTCTCATTGTTAGCATATAGAAATGCAAGGGATTTATGTGTATTAATTTTATATCCTATATCTTTACTATATTCATTGATTAGCTCTAATAATCTTCTGATGGTGTCCTTAGGGTTTTCTATGTAGAGGGTCATGTCATCTGCAAACAGTGAGAGTTTTACTTATCCAATCTGGATTCCTTTTATTTCTTTTTCTTCTCTGATTGCTGTGGCTAGGACATCCAAAACAATGTTGAATAGTACTGATGAGAGTGAGCACCCTTGTCTTGTTCCTGCTTTTAGAGGAAATACTTCCAATTTTTTGCCATAGAGGACAATGTTTGCTGTGGGTTTGTTGTATATTACTTTTACTATATGAAGTATGTTTCTTCTATGCCTGCTTTCTGGAGAGTTTTGATCATAAATGGGTGTTGAATTTTGTCAAAGGCTTTCTCTGCATCTATTGAGATAATCATATGGTTTTATCTTCCAGTTTGTTAATATGGCATATCACATTGATAGATTTGTTAATATTGAAGAATCCTTGCATCCCTGGGATAAAGTCCACTCGGTCATGATCTATGATCTTTTTCATGTATTGTTGGATTCTGTTTGCTAGAATTTTGTTGAGGATATTTTCATCTATGTTCGCCAATGATATTGGCCCCTACTTTTCTCTTTTTTTGGCAACTTTTTCTGGTTTTGGTGTTAGGGTGATGTTGGCATCATAGAATAGGTTTGGGAGTTTGCCTTCCTCTGCAATTTTCTGCAAGAGTTTGAGTAGAATACCTGTTAGCTCTTCTCTAAATTTTTGGTAGAATTCACCTCTGAAGCCATGTGATCCTGGGCTTTTGTTTGTTGGAAGATTTTTTTTTATTACAGCTTTGATTTCTGTGCTTGTGATGAGTCTGTTAAGATTTTCAATTTCTTCCTGGTTCAGTTTTAGAAGGTTTTGTCCATTTCTTCCAAATTGTCTGTTTTACAACGGACATTTTAAACTCAGAATTCATTCTGACTTCTTCTGTGGAGAAGGCAATGGAACCCCACTCCAGTACTCTTGCCTGGCAAATCCCATGGATGGTGGAGCCTAGTAGGCTGCAGTCTATGGGGTCGCTAAGAGTCGGACCGTCTATGGAGTAGCACAGAGTCAGACACGACTGAAGTGACTTAGCAGCAGCAGCAGCAGTAGCAACTAATAAATGAGATCAAACAATAGGATTTGGTGCTCCAGAGAAAGGGCTAGAGCATTTGAATTTATGAAAGATGCTAGGTCAAGACAAGACATGGTCTCCAGGAAGGAAACTAGAGAAAAGAAGGTTCTTCTTAATTCTTCAGGGGAAGAAGTCTAATTCTTAGGGGGAAAAAAGATAAGCAGGATGAATGAACTTTAAGATTGAAGTGTATGTATTGTATTAATACAAATAAATACATACTGTATATTTTACTTTTACATCCTGCTCCTTGCAATAGAGCACAGTTTGTCCTAAAACCCCAACACTATTCTTTGTAGATGTAGATAATTCAGTTACTTATTTTAAAAGAAAAAGCAAAGGAACCAAAATAATTTTGAAAATGAAGGATAAATTGGAAGAATTATACTATCTGATTTTAAGACTTAATAAGCACAGAGTCAGACACGACTGAAGTGACTTAGGAGCATCAAGTTAAAAAAAAAAGTGTACTATTGGGAGGGCAAAGGACACATGGATTAAAAGAATAGAATCAAGAAGCCAGAAACTGATCCACCCAAAAACAGTCAACTAAGTTTAGACAAATGTGACAAAGCAAATACATGGAATAGGAATGATCTTATCAATAAATGATATTAGAAAATTACAAACTCAATCGAAATTTCACATGAAAAAACTTTCTCAACAAAGAGGGCAAGCCAACACAATGTTAGGAAGACAGTCTCTTCAACAAATTGTTCTGGGAAAACTGGGCAGGTATGTATAAATGAAATTAGATCATTATTTCACAAAATACACAAAAAATAAGCTCATAATGGATTGAAGACCTAAATGTGAGACTGCACACTGTCAAATTCCTAGAGGGAAACATAGGCAGACCACTTTCTGACATAAATCGTGGCAAGATATTTTTTAATGTGCCTTCCAGAATAATGGAAATAAAAACAAAAATAAACAAGTTGGACCTACTTAAACTAAAAAGATTTTGCATAGCAAAGGAAACAATAAGCAAAAGAAAGAGACAAACCACAGATTAGGAGAAAATATTTGCAAATGATGTGACTGACAATGGATTAGTCTCCAAAAATCTACAAATGGTCCATGAAGATCAGCAGCATCAAGACAAACAACCCAATCCAAAAATGGGCAGGACTAAATAGACTTTAAATAGGTCTATTTAGACCTGAAGATCTATGTAAATAGACCTTAAATAGGCCTAAAATTTCTCCAAAGAAGACATACAGATTCCCAAAAGGCACATGAAAAAGATGTTTAACATCAATAATTGCTAGTTATAAGAGAAATGCAAATCAAAACTACAGTGAGATATTATCTCACACCAGTCAAAATGACTATAATCAAAAAAATCACAAACAATAAATGCTGAAGAGGATAGGCAGAGAAGGGAACACTCATACACTGTTGGTGGGAATATAAATTGGTACAGCCACTATGGAGAACAGTATGGTAGTTCCTTAAAAAACTAAAAATAGAACTACTATATGACCAACAATCCTGCTCCTGGGCATATATCTGGAAGAAAATATGGCCCCAAAGTATACATGCACCCCGATGTTCATTGCAACACTGTGTACAGTAGCCAAGACATGGAAGAAACCTAAGTTATATCAACAGAGGAATGGATAAAGCAGTTATTGTGTGGAATATTACATAGCCATCAGTAAGAATAATGCCATTTGCAGCAACATCGTTGGACCTAGAGATTGTCATACTGAATGAAGTCAGAGAATGAGGAATATATTATCACATCTCTCATATGTGGAATCTAAAAAGACATGATACAAATGAAAACATTCAAAAAACAGAAACAGACTCACAGGCTTACAAGAACAATCTTCTGGTTGCCTAGGGGGAGAAGTGGGGGAGGTATAGTTAAGGAGTTTAGGATGGACAAGTACATCCTGTCATATTCAAAATGGACAAGCAACAGGGAACTAGGAGAGCACAAGGAACACTGCTCAAGTAAAAGTGTTGTCATGTGACACTGTCATATAACAGCTCAGACAAATAGGGAGTTTGGAGGAGACTGGATACATGGATATGTATGGCTGAGCTCCTTTGCTTTCTACCTAAAACTATCACAAAAGTTTTCATCAGTTATTTGTTGTTCTTTAGATGCTACATCATGCCCAGCTCTTTTTCAACCCCATGTACTGTAGTCAGCCAGGCTCCTCTGTCCACAGGATTTCCAAGGCAAGAATACTAGAGATTGTTGCTATTTCCTTTTCTAGGGGATCTTCCTGAACCAGGGATTGAACCCCATCTCTTGCATTGGCAGGTGATTGTTTACCACTGCGCCACCAAGGAAGCACATAAAAAAAAAGTCTCATAAAAAAGATAAATAAATTTTTAAAAAAGCAAAAACGCAAAGTTTACCCAAATGCATAATAGACTTAAACATAAAACCAAGCAAACATTTAGAAGTACAGGAAAAAAAAAAATTGCTACCTAAGACAAGGTAAAAAAGAAAAATATGCTTACTCATGACCCTAAAGTCATGACCAATAAAAATTTTAAAATATATTAACTGTCTTACTTAGAACTAAAAGGTTTTGTTCTTAAAAAGAACATGCCAAGTAGATTAAAAAACAATATGCAAACCTGAGATAAAGTATTTGCAAGTCACATATGTGACAAATTATTTAGATTCATAGTATATAGGTAACTATATATTATATATTAATTAGATGACGGCTCAGGCAATAAAGAATTTTACTTCAATGCAAGAGATCCAGGTTCAATCCCTGGGTTGGGAGACCTCCTGGAGAAGGAAATGGCAACCCATTCCAGTATTCTTGTCTGGGAAATCCCAGAGACAGAGGAGCCTGGCAGGCTACAGTCCATGGAATCACAAAGAGTCATTCACAATTAAGAAAAGTAAAGCACAATGTAGATCAATTTGAGAAGAGTTGACATTGTTACTAGTCTAAATTTTTCAATCCACAAACAAGTTATGTCTCTCCATTTATTTAGATTTTCTTGGATTTCTTATATTAGGCATTAATAGTTTTGACATTCAGCTACTGTACATGTTTTGATATACTTATCCCTACAAATTTTATTTTTTAGAGTCAATGATGGCAAATGATGCTGTGTTTTCAAATTTGGGTTTCCCATGTATTTTATATATATAGTTATTTTTATGTATTGACTATGTGTTCTGCAATCTTGCCTAACTTACTTATTTGTCTAGGATTCTACAATTATTTTTTGTAAATTCCTTGGTATTTTCTATGTAGGTGACTAAGTCTTCTGCCACTAGGGGAACCTCTTGATAAGGATGAAAGAGGAAACTGAAAATCCAGGCTTGAAACTCAACATGTGAAAATAATAATAATAATAATAATAATAATAATAATAATAATTGTGGTATCTGGTCCCATCTCTGTGTGGCAAATATAAGGGGAAAAAGTGAAAGCAGTGATAGATTTTCTGTTCTTGGGGTACAAAATCAGTATAGATGGTGATGCAGTCATGAAATTAAAACCTTGAAAGGAAAGCTATGGCAAAGCTAGGCAGCATATTAAAAAGCAGACATCATACTTTGCAGACAAAGGTCCATCAAGTCTGAGTGACTAAGCACAGATAGTTGCAAAAAATAAACTTGTAAGGTCATTCAGTTGTGTCCAGCTTTTTGCCATGTTATGGACTGTGGCTCTCTAGGTTCCTTTTTCCACGGGGATTCTCCAGGCAAGAATACTAGAGTGGATTGCCATTCCTCTTCTGGCTCAGGAATTGAACAAAGGTCTCCTGCACTGCAGGCAGATTCTTTACCAGCTGAGCAACCAAGGAAGCCCTTTCATCTCTCTAAGGGGTAGTCAATTGATCAGTGTCCATATCAAATCAAACACAGTGCTATCAAAAGCAGAGAATTATAATTAAACAAAATTTACTTTTTTTTTTTTTCCAGAAAATGAGTACCTATTTCCTGTGTAATAATTTTGCGATCTATCACTTGATACTCAAAATTTCAAAACATAGATTTGGAAGAGATTATACATATTTAGGAAGAACAATCAAACTAAAGGGACTATATTAAATATTATAGTCATTTTTGCTCAAAATAGGACAATGGCTATAATATCATAATAGCTACATGATAAAATTTTGGTTTTTAAGTTTTGTGCAACCCCCTTGAATTCTTAACTCTCTTTTTAACATAGTGTGTTGTCTTTCTGCTCTCTTTCAGTTCTTCTTTTCCTTTTGTATCCAGAATACCCAAGCTTTTCCTTCATCTCATAGCACCATCATTCACTTGCTACAACAGTCTGAAACACTACCATTCCCTAATGACAGATAAAGACAAGGTAAGGAAGAGTCTCCAATTTGTATATAATCAGTAATATAATCATAGAGGAACAAAGCTCTAAAGAAGTGCATATTCAAGTAAGAACATAAAATCATTTGGCTTTTTGTTTTTGGTGTCCATTCATGCTGCCTGCTCAGTCCTAAGTCATGTCCCTCTCTTTGCTATGCCACAGAATGTAGCCTGCCATGTTCCTTAGTCCATGGGATTTTCCAGGTAAAGCCACTGGAGTAGATGGCCATTTTCTTCTACATTGATATTCACTCAATAAGCTTTATTTTTAGCCAAGAAGTATTCTGAAGTTTGGAGAAGGCAATGGCAACCCACTCCAGTACTCTTGCCTGGGAAATCCCAGGGACGGGAGCCTGGTGGGCTGCTGTCTATGGGGTCACACAGAGTCAGATACGACTGATGTGACAGCAGCAGCAGCATTCTGAAGTTAATTCTACCACTTTTGCAGAAAAGCAGGTTTGTTTTCAAATTTAGTTTGTATAGTTTTATGGGTAAAGATCAGAGATTACATCTCCTCCTCTCTGCAGTAATATACAGTCTACTGTTCAGCTCAGTTCAGTTCAGTTCAGTCGCTCAATCCTGTCCTACTCTTTGTGATCCCATGAATCGCAGCCGCCAGGCCTCCCTGTTCATCATCAACTTCCGGAATTCACTCAGACTCACGTCCATTGAGTCCGTGATGCCATCTAGCCATCTTATCCTCAGTCGTCCCCTTCTCCTCCTCCCCCAATCCAGCCCAGAATCACAGTCTTTTCCAATGAGTCAACTCTTCGCATGAGGTGACCAAAGTACTGGAGTTTCAGCTTTAGCATCATTCCTTCCAAAGAAATCCCAGGGCTGATCTCCTTCAGAATGGACTGGTTGGATCTCCTTGCAGTCCAAGGGACTCTCAAGAGTCTTCTCCAAAACCACAGTTCAAAAACATCAATTCTTCAGCTCTCAGCCTTCTTCACAGTCCAACTCTCACATCCATACATGACCACAGGAAACACCATAGCCCTGACTAGACGGACCTTAGTCAGCAAACTAATGTCTCTGCTTTTGAATATGCTATCTAGGTTGGTCATAACTTTTCTTCCAAGGAGTAAGCGTCTTTTAATTTCATGGCTGCAATCACCATCTGCAGTGATTTTGGAGCCCCAAAAAATAGTCTGACACTGTTTCCACTGATTCCCCATCTATTTCCCATGAAGTGATGGGACCAGATGCTGTGATCTTCATTTTATGAATGCTGAGCTTTAAGCCAACTTTTTCACTCTCCTCTTTCACTTTCATCAAGAGGCATTTTAGTTCCTCTTCACTTTCTGCCATAAGGGTAATGTCATCTGCATATCTGAGGTTATTGATATTTCTCCCAGCAATCTTGATTCCAGCTTGTGCTTCTTCCAGCCCAGCGTTTCTCATGATGTATTCTGCATAGAAGTTAAATAAGCAGGGTGACAATATACAGCCTTGACGTACTCCTCTTCCTATTTGGAACCAGTCTTTTGTTCCATGTCCAGTTCTAACTGTTGCTTCCTGACTTGCATATAGGTTTCTCAAGAAGCAGATCAGGTGGTGTGATATTCTCATCTCTTTATGAATTTTCTCATTCTCTTTTATGAGTTTATTGTGATTCACACAGTCCAAGGCTTAGTCAATAAAGCAGAAATTGATGTTGTTCCGGAACTCTCTTGCTCTTTTGATGATCCAGCAGATGTTGGCAATTTGATCTCTGGTTCCTCTGCCTTTTCTAAAACCAGCTGGAACATCTGGAAGTTCACGGTTCATGTATTGCTGAAGCCTAACTTGGAGAATTTTGAGCATTACTTTACTAGCATGTGAGACGAGTGCCATTGTGCGGTAGTTTGAGCATTCTTTGGCATTGCCTTTCTTTGGAATTGGAATGAAAACTGACCTTTTTCAGTCCTGTGGCCACTGCTGAGTTTTCCAAATTTGCTGGTATAGAGTGCAGCACTTTCACAGCATTATCTTTCAGGATTTGAAATAGCTCCACTGGAATTCCATCACCTCCACTAGCTTTGGTAGTATTGATGCTTTCTAAGGTCCACTTGACTTCACATTCCAGGATGTCTGGCTCTAGGTGAGTGATCACACCATCGTGATTATTT
Source organism: Capra hircus (assembly GCF_001704415.2). NCBI lineage: Eukaryota > Metazoa > Chordata > Mammalia > Artiodactyla > Bovidae > Capra > Capra hircus. The sequence goes on from NC_030823.1 coordinate 6,990,204, forward strand.
GGGTCATGAAGATCTTTTTTGTATAGTTCTTCTGTGTATTCTTGTTACTTCTTCTAATATCTTCTGCTTCTGTTAGGTCCATACAATTTCTGTCCTTTATCGAGCCCATCTTTGCATGAAATGTTCCCTTGTTATCTCTAATTTTCATGAATCAGTCATAGGTATACATATGTCCCCTCCCTGTTGAATCTCCCTCCCACTTCCCACTCTATCCCACCCCTCTAAGTTGCCACAGAGCACAGGCTTTGGATTACCTGCATCATACAGAAAATTCTCACTGGCTATCTAATTTGAGGATGAGATGGTTGGATGACATCACAGACTCAATGGCCATGAGTCTGAATAAACTCCGGAAGCTGGTGATAGACATGGAGGCCTGGCATGGGTTCGCAAAGAGTCGGACACGACTGAGCAACTGAACTAACTGAATTCAACTCAATGTATGTGTCAGTGATACTCTATCTGGAAAACTTATCTTTGACAAAGAAGGCAAGAACATACAATGGAGAAAAAATTGTCTCTTTAATAAGAAGTGCTTAGAAAAGTGCACAGCTATGTGTAAAAATGAAGCTAGTACACTTTCTAACACTATACACAAAAAATAAACTTGAAATCATTTAAAGACCAAAATGCAATTGCTTAGTTAGAGAAAGCTGCTTTTCACCAGTTTTTGCCTTTATTAAACATGTATGTGCTGGTGTAAATCTTGCTTAGAACCCTTGGTAGTTAGGAACAGGTAATGATCCTTATTTGAAGCTTTGGAAAATAGGAAACATTTGGTTTTCAGTACAAAATGCCTTATATGCATAGGACCATGTTGAGTAAATCATGACTCTCCTTCACTACACTGATAGTTTGTTTGCTTTCAGGTGGTATTTAACATAGAGTTTATCTATAAACATAACTATTTCCTTTTATTGGGACAATGTGTAAGATCTTTAAGACACACTCTGCAGTTTACAGCATTTCAAATTAAACTGACTTATGTTAACACCGGGTTTTCCTGGTGGCTCAGACTATAAAGAATCTGCCTGCAGTGCAGAACACATGGGTTTGATCCCTAGGCCGGAAAGATCCCCTGGAGAAGGGAATGGCTGTCCACTTCAGTATTCTTGTCTGGAGAATTCCATGGACAGAGGAGCTTGGTGGTCTACAGTCCATGGGGTCACAATGAGTCAGACATGACTAAGGAACTGATAGTTTCACTTCACTTTCATGTTAATACTAGTAACATTTACTTTTGCCTGGACTTCAGTATGGAATTTGATTTAAGGAAATACTAGGGGAATTCATATTTTATTTACTAATTTCCCCATCTTAGTTATTTTAATCAAAAAAACTTAAGAAACATCTAGATGAGCAGTACCATTTTCTATGTTTATGGGATGATTAAAATCAGTAATAATATAAGAATGTAGTAAGTACTGATATGTTAAGAAATCTTGTATAATGAGAGAAAAATGAAAGAGCACAACACACATAGAACAAATGTATATACATTGAAATGATTAAGAATCATTCTTTACTTACAAAACAATAAAAGGTAGGTTCATATAAAGAGAGTCAAGCATTTTACAAATTAAGTACGTTATTGTCAAACTCAAGAAATTTGAGTTATAGGGATAATCTAGTCATAACATGATAAAATCTTGTATCAGCAAATAATCTGAGTTTTGGGCTAAGAGATCTGTGACAAAGAAGTAGGTGAATTATCACAGACTACAGGCATACCTAAAGTTAGAGCTTACTTATTTTGATTTGCATTTTGGTGCTATCATTACTGTGTCCTGTGGTCAGTGTACTGCAGTTCTCAGGGCCAATATTTAACTTATATCAAGATATTAATAAGCTTTCACTAAAATATGCATTGCAGATTGGAACAGAGATCAACCTATCAGCCATGAAAGTGTCAAAGTTTTGTTCTGCACCTCCCTTCAGATTACAATGAGCATTATTCAAGGAATGAAGACATATAAGATTGTATTTCTGATTTGAGGAATTAACAACTGGATCTTACAGATTAAAAAAAAAAAGCATAGTCATGTGTTTGTTGACCATCTGTACGTCTTTTTTTTTTTTAAGTTTCATGTTAGTCTTTTTTTTTTAAATTATTTATTTATTTATTTATTTTAATTGTAGGCTAATTACTTTGCAATATTGTGGTGGGTTTTGCCATACTTTCACATGAATCAGCCATGGGTGTACATGTGTTCCCCATCCTGAACCTCCCTCCAACCTCCCTCCCTATCCCATCCCTTAGGGCCATCCCAGTGCACGAGCTCTGAGCATCCTGTCTCATACATCAAACCTGGACTGGTGATCTATTTCACGTGTGATAATATACATGTTTCAATGTTATTCTCTCAAATCATCCCACCCTCGCCTTCTCCCACAGAGTCCAAAAGTCTGTTCTTTACATCTGTGACAAATGGATAAGAAAGCTGTGGTACATATACACAATGGAATATTACTCAGCTAGTAAAAGAATACATTTGGATCAGTTCTAATGAGATGGATGAAACTGGAGCCTATTATACACAGCAATGTAAGTCAGAAAGAAAAACACCGATACAGTATATTAAAGCATATATATGGAATTTAGAAAGATGGTAATGATGACCCAGTGTGCAAGATAGCAAAAGAGACACAGATGTATGTCTTTATTTTATTTTATTATTATTATTTTTTTTACTTTACAATATTGTATTGGTATTGCCATACATCAACATGAAGTGTCTGTTTAGATTTTCTGCCCATTTTTTGATTGATATTGAACTGCATGAGCTCCTTGTATGTTTTGGAGATTAATACTTTGTCAGTTATTTTGTTTGCAGTTTTTCCCCATTCTGAGGTTATATTTTAGTCTTGTTTATTGTTTCCTTTGCTGAGAAAAAGCTTTTAAGTTTAATTAATTCCCACTTATTTATTTTTGTTTTTATTTTCATTACTTTAGGAGGTGATTCAAAGAGTATGGAGATTCCTTTAAAAACCAGTAATAGATCTACCATATGACCCAACAATCACACTACTAGGCATATATCCTGAAAAAAACCATAATTGAAAGAGACACAATGTTCACTGCAGCTCTTTTACAATATCTAGTTCATGGAAGCAACCTAAATGTCCATCAACAGACGAATGGATACAGAAATTATGGTGAAAGTGAAAGTGTTAGCTGCTCAGTCATATCCAACATTTTGTGATCCAATGGAGTGTAGCCCAAGAGGCTCCTCTCTCCATGGAATTCTCCAGGCAAGAATACTGGAGTGGGTAACCATTTTCTTTTCCAGGGGATCTTCCCAAATACATGGTTCATATATACAATGGAATATTACTCAGCTATAAAAAAGAACACATTTGAGTCAGTTGTAATGAGGTGGATGACCTAGAGCTTATTGTTCAGAGTGAAGTCAGAAAGAGAAAGACAAATATTGTATATTAATTCATATATAAGGAATCCAGAAAGATGCTACTGATGAATCTATTTGCAGGGCAGCAGTGGAGATGCAGACATAGAGAACAGACTTGTGGACACAGTGCATGAAGGATATGGTGGGACAAATAGAGAAAGTAGAATAAAAGCATATATACTACCATATGTAAAACAGATAGCCAGTGGGAATTTGCTGTGTGATGCAGGGAGCTCAACCCAGTGCTCTGTGAAAACCTAGAGGGGTGGGATGGGGTGGAAGATGGGAGGCATGTTCAAGAGGGAGGGGATATATGTATACCTGTGGCTCATTTATGTTGATGTATGGCTGAAATCAGTACAATAATGTAAAGTAATTATCCTCCAATTAAAAAAAAAATACTCAAAAACCCCCCACAATAATGAGGAGCATTGTTAAATGCTGTTCGAATATTAAAGGCAAAATATTCTACTGCATTTTAGAAAGGAAACAATTTACTTAAATAAATCATTGGTCAAAGCTTTATTATATGAATGGGTTTCAAAGCATAGAAACCTGTAAATCAAATTTAAAGAGAGAGAGAGAGAAAGAGAGAAGCATTATACATAGAAGGATTCTCAGTTAGAAAATACTCAGATATGGAAAGAATAACTTCTTCAGCATGGATAATTTTTATTGAACTAGACATTGTTTTACATATAGTATGAGGACAATTCAAAAGACAATTTTAATTGTGGAATAATTTATTATTTTAAACATTACAATAACTTTTTAGAAAGTTGTTGATATTTATTAGGCAATGATTTAAGGACTGAAAGGAACTTGATAATTTATTTGTAGTATGATTTTGAAAGTACATTTTATACCCTGATCGAGCATACTGCATAGTCATTTAGCATTATGAATGATTCAACAGCAATGACTCTAAAATATACACAAGCTCATGCAGCTCAATAATGAAAAACAACCCAATCAAACAATGGGCAAAGGGCCTAAATAGACATTTCTTCGAAAAAGACATACAGATGGCCAACAGGAACATAAAAAGATGCTTGACATCACTAATTAGAGAAATGAAAATCAAAACTACAATGAGGTACCACCTCACAATGGTCAGAAAGCCCATCATTAAAATGTCTACAAATAAAAAATGCTGGAGAGGATGTGGAGGAAATGAAACCCTCCTACACTGTTGGTGTGAATGTAAATTAGTGCAGTCATTGTGGAAACAGTATGGAGTTTCCTCGAAAATGTAAACACAGAATTGACATATGATCTAGCAATCTCACTCCTGGGCATACAACCGGACAAAACTATCATTCAAAAAGATACATTCCCCCCTATGTTCACTGAAGCACTATCCATGGCAGCCAAGAAGTGGAAGCAATTTAAATATCCCTCAACAGATAAGTGGATAAAGTAGACGTGGTAAAGATTTACTGTGGGTTACTACTCGGCCATAAAAAGAGAAAAACCAATACAGCATATTGAAAATCAGAGACATCAGTTTGCCAACAAAAGTCTGTACAGTCAGAGCTATGTTTTTTTCTAGTAACCGTGTATGGATATGAGAGTTAGACTATAAAGAAGGCTTGCCACTGAAGAATGGATGTTTTCAAACTGTGGTGCTGGAGAAGACTCTTTTGAGAGTCCCTTGGAAAGCAAGGAGATGAAGCCAGTCCATCCTAAAGAAAATCAACCCTGAATATTTATTGGAAGAACTGTTGATGAAGCTCCAATACTTTGGCCACATGATGTGAAGAGCCAACTAATTGGAAAAGACCCCGAAGCTGGAAGACTAAAGACAAAAGGAAATGGTTAGATAGCATCACTGAATCAATGGAAATAAATTTGAGTAAATTCCAGGAGATAGTGAAAGACAAGAAAGCCTGATGTGTTGAAGTCCATGGAGTCACAAAGAACTGGACATGACTGAACAACAGTATCATATGCAGCAACATGGATGGACCTAGAGATTATCCTACTAAGTGAAGTAAGTCAGAAAGAAAAAGGCAAATATCAGGATATCACTTACATGTGAAATCTAAAATATAATACAAATAAACTTATTTACAAAACAGAAACAGACTGACAGAAATAAAGAATAAGCTTGTAGTTGCCAAGAGGTCGGGGGAGAGATGAATTGGGAGTTTGGGATCAGTAGATGCAAAGTATTATATATAGGTATAACTGAATCACTGTTGTATACCAGAAACTAATACAACATTGTGAATCAACTATAAGTCAATAAAATAAAAATTTAAAAGAAATATTTGCTGCTATTGCTATGCATCCCACAGGCCTACAAGCCCTATACTTTCACAGCTTTAATTAGAACATCTTTCAATTAAACTTGGTGGATCATTCATTTAATTATTGTGTGTATGTGTGTGTGTGTATGTTAGTCATTAAGTTGTGTCCGACTCTTTTTGACCCCATGGTCTGTAGCTCGCCAAGGTCCTCTGTCCATGGGATTCTGAAGGCAAAGAATACCAGAGTGGGTGGCCATTCCCTTCTCTAGGGGATCTTCCCCACCCAGGGATCAAATCCAGGTCTCCTGAATTGCAGGCAGATTCTTTATCATCTAAGCCACCAGGGAAGCCCTTTCCCAGCTTTAAGATCAAAGAAAAAGCCCAAAGTCAGACAGATTCATCAGTGGTTTAATGCATCCGGGATCACACATGTCTGAAGCAGGGTCCTAGAGCCATACCCCACCATGTGCTGTAGTACGTGTGCCAGACTTGGTGGTGTTCTTCCCCTCCAGGGAAGGAGGAGGTTGCCAGTTGTAGGGGAATTGATGTCAGGTTGGCTCACTTGTGACCAAGGAAACCAGCAGGTGGGCACATGGCTCTTTGCCCCTTTGACAATCATAGTAGAAAATCCTGATTTAAGCCTGAATTCATCACTAGCTGGGACATGCATTAAGTGTGTAGGAAAGTCAGTCATGCAAGTAGGGTGCAGGTTAAGCAGGCAATGGTCAAGCAGGGGATGGACAGAGAGCAAGAAAACAGCCATCTTGAGTGGCCTGACCATGCACCTATGAAAGAAACTGAATTTTTAATTAGGTAGTGGCATTACCACAGAAAATCACTCCTGTAGCACTCAGTGAGTTAAGTAGATATACTATCTGAGCCTTTGGTATTTAACCTGATGGACTGCTATTCATTAATGCCAAAGTTCCTTAAAATGAGATTTGAAAAGAATTTCCATGTTGCTTCAGTAAATTGTGACATTTAAGAGTAAGTCTTAATCAGTAAAACTCACTTTTGGAACTCACTTATATATTCTGTAAGAATATATAAGACACTATTACTTCTTATCATAATTTAACTAATTCCTCACCTTATCTAACTCAGTTCAGTATCATCCTTGACTTGATAACCCCACCCCACTTATGTGGCTCTTTTTTATTGGCTAGTTTTGGCTCTCTTTATTCTGAATGGAACTTGTGGTACAAGTGCTTTATGTTTAAATATTAAATTTCAAAACCTGGTCCCATAGGCCAAGACTGAAAATTGCATTTGACATATTTATTACTTGCTTTTTTCATCCACTTACAGGTACAAGTACAGTTATATCTACAACCATTACTCCTTATTCAGCCACTAAATCAAATTTAATAATGTGGAGTCCTTTCTTATTTAAAGCCAGCCAACTTTCAGCTTCTATTAGTAAATTGTCTTAGTTTGAACCTTGACATTAAAATAGGCATCAAAATGTTGTAGGCAAGAGTATGGAAAAAATAAATAAATAAAAGTGATTTTTTTTGTTTATTTAAAAAATCTTTATTGATATGTAATTCATATACCAAAATTCATAAGGTGCAACTCTTACCACAATGCAAGTTTAGAACATTTTCCTTACCCCCAGATAAATACTGTGCTCATTAGCAGTCCCTGCCCATTCTTCCATTTCCCTACCCCTCCCAAAGGCAACTGCTAACCTATTTTCTAATTTACCCATACTGGACATTTCACATAAATGGAAACATGCAATATGTGTGGTCTTTTGTAATTGATTTCTTTCATTTAGCATAATGCTCATCTAAGTTGTAGCTGGAAGAGTACTTCCTTCTTTTTATTGATAAGAAAATATAATAATAATAATAATATTGCCTTATGAGATATTTTCTAATATTAATGTATCTAAAACATGCAGAAGGTGTTGGAGAAGAGGAGCAAAGGAACAAAGGAAACAATTGGAGTAGCTCAAAACTGGAGTGACATTGGCCCAAGCTAGAGTAAATATAATAACATTGCTAAGAAGGGCATGTATTAATATCATGTATATGTATGGCTGAGTTTCTTTGCTGTCCACCTGAAACTATAACAACATTGTTAATCAATTAAACTCCAATATAAAAGTAAAAGTTTAGAACAAGGCAAAAACTATCGCTCTTTGCAAAAGAAAGTATATATATATATATATATATATATATATATATATATATATGAGAAAATCAACAGGACAACTAAAGGAAGAAAGCGAAAAGAAAAATGGTGCATTGTTGTAGAACCTGGTCACCAAGAGACAAGAGTATCACTGAAAAAAATTGGAAAACCTGCAGATGAATGGATTATGGTAAAACATGGGGCTGATGTAATTCTTGTTTAATTTGAGGCTAAAACATCCAAGTGGAGACATTCTACACCGAAATTTGAATTCAGAATTTTGAATAGAAGTTCAGGACTAAATATTTATATTTAGAGGTTATGGATGTTGAAGTGACATATGAATTGATTAGGGGAGATCTAAATATAATAGAACAGTGGAAGGAAGTTGAAATCTCTGGGTTTCATGGACATCAAAATTAATAAGAATGGACCCAGGAAAATATATAGAGAAGAGGTAAAAAACACAAGAGGAAAACAAATATATGGTGACTTCAAAAAGAGTGATTGAGAGAAAGGGGAAAAGGGTGAGGAGAGGGAGAGAGAGGGTTAGAGAGTAAGAAAAGGAGGAAGAAAAAAGTAAGATTCAGAAACAATTGGAATGTTTTCAGGCAATGTGAGCTAAGGAAGACCAGTGTCTATCTAGACACCAAAAGTATTAATAACACTGTAATATTGAGTGTAACAGTTACAGTTATACCTCCATGTTCGTGAGTGATTATACCTACAAAAAAAAAGTATTAAAACAAACAAAAAACACAAATACCAAACAAAAAGAAAAAAAGCCTTCATTGTGAGACATTTAAAACATTACTAGCAATTGGATCGATTGGTTGTTGCCCAAACATCTATAGCTCAGTTTATTTAAGAATCTCAAGAATGTCTAGTAAAGACCAAACAACACTAGATTTATGTCAAGAATGTTTTTTTTTTCCTATCACTGCTTTACTTTTCTTTAAATAGTCATTGCAATAATAAGATTGTACCTTATAAGCATTGAAATCAAATATACTATATTAGAACTTTAAAATAAGCACATGAGATATGAAATGTATAAATAATAAAAGATATTTTCATCTAGAGAGTAGCTAGCCAGTTTGATGTTAGATGAAAGCAGGATAGTTGCTGAAATACTTTGAAAAAGAAGACGCCATTAAGCTCTCAAAATTTTAAATAAATGCTTTGTCATCCTTAGTTTTACCAAATGCATATTCAAGTTTTGAAAATTATATAGCATCATTTTAAAGAAATAGTTCTAGTTTGAACAAAGTAAGCAAGTAAGAATAAGGAGAAGGTTTTCTGTATTTTGCCAAAGGTAACTTACAAAGCTTTTATTCACACCTAATAAGGACAGGGAAGCCTGGTGTGCTGCGATTCATGGGGTCGCAAAGAGTCGGACATGACTGAGTGACTGAACTGAACTGAATAAAGATCCACTTCTCTCTCAAACCTACTTTGAAAACCAAAAACACTCATAAGAACATAGATAAGATTTTAAAAGAGCTGAACAACTGCAAGTCTAAAGTTGTGTCAGAAGCCACCAGTTTGAGTGCACCTTAAAGGATTATATAATTTCTCTTAGTAATTAAAAAGAATCAAACTTTTGGTGAAAGTGAAAAGTGAAAATGTTAGTGTTTCAGTCTTGTCTGACTCTTTGCAATCCCATGGAATGTAGCCTGCCAGGCTCCTCTGTCCACGAAATTATCAAGGCAAGAATACTGGAGTGGGTAGCCATTCCCTTCTCAAAGGAGCGAACCTGGGTTTCTTGCATTGCAGACAGATTCTTTACTATCTGAGCCACCAGGGAAGCTTAAACTTCTGATACATGCCACGAAATATATTAATCTCAAACACAAGATGGTAAGTGAAGAAGCTGAACAGAGAGGATGCATATTGCATAAATGCATTTATAAAATGTCTAGAGAAAAAAACATCTATGAATACAATGAGCAGAATGGCCATTGCCAAGTGATGAGTTTGGGGGAGGGGGATAATGTGTAATAGCATAGACAGTGTAAGTCTCTGTGGTGATATATGCTATACGTTGATTTTGGTAGCAGCCACACAACTGAAAATATTTTTCAGAGCTCATTGAAATTCCCCCTTTAAAAAGCAGTGAAGTTCATGGTATGTAAAACTTAGTTCAGTAAAACTGATTTGAAATAGAAAACAAATATCACATGCTATGAGGCATGAACAAGAATAATTTACCTAAGTAAATTATTTAGTTAATCCTGAGTATTTAGTTAATCCTGGTTGAGATTTATTGGTGGTTATCCTCAGTGATATTGTTGTCATTAAGATTTTGATGATTATATAAAAAGATGAATGACATAAATATATGTTTTATATATAAGATTTTAATTTTCCTTTTAAGATTAGATGGTAGGATGCATTTTATAATGTTTCCTTAATGACTAATACAGTGAAAGGAGCTAATTCTTAAATTATTGACACTGTATTCTTGTATTCTTAAATATTAGCTATATTTCCTGAATTAACACAAATGTTTAACCATAAAGCTTAATCCAAAATTCTGTTTCCTTTATAAACTATTTTTTGTCTACATGCTCTGAATTTTGATTCATGTAATTTTCCTGTAATATCCCATTAGCTGTTGCTGCTGCTAAGTCACTTCAGTTGTGTCCAACTCTTTGCAACCCCATGGACTGCAGCCTACCAGGCTCCTCTGTCCATGGGATTTACCAGGCAAGAGTACTGGAGTGGGTTGCCATTGCCTTCTCTGGTAATATCCCATCAGTAGGAACTGTTAATTTATTTTCTTTTAAATATGAGTAATTTGATAGTGAAAACAGATTTGCCATTTGTCCAGGATTGTTGCATGGTTAAACTCATTAATATTATTATGATAGTTTCATAAAGCAGATCAAGACTAGGTTTATTACTATCCACATAATTATATTAAAGTCACTTCATTTAGTGCCTTTTTCTACCATGGGAGTTATTTTTATAGTGAGGCAGTGTGAAAAAAGTTTTGTTCCTAATTTATTTCACATTTTATTTTCAGCATGAAGTGCTAAACCTACTGAACCATAGGCCTTTGGTGAACTGACCTCTCCACTGGCAGTATTTGCCACTCAGGTAAATTAGGTGTACATAACAACCAGCTGTCGACCTCCAGATGCTATGGAGTCCGGCCACATAAATTCCCAGCTTTCCAGATGCCTTTATGTAAGATCTTGGTCTGCTGCTGCTGTAAATAATTTCATATTGTGTAACCTAATTTCATGGAATTAGGGAATATTTGTGACAAAATTTCAATCATAATGGCAATATTATCAGTTTTTTTTAAAGGATATTTTGTACAATGGAGTTTCACATTTAAAATTCTTTCCAAAGAAGAAGTAAACTCTCTGTTTGCAGATGACATGATCCTCTACATAGAAAACCCTAAGGACTCCACCAGAAAATTACTAGTGCTAAACAAGGAATACAGTAAAGTTGCAGGATATAAAATCAACACACAGAAATCAATTGCATTCCTATACACTAATAATGAGAAAATAGAAAGAGAAATTAAGGAAACAATTCCATTCACCATTGCAATGAAAAGAACAAAACACTTAGGAATATATCTACCTAAAGAAACAAAAGACCTATATATAGAAAACTATAAAACACTGGTGAAAGAAATCAAAGAGGACACTAATAGATGGAGACATATACCATGTTCGTGGATCAGAAGAATCAGTATAGTGAAAATGAGTATACTACCCAAAACAATCTATAGATTCAATGCAATCCCTATCAAGCTACCAACGGTATTTTTCACAAAGCTAGAACAAATAATTTCACAATTTGTATGGAAATACAAAAAACCTTGAACCGCCAAAGCAAATCTGAGAGAGAAGAATGGAATTGGAGGAATCAACCTGCCAGACTTCAGGCTCTACTGCAAAGTCATCAAGACAGTATGGTACTGGCAAAAGACAGAAATATAGGTCAATTGGAAAAGAAGAAGTAAAACTCTCACTGTTTGCAGATGATATGATCCTCTCCATGGAAAACCCTAAAGACTCCACCAGAAAATTACTAGAGCTAATCAATGAATATAGTAAAGTTGCAGGATATAAAATCAACACACAGAAATCCCTTGCATTCCTATACACGAATAATGAGAAAGTAGAAAAAGAAATAAAGGAAACAATTCCATTCACCATTGCAATGAAAAGAATAAAATACTTAGGAATATATCTACCTAAAGAAACTAAAGACCTATATATAGAAAACTATAAAACACTGATGAAAGAAATCAAAGAGGACACTAATAGATGAAGAAATATACCATGTTCATGGATCGGAAGAATCAATATAGTGAAAATGAGGATACTACCCAAAGCAATTTACAAATTCAATGCAATCCCTATCAAGCTACCAGCCATATTTTTCACAGAACTAGAACAAATAATTTCAAGATTTGTATGGAAATACAAAAAACCTCGAATAGCCAAAGCAATCTTGAGAAAGAAGAATGGAACTGGAGGAATCAACTTGCCTGACTTCAGGCTCTACTACAAAGCCACAGTCATCAAAACAGTATGGTACTGGCACAAAGACAGACATATAGATCAACGGAACAAAATAGAAAGCCCAGAGATAAATCCACACACATATGGACACCTTATCTTTGACAAAGGAGGCAAGAATATACAATGGAGGAAAGACAATCTCTTTAACAAGTGGTGCTGGGAAAACTGGTCAACCACTTGTAAAAGAATGAAACTAGATCACTTTCTAACACCGCACACAAAAATGAACTTAAAATGGATTGAAGATCTAAATGTAAGACCAGAAACTATAAAACTCCTAGAGGAGAACATAGGCAAAACACTCTCAGACATAAATCACAGCAGGATCCTCTATGATCCACCTCCCAGAATTCTGGAAACAAAAGCAAAAATAAACAAATGGGATCTAATTAAAATTAAAAGCTTCTGCACAACGAAGGAAACTATAAGCAAGGTGAAAAGACAGCCTTCTGAATGGGAGAAAATAATAGCAAATGAAGCAACTGACAAACAACTAATCTCAAAAATATACAAGCAACTTATGCACCTCAATTCCAGAAAAATAAATGAGCCAATCAAAAAATGGGCCAAAGAACTAAATAGACATTTTTCCAAAGAAGACATACAGATGGCTAACAAACACATGAAAAGATGCTCAACATCACTCATTATCAGAGAAATGCAAATCAAAACCACAATGAGGTACCACTTCACACCAGTCAGAATGGCTGCGATCCAAAAATCTGCAAGCAATAAATGCTGGAGAGGGTGTGGAGAAAAGGGAACCTTCCTACACTGTTGGTGGGAATGCAAACTAGTACAGCCACTATGGAGAACAGTGTGGAGATTCCTTAAAAAATTCCAAATAGAACTGCCTTATGACCCAGCAATGCCACTGCTGGGCATACACACCGAGGAAACCAGAACTGAAAGAGACACATGTACCCCAATGTTCATCACAGCACTGTTTATAATAGCCAGGACATGGAAACAACCTAGATGTCCATCAGCAGATGAATGGATAAGAAAGCTGTGGTACATATACACAATGGAGTATTACTCAGCCGTTAAAAAGAATTCATTTGAATCAGTTTTGATGAGGTGGATGAAACTGGAGCCGATTATACAGAGTGAAGTAAGCCAGAAAGAAAAACACCAATACAGTATACTAACACATATATGGAATTTAGAAAGATGGCAATGACGACCCTGTATGCAAGACAGGAAAAAAGACACAGATGTGTATAACGGACTTTTGGACTCAGAGGGAGAGGGAGAGGGTGGGATGATTTGGGAGAATGGCATTCTATCATGTATACTATCATGTAAGAATTGAATCGCCAGTCTATGTCTGACGCAGGATACAGCATGCTTGGGGCTGGTGCATGGGGATAACCCAGAGAGATGTTATGGGGAGGGAGGTGGGAGGGGGGTTCATGTTTGGGAACACATGTAAGAATTAAAGATTTTAAAATTAAAAAAAAAATTAAAAGCTTCTGCACAACAAAGGAAACTATAAGCAAGGGGAAAACACAGCCTTCAGAATTGGAGAAAATAATAGCAAATGAAGCAACTGACAATTAATCTCAAAAATATACAGTATACTCTGCAGCTCAATTCCAGAAAAATAAACGACCCAATCACAAAATGGGCCAAATAACTAAATAGACATTTCTCCAAAGAAGACATACAGGTGGCTAACAGACACATGAAAAGATGCTCAACATCACTCATTATCAGAGAAATGCAAATCCAAACCACAATGAGGTACAATTTCACGCCAGTCAGAATGGCTGCTATCCAAAAGTCTACAAGCAATAAATCCTGGAAAAGATGTGGAGAAAGGGGAACCCTCTGACACCGTTGGTGGGAATGCAAACTAGTACAGCCATTATGGAGAACACTGTGGGGATTCCTTAAAAAACTGGAAATAGAACTGCCTATGGCCCAGCAATCCCATTGCTGGGCATATACACCAAGAAAACCAGAATTGAAAGAGACGTATGTACCCCAACGTTCATTGCAGCACTGTTTACAATAGCCAGGACCTGGAAGCAACCTAGATGTCCATCAGCAGACGAATGGATAAGAAAGCTGTGGTACATATACCCAATGGAGTATTACTCAGCCATTAAAATGAATACATTTGAATCAGCTCTAATGAGGTGGATGAAACTGGAGCCTATTTTACAAAGTGAAGTAAGCTAGAAAGAAAAACTCCAATACAGTACAATAAGGCATATATATGGAATTTAGAAAGATGTTAACGATAAGACTGTATGCGAGACAGCAAAGAGACACAGATGTATAGAACAGTCTTTTAGACTCCGTGGGAGAGGGAGAGGATGGGATGATTTGGGAGAATGGCATTGAAACGTGTACATTATCATATGTGAAACAAATCACCAGTCCAGTTTCAATGTATGATGCAGGATGCTTGGGGCTGGTGCACTGGGACGACCCAGAGGGATGGGATGGGGAGAAAGGTGGGAGGGGGTTCAGGATGGGGAACACATGTACACCTGTGGTGGATTCAAGTCAATGTATGGCAAAAGCAATACAATATTGTAATTAGCCTCCAATTAAAATAAGTAAATTTATATTTAAGGAAATAAAAATTATTTTAATCAAAGACCAAATTACAATATATTAATTGACTTGGGATTGTTTCTCTTTGACTTCTGGAAATTCAGAGTCATTGTCTAAATTTTTGGCTGAAATAAAGTAAGAAATAAATAAATGGAAAATGAAAAATAAAATAAAATTCTTTTCACTAAAATTAAATCTAATAAGTAAGGACCACCTTTTCTTAATAAATTTATCTCTATTTTAGATTATTGTTCCTTAATTGACTCACAGCATCACTTATACTTTAATTTCAACTTTGGCAATGAATAAATAACCAGAAGAGCTTTATCTTTTTAAATTGGAAAACTCAGACCCTGAAAAATGTTGATTGAACAAATGGATAATATAAATTAATCTGGCAAGTAAACTCGGTGACCAATAAAAGAAAAATTTCTAAAGTCAAAAATAAAATATTTCTTAGGTACCATAGAAGAAAAAATAATGCATCACACACATGAAGGCATCAAATAGTTTGGGGAGCCACTAAGGTACAAGAATAAAATAAAAGTAACTGCAGTTTGATTTAATCAAAAATTGTTAGAAGACATACTCACTTCCAAAAGAAGCCCCACTGAATCTGCTGTGGCTCAGCTGAGAAAGAATGGACCTCAGCGAAATGTTCACCATGCAAAAGACAAATGTCAGCAGAAAGGACTTAAGTAATTATTGAAAACCCCAAACTTGCCATTTGAAAAGCTGATGATATTACAGTTATAAATAGATTAATCAATATGAAAGAAAAGCTGACTGAGACAGTCATGGGTCAGTTGGTCTTTGCTGGGTCAGAATGATAAATGGAACATGAAAACTTTATTGGCAGTCTCTCCAGGTGGTTTTATGACTGACAAAGAAGACCTGATGTGAAGAACACTACTTTGGTGGTATTCTTCATGGTTATAGACACACGTTTAAAATTATAATTGTGCTAATAGTTTAGTAAAAATAGAATTATAAGCACAGAAGTGATTAGCAGGGTAATTTTAAGTAACAGGTTCTAAAACTAGGGCATTTTATAGAATTTGTGGTATCAGCTGGAAATTTAAAAAAACTGAATAAAGAAGCAATGATAGAATAATATCTTTATTTCAGCTGCTAGTGGCAGAGTAGAGGCAAAGCCACAAGTGCATTAGTACTGACAGACAGATCTCTGTTTCCACCGAATCTGATCTCTTCTCTCCTGTATGATACAGCCTCTCTGCATCCATCTGGGATAAAGAGAAACCCCACTCTACATTCCAACAGAACAATAGATTGGTAGGGGTGAGTTGGGGTATTCCTGTTCAAAAAGAGGTTACAACAAAAAAAACAAGCCAAAACAAAATCAAATACACCACAAGAAACCTAGAGGGATAATAACTTCTTGAATGTGCAATGCTAATTTTTCTAGACCAGCCCAAATTTTCTCCCCAAGGAGCTGATAATTGGAAAGTTATAGTGAAAGATACGGGCTGATTGTCGCAATAATAAACTGATTAACTAAGTACTCAGAGGTAACCAGAGAGAGGTTAGTAGCCAATGGTTAAGTTTAAAGCAAAAAAAAAATTCTGATGTTTGATTACCATAAAACCCCCTATATTAGCACAAATATCAAGTTGATTTTGCAAAGGTAGTGTGACCTCAACATAACTCATATGGATAGAGAATAATTTATTACCTCTCCCTTTATTCATAAAACATTTAATTTTTAAAACATTAAACTAATAACATATAGGATTCTCTAATAGACATCTTCTTCCACTTACATTTCTCAATCAACAGGATCCTGAAGGCTTTGGATTAAGAATTTATACATTATATAGAACACTATACAAACACAAAGAACCATCCACCACTTCTATGCTCAGATTCTAATTAGGTACTTCTAAGATCTTGGCAAAATCCTATAAGGACAAGGAATGTTTGCTATCACTAAAAACAGTAAAAAACAAACACAAACAAACAAAAACAAACAAACCACTTTGCCTTAACTAAAAATACCATTTATAAAATAGTTTGAAGTTTTAAAATAATATCAATCCATATTTTCTTACATTAATTAATAATATGTAAGCATACATTGTGTGACTCAGTATCATTCTTTTTCTATTCTATGAATAACTTTTTGTGTTCTGAGGGGTCAGCTAGACCCTGTAACTGAGATAATTTTAGCCTAGAAAAGATACATTGACTTTGATGAGAGTTACACGGTTAGATGAAACCTTTACTCATTATGTTACTCATATGGAAAATAACTACTTTCTCTTTTTCTTGTTGTTGTTTGAAAAAGAACCTTGAGACAAATATTACTGGAAGGAAGATACTGGGAAAAGATGGTCGGTTTAAGAAAAAATTCATTTCTTAGAAATGCACTATCAAATACTGGGCTTCCCAGGTGGCTCAGTGGTAAAGAATCCACCTGCCATTGCAGGAGATGCAAGAGACATGGGTTTGATCCATGGATTGGGAAGATCCCCTGGAGAAGGAAATGGCAACCCACTCCAGTATTCCTGCCTGGAGAATCCCAAGGACAGAGGAATCTGGAGTGATACAGTCCATGCGGCTGAAAAGAGTCAGATATGACTGAGCACACATGCTCATCATATATACATGATATTAAAGGTACAGTACCTTATACATTATATATACAAATATTTCTTTACATTGCTATAGGGGCAGCTTTCTGAGTTCTGTTAAGAGATTTTGAAAAACATGTTTCCACTTCACACTTTGTAACATCAAAATGCTGCCACGCAAGCCAGAAAAGTTTCACTATATGAAACCATCTTGCTTGTAGTTTGATACAGCTACATATTGTTTGCTTTTCTGAATTTCCCTGATTGTACCATGTGGATTTTTATGGGAAATTGGAAATGAAGTCCTAAACTGGTCTTAGGATATGTGGCTAGTCCACCCCGCCCGTATCAGATAGCTAGTTAAATTCTACAGCCCCAGTTGAAGACTGTGAGAGTAGCTATTACAGAGATATCCTAGCCTCCTGTAGTGTCACATGGCCATGATTTAGAAATCAAATGCATTTGGATCAATGACTGACACATGGTCTAAGGTGGCTCAGTCTCCCTCAGCCTTTTGGTCTTGGGTCACAGAGACTCTTGACATAACCTGTTCTTCTGGGTTTCTCACTGTGGAATCAGTCCACAAGAAGGATATGCTCTATTTTTCACCAGATTCAATGTGTCATGGAGTGTAGGTCCAAGAATATATATGCTCCATTTTCTCAACATCTTTATAATTTTCTCATTTCTCATGCCATATTTTGGTACCAGATAAGTAAAAAACACTGCTAAGGTCATAGTTGAGCAGAGATATAAATAATATGAAGAAGAAGGGCAATGAGGCACTTGGGTGTCTGGAGAAAGAATGTTGAATGCTGGGAAAATTGTAGAAGGTCTTCAAATAAGAGCATGCTTATTTTGTTAGCAAAGAGCTAGTAAGTCAGTGTTGATGGAGCACAGGAGACAGGGCATGAAGCTGATAAGGCATCAGATTGTTCCATCATAACAGTGCACTGAAGACTGTTGTAGTATATAGGCTTTTACTCTTTCTGAACTGTAAAACCAAAGTAGGATTTTGAACAGAGGAATGCTATGATCTAAAGTATATTCTCAGAGGGTGACTGTTTGGGTGAAAAGAACAGAAGTAAGATGACTAATTAAGAAACTATTGAAACCCTCACACAGTGGTGAACCGTGGTGGACTGGACCAAAATCCTAGCAGGAAAGTGGGTGAGATGTAATCAGGATCTGGATAGATATTATATATAACAAGACTTAGTGATGAGTTAGACAGGACAGGAATAATTCAAAAATAGTATAAGATTATTGGCCTGAGAAAATCAGAGCATTGACTTACTTAACAAGATATGGAAGGCTGCAGTGAAACAAAGATTAGTTTTTGGAAGGGGTCAGATGTATAAATTTTAAAAATTTTATTTGGAGACTTATTAGGAATCTGAGGTAGAATTTTGAATCTATTGAATATACAAGATTTCATAGTAGAGACATTTATACATTTGGGGATTTTCAACACATAGTATTAATATTTGATATCAAAAGTGTAGATGGGTTTATTTAGATTTTAAAAAAGTACACAGAAATGAGAACTCACTCCAATATTAGAGAAAATGTATAAATGAGATGAATAAGAAGAAACAGACATTTTAATAGACTGATAAACCTTAAGGAGTGTGTGATGTATCTAAATTAAGTGATGAGAAAATACTTCAAGGAGGCTGAGATGATAAAATTTGCCAAATAACAGATGATACAACAATGAGGAAACAACTGTTGGAGAAATGTCCTTGGAAAGGAAATAGTGAAGAATTTATTTCAAACTATAGTATGAACATTTAATTTTTACTCACTATAGGGAATGCAGATTATGTGGACACAAATGCAGATACTTTGGTAGTTATTGTGATAGGAGAACAATCATAGGTGGGATTTCCTACTGATTTATTTCCTTAATGGAGAGATAAGCAAGGTCATTGATTGAGACTGAAAATTAGGAAAGTTGTTACTAGGGGCTTATCTTTCTTCATGATTTAAGCAGCGTCTTTTAAGTAGCTTCAAGAAAGAGTCAGTTTTGATGCCAAGAATTTAACAGAAGGTCAGAGAAGAAGATGAAGTAAAAGATATGAATGATGGACAGTGAGTCCCAAAAGGCAGTGTAAAAGAAATATAGGAATTGGGTAACAGTATGTTGAGTGGCCCTTGTGCCTCAGATGGGAAACAATCTCTCTGCAATGTGGGAGACCCAGGTTCCATCCCTGGGTCAGGAAGATCACCAGGAAAAGCAAATGGCTACCGACTTCAGTATGCTTGCTGGAGAATTCCATGGACAGAGGATCCATGGAGGGCTATAGTCCATGGGGTTGTAAAAGGTTGGACACAACTCAGTGACTAACACTTTGTTTTCACCCTATATTAAATAGCCACTTTAGGGGAGTAAGTTTCTGTAATAAAGGATGACCCAAGAGTCTTAGATCCTGCAGGTGACCAGCAAAAATAGAAGTAAAAAAGCATGTTATGAGAATTCCATACTTTCAGTGAGGTGATGAATACTGGGAGTAGATGGAAGCTGATCCCCCCAAAATGTGTAAGGATCCCTGGGACTGGAACCAGCTTTCATTTCCACAGATGATGTTCTAGAAGCCTGCTCCTATTTCCTGCAGCCAGAGTGTTAAAGTTCTAAGTATTTAAAACTAAGTCATATTTGTTTTGTTTATAGGTAGATCTTAAAACCTGAACATCAAAAGAGAATATATGCCATTATGACTAAGTATTGTTAATTACAGGGTCATATTTGCTTTTTTTATTTACTTTTTTAATGAAGGATAATTACTTTACAGAATCTTGCTTTCTGTTAAACATCAACAAGAATCAGCCTTAGATACACCCATTTCCCCTACCTCCTGAAACTCCCTCCCATCTCCCTCCTCACCCCATCCCTCTAAATTGTTACAGAGCCCCTGTTTGATTTCCCTGAATCATGTAGTAATTTCCCATTGGTTATCTATTTTACATATGGTATTGTAAGTTTCCATGTTACTCTCTCCATGCATTTCATCCTGCCCCTTCTTCCCTCCCCATGTCCATTAGTCTGTTTCTCCATTGCTTCCCTGCAAATAAATTCTACAGTACCATCTTTCTAGGTTCCATATATATTCATTAGTATACGATATTGATATTTGTATTTCTGACTTACTTCACTCTGTATAATAGGTGATCAGTTCAGTTCCATTCAGTTCAGTCGTTCAGTCGTGTCCAACTCTTTGCGACCCCATGAATCACAGCACGCCAGGCCTCCCTGTCCATCACCAACTCCCAGAATTCACCCAAACTCATGTCCATCAAGTTGGTGATGCCATCTAGCCATCTCATCCCCTGTCGTCCCCTTCTCCTGCTGCCCACAATCCCTCCCAGCATCAGGGTCTTTTCCAGTGAGTCAGCTCTTCACACAAGGTGCCCAAAGTGTTGGAGTTTCAGCATCAGCCCTTCCAGTGACCATCCACGACTGATCTGCTTTAGGATGGACTGGTTGGATCTCCTTGCAATCCAAGTGACTCTCAGAGACTTCTCCAACACCACAGTTCAAAAGCATCAATTTTTCAGCTCTCAGCTTTCTTCACAGTCCAATTGTCACATCCATATGTGACCACTGGAAAAACCATAGCCTTGACTAGACAGACTTTTGTTGGCAAAGTAATGTCTCTGCTTTTCAATATGCTATCTAGGTTGGTCATAACTTTCCTTCCAAGGAGTAAGCGTCTTTTAATAATAGCTGCTGCTGCTGCTGCTAAGTTGCTTCAGTCATGTCCGACTCTTAGCAACGCCATGGACTGCAGCCTACCAGGCTCCTCCGTCCATGGGATTTTCCAGGCAAGAGTACTGGAGTGGGTTGCCATTGCTGTCTCCAAATATTAGGTGCTAGCCCCTCTAAAAGATGAATTTTGGATTTCAACACTGGGAAATGTTTACAGTTTCTTGTGTTTTTTTGCTAAATTGATTCTCTGTGTTCTTCTTCCTTTTTTTTTTCTTGTATTTTTATGATACTTTGCTCTACAATTTGAAATCACCTTTAATATTTTTTAGAGCTTCTATTGGGCTTTTTTTTTTTTTTTTTTTGGAATTTCTGTGTTTCTATTTAAACTCCAAGTATGTGGTCTTAGTCTGTTAAGGTTACTACAACAAAATACTGAAAGGTTGTTGTTGAGCTGTGA
The DNA here is from genome assembly GCF_001704415.2 of Capra hircus. Classification (NCBI taxonomy): domain Eukaryota; kingdom Metazoa; phylum Chordata; class Mammalia; order Artiodactyla; family Bovidae; genus Capra; species Capra hircus. The sequence continues at coordinate 7,011,880 of NC_030823.1, forward strand.
AAGATGCTGGGATTCTTGGCCTCTGGAGGAGAGGAATTTAATCCAAGGCCAGAGTCAAGGCTTGATTGCTCAGAGTTTTTGCATGATAAAGTTTTATTGAAGTATAAAAGATATAGAGAAAGCTTCTGACATAGACATGAGAAGGGGGCAGAAACAGTGTTCCCTGCCAGTCTTTAGCAGGAAGGTATGTATCAACTAGCAGGTATATATCTGCTAATTAGAGAAAGGGAATGTCTCAAAACTCAGAGAGTGGCACCAGGCCCTTCACCCACAACATGCATTTTGAGATAACATTGGCACAACGTGAGTCATCCCAGTCCATAAAATGATTGACATGAACCTTGAAGAAAGGAAGGTATCCATGCAAATACATAGTCTCCTTTACTATACATTAGGAGAACAATTGTATGAGTAAAACATACTTGTTTCTTGAGCCATTATTGGTTCTGAATCTTAGGCAGAACCACCTTGAAGAAACAGAGTCTAGGACAAATACATAGTTTATTAACAAAACTTAAGTAAATCATTTCCATAAGAAAAATACATTAGTTAGCTCAAGGTTTGAGAAAAGTTAAGAAAAGGTGGCACCAGGTGTCATCATGGCAACACAGTATTTTAAAAGAAACCTCTTTTCAATTTTGTATAGAGAAGGGGGAAAAAAACTGACACTTGTAGTTTGTTTCTTCCTTCTGCTTAGTTCAGTTCAGTTGCTCAGTCGTCTCTAAATTTTTCCTACCCCATGGACTGCAGCATGCCAGGCTTCCCTGTCCATCACCAACTAACGAAGACTGCTCAAACCCATGTCCATCAAGTTGGTAATGCCATCCAAGAATTTCATCTTCTGCCATCCCCTTTTATCTGGCCTTCAATCTTTCCCAGCATCAGGGTCATTTCAGATAAATCAGTACTTCGCACAAGGTGGCCAAAGGATTGGAGTTTCAGCTTCAGCATCAGTCCTTCCAATGAATATTCAGGACTGATTTCCTTTAGGATTGACAGGTTTGATCTCCTTGCAGTCTCTTGGGACTCTCAAGACTCTTCCCCAATACCACAGTCCAAAAGCATCAATTCTTCAGTGTTCAGCTTTCTTTATAGTTCAACTCTCACATCCATACACGACTATTGGACTGCAAGGAGGTCAAACCAGTCCATCCTAAAGGAAATCAGTCCTGAATATTCATTGGAAGGACTGATGCTGAAGCTGAAACTCCAACACTTTGGCCACCTGATGTGAAGAACTGACTTATTTGAAAAGACCCTGATGCTAGGAAAGATTGAAGATGGGAGGAGAAGGGGATGACAGAGGATGAGATGGTTGGAAGGCATCACCGACTCAATGGACATGAGTTTGAGTAAACTCCAGGAGTTGGAGATGGACAGAAAGGTCTGGCATGATGCATTCCATGGGGACACAAAGAGTCAGACACGACTGAGAGACTAAACTGAACTGAACTGAACTGAGGAAATAACTCTGACCTCAGACACATTGTTATCTCACCTAGCATGCTATTCCATCATTGTACCAAGCCAGTTACTTCTTGTTGATAGGCACATATTAATCTTTATAAATTCCGTGTGATTACACTTTGTCATAAAATGAGTTTGTTGGTCAAAGGTACTATTACATAGAATATGAAACAAGTGTGGTAAGAGAGACAAAGAGAATTGATATATAAAAGTGTTTTTTGCCACATGAATATATATTGTTTCTGATTACTTTTGCTGATATAAATTGAATTCATTCACTAGCTTAAGAGGTATGTGCCAGATGTCTGGGTCTATTCTGATTTGTTCCTGCATTTTATTACCTAGAAACTATGATTGGAATTAGTTTCAGATTTAGTATATAATAGTCATCTTCCACAACCTGTTTTACTTTACACGGGCAAAAGGTGAACCAATATGAGATATAAATTATTAATCTTGCATCTTTAAAATCCTTGATTTTTGCGTTAATTTCTGAAATCTCTCAGAGATACTCTATTGCATTTTCTTCCCTTTAGAATATAAAAGGATATAGATGACAGACCCTCAATGGATACAAGTTTGAGCAAACTCCAGGAGATAGTGAAGGGCAGGGAAGCCTGGCACGCTGCAGTCCATGGGATCACAGAGTTGGACACGACTTAACAACTGAACAAAAACAATAAAGATGAGAGACAGTTCTAAGGACTTACTATTTGGTTCTTCCTTTCATAATGTCACTCTGTGGATCAAGGATCATTGTTGGAATGTTTCCAGTTTTTAAATTATACCTTTGTTGACCATACAGTCTGGAACTTAAAAACACTCTTCATAGTGGTACAGGTTCCAGCCCCACTGGACCATCTGGGAAGCAGTATCACAGCAACAGTCCATAAATCAAGAAACTTCACTTGTGACTGGTGTTAACAGTTTTCAGGAATTGGCATCAGTAATACTTTATAACTGTGTGAAAATTAAAAATATTTTCCTTTTCTTAATAAATAGTCACTGTGTAAATGACTGTAAAACACTTGAAGAAAGATTCACTGTGGCTATATTACAGAGTCCTTCAAAAAGACCAATCAATCAAGAGGATGCAGGTACAAACTAATTTTAATTTGGCAATGGAATAAAAAAAAAAGAAAACCATGAAACACCTGTTTAGTCAACTGAATCAATTCCCCCCAACAGACCTAGAATATTTTTCTACTTATGTATGTTACATAGCACTTTCATATATCACCCTATGATATACGGACCATATAACAAATCATACACAAGAGTCTATTAACAGTACCCACTCCATAAGTGTATCTTATCAGTAACTAACCTAACTCCTCTTATTCTCTCAGACCCTCAGTGCTCACATTGACCAAACCAACCACAAGGCACAGAAGTCAGCTTGATACAGAATAAAGAGATTTATTTCTCAGGCTAGATAACATCGAATAATGGAATACAAAATTGCAAAAAATACTATCCAGCTCAGATGTAAGAATTATCTTGATAACTGCATTTTCCATTTTAATTAAACATCTCTTCAGTGATCCTTTTATACTTTATTCATTAAAATGCTTTGATTATGATGGAAGTTAAAATATATCATTTGTTTCATGTTCTACACTGAAAAGTATTATCAGATCTGTTTGATACGAATAAATGTTGCACAAAATACCAATATCATAGTTCAGTTCAGTTCAGTTCAGTCTCTCAGTCGTGTCCGACTCTTTGCGACCCCATGAATCGCAGTACGCCAGGCCTCCCTGTTCATCACCATCTCCCGGAGTTCACTCAGATTCAAGTCCATTGAGTCCGTGATGCCATCCAGCCATCTCATCCTCAGTCGTCCCCTTCTCCTCCTGCCTTCAATCCCTCCCAGCATCAGAGTTTTTTCCAATGAGTCAACTATTCTCATGAGGTGGTCAAAGTACTGGAGTTTCAGCTTTAGCATCATTTCTTCCAAAGAAATCCCAGGGTTGATCTCCTTCAGAATGGACTGGTTGGATCTCCTTGCAGTCTAAGGGACTCTCAAGGGTCTTCTCCAAAACCACAGTTCAAAAGCATCAATTCTTCAGCCCTCAGCCTACTTCACAGTCCTGAAATGAATAGCCAGTCTAGGTTCAATGCAGGATACAGGATGCTTGGGGCTGGTCTCTCTGGATGACCCAGAGAGATGATATGGGGAGAGAGGTGGGAGGGGGGTTCAGGATTGGGAACTCATGGACACCTATGGCGGATTCATGTCAATGTATGGCAAAACCAATACAGTATTGTAAAGTAAAATTAAAAAAAAATTAAAAAAATAAGTTACATAGAGGCAGCAAGATCTTTTTTGACTCATCTCCTAGAGTAACGAAAATAAAAACAAAAATAAACAAATGGGTCCTAAATTAACTTTAAAAGCTTTTGTACAGCAAAGGAAACCATAAATAAGATGAAAAAACAACAGTTGGAATGGAAGAAAATATTTGAAAATTAAACCACTGACAAGGGATTAATTTCCAAAATATACAAACAGCTCATGCAGTTTAGTATCAAAAAATAAAAAAAAATAAAATGGGCAAAATATGTAACCAGACATTTCTCCAAAGAAGATATATAGATGGCCAATAAAAACATGAAAAGATACTTTAATATCACTAGTTATTAGAGAAATGCAAATCAAAATAACAATGAGGTAAGTCGCTTCAGTCTTGTTCGACTCTGTGCGACCCCAAGGATAGCAGCCCACCATCCCAGGCTCCACCGTCCCTGGGATTCTCCAGGCAAGAGTACTGGAGCGGGGTGCCACTGCCTCCTCTGAGTGAGTTCTGAGTCCTGAATAAAAGTTATGTTACACTCATTACAACTGTAAGTATTTTTCTTGTGTGCACTTGTCAGAATTGCCGTCATCAAAATAATCTATAAACTACATGCTGGAGAAAGTGTAGAGAAAAGGGCACCTTCCCACACTGGTGAGCATATAAAGTGATACAGCCACTACGGAGAAAAATATGGAAATTCCTCAAAAAAAAAAAAAACTAAAAATATAATTATGAGAAGATCCAGCAATCCTACTCCTGGGACACATGCAGAGAAAGCATCCTAAACATCCATCAACAGATGAAAGGATAAAGAAGATGTGGTATATACAATGAAACATTACTCATCCAAAAGAACAAAACTGTGCTATTTACAGAGACATGGATGGACCTAGAGACTGTCACACAGGGTGAGGTATAGTCAGAGAATAATAATATCTGGGATATGTGTAAAATTGAATTTGAGAGGGAAGTAAATGTATGGAAATGTATGTTTCTATGCACACATGTGCATGTACTAACATATTAATGAGCAGGGGGTAAACAGAGGTAGACATCTCTAATTTTATTTGTTTTTAGAAATCCAAACATACACAAAATGAGGAATGCTGATCTGATGATAAAAACAAGGAAATCTGAGCCTAAGCACTGTTGGTAGTATGGCTTCTACCATATTGATTCTCAGTTGATGAACTGAATGAAGTCACCATATAAATGGGGGGAATAAAACAGAGAGCATATGCTTCTCTCTTTATTCTCCCAAGTGCCTGCTTCCAGTAATCACTGTGACCAAATGTTCCCATACAGCCTGGGATCAATATTCATTCTAATTAAATCCACTTAACTAAGCTAAATATGAATATGTGCCATTTATATACAGAGAGTAACAAGTTACTTTAGGAGGTAATCTAATCAATATTCCTAATTATAATGACTCAACATTATTTCTACACTTTTAGGGAATTGACAGATGCATTCTATTCCTTCTAATAGATCTCCAAGAAGAGAAGTGGCAATAAGACCCTGCCTCTGACTCTTAAATAACTATTTTTTAGTCTTTGACTTGGTATGTTTTGTTAACTGCTACTTCTAATTAAAATGAAAGATTATATTATTTTGTTAATCCTGAGTAATCAAAATGTATTTACAGAGAAAGAATTAGTCTCTATTGAACTGAGTTTCACAAAGAAGCCTTCTTGTTTCCTTTTCTTAAATTACATGAATAAATGTCATCTTCACAATAGAAATGCAGACACAGCAGGAGGAAAAGCACAACTTCTGCCACTTTTGTATGTAGAAAATGATTTGTTTACCTCATTAGTAAAATCAAATGAGTGAAACTAAACTGGATGTGCCCGAAAGATTCTGTTGGTGCAATGCTCATGGATAGTATATATATGGCAGTACAGTAGGTGAAACAATTACTTTATTTGTATCAGACTTTTTTAACATGCACTAAGACCTGTATATAAATCTAAATAAAGTATATCATTCATTTGGGCCTCATGAAATCCTTCCTAAGTTCTGAAAAATGTATTCAAATACATTATAGATTCTACTGGGAAACAAGGCTATATGTGAAATAAAAACTATTATGGTTATTAAACAAAATGTATCAGGAATGTATGTCTTGAATATTTACAAATTCTGCAAATTTTGACAATTTTATCTACTTTTCAAATAGCAATGGGTAACAGAATTTCTATGTTCTCCATAATTAAATGAGATTTAATGTTTGTATATATAGTTTTAATATTAAATTGTTATAAATTATGATAAATATACATATCTATGCATTTATATACACATATATTTACACTGATATATGTATGTGTTCAGTTCAGTTTAGTCACTCAGTCGTGTCTGACTCTGTGACCACATGGACTACAGCATGCCAAGCTTCCCTATTCATCATCAACTGCCAGAGCTTGCTCAAATTCATGTCCATCGAGTCAGTGATGCCATCCAACCACCTCATCCTCTTCCGCTCATCCCCTTCCCCTCCTGCCTTCAATCTTTCCCAGCACCAGGGTCTTTTCCAATGAGTCAGTTCTTCACATCAGGTGACCAAAGTATTGGAGTTTCAGCTTCAGCATCAGTGATTCCAATGAGTATTCAAGACTGATTTCCTTTGGGATTGACTGGTTTGATCTCCTTTCAGTCCAAGGAACTCTCAAGAGTCTTCTCCAATGCCACAGTTCAAAATTTAATAGGTAATTATATTATTTAAAATGCTTTTGTAATTTTTAATTCTAGAAGGGAATATCGCTTAATACAAGTCTTCTAATGACACAACAACAACAAAAACTAATATCTTGATTGTTTTAATTTCTAAGGGATCATCCTCAGAGATGACTGTGAAAAAAATTTGCCCAAAATCCATCAGTGCTGTCCAGGGTGGGCAGGAGGTGTCATGGATGTGGGAGAGGTCAGGACATGATGTCTGTCACAATCATAACTGTATCATTATCACTAAATATCTATATATTATTTTTGAAATCTGCAAAGAAATACCAGTCATCCTTACTGACATTAGGACAGTGGATTCATGATTGTGAGAATTTAAGAATTTCTGACATCATTTAGAGAGGTTTCAGAAGTGGAGTAGATACTTAAAGACTTGATAAGACAACAGTTAATGGACTTTATATGAATTAATATTGGTTATGAGGTGATTATGAGTCCCATAAGGGTTTATGTGTATCACAAAGTATGTATGCTGAAAGTGCAGAACTGACATGCTAATCAGGGGTCAAGTATGGAAATTGTCAGAATCAAATCAAATAAAATAGAATAATCACAGATTAAGAATGAAGTATAGGTCCATGAATAAGTAAAACCAAACGAAAGAGATTCAAGAAGCACTGGCTTAGGTGTTCAATAATATAAATAATTTTATAAAAATTTAAAAAATGGCATTGCATTTAGGAAGTGTCACATAAACTGAGTGAGAGATGGAATTTTTTTCCCTGTAAAATGATAACAGTTGTTGTAACTCAGCATCTTGTGTAGTTTTTTGGCTGAAGTGTAGAGACAGTAGATATGCAGAATGAGGTACAAAGCAAAAGGAAGAGTCTATAGAAATCTCAAAACTAAAATCTTGTTTTAGAGATAACTTGGGGATGAGAACACACAGGTAATGTGGGGAAAGTAAATGAAAGTATGGAAAGAGGATTCAAAATGTGATACTTGTCCCAGAGTAACAGAAGAAGCTTACATAGGATAAATCAGACTATTCCAACTGGTAAATGAAATGTCATTAAAAAATGTGTTGTTAGGTTACTTTCAGAATATAAGGGAAGCAGTAGGAAATCTATATACCAACAAGATTTAAGAAACGGGTAAATACCAGGGTTTTGAACAGAGAGCTAGGCATCTAGCAAAGATACAGTCCTGAAAAATGAATATTGTATATTAAATAATACTTCGTTTAAGTTCAGTTGCTCAGTCGTGTCCGACTCTTTGTGACCCCGTGGATTGCAGCATGCCAGGCTTCCCTGTCCATCACCAACTCTCAGAACCTATTCAAACTCATGTCCATCAAGTCCATGATGCCATACAACCACCTCATCCTCTGTTGTCGCCTTGTCCTTCTCCCTTCAATCTATCCCAGCTCTAACTCTTTTTCAATGAGTCAGTTATTCGCATCAGGTGGTCAAAGTATTGGGTTTCAGCTTCAGCATCAGTCCTTGCAATGAATATTTAGGACCTATTTCCTTTAGGATGGACTGGCTGGATCTCCTTGAAGTCCAAGGGACTCTCAAGAGTCTTCTTCAACACCATGGTTCAAAAGCATCAGTTCTTTGGCTCTCATATTTCTCTATAGTCCAACTCTCACATCCGCACATGACTACTGGAAAAACCATAGCTTTGACTAGATGGACCTTTTTTGGCACAGTAACATCTCTGCTTTTTAGTATGCTGTCTAGGTTGATCATAGATTTTCTTCCAAGGAGCATGTAACTTTTAATTTCATGGCTGCAGTCACCATCTGCTGTGATTTTTGAGACCAAAAATATAAAATCTGCCTTGATCGCCAGTCTTTCTCCATCTATTTTCCATGAAGTGTTGGGATTGGATGGCATAATATTAGTTTTCTGAATGTTGAGTTTTAAGCCAACTTTTTCACTCTTCTCTTTCCATCAAGAGTCTCTTTAGTTCTTCTTTACTTTCTGCCATAAGGGTGGGGTCATCTGCATATCTGAGGTTATTGATATTTCTCCCCACACTCTTAATTCCAGGTTGTGCTTCTATCAGCCCAGCCTTTTGCATGATGTATTCTATATATAAGTTAAATAAGCAGGGTGACAATATACAGCCTTGATGTATTCCTCTCCTGATTTGGAGCCAGTCTGTTGTTCCATGTCCTGTTCCCACTGTTGCTTCTTGAACTTCACACAGATTTCTCAGGAGGCTGGTAAGGCGGTCTGTAATTCCCATCTCTTGAATAATTTTCCACAGCTTGTTGTGATCCACACAGTCAAAGGCTTTGGCATAGTCAATAAAGCAGAAGTAGATGTTTTCTCGGAACTCACTTGCTTGTTCCATGATCCAACAGATGTTGGCAATTTGATCTATGGTTCCTCTACCTTTTCAAAATCCAGCTTGAACATCTGGAATTTCACAGTTCATGTACTATTGAAGCCTGTCTTGGAGAATTTTGAGAATTATTTTGCTAATGTGTGAGATGAGTGCAACTGTGTGGTAGTTTGAACACTTTTTGACATTGCCTTTCTTTGGGATTGCAATGAGAACTGACCTTTTCCAGTCCTGTGGCCTCTGCTGAGTCTTCCAAATTTGCTGGCATATTGAGTGTAGTACTTTCACAGCAGCATCTTTTAGGATTTGAAATAGCTCAACTGGAATTCCATCACTTACCCCAGCTTTGTTTGCAGTAATCCTTCATAAGGCCCACTTGAGTTCACATTCCTGGATGTCTGGCTCCAGTTGAGTGATCACAATATTGTGGTTATTTGGGTGATGAAGATTTTTTTTTAATGTATCCTTGCCACCTTTTCTTAATCTGCTTCTGTTAGATCCATACCATTTCTCCCCTTTTTTGTGACCATTTTTTGGATGAAAATTTCCCTTGGTATCTCTAATTTTCTTGAAAAGATCTCTAGTCTTTCCCATTCAGTTGTTTTCCTTTATTTCTTTGTATTGATCACTGAGGAAGGCTTTCTTATCTCCTTGCTATTCTTTGGAACTCTATTCAAAAGGATATACCTTTCCTTTTCTCCTTTGCCTTTCACTTTTCTTTCCTCAGCTATTTGTAAGGCCTCCTTAGACAACCAGTATGCCTTTTTGCATTTATTTTTCTTGGGGATGGTCTTGATTATTGCCTCCTGTACAATGACAAGAGCCTCTGTCCATAGTTTTTCAGGCACTCTGTCTATCAGATCTAATCCCTTGAATCTATTTGCCACTTCCACTGTATAATCATAAAGGGTTAGATTTAGGTCATACCTGAGTGGTCTAGGTGTTCCCTACTTTCTTCAATTTAAGTCTGAATTTGGCAATAAAGAGTTCATGATCTGAGCCACAGTCAGCTCCTGGTCTTGTTTTTGCTGACTTTATCGAGTTTCTCCATCTTTGGCTCCAAAGAATATAATCAGTCAGATTTTGGTATTAACCACTGGTGATGTCCATTTGTGTCCAGAGCCGTGTTAGCCATTACTGACAAAATGGAGGCACGACCCCAGCCCCCTCTCCTCATTCTGCAGGCACGGACTGGGATGAAGGAGTTAGGCCTTGACTTGTCTTTTTTCCTCTCCTCAGCTGAGTTGACTAAAAAGGAATATTTAGGTGCTTATTGTTCTTGACAGGATCATGAGAAGGCACAAAGACTTCTGCAGCTGTGCTCAGAGAATAATTCATAAAGTTAATCATTGACATTTGTTAAAGGACTTTTACAAAAGTGTGTTCCAGGATGAGCACATAGGCCGCAGGAGGGATTGGGATTGAGGCCATGGGAGGGATTGCTATCTGAAGCCTATTTTTGAGGAAAATGTTTATGGCAAAGGAGTTTACTGAATTTAGGGCTTAGAAATAATTAAAATAGTTAGAAGTTAAAGATTTGAGGAATGTTGTAAAGTTAGTATATTTTACTATAGCTTATATAAGTTAGGAATTTTTAGAGACAATATAGCTAGAAGCCTTTTTAAGAGATAATGAGCTCAGGATGTTAGAGGCAAACAGGATTTAGGAAGATAAGTAGTAAACTGAGGAATGTAGCATGAGTTACAATTTAATCACAAGTTAACTATAGGACACATTAGAGGAAGTAGATAATAGATAGTAAGGCTGATTCCCAGAGAATCACTGAAGCAGGAACTCTGTTTGAAGAGCAACAATGATTTATGGACATAATAAATCTGGGTAATGGGGAACTGAAAATGTCAAACCTCTGACTTAATAGTTTTGTAAAAATATAAAATAAAATATTAAACTTGAAATAAATAGGCAGTCCAAGAAAACTGAGAGGCTGTCTCATCACCGACACTGTTCATCCCTTCAGGTTGAATCCCTGGCTGCTGGAGCTGGACTCTGGCACATTTGTAGAGTCTTTTCCTCTATTGTTGGAAGAGGGTGTTTTCTATGACCAGTGTGTTCTCTTGGTAACACTCTGTTAGCCTTTGCCCTACTTTTTTTTGTACTGTAATCCCAAATTTGCCTGTTACTCTAGGTATGTCTTGATTTCCTATTTTTTCATTGCTGCTGCTGCTGCTGCTAAGTCGCTTCAGTCGTGTCTGACTTTCAGTGACCCCATGGACTTGCAGCCCACCAGGCTCCTACATCTGTGGGGTTCTTCAGGCAAGAGTACTGCAGTGGGGTGCCATTGCCTTCTCTGATTTTTTCATTGCAGTCCCCTATAATGAAAGGGACATCTTTTCTTGGTGTTAGTTTTTTCTGCTGCTGCTGCTAAGTTGCTTCAGTTGTGTCCAACTCTGTGCGACCCCATAGACGGCAGCCCACCAGGCTCCCCCGTCCCTTGGATTCTCCAGGCAAGAACACTTTCTGATTACTACATTAACATATGCAAACAGTTAGGCAGAAAAAATCAAACCCCCCTGGGCAACATCTTCAGTAACCACTAACAGCTAGGAGACTTGGCGCTGTTCTTGTTGGTTTTGGGAAAGCAGACAGAAAACAGACATCTGATGAGAACTGGTGTTGTTCAGTTTCCCAATTGTTTCTGACTCTGCAATCCCATGAACTGCAGTACACCAGGCTTCCCTCTCCTTCACTATCTCTCGGAGTTTGCTTATACTCATGTCCATTGAGTCTGTGATGGTATACAACCATCTCATCTTTTGTCACCCCCTTCACCTTCTGCCCTCAGTCTTTACTGGCCTCACAGTCTTTTCCAATGAGTTGGCTCTTTGAATCAGGTGGCCAAAATATTGGAGCTTCAGCTTCAGCATCAGTCCTTTCAATGTATAATCAGGGTTGATTTCCTTTAGGATTGACTGGTAGAATAGGAAAACTATAAAATAGCTAAAAGATAATCAAAGGCAGGCCCATGCTTTCAAGAAAAATAGCTGCTGAAATCAGAAAAGTCCTACAAGAGAAACAGTCAAATATTTTAAAAGTACAGATAAAAGTGGTAGACAGGTGCTTTCACACTTCAGAAAGCAATTCACCTAAGAATTACTGACTAAATTCATGTAAGATTGAGAAATATAAGTGCATCAAGGTCAAATCCATTTGACCATAAGAAAAAGAAGAAAATTAACATCTCTACATACAAAGAACTTGTTTCTTGTGTCAGAAAAACATACTCAAAGAGATTGAATGTGTAAGATTCAGAGTAGAAAAGTGAGTTAAAGTTATTAATAAAATTACCCAGTCCAAAAAATATATATAATTAATCAGTGTAAGTAAGCAGTGTAAGAAAAGCCATGGGGAAAATGTTACATTAGAGTTAAAAATAATTTAGCTATGAAGACTAAATTAGAAGCATGCCAGTCATCAGTCACTCAGCCCTTTCCAGGTCTTCGTGAACCCAAAGACTGCATCAGGCCACACCAGTCTTCCCTGTCCATTACCAACTCCCAGAGCTTGCTCAAGCTCATGTCCACCAAGTTGGTGATGCCATCAACCATCTCATCCTCTGCCGTCCCCTTCTCCTCCTGCCCTCAGCCTTTCCCAGCAAGAGGGTCTTTTTCAATGGGTCAGTTCTTCGCATCAGGTGGCCAAAGTATTGGAGTTTTAGCTTAAGCATCAGTCTTTCCACTGAATATTCAGGACTGATTTCCTTTAGGATTGACTGGTTGGATCTCATTGCAGTCCAAGGGACTTTCAAGAGACTTCTCCAACACCACAGTTTGAAAGCATCACTTCTCCGGTGCTCAGATTTCCTTATGGTCCAACTCTCACATCCATACATGACTACTGGAAAAACCATAGCTTCGACTAGATGGACCTTTGTCAGCAAAGTAATCTATCTGCTTTTTAATAGGCTGTTCAGGCATGCCAGTACAAAAGAAAATGCATTGTAAACAGTAAAGGTAAAAGGGAAAAAAAAATTAAATACTGAAAAATTAAAAAAATAAATTATGTAGGAGATAGTCACTGAGCATCAGTAACTGGGAACAAAGAGAAAAACCCGAGTATCACTCACCTTGTGATGAAAGAACATTGCAAAACCACCCATCTGGCCATGGGGCTGCAAGTTGACAGCCTGCAAGTGATACAGAAAACACAAGGATGTGTTGGACTGCACATCAGCTATAGAATCTGCAAAACCAAGAGCACTGGAAACTTCAATATCATATGTCCCCATTTCTTCTTCAGAAACATTTAAGGAAACACCAGGCATGAGTAAGAGGAAATTCTTTAATGGAAATCATAGCATGGGAGTAAAACAATAATAATAATAGAAAGCCCCAAGATAAATCCATGCACCTATAGACACCTTATATTTGACAAAGGAGGCAAGAATATACAGTGGAGAAAAGACAATTTCTGTAATAAGTGGTGCTGGGAAAACTGGTCAACCACTTGTAAAAGAATGACACTAGAACACTTTCTAACACCATACACAAAAATAAACTCAAAATGGATTAAATATCTAAAGACCAGAAACTATAAAACTCTTAGGGGAAAACAGGCCAAACACTCTGACATAAATCTCAGCAGGATCCTCTATGACTCACCTCCCAGGGTAATGGAAATAAAAACAAAAATAAACAAGTGGGGTTTAATTAAACTTAAAAGCATTTGCACAACAAAGAAAGCTATAAGCAAGGTGAAAAGACAGCCTTCAGAATGGGAGAAAATAATACTAAACAAAGCAACTGACAAAGAATTAATCTCAAAAATATACAAGCTCAATTCCAGAAAAATAAATGACCCAATCAAACAATGGGCCAAAGAACTAAACAGACATTTCTTCAGAGAAGACATAATGGCTAAAAAATACATGAAAAGATGCTAAACATCACTCATTATCAGAGAAATGCTAATCAAAACCACAATGAGGTACCATCTCATGCTGGTCAGAATGGCTGCTATCAAAATGTCTACAAACAATAAATGCTGGCGAGGGTGTGGAGAAAAGGAAACCCTCTTACAGTGTTGGTTGGAATGCAAACTAGTACAGCCACTATGGAGAACAATGTGGAGATTCCTTTAAAAACTGGAGATAGAACTTTCATATGACCCAGCAATTCCACTGCTGGGCATACACACCAAGGAAACCAGAATTGAAAGAGACATGTGTACCCCAGTGTTCATCACAGCACTGTTTACAATAGTCATGACATGGAAGCAACCTAGGTGTCCATCGGCAGACTAATGGATAAGAAAGCCGTGGTACATGTACACAATGGAACCACGATGGTGTGATCACTCACCTAGAGCCAGACATCCTGGAATGTGAAGTCAAATGGGCCTTAGGAAGCATCACTATGAACAAAGGTAGTGGAGGTGATGGAATTCCAGTTGAGCTATTTCAAATCCTAAAAGATGATGCTATGAAATTGCTGCAATCAATATACCAGCAAACTTGAAAAACTCAGCAGGAGCCACAGGACTGGAAAAGATAAGTTTTCATTCCAATTCCAAGGAAACACAGTGTAAAAGAATGTTCAAATTACCACACAATTGCACTCATCTCACACACTAGCAAAATAATGCTCAAAATTCTCCAAGCAAGGCTTCAGCAGTACATGAACTATGAACTTCCAGCTGTTCAAGCTGGATTTAGAAAAGGCAGAGGAACCAGATATCAAATTGCCAACATCCTTTGGATCATCAAAAAAAGCAAGAAAGTTTGAAAAAAATTTCTGCGTTATTGATTAAACCAAAGCCATTGACTGTGTGGATCACAATAAATTTTGGAATATTCTTCCAGAGATGGGAATACCAGACTACCTGACCTGCCTCCTGAGAAACCTGTATGCAGGTCAAGAAGCAACAGAACTAGACATGAAACAACAGACTGGTTGTTGTATGTCAAGGCTGTATATTGTGACCCTGCTTACTTAAATTATATACAGAGTACAGCATGCAAAATGCCAGGCTTGATCAAGCAGAAACTGGATCAAGATTGCCCGGAGAAATATCAATAACCTCAGATAAGAGATGATACCACTCATGACAGAAAGTGAAAAAGGAACTAAAGAGCCTCCTGATGAAAGGGAAAGCGAGAGTGAAAAAGTTGACTTACTACTCAACCTTCAGAAAACTAAGTTCACATAATCTGGTCCCACCATTTCATGGCAAATAGATGGGGAAACAACAAAAACTGTGGCAGACTTTATTTTGGGGGGCTCCAAAATCACTGCAGATATTGACTGCAGCCATGGAATTAAAAGATGCTTGCTCCTTGGAAGAAAAGCTATGACCCATCTAGACAGTATATTAAAAATCAGAGACAGTACTTAGCCAACAAAGGTCCATCTTGTCAAAGCTATGGTCTTTCCAGTAGTCATGTATGGATGTGAGAGTTGGACTATAAAGAAAGCTGAGCACCAAAGAATTGACGGTTTTGAACTGTCATTTTGGAAAAGACTCTTGAGACTCCCTTGGACTGCAAGGAGATCCAACCAGTCCATCCTAAGGAAATCAATCCTGAAGATTCATTGGAAGGACTGATGTTGAAGCTGTAACTCCAATAATTTAGCCACCTGATGTGAAGAATCACTTGAATAAACCCTGATGCCAGGAATTTTTGAAGGTGGGAAGAGAAGGGGGTGACAGAGGATGAGATGGTTGGATGGCATCACTGACTCAATGGAAATGAGTTTGAGCAAACTTTGGGTGTTGGTGATGTACAGGGAATCCTGGCGTGCTGCTGTTCATGGGGTCACAATGAGTCAGACACGATTGAGCGAAAGAACTAAACTGAACTGATCTCCATGTGCCTCTCATTTCTGATCATTTAACTTGCATCTCAAAATTTGGACCATATTTTTCCCAAGTCTCTGAAAATAATTGCCCAAAAGTCAAAGAAATTAGCTTTCTCTGGTCTGACTTTAGTACTCAGAAGACCCAGCAGCCAATCAGCCTTTCCCCAAACTCTGTTGTGAATGTACTTTCATTTGGTGAATTATGCCCTCCCCCTAAGTGCATCTAGTTATTGGGTCTGTGTCTGGAAATCCTAATTTGTACTAGAGTTGTCTGGGCTCTTAATTCTCTTCCTGAGGCTGCTTCTTGAGATGTATGGCTCCATTTTTACCAAGAAAATGTGATTAAGATACTGCTACTGGTTGCTTGGGGCCTCCCTGACGGCTCAGTGATAAAGAATCTGCCTGCTAGTGCAGGAGACACAAGTTTGATCCCTGTGTCAGGAAGATCCCCTGGAGAAGTAAAAGGCAACCCACTTCTGTATTCTTGCCTGGGAAATCCCGTGAACAGAGGAGTCTGGCAGGTCCAGAGTGTTGCAAAAGCGTCAGACAAACCTAGACAGCATAAATAAAAGCAGAGACATTACTTTGCTGACAAATGTCCATCTAATCAAATCTATCGTTTTTTCAGTAGTCATGTATGGATATAAGAGTTGGACCAGAAACTCTTTTTTTTTCTCTCAACGTTCTTTTTTTTTTTTAAATTTTTATTTTTACTTTATTTTACTTTACAATACTGTATTGGTTTTGCCATACATTGACAGAAGTCCACCATGGGTGTACATGCGTTCTCAAATATGAACCCCCCTCCCACCTCCCTCCCCATAACATCTCTCTGGGTCATCCCTGTGCACCAGTCCCAAGCATCCTGTATCCTGCATCGGACATAGACTGGCGATTCGTTTCTTACATGATAGTATACATGTTTCACTGCCATTCTCCCAAATCATCCCACCCTCTCCCTCTCCCTCAGAGTCCTAAAGTCTGCTCTGCTGAGCACCAAAGAATTGACGCTTTTGAACTGTCGTGTTGGAGAAGACTCTTGAGAGTCCCTTGGACTACAAGTATATCAAACCAGTTAATCCTAAAGGAAATCAATCCTTTAGGTGGGGGGGTGGGGTGTGAGGGGGTGGGTAGGAGTCAGTGAGTCAGTCTTTGGACGGGCACCCTCCCTCCCCTACTGGTTGCCAGCATTCAGAAAAAAAAAAAAGAAATCTTTCTTATCCACCAACCTGGCCTCTTTATTGGCTTTTCAAGGCAACAGCCAGACCTGGTTTGGTTACATTGCTGCTGCTGCTAAGTCGCTTCAGTCGTGTCTGACTCTGTGCGACCCCATAGACTGCAGCCCGCCAGGCTCCCCCCTCCCTGGGATTCTCCAGCCAAGAACACTGGAGTGGGTTGCCATTTCCTTCTCCAACGCATGAAAGTGAAAAGTGAAAGTGAAGTTGCTCAGTTGTGTCCGATTCTTAGCGACCCCATGGACTGCAGCCCACCAGGCTCCTCCGTCCATGGGATTTTCCAGGCAAGAGTGCTGGAGTGTGTTGCCATCGCCTTCTCCGTTGGTTACATTAGGACTCATGAAATGAACTGTAGCCTCTATCTTGACCTTAGATAACCTGACACAACTATATTCAACAAAGCCACTCTACTGACATGGAGCTGTGATGAAGGCAAGTGCAGTTCTATTTTGGGACACCAAGCAAGAAGTGCAAAGCAGCAAGCTCTGAGCGGGGGGAGGCAAACAGACTTGCCCAACGCATTTCAGTAAAGCATTTGTTTTTAAAGGCCAGGAGGAAGGAACCTTTCCAGAGCACGGGATCAGCTAGCCTGCGCTTCTCTGATTGGTTGATGGTGAGCCAACAGGGTGGCGTCAACAGGTGCTAAAAGATAAATCCTTAGGAGAGGACCCTAGGTCTAGGGGCTTGTGATCATCAAGTAGGTAATTTCTTCCACCTGGTGATAGTTTTAGCATCTGTAACACAGTTACTGTTATCTGGGTACTTCAGAGAGAAAATAAAGCAGAGGATATGGGGGAGGGTCTGTCTCCAGAAACCCCGATAGTGTACTGCTCTGTTAAAAAATCACTTATTACTCCTTAATACATTTATATTTAATCCTTTGACAGAATACAATAAAATTCTATAAAGAAATTACCCTTCAATAAAAAAATAAAAGGAAAAAGTTAATTATGGTATATACTCTTGATATAAAGTATGGCATACAAAAGCAAAAATAACACTTGTTCAATCAATGATACAATTAGATTTGTTAGTGCCATTTTGAGAATTTTTTTATTATAGATTTTTTAATTAGCAATACAACTGTCTGTAAACAGGTTCAAACAGTGTAATGAGTTAACTTACATTAGATGGAGCACATATTCAATACCATTTTTCCAGTACTTCTTCAGATTACTTTTCCTTACACTGAAGCAGGTTGGTAACTCAAATCAGCTTTTTATTGCTGTCTTATTTCCAATAAAATTCTAGAGGTCACATGAATATAGATTGAATGAATGTAATTTTAAACCATTATGTGTATTCATACTAAAAGGCAGTGGATAAGAAGGAAAGTTTTAATAATTGTACTCCACTCATTACAAATTTAAATTGATTTGACTTCAGGGTGAGGGTTAAAAGCATATTCGATGTATAAAAAAGCACAAATTTACACTATTGTTCAACACAATTTTATTGCTCCTAACACACTATTTTCCCTTCAGACTTTCACTGCAGAAACTTATAAGAAAATGATAGCAATCAATCCTTTAATAACCTGAGTGCAGTTCTTTTAAAGTCTAATATCTATACCTGAGGGAGTTTTAGTCATTCTTTACCTCAGTTTTCTTGTGCAAATAGATAACAATTTTAACTAAACCACAAGTTCAAAGTCTGTTTTTTTTCCCCCAGAGTTATACCCTGACCTCCAGAACAACAGTAGTAAGGAAGAAAACAGAGTCAGAATGGTAATAATTTACTAACCTCCTGGTTTGAATTTTAAGACCCATACATTTTGATATTTTTATTTCATTGTCAGTCTGGGTAACATTTATTGTGAGTACTGGTTCCTGTGAAAAGAGAAAAAGAGGAAAGGAGAAAAGGAGGACAGTAATTTAAACTACTAAAATGAATCATATCTTACATTTAAGATTGTTATTTAATTAATAACAAATAGCAGATTTAGTTTTACTGCTAGTTCCCAAGCAAATGCTTTCACTGAGAAACTACTCATGTTTCTCTTCTTTTTTAAATCATTGTTTAATTGACATACAGTTAATTTACAATATAGTTAGTTTCAGGTATACAATAAAGTGATTCAGATGTATATGTATATATATATATGCACATATATATATGAACATATATATTCCTTTTCAGATTCTTTTCCATTATATGTTATTGCAAGATACTGAATATAGTTCCCTACGCTATACAGTAGATACTCTCTTTTTTTTTTTTTTAATAAATAATGTCATACTGCATGTACCATTCTGGAACTTGCCTTTCTGTGTTGCTGCTTTGGCTATACCGCATAGCACTGTGGAATCTTAGTTCTCTGGATCAGGGATTGACCTCTCTGGACTTCTCCATTGGAAGCACAGATTCTTAACCACTGGACCATCAGGGAAGTCCGTGTTTATCCATTTTATTTAGAGTAGTGGGTATCTGTCAATCCTGAACTCCTAATTTATTGCCCTGCCCTTGCTATCCCCTTTGGTAATCATCAGTTTGCTTTCTGTGTCTGAGCCTATTTTTGTTCTGTAAGTAAGTTAATTTTTATCATTATTTTAGATTTTTACATACAAGTGACATCATAAGATATTTCACTTAATATCACATCATATGTCTGACTTCAAATGATAATCTTTAGGTCCATCCATGTTACTGAAAATGGCATTATTTCATTTGTTTTACTCATCTTTATATATAACTAGAGAATTTTTAAATGATAAAATATATTTTATGTTTTAGTAATTTATACTGTTTTCAACAGTAATTTATACTGTTTCAAATAGTTCAATAATATTTTATTAAAGAAAAGAGTAAACCAATATGCATCATCTTTGTCATAGGTTTTTTTTTTTTTTAATTTTAAAATCTTTAATTCTTACATGCGTTCCCAAACATGAACCCCCCTCCCACCTCCCTCATATATTGTGCATGAGCATAGCACTTTCTGAGAAGTTTTTTGAATCTTAGAGTAATAAATTGATCCCTTTCAACCCCATTATCTGATATGATCAGTAGACCAAGTGGAAGATGTGAAATTATCTGAGAATATAACACTGACTATTTCTTACCTTCAAAAAGTGACTGCAATTGTGTAAGATACTAGATGTTGAAGATATCTGAGACATGAAAACAACCTAACAAAAACAAAACAACAATTCCAGCCCTAAATATTTTTTATGAATGTCTCTGGACCCTTCAGAGGTGCTGCAATAACCAACATAGTCTAAGAGTTATTTTTTTTTCCTCTACTTTTTGTGTCATTGCTAATTAACTTGAACTATTTTTCAAAAAGTCTCTTAGGGCTTAAATATAGGACAAAAGTACTTGCTCTCTATATCTAGAAATAAAATACCCAATGACAATTCCAAAATCATAAACACATTCTGAATGGCAGATTCAAATACTTCAGTATTTGAATGACATGTGTATATAAAGATATATCTAAATATGTCTGAAAATATATATGTTTATACACACACACACACACTATATATATATATATATATATATATATATATATATACTAACAGTACTTTTTGTTGTTCAGTCCCCTAGTTGTGCCCAACTCTTTGCAACCCCTTGGACTGCAGCACACCAGGCCTCCCTGTCCCTCACCATCTCCCAGAATTAGCCCAAGTTCATGGTCATTGCATCAGTGATGCTGTCCAGGCATCTCATCCTCTGATGCCCTATTCTCTTCCTGCCCTCAATCTTTCCCAGCATCAGGGACTTTCCCAATGAGTCATCTGTTTGCATCCAATGAAGTAAATACTGGGGCTTCAACTTCAGCATCAGTCCTTCAAGTGACTATTCAGGGTTGATCTCCCTTAAGATCGACTGGTTTGATCTCTTTGCTATTCAAGGGACTTTCATGTGTCTTCTCTTGCACCACAATTCAAAGGCATCAATTCTTTGGCATTCTGCCCTTGTTATAGTCCAGCTGTCAAAACTGTATGTGACCACTGGGAAGACCAAAGCCTGGACTATATGGACTTTTGTCAGTAGAGTAATGTAAGATTTTCAACATACTATCTAAGTTTGTCACTGCTTTCCTGGCAAGAAGCAACTGTCTTCTGATTTCATGAATGCAGTCACCATCTGCAGTGATTTTGGGGCCCAAGAAGAGGAAATTTATCACTACTTCCACTTTTTCCCCTTGTGTTTGACATACTACCCAGATGCGATGATCTTAATTTTTAAAATATTTTGTCTTAAGATGGCTTGTCCACCCTCCTCTTACACCCTCATCAAGAGGCTTTTGATTTCTTCCAAGAGAATGAACTAGTCATAGCAAATACCCTTTTTTCAACAACACAAGAAATGACTCTACACATGGACATCACCAAATGGTCAATACCAAAATCAAATTGATTGCATTCTTTGTAGCTGAAGATGGAGAAGCTGTATACAGTCAACACAAAAAAAGACCCAGAGATGACTAGCTCAGATCATCAGCAGCTCATAGCAAAATTCAGGATTAAACTAAAGAAAACCAGGAAAAAACACTAGGCCAGCCAGAATCAAATTCTGTATGAATTAGCAGTAGAGGTAATGAATAGAGACAGGGGACTAGCTCTACTTAACAATATTCCTGAAGAACTATGGACAGAGGTCTGTAATATTGTACAGGAGGTAGCAAACAAAATCATCTCAAAGGAAGGGAAAAGCAAAGCAAGAAGGCAAAGTAGTTATCTGAGGAGGCTTTACAAATAATGGAAGAATGAAGAGAACTGAAAAGCAAGGGAAAGAGGGAAAGATAAAACGAATTAAATGCAGAGTTTCAAAGAATAGCTAGGAGAGACAAGAAGGCCTTCTTCAATGAAGTGCTTAATAATAGAAAAAAAAAACAACAAAAAGGGAAAGACTAGAGATGTCTTCAGGAAAATTGGAGATATCAAAGGAGTAATACGTCCAAAGATGGGCACAATAAAGGATAAAAATGGTAGAGACCTAGTAGGCACTGAAGAGATCAAGAAGAGATGTAAAGAATACATGGAAGAACTATATAAAAAAGATCTTAATGGATCAGATTACTATGGTTAGTGACCCAGAGCCAGAATTTCTGGAGTTCAAAGTCAAATGGACCTTAAGAAGCACTGCTGTTACTAAAGCTAGTAGATGTAATGAAATTCCAGTAGAACGATTCAAATCCCTAAAGGATGATGCCATCAATATTTTACATTCATTACATCAGCAGATCTGGAAAACCCAGCAGTGGCCACAGGATTGGAAAAGGTCCATCTTCATCCCAATTCCCAAGAAGAATAGTACCAAAGAACATGCTAACCATTGGACAATTGGTCTCATCTCCCATGGTAGTAAGGTCATGCTTAAAATCTTGCAGGCTAGGCTTCAGCATTATGTGAACCAAGAAATTCCAGATATCCAAGCTAGGTTTAGAAAAGGAAGAGGAACTAGGAATCAAATTGCCAACATTCACTGAATTATAGCAAAAGCAAGGGAACTTCAGTAAAACATCTATCTCTGTTTCATCAACTACCCTAAACCCTTTGACTGTGTGGATCATGACAAACTGTGGAAATCTCTTAGAGAGATGGGAATACCAGACCATCATAGCTGTCTACTGAGAAACCTGTATGCAGGCCAAGAAGCAACAGTTAGAACCCTGCATGGAACAACTGATTGGTTCAAGATTGAGAAAGGAGTATAACATGGCTGTCTGCTGTCACCCTGTTTCTGTAACCTATATGCTGGGCACATCATTAGAAATGTCCGGATGGGTGAGTTACAATCTGGAACATAGTATCATATACACATAAATATTACTATCTTCTTTCCCAGACACATACACCATGTGTTTTATTATTTTTACGTTTTCTATGGGTTGATCTTACAATTTTAACAGATGCACTAACCCTCTAGGGTAAACCATCCAGTTTAGACTTTAAACATTTATTAAGAATCACTCAGTCATGTCTGATCCTTTGTGAGCCATGGACTGTAGCCCACTAGGATCCTCCGTCCATAGAATTCTCCAGCCAAGAATACTGGAATGGGCTTCCATTCCTTTCTCCAGGGAATCTATTCAACCAAGGGATGGAACGTGGTTCTCCTGCACTGCATGCAGATTCTTTACCATCTGAGCCAAGAAGGAAGCCCAGTCTAAGATTAAAAAGTTGAATGTCTATATTTTTTATCTCCCTTTTCCCACTTCTTCTGGGTTACAATGTGACATAATTTCCCTTATGATGATTTTTTTAAGTCCAACCTCTTATCAAGGCCTTAATTAACTGAAGACTTGCATAGAGGAAAAATCATGATTTGTATTTCCTAAGCTTAGTCCTTTAAAACCATCATTTTGTTTCTTCAAACTCCTTGGCCTTGAACAACCAGTATATTTGAAGTCAGGGGTTGAATGAAATATAATTTGAGATGGGAAGCATATAAGTAGAATATATTAATTATTCCTTATATCAAAGTTATTTATCTACTTCCACCAATATTAGTCCTCCCTTAGACTTGTGAAGCTGTTTTGTGATGAGAATATGAAGGAAGGGAGATAGCATAAATTGAAGCGAGCTTGAACTGTTTCCAGGTCTTGTTTCAGTGTAGACTTAAGAGCCACATATTGGTGCTTTCAGCAAAAATTTTAACTTCCCATCACATTTGTGGTAAAGAGACCTATAGCTTTTAAAGTATTGAATTAGAAAATGTGTTTTTCATGATTATATCTAATATATAGTGAAATATAAATTATGGTTAAGGAGCTAAAGTATTTTAATGGATTTAGTGACAATGTCTACTTCTTACAAGTTTAAATTAAGAAATGGGAAAGATGTTTTTTCAACAAATATATCTGTACTTCAATAACATCAGTTCTAATATTGAGCCTTGAGTGCTATGTTTATTTTCATTTCTACTAGTAAATTGTTCTTTATAGTCCTTATCAAGATTATATTTTCTTAAATCAAAATATAAACTTTTATATAATATATTAATATAAAGTTGAACAATAAATCAAATCTTTAATAACCTATAGATTTTCATTGTAAGTGTTAAATTTATCTATATACTTCATGAAATTTACTATGAATAGACTATTTATAATCGATCAATACCGCATTATGTAATTTTAGAATATACCCTTTCATATTTGTTTTTCTTTATGCTTTTCTGATGTAAGCTCCCCAGCTGATTTTTAATTAATTTATTTTAATTAGAGGCTAATTAATTTACAATATTGTGGTGGGTTTGCCATACATTCACATAAGTCAGCCATGGGTGGACATGTGTCCCCCATCGTGAACCCTCATCCCAGTGCACCAGCTCTGAGCACCCTGTCTCATGCATTGAACCTGGACTGGTGATCTATTTAACATATGGTAATATACATGTTTCAATGCTATTCTCTCAAATCATCCCACCCTCGCCTTTTCCCACAGAGCCCAAAAGTCTGTTCTTTACAGATTTTTAACTAAACATTTAGGAACATTTTTGCAGTATAATTATACATACAAATTTAGTACACATTTCAACCATTTACAAATTATTATAAACATGTACATTTCCATTTATGATGTTACTGCCTTTTACCTGTTTGAGAACAAAAATTATTTTTTAATTTGCAAAATGAAGATGTAGCCCTTGATGTGTGGTCAATGATGGTATGGATGAATAAACATTTCTCAAACCTCATTAATAAAAAAATGTAAACAGAGCTCTTGTCTTCTACAGTTGTAAAATGCTCTCAAACATAATTTTGCATGAACGTTTTAAAACAATAAAGTGAAAGTGAAAGTCTCTCAATCATGTCCGACTCTTTGTGATTCCATGGACTGTATATTCTCTAGGCTAGAATATTGGAGTGGGTGGCCTTTCTTTTCTACAGGGGATCTTCCCAACCCAGGGATCAAACCCAGGTATCCTGAATTACAGGTGGATTCTTTACTAGCTAGGCCACCAGGGAAGCCCTGTTACTCAAAATTATTTATAGCATTTTGAATTTTAAAATGCTTTTGAAATTAGTTTCATAGGGAGGAAAACAAGTCACAGTGATAAACCTCACTGTTCTCTAAAATACAAATATTTTCTGGAAAGCAGATGTTCCCAGATTAGGGGCATTGAATGAGCCTCTCAGATAAATTTATTTTAGAGACATGGGTTACTAGAATTGTTGGAGTGGCATTGTTAAGAGAATTCTCAGTGAGAGAAATCTTCTCTGCCATATTTCAAATAACTTTAGAAAGAAGAAACAAGCATTTCAAAGTGCATTTTCTTCTAGGAAATTCAAAGTTCTTCTAAGAATGGGCTAATTTATTTTTGCATGAGAAGAAAATGAATTTTCCTTTAATAACAGAATCATTGAACAACAGTGCCTAAAGATAATAGAAACCAGCATTTTAAATCTTTTTAGTGTCCCTAGGGAGATGGCTACTAAAAAGAAAATGGAACTCAGTAATTAATAAGCGTTTTGTTCTGGTCAGACTGTATGTTTAATAATGCCCATCTTTCATTTACTCATATTTATTTAGCCCCTAATCTTTGTCAGGCAGTATGCTAGTTACTAAAAAGGAATAAATACAGAGATATACAGTATGGTGAGAAGACAGATATATATTAATAATTATACACATAAATGCAAAATAAATATCTGAACAGAGTGACAGATGACAGTAATAGCCATCATGAAAATTTAACAAATGAAAAATACAGTACTATATGATTTACTTAGTCAAAGGTGTCAGAACTATCTCTGTAAAACCTGATAGCAAAGTATGTTTCATTTCTTAAATATGCTAATGGGTGAAGTCGCTTAGACGTGTCCAACTCTTTGCGACCCCATGGACTGTAGTTTACCAGGCTCCTCTGTCCATGGGATTTTCCAGGCAAGAATACTGGAGTGGCTTACCATTTCCTTCTCCAGGGGATCTTCCCAACCCAGGGATTGAACCTGGGTCTCCTGCATTGGAGGCAAATGCTTTAACCTCTGAGCCACCAGGGAAGCCCTAATAGCTATGCTTATTTGCATGTTAATTTGTTGCTTATCCATCACTTCAAGTACATCTGAGAAATAAAGATAATTTGAAATTCAGTGCATCAAGGATCACACTAAAGATAAACTTCACTGATGGAGTTCAGACATGTGGGTACTCACTGCAAACTGGCATCTTGATAGAAACCTATCTTTATAAAACATATTTTGATCTCCAAAAAAAGGATTTTGTATTTTTCAGGATAATAATGATTCTAAATGCAATGTCATTCAAATTTATCTTCAGGCTAAATCTTTAAAAGTATACACAGGATTGCTGGGAGACAGCGGAGTATGAGAAACAGAAAGAAATTCTCTGTTAATAACTAGTGAAACACCTCAGGCTAAGTGACATTTTATGATCCAAACTCACAGGAAGGAAAAGATGCCATGATTTTTCAGTTATCTCTGAAAATTTTAACTATGATGTAAATACAGTAAAAATCTGTTAAACACATTAAATGTTTATAAACTATCTTGCTAGCTCCTTGTCCCTTTGCCAAACTTGTGTCTTCTCCTGAATTTCCCAGGAAATTGGGTGCCCCAATATTCATTCAACTACAGCAATTCAAAACTTGAACTTAGTTTATACTTTTCTTTTGTTAGTCAAATATTGATTAAGTCACTAGTTAAGTTACTACATACTAATACCACTCCAAATACCTTACTATATTTTATTTTTTTATTTTTTTATTTTTTTTTAAATTTTAAAATCTTTAATTCTTACATGCGTTCCCAAACATGAACCCCCCTCCCACCTCCCTCCCCACAACATCTCTCTGAGTCATCCCCATGCACCAGCCCCAAGCAAGCTGCACCCTACGTCAGACATGGACTGGCGATTCAATTCTTACATGACAGTATACATGTTATAATTCCCATTCTCCCAAATCATCCCACCCTCTCCCTCTCCCTCTGAGTCCAAAAGTCTGGTATACACATCTGTGTCTTTTTTCCTGTCTTGCATACAGGGTCGTCATTGCCATCTTCCTAAATTCCATATATATGTGTTAGTATACTGTATTGGTGTTTTTCTTTCTGGCTTACTTCACTCTGTATAATTGGCTCCAGTTTCACCCATCTCATCAGAACTGATTCAAATGAATTCTTTTTAACGGCTGAGTAATACTCCATTGTGTATATGTACCACAGCTTTCTTATCCATTCATCTGCTGATGGACATCTAGGTTGTTTCCATGTCCTGGCTATTGTAAACAGTGCTGCGATGAACATTGGGGTACATGTGTCTCTTTCAATTCTGGTTTCCTCGGTGTGTATGCCCAGAAGTGGGATTGCTGGGTCATAAGGTAGTTCTATTTGCAATTTTTAAGGAATCTCCACACTGTTCTCCATAGTGGCTGTACTAGTTTGCATTCCCACCAACAGTGTAGGAGGGTTCCCTTTTCTCCACACCCTCTCCAGCATTTATTGCTTGCAGAAGGCCTTTGACAAAATTCAACATCCATTTATGATAAAAACTCTCCAGAAAGCAGGAATAGAAGGAACATACCTCAACATAATAAAAGCTATATATGACAAACCCACAGCAAACATTATCCTCAATGGTGAAAAATTGAAAGCATTTCCCCTAAAGTCAGGAACAAGACAAGGGTGTCCACTTTCACCGCTACTATTCAACATAGTTCTGGAAGTTTTGGCCACAGCAATCAGAGCAGAAAAAGAAATAAAAGGAATCCAAATTGGAAAAGAAGAAGTAAAACTCTCACTGTTTGCAGATGACATGATCCTCTACATGGAAAACCCTAAAGACTCCACCAGAAAATTACTAGACCTAATCAATGAATATAGTAAAGTTGCAGGATATTAAATCAACACACAAATACCTTACTATATTTTAAAAGATATTCTATTTGTCTTCTGAAATTCTCACAAAGCTCAATACTTCCCAGCCTATCTAGAATCAGTCACCACCTACTGCACAATTTAATGTGGAAAAAAAATTTTTTTAAATGTAATTTATATAAAGTGCTAGAAAAATATAAGCAATGGAGATATATAAAACACAAAATCTATTTTATTAGAAGTAAGAAAGAAAATCACATTAAACAAATAATTCAGGATAAATATAATAGGACCAAAGTATAAACATTTTATACATTGTTATGGAAACTATGCAAGGGGATTAACATAGATAATTGCTTTTACAACTGATATATATTGCCCCCTGCAGTATTAAATGAAGAAAACAGTGATTCCTCATATTAACTACCTACATGCAAACATTAAACAAGCCCATTTGTCATATTAAAACTCAAAATATTGATAAACAGAGTGTCTGTCCAATGTGTGCATATAATTTGACAACTGTAATTCAAAAATGTATAAAGCCTTGCTTGTTGAGTTATCTGTTAAAGACATTATTCCCAGAAAAATAAGCCTATTCATCCTCTAGCTATGTTTTGTTTTAGTAACATACTGCAACAATGAGTCTAACAGAAAAGTGTTGATAAGTCATGAAAGAGTCTTTACAGCACCTTCAGTGAAATTGTGATGTTCATTTTTAAAGCTGTATGCTCAGCTCAGTTCAGTTCAGTTCATTCTCTCAGTCATGTTTGATTCTTTGCGACCCCATGAATCGTAGAACAGCAGGCCTCCTGGTCCATCACCAACTCCCAGAGTTCACTCAGACTCAGGTCTATTGAGTCAGTGATGCCATCCTGTCATCTCATCCTCTGTCGTCCTCTTCTCCTCTTGCCCCCAATCCCTCCCAGCATCAGAGTATTTCCCAATGAGTCAAATCTTCTCATGAGGTGGCCAAAGTACTGGAGTTTCAGCTTTAGCATCATTCCTTCCAAAGAAATCCCAGGGCTGATCTCCTTCAGAGTGGACTGGTTGGATCTCCTTGTAGTCCAAGGGACTCTCAAGAGTCTTCTCCAACACCACAGTTCAAAAGCATCAATTCTTTGGCGCTCTGCCTTCTTCAAAGTCCAACTCTCACATCCATATATGACTACTGGAAAAACCATAGCCTTGACTAGACGGACCTTATTCAGCAATGTCTCTGCTTTTGAATATACTATCTAGGTTGGTCATAACTTTGCTTCCAAGGAGTAAGTGGCTTTTAATTTCATGGCTGCAGTTACCATCTGTGGTGATTTTGGAGCTCGTAAAAATAAAGTCAGCCACTGTTTCCACTGTTTCCCCATCTATTTCCCATGAAGTGATGGGACCAGACGCTATGATCTTCATTTTCTGAATGTTGAGCTTTAAGCCAACTTTTTCACTCTCCTCTTTCACTTTCATCAAGAGGCTTTTCAGTTCCTCTTCACTTTTTGCCATAAGGGTGGTGTCATCTGCATATCTGAAGTTATAGATGTTTCTCCCAGCAATCTTGATTCCAGCTTGTGCTTCTTCCATTCCAGTGTTTCTCATGATGAACTCTGCATATGTTAAATAAGCAGGGTGACAATATACAGCCTTGACATACTCCTTTTCCTATTTGGAACCAGTCTGTTGTTCTATGTCCAGTTCTAACTGTTGCTTCCTGACCGGCATACAGATTTCTCAAGAGACAGGTCAGGTGGTCTGGTATTGCCATCTCTCTCAGAATTTTCCACAGTTTATTGTGACCCACACAGTCAAAGGCTTTGGCATAGTCAATAAAGCAGAAATAGATGTTTTTCTGGAACTCTTGCTTTTTCTATGATCCAGCAGATGTTGGCAATTTGATCTCTGGTTCCTCTGCCTTTTCTAAAATCAGCTTGAACATCAGGAAGTTCACGGTTGTCATATTGCTGAAGCCTGGCTTGGAGAATTTTGAGCATTACTTTACTAGCATGTGAGATGAGCTCAATTGTGCGGTAGTCTGAGTATTCTTTGGCATAGCTTTTCTTTGGGATTGGAATGAAAACTGACCTTTTCCAGTCTTGTGGCCACTGCTGAGTTTTCCAAATTTGCTGGCATATTGAGTGCAGCACTTTCACAGCATCATCTTTTAGGATTTGAAATACCTCAGCTGGAATTCTATCACCTCCATTAGCTTTGTTCATAGTGATGCTTTCTAAGGCCCACTTGACTTCACATTACAGGATGTCTGGCTCTAGATGAGTGATCACACCATCGTGATTATATGGGTCGTGAAGATCCTTTTTGTACAGTTCTTCCGTGTATTCTTGCCACTTCTTAATATCTTCTGCTTCTGTTAGGTCCAGACCATTTCTGTCATTTATTGAGCCCATCTTTGCATGAAATATTCCCTTGGTATCTCTAATTTTCTTGAAGAGATCTCTAGTCTTTCCCATTCTGTTGTTTTCCTCTATTTCTTTGCATTGATCACTGAAGAAGGCTTTCTTATCTCTTCTTGCTATTCTTTGGAATTCTGCATTCAGATGCTTATATCTTTCCTTTTCTCCTTTGCTTTTTGCTTCTCTTCTTTTCACAGCTATTTGTAAGGCCTCCCCAGACAGTCATTTTGCTTGTTTGCATTTCTTTTCCATGGGGATGGTCTTGATCCCTGTCTCCTGTACAATGTCACTAATTTCATTCCATAGTTCATCAGGCACTCTGTCTATCAGCTCTAGGCACTTAAATCTATTTCTCACTTCTCCTGTATAATCATAAGGGATTTGATTTAGGTCATACCTCAATGGTCTAGTGGTTTTTCCCTACTGTCTTCAATTTAAGTCTGAATTTGGTAATAAGGAGTTCATGATCTAAGCCATAGTCAGCTCCTGGTCTTGTTTTTGCTGATTGTATAGAGCTTCTCCATCTTTGGCTGCAAAGAATATAATCAATCTGATTTCAGTGTTGACCATCTGGTGATGTCCATGTGTAGAGTCTTCTCTTGTGTTGTTGGAAGAAGGTGTTTGCTATGACCAGTGCATTTTCTTGGCAAAACTCTATTAGTCTTTGCCCTGCTTCATTCCACATTCCAAGGCCAAATTTGCCTATTACTCCAGGTGTTTCTTGACTTCCTACTTTTGCATTCTAGTCCTCTATAATGAAAAGAACATCTTTTTTTGTGTTAGTTCTAAAAGGCCTTGTAGATCTTCATAGAACCATTCAACTTCAGCTTCTTCAGCATTACTGGTTGGGGCATACACTTGGATTACCATGATATGGAATGGTTTGTCTTGGAAACAAACAGAGATCATTGTGTCGTTTTTGAGATTGCATCCAAGTACTGCATTTCGGACGCTTTTGTTGACCATGATGGCTACTCCATTTCTTCTGAGGGATTCCTGCCCAAAGTAGTAGATATACTGGTCATCTGAGTTAAATTCACCCATTCCAGTCCATTTTAGTTCACTGATTCCTAGAATGTCGACGTTCACCCTTGCCATCTCTTGTTTGACCACTTCCAATTTCCCTTGATTCATGGACCTGACATTCCAGGTTCCTATGCAATATTGCTCTTTACAGCATCGGACCTTGCTTCTATCACCAGTCATATCCATAGCTGGGTATTGTTTTTGCTTTTGCTCCATCCCATCATTTTTTCTAGAGTTATTTCTCCACTGATCTCCAGTAGCATATTGGGTACCTACTGACCTGGGTAGTTCCTCTTTCAGTATCCTATCATTTTGCCTTTCATACTGTCCATGGGGTTCTCAAGGCAAGAATACTGAAGTGGTTTGCCATTCCCTTCTCCAGTGGGCCACATTCTGTCAGACCTCTCCACCGTGACCCGCCCATCTTGGGTTGCCCCGCGGGCATGGCTTAGTTTAATTGAGTTAGACAATGCTGTAGTCAGTTATGTCTAACTCTTTGTGATCCCATTGACTGTAGCCTGCCAGGCTACTCTGTTCATTGAATTTTCCAGGCAAGAGTATTAGAGTGGTTGCCATTTTCTATTCCAAGGAATATTCCCACCCCAGGGATCAGACCCATGTCCCCTACGTCTCCTGCATTGGCAGGCCGATTCTTTACCACCAGCACCACCTGAGAAAGCCCATCTTTAACTTCTATGCAAAATGAAGCAAGTGTTGTATTTTCAAAGTTCATCTTTAAAATTTTATCCAGCTTCAATCTTGTTTCCTATATGACTATAAATGAAGTATATTTCCCTAGTAGAATTTAACACAAGGTCGTGTATGTTTTTGAGTTATATTTACTGAACTAAGCTTTGACTATTATAAATTAAAACATGGTTCTATTTCTAGTAACTAGCAATGATTCCTAGGCACATAAGCTGTCAGATTTCAGTAGACGTTTCCAAATAGTTACTCTCAATTTCCGTGCTTATGTTGTTGTTGTTGTTGTTGTTGTTGTTTTTAAAGAGTCATTCATGGACCAACAATAACCCATTAATCACACGTGAAGAGCACTGACCCAGAATACCTCACCTTTAGTATTTTTGCTTTCTTCATTGTACAACTTGAAGTGATTATAATATTCATTCTGTTAGGGTTTCCTTTTCACTCCCCAACTGAAATCCTTCAGTGATTCTGTACAGAATCTCCTGGTTTTGTTGGTTTTCAGTCACTAAGTTGTATCCGACTCTTTATGACCCCAAGGAATGCAGCAGGCCAGGCTTTCCTGTTCTCACTAGCTCCCTGAGTTTGCTCAAATTCATATCCATTGAGTAAGTGATACCATCCAATCATCTAATCCTCTGTCATTCCCCTTTTCCTCTTGCCCTCAGTTTTTCCCAACATCAGATTCTTTTCCAGTGAGTCAGCTCTTCACATCAAATGACCAAAGTATTGAAGCTTCAGCTTCAGCAACAGTCCTTCCAATGAATTTTCAGGATTGATTTCCTTTAGAATTGACTGGTTTAATCTCCTTGCAGTCCAAATGACTCTCTACAGTCTTCTCTAACACTGCAGTTCGAAAGCATCAATTCTTTGATGCTCAGCCTTCTCTATGATACAACTCTCACACACATGCATGACTACTGGGAAAACATTAGCTTTGACTATATAGACGTTGATCAGCAAAGTGATGTCTCTGCTTTTTAGTACTCTGTCTAGGTTTGTTATAGCTTTTCTTCCAAGGAATGAGCATCTTTTAATTTCATGGCTGCAGTCACTGTCTGCAGTGATTTGGGAAAACAAAAAAATAAAATATCACTGTTTCCATTGTTTCCCTATCTATTTGACATGAAGTGATGGGACCAGATGCCATCATCTTTGTTTCTTGAATGTTGAGTTTTAAGCCAGCTTTTTCATTCTCTTCTTTCACCTTCATCAAGAGGCTCTTTTAGTTTCTCTTCGTTTCTTGCCATAAAGTAGTATCATCTGCATATCTCAGGTTGTTGATATTTCTCACAGCAAACTTGATTCCAGCTTGTGAGTCATCCAGCCTGGCATTTTGTTTGATATACAGTCCACAGAATTAAGTAAGCAGAGTAACAATATACAGCCTTGATATACTTCTTTCCCAATTTTTAACCAGTTTGTTTTTCCACATCAAATTCTAAGTGTTGCTTCTTGTCCTGCATACAGACTTCTCAGGAGACAGGTAAGGTGGTCTGTTAATCCCATCTCTTTAAGAATTTTCCATAATTTGCTGTGATTCACAGAGTCAAAGGCTTTAGTGTCATCTATGAAGCAGAAGGAGATTTTTTTTTTAATTCCCTTGCTTTTTCTATGATCTTGTGGATGTTGGCAATTTGGTCTCTTGTTCTTCTGCCTTTTCTAAACCTAGTTTATACATCTGGAAGATCTCATTTCACATACTGTAGAGAGTAAATAGCATCTATCAAGCATGGAGTATAGATATAAAACCAGTGGAGTTTAACCCTGTGTTTAAAAAGGGTTATAAATGCAACAGGAAGACCATGCTTTCATCTACCTCAGCGTCATTCTAATTCTTGACCAGGAAGAGAAGTAAACCCCTGGGGAAAAGAATTTCTTGTATAAAGACAGCCTTGGAGTGTGCCGGGTTTTCCACTCTGTGGAAAGGAGGCATCTAAAAATGAAGACTGTCTGTTCCAGTAATGGTCAAAATATCCACTATGATATGTATACTCTGATTATCAACTCTCTTGCATTCTTGTGTCATTTTCATGTGCATCTTGCATGATCAGTCTCTCAGTTGTGTCTGACTCTTGGTAACCCCTTGGACTATAGCCCCAGGCTCCTCTGTTCATGGAATTTTCTAGGCAAGCAAACTGGAGTGAATTGTCGTTTCCTAGTCCAGGTGATCTTCCTGACCCAGGGATCAAACCTGTGTCTCCTGCAGTGGCAGGCGGGTTCTCTATCAGTGAGCCTCCAGGGAAGCCCTTACAGAAAATGAGGGATAGGTATTCTAGTTGGTCAGTGGTGGAACTCAAGAAATGAGACAATCATTCTGGTTTCTGTGAATCAGTATATGCCTAGCTGCTCAGTCATGTCCAACTCTTTACAACTCCATAGGCTGCAGTTGACCAGGTTCCTCTGTCCATGGGGATTCTCCAGGCAAAAATACAGGAGTGGGTTGCCATGCCCTCCTCCTCCGCTTTCACTAATTAGCATAATCCTTCTTCTTCATGATCAGTTACTGGAATTACAGAGTTTTTAAACTAAAGCCTATGCGGAGTTTGGACTTAGGTCAAATGTATGATGGTGCTCCACCTGACATTATTTATACTTTGATGTTGAGGAGAAATCATGGCAGACTTCATGTCACGTTAGCACTGGCAAACTCACATTCTCTCCCTCAGCCTCTCTCTCCACCCTTCTGTAAATATGTTCTGTTTCTCCAAGTCAGCACTTTAAAGACTGTGTAAGTTACATTTTGTTCAGTGAAGGCATCCACAGGAGATGAGAGAGGAGAGTGGGTTTGCAATATCTATGTCTCTGCTTCTTACCTTCAGTGTCACTGTGGCAACATCACACCAAGGCTCCTGCTAATCATGACCATTGCCAAGCAACCTTCTTAATAAAACTTTATTTTTCTCTGTGTTCCAATAATTGCTTCTTACTTTTTCCCCTTCAGGCTGAAAAATGATCTTTAAAATCCTACTGTTAGTAGTCCCAGAATAAATATTGCATTCATTTTTGTAGTTTTCCTATACTCTGTCTGCTATGTCTAGTTAAGTGCCCCAATTTGACTCTGCTGTCTATACTTGGCAGGTCATTTACTGATACAGGAATTACTATGAAGATTGCCTCAGGGAAAAAAGTCTAAAAATTGACTTAAGTATTTTGTTGATATACATATGTATATCATATGTGATATGATATGATATACATATATATTAAAGAGACTCACACATACAGGTGGAGAAGGAAATGGCAACCCATTCGAGTATTCTTGCCTGGATATTCCCAGGGTCAAAGGAGTCTTGTGGGCTGCCGTCTATGGGGTTGCACAGAGTTGGACACGACTGAAGTGACTCAGCAGCAGCAGCAGCACACATACAGGGAATTCTCCATAGTAATTTCAAACAACTACTATTGTACTATTATTAAGTGCAAACACAGGAAAACAATGATAAACAAAGAACACCAGTCACAAAAGAATATATATTGAATAATCGCATGTACATAAAAGTCACAAAGAAGGAAAGTTAACTTATGGTGACAGAGTTCAGAGAGGTGTTTTCCCACAGTGTCGTAGTAATTGCCCTGGAGAAAGAAATGGCAACCCACGCCAGTATTCTTGCCTCAAGAACTCCATGGACAGAGGAGCCTGGTGGGGTTACAAAAAGTTGGACACAACTGAATGACTAACACTGTATTAATTGGGAGGAATCAAGAAGGCTGAGACTGTGCTGGAAAAGTTCATATTTTGACCTGAGTCACATTCACTCTGATTTAAAAATATGTAAATTTTGGCATACAGTCCCATCACTTCATTGCAAATAGATGGGGAAACAATGGAAAACATGACAGACTTTATTTTTGGGCTCCAAAATTGCTGCAGATGGTGACTGCAGCGTTGAAATTAAAAGACGCTTGCTCCTTGGGAGAAAAGCTATGACCAACCTAGACAGCATATTAAAAAGCAGAAATATTACTTTTCCAACAAAGGTCTGTCTAGTCAAAGAGTTTTTCCAGTAGTCATGTGTGGATGTGAGAGTTGAACTGTAAAGAGAACTGAGCACTGAAGAATAGATGCTTTTGAACTGTGGGGTTGGAGAAGATTCTTGGGAGTCCCATGGACAGCAAGAATATCCAGCCAGTCCATCCTAAAGGAAATCAGTCTTGAATATTCATTGGAAGGACTGATGCTGAAGTTGAAGCCCTAATACTTAGGCCACCAGATGCAAAGAACTAACTCATTGGAAAAGACCTTGATGCTTGGAATGATTGAAGGCAGAAGAAGGGGACAGAGGATGAGATGGTTGGGTGGCATCACTGAATCAATGGACATGATTTTGAGCAAGCTCTGGGAGTTGGTGATGGACAGGGAAGCCTGGCATCCATGGGGTCAAAAGAGTCGGACACTACTGAGTGACTGAACTGAACTGATTGAAAGTTTATCTTATAGATGTCAACCCTTATTAGATGCAACATTTATCTCAATTTTAAAAAAGTGAAATCCAGACTTACTCTCTAGCTTTGTGTGAGTTTGGAAAATTTGTATCACCAGAAGGCAATGAAGAGAGCAAGAGAAGGAACTTGTGCTATGAATTCCTGCTTCCCACAAGTGGGTTGGCTGTGAGCAGAAGGGGTCATTCCAGCAAAGACCACAGCTTTGTCAGTTGCCTCTCTTTACTCACATCCCTCTCCTATTCCTCGACTTGCAGTTTGAGCAGAAGCTTCAGCCCAACACTACCGTCTCTGGGGGTACCCAACTACTCTTGTATTCTTCGCAAAACTTTGTCATTTTCCCCTCAATAATTTCTCCTCAAATTGGTCAGTTTGAATATGGCTGTCTCCCCCATATGGGCACATTATTATATCTATAGTTTTTAAAGTTTGAACAGACACTTGCAATAGAATATTCCTGTGATGTTTTCCATAGGTAACATTCCATTTTTTCCCTTCATTCAAATGAAATGGATTGGCAACCCCACTCTGACTGTTGCCTGATCCATATTCGGGAATCCCATACTTAGTTGCTATCTGCTGTTTCAATATTTACCATTCAGTATGAGAGGTTATTGATTAAAAGTTGCTTAATTAAGACTAGTGTTAGAACTTCCTTGGAAGTACAGTGGTTAAGACGTTGCCTTCCCATGCAGGGAGTACTGCTTCAAACTTTGGTTGGGGAGCCAAGATCCCATATGCCTCTTTGGCAAAAATAAATAAATAAATAAATAAAACAGAAGCAATATTATAACAAATTCAATAAAGACTTCAAAATGGTCCACATCAAATATGTTTAGAAAGTCTTCTGCTATGTTGTTTTGATTGGTGGATGCCTTGCTTTTGAAATGAATGTGGCTTTGAACTTGGAAGAAAAAAACACACATTTTTATTCATGTACCCTAAAGTCCCAGGAAGCCTTTCCCATCAGATCCCAACTTAATGTTGTTTCCTGCCAGTGTCCCCTTCCTCATCACTGCACCAAATGCTCTCCACAACACATTCCATAGGAACACAACCAAGAGCAATACAATAATTAGAATTAGAGACCCACCCACTTCTGCTCCAATTGAGGTCCTGCTGGCTCTCACAGCATCAGCTTGATCTTTTTTCCAGGGTCCTGAAGAGACATCCCACTGTGGATACAGATGGCAGTCATCTGGGCTCTGTGCAGTCAGAGCCCTTCAATAAGACACTGATCTCAGTTGCAAACCTAAAGATAGAGATGCTGAAAGAGTCAATTCTCAATCTCTCACTTTTGCAGGCCCATTAGAGCTCTCACCTTCACTAACCAATCTGAAATTCCAAGTGTTTTTGACACAAGTAAAACATGCCGTTAAGCAATTATAACACTCTAGTGGCTACCACACTATAATACCCAACAATCACTATATATGTTTATTTATGTTTGTGTGCTATTCACTCATTCATGTTTGCATAATTTATGACCCCATGGACTGTATCCTGCCAGGCCCCTCTGTCATGGAGTTCTCCAGGCAAGAATACCGGAGTGTGGGTAGTCATTTCCTTCTCCAGGGGATTTTCCTGACTCAAGGGTCACACTCAGGTCTACTGCATTTCAGGTGAATTCTTTACTGTCTGAGCCACCTGGAAAGACTGAATGAAGCTTAAGATCAACACCACTTGTTCTATCACTTCTGATAGATTATGGGGAACAGGTTTTGGAATACCAGGGCACCTCCGTACAAGGGCAGCTGTAGGGCTCCCCAGGTGGCTCAGTGGTAAAGAATCTGCCTGCCAGTGCAGGAGACATGCGTTGGATCCCTGGGTTGGGAAGAGACTTTGGAGGAGGATATGGCAACCCACTCTAATATTCCTTCCTGGAGAATAGCATGGACAGAGGAGCCTGGTGGGATATGGGTCCACGGGATCTCAAAAGGGTCGGACAAAACTGAGTGACTGAACATGCAAGGATATATATAGGCTGTTACCACCCCTCTCTTATCATCATTCTCCTGAGTATTTCCTCTGCATTTTCTGGCCATTTCAAGATGGCTGTCTGCTAATAGATTAACAAAGACAAGACCTCTGCTCCATGAAAGAATTTAGCCTGGGAGCTAAGAGAGGGTTGTGGCCCTCTATTGGTTTCCATGGTAATCAATGTAACCAATGAGCCAATTTGCTGTTCATTCACATTGTAACCGCTAGAATCCCTATCCCACCGAGTGAAGAATGCTGCAGCTGCTGTGTGCTCCCTGTCCTCTGCTATCCACAGTGGGTGTCTCTCCAGGACCCTTTTACTTCAGAAACGGAAATCATCCTATCTATTAAACCTCTGATATCTCTGTCAACTCTAGGATCTTTCTTTGGTCTCAAATCCAGGTAAGTACAGGACCTGCAGTCCTGTGAACTGTAGCCCAACATCTTCAAGAGTGTTTGGCTGGCGTGATATGATGGTTAATTTGTAGGTATTTCCTGGTCTCGTGCACACATCCTAGGTACTCATGAGCCTTTGGGACACTGAAACAGCAATGTCAACACCCAGATCTTAGAGGAATTCCCAGCAGGTGTTACACTTGAGGGAACAGGTATGGACACAGGGCCCAGGGTGCCTGTGCTGAACATCATCAGAGAAGAGCTGAGGAGAGAGGGAGGGACACTGCATCTCCTCACGAGCCCATCTCTCCAACACTGACTCAGATTCAGGGAGGGAGGGACACAGGGCCTTCAGAGAGACATGACCAGCACACTGAACACTACACAGCACACTGAGAGAGTGAATCAAGGAACAAGGACTTGAAATGACATATCATGCTCATAGACTGGAGACTTAGTCCTGTTGACATTTCTACACTACCCAAAGCTAACTAAAGATTCATTGCAACACCAATCAAAATATTAATGTCATTCTCATAGAAATAGAAAAAACAAATCCAAAAATACATATGGAACCATTAACAACTCCAAATAGACAAAATAGTCTTGAGAACAAAGATCAATTCTCATCTCCTGATTTCAAAACACATTACAAAGTCATAAGAATCAAAGCTGTATGATACCGACATGGAAATAGATGCATAGTCCTAATGACCAGAATAAAGCCCCAATAAAACACATGGATAAGTGGTCAAATGAAATTCACCAACATTCTAAGACAGCAAAATAGGGAAACTGTAGTCTCTTCAACAATCAGTAGGATGAAAAGGTAACCTACAGAAAAATTACAAATCATTTATCAGACAAGGAGCTCATACACGAAGTATATATGAAAATACCACAACTCAAAAGCAAAACAAATAATAACATAAAAGATAAATAAATGAGTTGAGAAGTGTGCAAAGATGGTGATCAAAACCATCTGGCGCTTTGGTCTGGAGAGAGTAGTGGGTTCTAAGGGGATCAGTCACCCCAGGTCCTGCTGCTCTGAGTCTCTGACCTAGGTCTGGTCAGTCCCAGGAGACCAGGTCAGCAGGGCTGTGAGAGAAAATGTGTAAAGAAAGCCAGTGGCCCCTTCACAGTCTCTAGAATCTGTGGCCGTGCTGGTCACTAGGGGCAGCTGGACATGGATTGCTCTCACGTGGAGAACTGAAGCACTTTCAGCACAGCATCCTTGGGGAGGTGTGGTGCTGAGATGAGCTCCAGGAGTCTTAACCCAGGCAGGGATGCCAGAGTACGTGTGCTTTGATGCATCCAGCCCTCAGAGCATCCTTTAAAAGAGGAATAAGCAGTGAGGACAAACACGAGGGGAAGCCGCACATCCTGAAAATGCAGAGGGATAGAGTTCATGTCTCACCCACCACCTGATACTCAAGAACTTGGTCTCCAATGTCAAGTGACTATGAGACTTTTGTGCCCACTAGGAAAGGGCCATCATAGGAGAATTAAAACATGAAGCCAAAGTCCCTCATACATAATTCTATGCAGGTACTAACCAGAAACCAAGCTTTCATATTTGGCAGTGAAAGGACAAAGAAAGAGTAGTCAAATGAGAAAGGACATTTTTAAACAAAAAGCAAGAAGAGATGACTGTAAGCACAGCACAATAAAGCACATGGACACATAGCTCTATTATATCATTAAAATGTGAGAGGAAGAAATCACAATTCTACACATATTTCCTTCTTTTTTCTTAGTTTATATTCAACCTCCTTCATCACCAAAGAAGCAGGTGTTATCTGAGTGGTCCAGGAACCCTCTCCCTCTAAATCCCACCAGAGAGTTGCTCCCTACCTGAGTTATCTTCCATGTCACTGCTGCTAATATTTTCTAGGAAGCAGTCTGTAGAAAGACAACAATGCGCAATAATATGGTTATTATACAAGTTGACCCACCCATTTCTCCTCCTCCTGTTGGCTCACACAGCATCTCCTTGGTCTTCCCTCCAGGTTCACAGACCTCCCCTGTGCTTGGTGGAGTCAGAGCCCTTCAACAAGTGTTGATCACAGTTGCAAAATTTCACAAGAGAGAGATGCAGAGAGAATCACCTTTTAATTTTACACTCCACAGACCCAATATAGCTCTTACCTTCAAGCTTATGAAACTGAAATTCCAACACTTATGGATACACTTGAAATATGGCTAGTGTGATCAAGCAATTGTATCATTTTTGTGATTTTTTAAAATATAACAGGCTGATTATTATTTGAAATATGTTACAGATAGGCAGATCTAACTACTGGCTACTATATTGGAAAGTTCAAGACTAAGAGCTCCAAAGACAAGGAAAGGCAACTAATTGCCTGCTCTGGTTTTTCTTTATTGCAGATGATTTGATGGCCTGATAAGATCATTCACATGTAGTTATACCTAGGGCTCTTGAATCCAGGCCAGACATTGGGGCAGTGCTTGTGGACATTCCAACAGTAAGGTGAACACTCAGATTCAAAGAAAATTCAGTAGGGAGCTCATTTGTAGGCAGAGATGAAGGGTGTGGCCCAGCACACCTATAGTACAAGTAACCAGAGAGTAGGTTCAGAGGGGAGGGGAGGGAAATTCACTCTCTTCATGAGCCAGTCTTTCCCATCCCTGATTCTAGAGGACCCAAGAAAGGCAACACAAAAGTCTCCTAAGGAAGTGAAAGATTTATGCACTGAAAACCATAGAACAGTTTTGAAAAAAGAAGACACAAATACTTGGAACGAAAAAATCACTGCAGGTGGTAACTGCAGCCATGAAATTAAAAGATGCTTACTTCTTGAAAGAAAAGTTATGACCAACCTAGACAGTATATTATAAAGCAGAGACATTACTTCACCAACAAAGGTCCATCTAGTCAAGGCTATGGTTTTTCCAGTGGTCATGTATGGATGTAAGAGTTGGACTGTGAAGAAAGCTGAGCACTGAAAAATTGATGCTTCTGAACTGTGATGTTGGAGAAGACGCTTGAGAGTCCCTTGGACTGCAAGGAGATCCAACCAGTTCATTCTGAAGGAGATCAGCCCTGGGATTTCTTTGGAAGGAATGATGCTAAAACTGAAACTCCAGTACTTTGGCCACCTCATGCAGAGTTGACTCATTGGGAAAGACTCTGATGTGGGAGGGATTGGGGGCAGGAGGAGAAGGGGACAACAGAGGATGAGATAGCTGTATGGCATCACTGACTCGATGGACGTGAGTCTGAGTGAACTCCGGGAGTTGGTGATGGACAGGGAGGCCTGGAGTGCTGCGATTCATGGGGTCACAAAGAGTCGGACACGACTGAGCCACTGAACTGAAGTGAAGACTAACTTTTGGCTGATAATAGGTCAACAAACCAGTATTCATATCAATTGTTTTATGGTTGGGGGATGACACATCTTGTGCCATCCTATCTCAAAAATGCATATTGTGGGAGAGAGGCCTAGTGAAACTCCATCACCCTCAACACGTCTCTCATAATTATCTGATTCAGAGCTTTCTAACAGACATAAAACATCCAGCTAAAGACTAGCATTCTCCATCCCCCTTCTGACGTCTGTGTCAGAGGCTTTCTCTGTTCCTTTTTATACTTTAATAAAACTCTGCTATACAGAAGCTCTTGAGTGATCAAGACTGGTTCTTAATCCCGAAGTTAAATCTTATTCTTCAGAGATCCAACACCATTCACCATGAGCTATTAATACTAGAACTTAAGGAATCCAAAATAGGCCCAAAGAGAAAAAAACAATCTTGAGAGCAAAGAACAACAATGAGGTCTTCATGCTTCTTGAATTCAAAACAGGTAAGAATGCCACAGCAGTCAAAACTGTGTTCTACCAGCAACAAAACTGGCAGAGATACCAACAAATCATAAGGAGGGAATCTTGAAAAAATTCACGCATGTCTGGCCAAATGATCTTTGCCAGGATTCTAAAATTACTAAGTGAAGAAAGGAGGGTCTCCTCAACAATCAACAGAAAGGCAACCTATAGAATGAGAGGAAGTATCTGCAAACTTTTTATCTGAATAGAGGCCAATATCCAGAATATACAAGCAACTACCACAAACTTCAAAACAACAGCAGGAAAATAACTAACTGATTTTGAAAAATGTATAAAAAGCTCCAATAGACATTTTTTTTCATAAAATACAGAAAACTGATCCACATACATAGGAAATGTGCTCAACATCACTAAGTACCAGTGAAATGGAAACCAAGTCAAAGGAGATATCACATTTCAGGATGTATATTATAAGAAAAAAATAACAGTTATTGGCAAGGATGTAGAGAAGTGAAATTTTGGGGCCT
The DNA here is from genome assembly GCF_001704415.2 of Capra hircus. Taxonomy (NCBI): domain Eukaryota; kingdom Metazoa; phylum Chordata; class Mammalia; order Artiodactyla; family Bovidae; genus Capra; species Capra hircus. Next base: position 7,054,805 of record NC_030823.1, read on the forward strand.
GTTTGTAGGAATGTAAAATGACATAGCCATTATGGAAAAGTTTGGAAGTTCCTCAAAAAATTGTTAAGAGATTTATCATAAGATCTAAGCAATATTCTTTTGAGTTTATGTCCAAAGGAGATAAAACGAGAATGTCCAGGAGATATCTACAGTCTCATATTCATTACTGCATTTTACACAACAACTAAGATAGAAAAACTGCCCACTGTTCATAGGCAGAAAAATCAATAAAGAAAATATGGCGTCTACATACACTACAATACGATTCAGCATTTAAAAACAAAGGTTATCTTGTCATTGGCCGCAGTATGAATGAAGCTGGGGGATATTGGTAAGAGTGAAATAACCTAGTTACAGGAGGAGCAATACCACACAATTCCATTTACCTAAGTTATCAAAAGGAAAATTCAGAGAAGCATAAAGTAGAAGGATGGTTCCAAGAGCTGGGAGAAGGTTGACACAGGGAGTGTCTGCCAAGTGGTTATAAAATCTTAGTAGAGGGATGGAAAAATTCTGGAGACTTGCTGCACAACAGGGGAGGTTGAGTTAACAAGACTGACTGGATATTTCAAAGCTTAATAGGGAAAGCTTGGGTGAACTTCCTCCATCTATGCCTGGAGACTGGTTCTTTCTCTGATTTCTCTAGAACTAGGTGTGGCATGTGTGTAACACCAGGGGCTCCCTGAGGCACCCAAGCCTCCCCAGTACTGGGGGCCTTGGGTGAGGGGGGAGGACTCATTCTGAGGCTCGAAAAGGAAAGAGTTTGAATGAGGGAAGTGGCAGAGTGATGAATCATGACCAATCAAAATGTTATAAGACCTACTAAGGGAGAAGATTTATGATTAAATCTTAATCGTAAATTAAATGAGTCAGAGAGCCTTTAACTTTCTCTCTAAGGGGAACATACTGAGGAAACTGCCCCTGACTACAGTTTTTAATTTATGTTGTCATTTTTTAAAAATGCCCTTTTGAATTATTCATCTGCTGGGAAAGATTCAACATTCATCCATCGAATTAAAAACTGTATATATCAGCTTTCTTAGATATTTTGAAATTTTATTTGAATTCAGCTGAAAAATAAAGTCATGAAGCAACAGTTTTCAACTTGAAATTGTCAGTCTGACAAAGGGAAACACTAAAAATCACACTATGTGTCAGTAGTCATGTACAGTTGAGAGACTTGGAACATGAAGGCTGAGTGTCAAAGAAATGATACTTTAGAACAGTGGTGCTGAAGAGACTCTTGAGAGTTCCTTGGACAGCAAGGAGATCAAACCAGTCAATTCTAAAGGCAATCAACACTGAATATACATTGGAAGGACTGATGCTGAAGTGTCAATACTTTGGCCACCTGATGTGAAGGGCAGACTCACTTGAAAAGCCCCTGATGCTGGGAAAGATTGAGGGCAGGAGGAAAGGGTTGGGGGGCACAGAGGATGAGATGTCTGAATAGCATGATCGACTCAGTGGCTATGAATTTGAGCAAACTCTGGGAGATAGTGAAGGACAGGGAAGCCTGGTGTGCTGCTGTCCATGGGCTCACAAACAGTCAGACACCACTTAGCAGCTGAGCATTGTGATCAAAGATGTATTTATTCTTTTCATAATTTTTAAGAATTAAAAAGTTCCATATAATTTTCTATATTCACAGTGCTGTTGATCTATCAACACCATCTACATCTAAATCTTTTTCATCAGATCCAATATAAAGTCTGTATCCATTAAATCATTATCCACCTTCCTTCTTGCTTCCTGGCTTTGATAATTTCTATTTCCAGTTTCTGTGAGTTAGACTATTCTATGTATCTTAAGCCAGCAGAATCATACAATATTTGTGTTTTTGTGCCTGACTTATTTCACTAACTATAAAAATTTTTTGTATTATTTGGTCCATCCATTTTGTAGCATATTTCAATCCTTAATTCATTGTTATGGCTGAATAGTCTTCCATTCTGAGTATATATCATATTTTATTTATCCATTCATCACATGATGGTCTTCGGGTTGTTTTTATCATTTGAGTGTTAATAGGATAAGTCGACATTCTAGGAATCAGTAAACTAAAATGGACAGCAATGAGTGAATTTAACTCACATGACCATTATATCTACTACTGCGGGCAGGAATCTCTTAGAAGAAATGGCATAGCCATCATGGTCAACAAAAGAGTCTGAAATGCAGCACTTGGACGCAATCTCAAAAATGACAGAATGATCTCTGTTCGTTTCCAAGGCAAACAATTCAATATCACAGTAATTCAAGTCTATGCCCCAACCAGTAATGCTGAAGAAACTGAAGTTGAACGGTTCTATAAAGACCTACAAGACGTTTTAGAGCTAACACCAAAAAAGATGTCCTTTTTACTATAGGGGACTGGAATGCGAAAGTAGGAAGTCAAGAAACACCTGGAGTAACAGGCAAATTTGGCCTTGAAATATGAAATGAAGCAGGGCAAAGGCCAATAGAGTTTTGCCAAGAAAATACACTGGTCATAGCAAACACCTTCTTCCAACAACACAAGAGAAGACTTTACACATGGACTTCACCAGATGGTCAACACCGAAATCAGATTGATTATATTCTTTGCAGCCAAAGATGGAGAAGCTCTATACAGTCATCAAAAACAAGACTGGGAGCTGACTGTGGCTCAGATCATGAACTTCTTAGTGCCAAATTCAGACTTAAATTGAAGAAAGTAGGGAAAACCACTCGACCATTCAGGTATGACCTAAATAAAACCCCTTAAGATTATACAGTGGAAGTGAGAAATAAATTTAAGGGCCTAGATCTGATAGATAGAGTGCTTGATGAATTATGGACAGAGGTTTGTGACATTGCACAGGATACAGGGATCAAGGACATTCCCATGAAAAAGAAATGCAAAAAAGCAAAATGGCTGTCTGAGGAGGCCTTACAAATAACTGTGAAAAGAAGAGAAGTGAAAAGCAAAGGAGAAAAGGAAAGATATAAGCATCTGAATGCATAGTTCCAAAGAATAGCAATGAGAGATAAGAAAGCCTTCTTCAGCAATCAATGAAAAGAAAGAGAGGAAAAGAACAGAATGGGAAAGACTAGAGATCTCTTCAAGAAAATTAGAAATACCAAGGGAATATTTCCCACAAAGATGGGCTCGATAAAGGACAGAAATGACATGGACCTAACAGAAGCAGAAGATATTAAGAAGAGGTGGCAAGAATATACAGAAGAACTGTACGAAAAAAAAAAAAAGATCTTCATGACTCAGATAATCACGATGGTGTGATCACTCTCCTGGAGCCAGACATCCTGGAATGTGAAGTCAAGGGGGCCTTAGAAAGCATCACTATGAACAAAGATAGTGGAAGTGATGGAATTCCAGTTGAGCTGTTTCAAATCCTGAAAAATGATGCTGTGAAAGTGCTGCACTCAATATGCCACCAAATTCGGAAAACTCAGCAGTGACCACAGGACTGGAAAGTGTCAGTTTTCATTCCAATCCCAAAGAAAGGCAATGCCAAAGAATGCTCAAACTACCACACAATTGCACTCATTTCACATGCTAGTAAAGTAATGCTCAAAATTCTCCAAGCCAGGCTTCAGTAATACATCAACCATGAACTTCCAGATGTTCAAGCTGGTTTTAGAAAAGGCAGAGGAACCAGAGATCAAATTGCCCACATCCGCTGGATCATCGAAAAAGCAAGAGAGTTCCAGAAAAACATCAATTTCTGCTTTTTTGACTATGCCAAAGCCTTTGACTGTGTGGATCACAATAAACTGTGGAAAATTCTGAAAGAGATGGGAATACCAGACCACCTAACCTTCCTCTTGAGAAACCTGTATTGTCAAGAAGCATCAGTTAGAACAGGACGTGGAACAACAGTCTGGTTCCGAATAGGAAAAGGAGTACATCAAGGCTGTATATTGACACCCTGCTTATTTAAATTCTGTGCAGAGTACATCATGAGAAACCCTGGGCTGGAAAAAGCACAAGGTGGAGTCAGGATTGACCAGAGAAATATCAGTAACCTCAGATATGCAGATGACACCACCCTTATGGCAGAAAGTGAAGAAGAACTAAAGAGCCTTTGATGGAAGTGAAAGAGGAGAGAGAAAAAGTTGGCTTAAAGCTCAACATTCAGACAAATAAGATCATGGCATCGGGTCCCATCACTTCATGGGAAATAGATGGGGAAACAGTGGAATCAGTGGCTGACTTTATTTTTCTGGGCTCCAAAATCACTGCAGATGGTGATTGCAGGCATGAAAGGAAAGTTATGACCAACCTAGGCAGCATAGTAAAAAGCAGAGACATTACTTTGTCAACAAACGTCCATCTAGTCAAGGCTATGGTTTTTCCAGTGGTCATGTATGGATGTGGGAGTTGGACTACAAAGAAAGCTGACTGCAGAAGAATTGATGCTTTTGAACTGTGGTGTTGGAGAAGACTCTTGAGAGTCCCTTGGTCTACAAGGAGATCCATCCAGTCCATCCTAAAGGAAATTAGTCCTGGGTGTTCATTGGAAGGACTGATGTTGAAGCTAAAACTCCAACACTTTGGCCTCCTGATATGAAGAGCTGACTCATTTGAAAAGACCCTGATGCTGGGAAAGTATGAGGTCAGGAGGATAATGGGGACAACAGAGGATGAGACGGTTGGATGACATCACTGACTCAATGGACATGCTTTGGGGCGGACTCCAGCAGTTGGTGATGACAGGGAGGCCTGGAATGCTGTGGTTCATGGTGTCACAAAGAGTTGGACATGACTGAGCAACTGAACTGAACTGATACAGGGAAATGAATGTGGCACTTAGATGTTTATCTATTTCTCTTAACAGTTTCTATCTCAGACTAAACACACACATATACATCCATGTTATTCAAAACAATAGGGTACATAGCTCTCATTGCACTGGAGATGCCATACTGGTTTCCAAAATGCTCCAAAAACATTAAAATTAGAGTTAAAAATCTATTATGGAACAGTACTTTTGCCAAACCTGCAATGCTGTCTTTTCTGCATGGTCTCAACTCCTCCTATACCCAGTTCTTCCTTCATATTTAGGACTTTTGCTGTCTAGAGCCATTGTACCATTGAAATGATCATATGAACCCATGGATCCAATGTAGTGCATCCAATTTATAAATTCAGTCTTTAAATGTCACAAATTTTTCAGGATGTATAATAACGCTTCCTAGGTGGGGGTTTCTATTCAATGCTGTGTGTTCCATTCAAGTCAAGTTCTAGCTATGTGTCTGCAGCAGTTAGAGGTGGTGTTTTCTGAAGCAATTAGCATCCTTTTGCAGAGCTCTGCCTCAGGCCAAGGCATTACAGAGACTTCAGTAAGAGTGCTCTAGGGCTTCCCAGCTGGTTGAGAGATAAAGAATCTTCCTGCAATTTGGAGACCCGGTTCAATGCCTGGGTTGGGAAGATCCCCTGGAGAAGGAAATGACAACCCTCCCTAGTATTCTTTCCTGGGAAATCCCATGGACAAAGAAACCTGGCAGGCTATAGCCCATGGGGTTGCAAATGAGTTCGACATGACTAGCAACTAAAATACAAACAGAAGAGTCTACTAATCTCCCCAAAGGAGGGAGAAGGGGTGGAAGAGAGGAGGGAGGTAATCAGGTTGATAGGAATCTATCAAAGTTACAACTCATTCTTAGGGCCTTCATTTCCAATCTAAGCTAAAAATTTCACATAACAAGCACATTTTAAATTACATTATAATTTTGCTACTTTAATGATTAATTTGGAGTACTTAAATTCAGATGGATGCATTTTTCTGCATTTCCAAGAAATAAGAGACTCTTAGAGTGCCCACAGAAGAAGTGTGTTTCTTTGACCTGTACTGAGCATCTCATTTTCTTCACTATGAGATCTTCAAGTTAGTAAAGAGTGGATATTTGATCCAGGAATTTTTACTGTCTACAGTTTCACTAAAATAGCTGCAATAGCTGTTGTTCTTCAGAATCTGTAGCATGCTTCCAGAAGGGTATGGGTGATTTTTATTTTTTTCTTTTTTGTCACTGAATTACACTGACTTCCATTCTCCCAGTTTCATGACAAATAAACCATTACCATCTTCTAATCTAACCAAATTAGACAACCAATTCTAGATTCCCAGCTTTATGGGTCTCTTTCTTGGAATTACTTTTCTACCATGTACTTCCTATTTCGTCTCTCTGTCCTTGATTAATTTATCAAGTATTATATACTTGATCACATTAATTCTCATATAACTCAACATTCATGGAGTTGTATAATTTTTCTTCTCATTACTCCTTCAAATATAAATTTAAATGTAAGCATTTATGTGGTAATTCTTCTGAAGAGGAAAGTGTATGAGAAATATACATACACATATATATGTGTTTATATACAGACACACACACACATATATATATATGAATTATCTCCTACTTGAAGATGACATAGGTGATAAAATTTTAACATCAACATTCTTTTCTGTGATTTTTAAAAATTAATTTTTATTGGAATGTAGTTGCTCTATAGTGTTGTGTCAGTTTATCATGTATAGCAAAATGAATCAGCATACTAATACATGTATTTCCACCCTTTTGAACTTCCTTCCTATCCAGGTCACCACAGAGCGTTAAGTAGAGTTCCCTGTGCTGCACATTATGTTCTCATTAGTTATGTTTTTAAAATATATAAAGTATTGCATTATACTACTATTGAGCTGTCTTAACAGTAATTGTTGTTGCTGTTATTAAGTCACTCAATTGTGTTTGACTCTGCAACCCCATGGACTTCAGCACGCCAGGCTACACCAATTCTTGTCACAGTCTCAGATGCATGACACCCCTGGGAGTATCAGCCTGTTGTCTAAAATTGTGAATGAGGAAACAGCTCCAGGCAAGGCCCTAAATTGTATATATCTCTTCTAGTTTAAGTAAAAATGAGTGCCCAATTTAAAAGACAGCTCCATTATTTCATGAAACTCATAAAGATAATTTTTAATTACTTCCATGTCCAGCTTCCCCAAAGGGCAGTTCCATTCATGGGACCAGAGATATGCTGAATTCATGGTGACTTAGAAGGAAAGGAAGACGTGAATTGAATGTCCACAGATGTGTTGTTAGTTTAAACCAATATTCACCTCTTCTAATAATGCCCTGTGAACACATAGACCAGGTGTCAAATATTGTGAAAGGAAAAGAAGGTAATGATTATCCCAGGGAACCAGAGAGAAATAAGAGGTCAGTGGAAGCATTCCACACTATTCCGTTTAATGCATATTCAGTATTCACTGCAACGCTGATGCATATTTTTAAGCTACTTTTTTCTGACCTGAGTGTTTTTTTTTTTTCTTTCCCTGAACATCTTTGCACTTAAGCCTTTACATAAGAGCAATTACAGGGTATATATCTGGAAATGGAATTTTGGGGTCATGTATAAGGGCCTCTTAAAGTCTCTCAGGTATTAGCTGAATGTAATCTAAAGTGCCAGAAAATACTTATATGCCAGCAGTGCGTTAGAGTTCCCTTTACATCCTTACAAAATTTAATATTTAACTATTATAAATCAATATTGTAGGTGTATAATAGTATCGTTATTGTGGTTCAGTTGCTCAGACATGTCTGACTCTTTGCAGCCCATGGACTGTAGCACGCCAGGCTTCCGTGTCCTTCACCATTTTCCTGGAGCTTGCTCAAACTCATGTCTATTGGGTCGGTGATGCCATCCAACCATCTCATCCTCTGTTGTGCCCTTTCTCTCCCTGCCTTCAATCTTTCTCAGCATCAGGGCTTTTCCAACGAGCCGGCCCTTCACATCAGGTGGCCAAAGTATTGGAGCTTCAGCTTCAGCATCATTCCTTCCAATGAATATTCAGGATTGATTTCCTTTAAGATTGACTGGTTTGATGTCATTGTAGTCCAAGGAACTCTCAAGAGCTTTCTCCATATCATAGTTCAAAAGCATCAATCCTTCAGCACTCAGCCTTCTTTATGATCTAACTCTCACATCCATAATCTTTTAATTTGAATATTTCTAATCATCAAAGTGATTGATTAATCTTTTATTTGTTTTATGACTATTTTGATTATTCCTCTGCAGATTAATTGCCAACACAGTTTATCAATTGTTTTATTCAACTGTGTTGTTTTTGTCACTTTCTTGTGTGTACATATTTAATATGTATATTTGAAACTAATACTGGTGATTATGTACATTGCATATCCATCATAGTATCTAAGGTCAATTTTTAAAAGCAAATTCTTATATAACATTTTTTAATGTAAAGTATAATAGTTCAAATGATTCACACTTTATACTTCTCTCTTGCTGATTAGAATTATGTTTATTATAGAGATTATTTAGGAAAAATTAATTATATCATGTTACTGTTACAATACCACCTATCCCCATTATTTTTTGCTAGAACACACATTTTTTTATTTTAATGTTACTTCTGAGTATTTCTCCAGTTTTTATATTCACAATATATACAGAACTAACCTGGCATGTTTATTTAATTATTTAGTATATCTTTTTATTCATTAAAGCAAGCTTTCTGTATATATCTTTTGGCCATGCCAAGTGCCTATGGGATCTTAGTTCCTCAACTAGAGATCAAATCTGTGCCCTGCAGTGGAAGCTCAGAGTCCTAACAACTGGATCTTCAGTGAAATCTCTAACCTGGCAGGTTTTTAATAAGCTTTATTTGTAAATAATAACTATAAAACAAATTAAAAAACATTCAGAGTCAGTTTATTTTTACAGTGTTTTGTTACTTTTGATATATTTATATAAATAATGAAGCATAGTTAGAAAATGAACATTTAACAGCAATTTCAACAACTACAGAAGTATCATTAGTATTAAATCCAGATGTCTGTTACAGTGTAATTTAATTTCACCATATTATGTTTTATAGTTTATTGCTCTTTTAAATGTAAGTTATGTTTTCAGATGTAACTTTAAATATCTTTTTCACACATTTCAAGAGTTAAAATGTTAATATTATTCTTTTTTTAAATTTTTATTTTTACTTTGTGTTACTTTACAATACTGTATTGGTTTTGCCATACATTGACATGAATCCACCACGGGTGTACATGCGTTCCCAAACATGAACCCCCCTCCCACCTCCCTCCCCATAACATCTCTCTGGGTCATCCCCATGCACCAGCCCCAAGCATGCTGTATCTTGCATCAGACATAGGCTGACAATTCGATTCTTACATGATAGTATACATGTTACACAGATGTGTATAACAGACTTTTGGACTCAGAGGGAGAGGGAGAGGGTGGGATGATTTGGGAGAATATTATACTTTAAAGATTAATTTTATCAGAAATAAATGTTTAGCTTTCAGCTTTATTGACATTTTCAGCATTGCATTTCTTTTTGTTTTGTTTTTAACTTTTATTTAGAATTCATTTTCAGTGAGAGATTTTCTTCTGTCTAGCATTTTGAAGTTATGTACCTCATAGAGAATTTTAGCCTTAAGATATGTTCGAGAGAGTGAGTGCTCAGTCACTTGCTCATGTCAGACTATTTGCATCCCCATGAACTATAGCATGCCAGGCTTCTCTTTTGATGGAGTTTTCCAGGTGGGAGTACTGGAGTGGGTTGCCATTTCCTACTCCAGGGGATCTTCCCAATCCAGGGAGATATATTATATTGAATGTATTCATCTGCTCAGTAGCATTTTTTTTTCCTTCTTTTATTCACTGATAGAAGTGGAAATACTCACTTCAAGCACTGAGTTAACCTCATGTTCCCATAATCATAACCAGTAAATTAGGGCACCAACCCAGAAAGAAAAATGCTCATGTGATGGACAAGTTTCCCATTCTCAGAGATTTACCTCATATGTGAACTCAACTGTTTTTCGTTTGTTTGCTTTTTAGTTTTCTTCATATTTATTGTTGCTCTGACTTTAATGCAAAGGGCAACATCAAAGCTAGAAATAACCTGCTCTACTGTCCCAGTTGTTTGGGTTGAGTTTCAACATTGCCTCAGAATGAGATAGAAAAAGCAATTTTCAATTATTGGAAAGAAGTTCAATACATTTTGAGAATATAATAGGTAACCAAAGATGGTATACAAAGGGACATTCTATATCATATTGTCCTCAAATTTATGATTTCAAGGAACCATTTAGAATTTTCATGTAGCATTAATAACATTTTAATCTATGTTAATCTGGTTATTTAATAATCTAAAAAAAGCTTTATGTTTTCTAGTTTTTGGATAACTTTCTTAATAATATCTTTGTGTAATCATGTTTATTAGTGTGTATATTATATCAGCAACTTCTTTTTTTTTTAGTTTGAACTATTTATATTACATATATTTTATTTCTTTTTTCTTCTTGAGGAAAGTTACAGTAAGTGATATGTAAATAAATTTATTTAAATTTACAAAATGCCTCATAAGAACCACAAAATTGGTGTTTCTCACTTTGGTCTATATAGAGACCACTGGAGACTGAAATGCTGTGAGAAACCATTATTCTGGGAAAGACTCTCCTTATGCTTTTATCTGCATTAATGTTCATGTGATAAGTATATTCAATTATTCATGACTTATGATGTTTGTTTAACAGTAAGAACTACCTAGTCAAATACCTTACCTTACAACTAAGATAAACAAGGAGCAGTTGTGACATTTGTTTATAAAATGCCACAGCAAACAGGACTGCATTGAGATGATAAAAATTTATAAGTAAATGGATGCAATTCTTTGACATTAAGCATTATAAACTGTAAAACTCCTGCATTTACAGTTAAAACTTGCATTCAAATATAAGAACTGTTATAATTTTTAACCTGATTATTTATTATATAATATAGTACACTGTAATTGGATTACTCCCATCAAATAATGCAGTTTGAAGAAAACATGATTTGATAATGGACTGAAATATATAATGGCTGCTTCTATGTACTATTTTGCTTGAATACATGCTCAGTCGTGTTTGATTCTTGGTGACACCAAGGACTGCAACCTGCCAGGCTCTCTTTCCATGGAAGTTTTCAGCAAGAATACTGGAGTGGGTTGCCATTTCCTTCTCCAGTGTATCTTCCTGACCCAGGGATGGAACCTGAGTCTCCATTCTTTACCACTGATCCACCTGGATACTTCAATGTACTATTTTAGTAAGGCATTTAAATGTCTCTGGGAGGAAGACCTACTTTATCAAAATGATAGCTTGATGGTACATAAATTTCTTTGCTCTTTGTATGCAATACCAGTTATGCTGACTTTGCTATTATCATAATTTTTCATTTCTTACAACAGTGCTGGTCTACACAAAACAAATTACATATTCTGCTACCCTCATTATCCTAAACTAATGTCAGCCATGAAGTCTCCTGAATAACAGCTTTTACCTTTGTAAGGAAAATTAGATGGGATAACAATTCAGAGCCGATTTACCAAGCAATAAGTAATAGTCTGTTTTATTTTGGGGTGATGCAATTTCAAAAAGAAAAGGTTTAAAAACATCCTATAAAATGGTTATTTTCTGCATTATATAGATGTTCGTCAATAAAGGTTTTAGTCAGTACTTTTTATACATATCAGAAGACAGAATGCAAACAAAATTTCCACTTGAAAGTGAAAGATTAACTATATTAATTTAGTTTCACAAAATGTGTTTTCTAAGTATGAATGACTGTTCTCCAATTTTTATGTTTCTTTCTATGAAAATATGATTTCTTGTCTTAAAATCTTCTGTTCTTTGACATATGCCTTACTCTTTTTCAGAGAGTTAATGTGGTTTGCATCATTTCTCAGCCAGGACTCTTGGAGTCGCTTTCATCTGGACTGGTGTGAGTTTTGACATTTTATAACGTCTGTATTGACACAGCAATCTTACAGAAAAGTATACTCTAAGTAGCCTTGTAAAGAAACACAAGTGATGTTCTGTTCTTCTTGGTAAAATTTTTGTCTTATATCAGAACTTGTTGGATTGATTCTGATCAACAGAAGTGTAATTTATTATGCCTTAACAGTTATTTTATTTTTCACTTTAAAATTCACTTAATTATACTTGCAAAGTTACTTGCTCACGTAGTTTCTGTATTGAAATCTAATTCAACATTGTTTCTTTTTATATTTTCCCTTCGTACAGGAATAATAATAATTACATTTATAGCTGTTAAATGTACCAACTATTTTAAACACACACACACATAATTTATTCTTCACAACAGCTCTATGAAATACATGTTATTATGTCTCAGATTAAGATAACAAAGTATGAAAAGTATAACTAACCATTCCTAGGTTATTATAGACCAAGAAAATAATAAAGTAAGAATTCATACTCAAGGAACATAATTTCAGAGTTCATGTTTTACTTTTATTTTATATCTCACATAATGGTTTTTACTACTTTCTTCATTAAAATTATATATAATATAAAATAAAACAAAGTAAATTTTTTAAATCAACTGAAGTTGTACTTACTTTTTATTGAGTCAAAATTGTGATTTTCTCAATATAAAGCAAGTTCAGAAAAGGATATTAAATAGGGAACAATTCATAGGAATCATTTTTTAAATTTTATTAACTGCATTTTATGTGCACATAACTATTTTTATACAAATTTATAAAACAAATAAAGCACATGGATTTAAAACCTATCAGCAAATCACATGATTAACAAAAAAATGTAAAGTTCACAGAACTACTAAACTTCTTATTAATTACAACTGCAAGAGAAAAATAATGAAGGAGTTGATTTCTGTATTAATATACTAATTAAAATTTATGAGCTAGACTTCCATTGCTTGCAATAATCAAGTAAAATGTCCAGATTTAATTTCAACCATGAACAATTAGAGAATAGGGGGGGGAAACACAAACAAACAAATATAGACATTATTTAATTGACAGCATAGGACTGTGATCCCCCCAAGTGGGAAAAAAAAAATTCATGTGAGAAATAAAATTGCCTAAAGACATATTACAGATCACAGTGCAGAAACAGAGATCCCAAGTAGAGTACAGTAATATTACTGAGCTAACCATATAGGTAAAGAATCTGCCTGCAATGCAGGAGATGCAGGAGGTGTGGGTTCGATCTCTGGGTCAGGAAGATACCCTGGAGGAGGGCATGGCAACCCACTCAAGTAAGGACAGAGGAGTCTGGAGGGTAATGGTCCATAGGGTCACAAAAAGTCAGACATGGCTGAAGTAACTGAGCACGGGCACAAAGCATATAGAGATTAATGTTTAGGTATACTGAGGTAGTTGCAAGTTGCAAAGCATAGGTCAACATAAAACAAACCTGTATAGAAAATGAGCACTGAAACTTTGCATAGCAATTGCACCAAGTTTTCGCAGAATACTAAATTGCATATGTGTACAATGAAGCTTTATGAAACTAGGAAAAAATGGTAGGTTGATGGTATAAGATAGATAATTCTCCAAGATTACATAAGGTGCAAAGATATTGAAGAATCCAAACAACATTACTGGAAAGTCAACTCTCAGTAACCTTGGGCATTCAGTAAGGTTCACAAAAGGTTAACACTTAAGTAGTAAAACAATCACAGTAGTAAGTCTAATTTGTCTAGCCCAGAAGTAAGATTACTGGTAGTAATAAGCCTAAATATTCTCCAGAGAAAAATTCTTTTTATGCTCAAAGAAGCAATGCTTAAAAACAGAGAAAAATCAACCTGATTTGAGAATCATTTAGTTGCCTTCTAGAATCTATTAGCAGAAAACTGGATTAAAGATTTACTGACCATGGCCTTGCTCACCAGAGCAAGGCCCAGTTTTCCCCACAGCCAGTTCCTCCCATCAGGAAGCTTCCACAAGCCTATTATACTCATCCATATGAGGGGAGACAGATGAAAACCACAATCACATAAAGCTAATCAACCTGAGGACATGGATCACAGCCTTGTCTAACTCAGTCAAACTATGAGGCATGCTGTGTAGGGCCAGCCAAGACAGACAGGTCATGGTCAAGAGTTCTGACCAAACATTATCCACTGGTGAAGGGAATGTCAAACCACTTCAGCATTCTCACCTTGTTCAGAATCCCATGAACAGTATGAAAAGGCAAAAATATTTGACCCTGAAAGATGAGCTCTCCAAGTTGTTAGATGCCCAAAATGCTACTGGAGAAGAGTAGAGAAATAGCTCCAGAAAGAATGAAGAGGTTGAGTCAAAGCAGAAACAAGACCCAGTTCTGAATATGTCTGGTGGTGAAAGTAAAGTCTGACACTGTAAAGGGCAATATTGCATAGGAATCTGGAATGTTAGATCCATGAATCAATGTAAATTGAAAGTGGTCAAACAGGAAATGGCAAGAGTGAACATCAACATTCTAGGAGTCAGTGAACTAAAATGGACTGGAATGGGTGGATTTTATTCAGATGGCCATTATATATACTCTAGTGGGCAAGAATCCCTTAGAAGAAATGGAGTAGCCATTATAATCAACAAAAAAGCTCAAGATATAGTACAAACTCTTCATTATAACAATAATCCAAGTCTATGCCCCAACCACTAATGCTGAAGAAGCTGAAGTTGAACAGTTCTATGAAGACCTACAAAACCTTCTAGAACTAACACCCCAAAAGGAAGTCCTCTTCATTACAGGGGACTGGAATGCAAAAATAGGAAGTCAAGAGCTACCTGGAGTAACAAGCAAATCTGGCCTTGGAATGAAAAAAGAAGCAGGTCAAAGGCTAACAGAGTTTTGCCAAGAGAACACACTGGTCATAGCAAACACCCTCTTACAACAATACAAGAGAAGACTCCACACATGGACATCACCAGATGGTCAATACTGAAATCAGATTGATATATTATTTGCAGCCAAAGATGAAGAAGCTCTTTACAGTCAACAAAACAAGACCAAGAGCTGACTGTGGCTCAGATCATGAACTCCTTATTGCCAAATTCAGACTTAAAATGAAAAAAAGTAGGGAAAACCACTAGGTCATTCAGGCATGACCTAAATTAAATCCCTCATGATTATTCAGTGGAAATGACATATAGATTCAATGGATTTAATCTGATAAAGTATCTGAAGAACTATGCACAGAGGACCATGATATTTTACAGCAGGCAGTGATCAAGACCATCCCAAAAAAAAGAAATGCAAAAACACAAAATGGTTGTCTGAGGAGGGCTTAAAAATAGCTGAGAAAAGGAGAGAAGCTAAAGGAAAAGGAGAAATTAAAAGATATTCTCATTCAATTGCAGAGTTCCAGAGAATAGATAGGAGAGATAAGAAAGCCTTCTTAAGTGAATAATGTAAAGAAATATAGGAAAAGAATAGAATGGGGAAGACTAGAGGTCTCTTCAAGAAAATTAGAGATATCAAGGGAACATTTCATGCAAAGATGGGCACAATAAAAGACATAAATGACATGGACCTAACAGAAGCAGAAGATATTCAAAAGAGGTGGCAAGAATACACACACACACACACACACACACACACACACAAAAAAAAAAAAAAAACTTACAAAAAAGATCTTCATGACCCAAATAAGCACGATGGTTTGATTACTCACCTTGAGCCAGATATCCCAGAATGAGAAGTCAAGTGGGCCTTAGGAAACATCACTACAAACAAAGCTAGTGGAGGTGATGGAATTCCAGCTCAGCTATTTCAAATCCTAAAAGATGATGCTGTGAAAGTGCTACATTCAATATGCCAGCAAATTTGGAAAACTCAGCAGTGGCCACAGGACTGGAAAAGATCAGTTTTCATTCCAATCCCAAAGAAGGGCAATGCCAAAGAATGCTCAAACTACCACACAATTGCACTGGTTTCACATGCTAGCAAAGTAATACTCAAAATTCTCCAAGTTAGGCTTCAACAGTATGAACTGAGAACTTCCAGATACTCAAACTGCACGTATAAAAGACAGAGGAACCAGAAATCAAATTGCCAGCATTCACTGAATCATAGAAAAAGCAAGGAAATTCCAGAAAAACATCTCCTTCTGCTTCATTGACTACACTAAAGCTTTTGGCTGTGTGGATCACAATAAACTGTGGAAAATTCTTCAAGAGATGGGAATACCAGACCACCTTATCTATCTCCTGCAAAACATGTATGCAAGAAGCAACAGTTAGAATCAGACATGGTACCTCGAACTGGTTCCAAATTGAGAAAGAGTGTATATTGTCACCCTGCTTATTTAACTTCTATGCAGAGTACATCATGTGAAATGCCAGGCTGAATGAAACACAATCTGGAATCAATATTGTTGGGAGAAATATCAATGACATCAGATATGAAGATGACTCTACCCTTATGGCAGAAAGCAAAAAGGAATGAAAAAGCCTCTGATTAGGTGAAAGAGGAGAGTGAAAAAGCTGGCTAAAACTCAACATTCATAAAACTAAGATCATGGCATTTTGTTCCATCAATTCATGACCAATAGATGGGGAAACAATAGAAACATTGACTGAGTTTATTTTCTTGTGCTCCAAAATCATCACAGAAGGTTACTGTAGCCATGAAATTAAAAGATGCTTGCTCATTGGGGGAAAATCTCTGACAAACCTAGACAGTGTATTAAAAAGCAGAAACATTAGTTTGTTGACAAAGGTCCATCTAGTCAAAGCTATGGTTTTTCTAGTAGTCATGTATGGATGTGAGAGTTGGACCATAAAATGGTTGAACACCAAAGAATTGATGCTTTTGCATTGTAGTGTTGGAGAAGTACTCTAAGAGTACTCTAAGAAGTGTACTCTTAAAAGTCCCTTGTACTGCAAGGACATCAAACCAGTCAATCTCAAAGGAAATCAATCGTGAATATTCATTGGAAGGACTGATGCTGAAGCTGAAGCTCCACTATTTTGACCAGCTTATGTGAAAAGCTGACTTACTAGAAAAGACCCTGATTCTGGGAAAGATTGAAGGTAGGAGAAGGAGAGGACAGAGGATGAGAAAGTTGAATGGCATCACTGACTCCATGGACATGAGTTTGAGCAAGCTCTGGGAGATGGTAAAGGACAAGATGGCCCAGTGGACTGCAGTCCATGAGGTCACAGATAGTCAGACATTACTCAGCACACACACAAGCCAAATACTATATATAAAATAAATTAAAAAAAAAAACCTATAAGGAAAAAGAATTGGAAAAATAATAGATATATATTTATGTATAACTGAATTACTGGGCTTTACACCTGAAACTAATGAAACATTATAAATCAACTATAATTTTAAAAATATGGTAATATTTAAAATAAACATTAAAGAAATCTAGGTGACTTTTTTATGGAGTAATTTATCAGTTAATTAGGCATGCTAAACTAGGCTAGTTTACATAATAAAAGAACCAGATATCAGTATGTTCCTATTATATATATAATACCATTTATCTAGGTAAATGACCAGAATCGTAGGCTTGATAGTTTCAGTTTATTGGTCAGTCAGTCAGTTATTGCCTCTGAGGTCACTCTTCCACACTTGAAAGTTTCAGTTCCTGATTCACTGTGACTCTTGCCAGCTCTTCTTCTACCATAATTCTTGATGATTTCAAAAATCCTAGACAGATGGTCCTTTCAATATCTGTCCTTAGTCACCCATTCTCAAGGTCATTTAAGAATCAATAGTTTTCATTCCAAAATCTGAGTTTCATTCAACTCTCGGAGCATTGCTTCTTATTTTCTCTATCATTTCTTCTCACATCACCAACTCTGACCCGTCCTTTTTCACTGGAATCTACTATCCACTGATTCTACTGTCCTTAGTCACCTGAAGGCTCTTCTTCCTTCCTTACCCAGATTCAGTTCCAATATCAAGCTTGATAAACAGCCCTGTGCTGATCCTTTAAACAATCGCTGATGACGTACTGCAAGCTAACACCAGTCTCAACTCTGCTCCCCTTTTCTCTCTTCCTCCTAATCCCAGTTTTCTGAGCTGTCAGGATTTCTATCCACCACCTTGCATGAAATTTCCTAGAGGCAGATGACAAATTGCAGAGGGAGGATACAGTTACTCTTATAGTAAGAATCAAACTCCCAGAAGTCTAGTCAGTGTATGGATTGAAGACTATTAAGACAGTATTAGCAGATATTAGGATAAAAGCCTAGGGCCCCATCTTTAAGGGAACTAGATTCTTACACACTGAGTTTGCAGGTCTGACTACAACAGTTTTGTTGTTGTTGTTCAATCATTAAGTCATGTCCTGCTTTTTGTGACCCCATGGTCTGCAGCATGTCAGGCTTATCTGTCCTCCACTCTCCCTGGAGTTTGCTCAAATTCATGTCCATTGAGTCAGTGATGCTATCAAACCATCTCATCCTCTGCTGCCTCCTTCTCCTCCTGCCTTCAATCTTTCCCAGCATCAGTGTCTTTTCCAATGAGTCAGTTCTTCACACCAGATGGCCAAAATATTGGAGCTTCAGCTTCATTATCAGTACTTCCAGTGAATATTCATGGTTGATTTCCTTCAGGATGGACTGGTTTGATCTCGTTGCTGTCAAAGGGCCTCGCAAGAGTCCCCTCCAGCTCCACAGTTCGAAAACATCAATTCTTTGGTGCTCAGCCTTCTTGACGGCCCAACTTTCACATCCTTATATGACTACTGGAAAAACCATAAAACTTATTAAAGAAGACAATTTAATACAACTTGATACAAACAAACGTTAACACTTCATGAAGTGGGCAGTCTCCATTCCCAAGGGTCCAGAGAACTACAAAATGGGATGCTATGCTGTGCTTAGTCATCAGTCCTGTCTGACTCTTTGTGACCTGATGAACTGTAACCCACCAGACTCCTCTTTCCATGAGATTCTTCAGGCAAGAATAATGGAGTGGGTCACTATTTCCTACTTCAGGGGATCTTCCTGACCCACGGATTGAACCCATGTCTCCTGTGTCTCCTCCATTGCAGGCATGTCCTTTACCTATTGAGCCATGGGGTGGGGGAAAGGAGTTTTAAAGCTTAAAAAACAAGAAACAAGCAGACAAATAGAGAATGAATAAGGAAACAAATAGAGAAATGTATAAGGAAATAAGTACAGAGCACAGAGTTGGCTTGGCATTTGGGGATTGGCTGACTGGATGTAATCTATTTCTGATTAAGATGGACATTTACAGGGACAGGATCAAAATCTAAGTTTTGTTTTGCATTTATGGCACTGGGGCAGGAGCCATTCCAACTTGGAACTAGAGTTTATTTCAACAATAGTATCTCTAAAATGTCTCAGGCAGCCCTTGCATTTCAATGACCATCATTCATTTCCTCGAAAGAGAGCCAGTTCTAATTAGCTAACTAGTAAGACACACAGTGTCCAGTATTCTTGCCTGGAGAATCCCATGGACAGAGGAGCTTGGCAGGCTACAGTCCATGGAGTTGCTAGAGTCGGACATGATTTAGAGACTAAACCACCACCACAGTGTTGGTAGAAGCTAACAGAAGCCATTTCAATTCTGGGATGTACACTATCTGATTAAAAAAGAAGAAAGAAAGAAAAAACACTGAGCCATTCTGGGTGGTGAAATTAAATGCTAGCTGCACCTGGAATTTATCTTAAACCTACCTTTGAACCTATCACACTGTTTATGCTGAAGTAGTTTAACATAAGAGATAGCCGAAGAGTCATTCAGCTGATATTGATGGAGTTTGGGATTTAAATCAGAAGAGCGCTAAAATCTAACATCAACTTACTTTAATCTAGGCAGTCTGAATATACCCAAACTCTTGCATTGTCCTGCCAAGCAAGGCTGTTGAAAGGACTAAAAGAAATGATTTCTGAGAAGTATATAATCGGGAGACAATAATTGGCAGTTGCTGCTTATTAAAAGAATGTGTTCTCAAGTTGCTGTTTCTAAAATACTGTGGCCATCAAAATGTGTAAGCAGACATTATGCTTAGTTTATTAATTAGAAAATTGGGGCAATAATTTAGACACATTATTTCTTTGACATATATAATAAATAATATTCATATAATAATATAAATACTATTCCTAGGAGATGATCAAATCTTCTGATCTGCTTAGTATCTAGATGTTTTAGACAAATAAAAATTACTATATACTGTTAATTTATATAGGGCGATGGTACATTTTATGCTAGCATTTCTGTCTGCATAGTGGTTTGAGCAATGCTATTTTAACTTGATTATTTTGGTATTCTGTTTGGATGTGAAGCCTTTTGTATTTTACACTTTTCACTTTTAAAACTATGAAGAAACATGTTAGAAAAGTCTTCAACTTGTGCTTATATTAGAGACAAAAAAAAGGATATAATTCAATTATGAAATGAAAATAAGAGTGCTCTAGTTCACAACTTTCTAATATAATCTACATGACAAGTCTGGAATAAGGCTGAATTTGCTATTCATAAGCTCAGACTGATCACTCAAGCTCCTACCCGCCCAGCTTACTAGGACACACAGCTTCACCGACCAGGGTTCTCTTCTCCCTGAATTGTCCAAGGAGGATTTAGGGTGTTTTGGGGGATTTGGGGAGAATTCTCTTCTGCCGGGAGTTGCATCCGAAACAGTTTTGTGATTGAACACTGGACAACACAGTTTATTTATTTATTTTTTTCATTGACATTATCATATCATGTTTATTTTTCAGTTTGTTAATATGGTATATCACACTGACTGACTGCATAGATTGAAGAATCCTTGCATCCCTGGGATAAACCCTATTTGATCCTGGTGTATGATTCCTTTAATGTGTCGTTGGATTCTGTTTGTTAGTATTTTGTTGAGGATTTTTACATCTATGTTCATTAGTGATATTGGCCTGTAATTTTCTTTTCTTCTTATATCTTTGTCTGGTGTAGGTATCAGGGTGATGGTGGCTTTGTAGAATGAATTTGGGACTGTTCTTTCCTCTGAAATTTTTTGGAAGAGTTTGAGAAGGATAGGAGTTAGCTCATCTCTAAACATTTGACAGAATTCACCTGGGAAGCCGTCTGGCCCTTGGTTTTTGTTTCTGTGGGAGATTTTTTTTTTTAATTTTTTAATTTTTAATTTTTTAATTTTTTAAATCTTTAATTCTTACATGCGTTCCCAAACATGAATCCCCCTCCCACCTCCCTCCCCATAATATCTCTGTGGGTCATCCCCATGCACCAGCCCCAAGCATGTTGTATCCTGTGTCAGACATAGACTGGCGATTCAATTCTTACATGATAGTATACATGTTAGAATGCCATTCTCCCAAATCATCCCACCCTCTCCCTCTCCCTCTCCCTCTGAGTCCAAAAGTCCGTTATACACATCTGTGTCTTTTCTCCTGTCTTGCATACAGGGTCATCATTGCCATCTTTCTAAATTCCATATATATGTGTTAGTATACTGTATTGGTGTTACAACACAGTTTAAAATATCTTCATCCAGTGTGACAGTTTTGGTCCCAAAATACCCACCCAGGAAGTGATTCATCTTTAGCATACAAAGTTTAGAGTGAGGTACCCAGAGTGCACACTGAGGTGTGTGCTAGAATGGCTGAACCTCCAGACTCAGCCTTGCTTTGTGCCAGCAAGTGGTGTCTCTGCAGAAGGACCTAAGCAGGTCCTTACCCAGATGCATGCCTCTCTCCTGGGGAGTCTTCCTTTGTGGGCTCTTAGTAGCTCCATAGAACAGCAAACTTCCTCTGGGATGACTTCTAGCTCAGAGGTTTCCAGATCCCCTCCACTGCTTTGCTCAGAAGAGACTGTTGGAATCCCTAGCAACTGGCCCACCTGCTCCCCTAAGGGCCATTTCAGAGCACAGATGTTAGCAGATAAGGTCTTTGTCAAGGTATTGTTGTTATTTAGTTGCTCAGTCATCCAACTCTTTTGCAATCCTTGGGCTGCAGCTCACCAGGCTACTCCATCCATGGGATTTCTCAAGGCAAAAATACTAGAGTAGGTTGCCATTTCCTTCTCCAGGGGATCTTCCCAATCTTGGAATGAAACCAGCGTCTCCTGTGTCTCTTGCATTCATTGGCCTGAGCCATCAGTGAAGCCCCTTTTGTCAACTTAGATATTTTAAAATTTCTCTTCCACCTGCCTAAGCACCTTTCCTTACTCACTCAGGTGTATCTTCCAGGCAAAAAGATTCCTTTAAAAGTTTCCAAATTGAAAGAAAAGCTGGCCCTCACTTTCAAATTAAAATTTCTCTTGCTAACAAGACACTCTGTACATCCGGGAAATGTTAAAGGATTTTGCATTTTTATGAACAAGTGTTATTATCTAAACGCAACTTAAATAGGCACAAAGAAATGTGCCTTGAATAAAAAACAACCATTTCAAATGCCAAAGACATTTTGAAGTGGCAAGTTTTGCTCCACTTTACAAGGAAAGTATTAAGCAAGTCATTTAAAGATTTTACTAGAAGGATTATGTTTGGCAACTGATGAAAGAAAATAGAAGAATTTATGTGATCTAGTCCAGTGGGTGAAGGAATGCCTCCCTGAGGAATTGGTATTCAGTCTTGAACTAGCAGGGCATCCCAGGTGCCACAGTGGTAAAGAATCCACCTTCAATTCAGGAGACGCAGGTTCAATTCCTGGGTCAAGAAGATCCTCTTGAGGAGGGAATGGGAACCCACTCCAGTATTCTTGCCTGAGAAGTCCCATGGACAGAGGAGCCTGGTGAGCTACAGTCCGTGGGGTCACAAACCTACAGACAACAGCTGAGTAACTGAGCATATGCGATCCAAAAATCTGCAAGCAATAAATGCTGGAGAGGGTGTGGAGAAAAGGGAACCCTCCTACACTGTTGGTGGGAATGCAAACTAGTACAGCCACTATGGAGAACAGTGTGGAGATTCCTTAAAAAATTGCAAATAGAACTACCTTATGACCCAGCAATCCCACTTCTGGGCATACACACGAAGGAAACCAGAATTGAAAGAGACACATGTACCCCAATGTTCATCGCAGCACTGTTTATAATAGCCAGGACATGGAAACAACCTAGATGTCCATCAGCAGATGAATGGATAAGAAAGCTGTGGTACATATACACAATGGAGTATTACTCAGCCGTTAAGAAGAATTCATTTGAATCAGTTCTGATGAGATGGGTGAAACTGGAGCCAATTATACAGAGTGAAGTAAGCCAGAAAGAAAAACATCAATACAGTATACTAACACATATATATGGAATTTAGGAAGATGGCAATGACGACCCTGTATGCAAGACAGGAAAAAAGACACAGATGTGTATAACGGACTTTTGGACTCAGAGGGAGAGGGAGAGGGTGGGATGATTTGGGAGAATGGGAATTCTAACATGTATACTGTCATGTAAGAATTGAATCGCCAGTCCATGTCTGACGTAGGGTGCAGCTTGCTTGGGGCAGGTGCATGGGGATGACCCAGAGAGATGTCGTGGGGAGGGAGGTGGGAGGGGGTTCATGTTTGGGAACGCATGTAAGAATTAAAGATTTTAAAATTAAAAAATAAATAAATAAATAAATAAATAAATAAAAAAAGAAAAAGAGACTGAGTGGGCATAGAGATTAGCAGAGCATTCCAAAAGAGGGCAGCAAATACCAAGACTTTGGGAACTAAACAGACCATGGAGCAGAGCCAGGGAGAGTCCAACTTAGGCTGAAATGGGAATCAGAAGCCTGACTATCACGGTTTCAAAGAGCACTATAATGAGCTACACTTTATTTTAGGACTAACAGGAAATTATTGAAAGATACAGGATTTTAAAATATTAAATGCACAAAATTGCAAAGCACTATTAAAACTAATTAAAAATGAAATAATAAAATATTATTTTAGCTAAAATGTGAAGAATGGTATGAAGAAAAGTGAGAGCTAGTGATAACCAACCAGTTAAAAGTCTTTTGAATTGGACTATAGCAGGGAAAACATCATGTTAAAAATAAAAATATAAAAGGAATATTATCTGTAAATTAGCCCTAGCAGTTACAGTTTTACTAAAGAAATAACAACCATAGGCACTTGGGAAATGATGTAATTCAAGAACACTGATACAGAAAAGATATCGGTGCAAGAGCAATTCCTTTTATAGTGCAAAATGTTTTAACATTTTGTTTGGCTTACATGGATTAAAATGTTAAAAATAGGACATATATGATGCTTACTATATGAAAGTGAAAGTCACTCAGTCGCATCTGACTCTTTGTGACCCCATGGACTGTATAGTTCATAGAATTCTCCAGGCCAGAATACTGGAGTGGGTAGCCCATCCCTTCTCCAGGGGATCTTCTTGACCCAGGAATTAAACCTAGGTCTCCTGCATTGCAGGCAGATTCTTTACCAACTGAGCTATGAGGGAAGCCCATTTATTGTATGGTCATTTAACTATTTCCCCAGACTCAGATCTAAAGTGTTTTAAAAACATTTGTGAAAAATTTAAATATTTTCTTATTTGTTTTAGTGCCAATATTCAGTTACAGTCTAAAACAGGGGTCTCATTCTTTTGTGTGTCTATATACCTTACATAATAATGTATAGCCCTTGTGATTTAGAAGCATCAATCCCAGCCACCACAGATCAAAATTTATAGAGTGACACACTAGCTTAGTAATATTTTATTAAATATTATATTTTCCAGATTTTTATGTTCTTATGTTTGATTGTTTTGCTTTAATATATAATGCAGGTAGTTTCAGGGTTCTCCCAGTTTGTGAAATAGAGTGTATTATGTACTTTTCATCTTTGTGGTGGTTAGCATACCTGAGCATGTCAGAACTATTTATTAAATGAATTAATTCAGGCAGATATCTATTCCATAGGTATTTTACACAATTATACTTATATCACTGGATAAATTTAAATAGGCACATCAAAATATGCCTTGAATAAAAAATAACTTCAAATGCCAAAGGCATTTTTGGGGTAGCAAGTTTTGCTCCATTATACAAGGAAAGTATTAAAAAAGTCATTTTAAAATATAACTAGAGAGTTAACTAGAGAAGTAGTTATAGAACATTTTTAGATAAAACAAAGTCCATTATTTTCAGTTACTATGATGCTTTATGATGATCCTAGGACCTAGGGAAAAGAGACATGTTGTTCAGTAGCTAAGTCATGTCTGATTCTTTGTTACCCCATGAACTAGAACATGCCAAGCTTCCCTTTCCTTCACTATCTCGTGGAGTTTCCTCAAACTCATGTCCATTGAGTCAGTGATGCCATCCAACCATCTTATCCTCTGTCATCCCCTTCTCCTCCTGCCTTCAATCTTTCCCAGCATTAGGGTCTTCTTCAATGAGCTGGCTGTTTGTCAAGATAAGTGGCCAAAGTATTGAAGCTTCAGCTTAAGCATCAGTTCTTCCAAGGGACATTCAGGGTTGATTTCTTTTAGGACTGACTGATTTGATGTCCTTGCAGTCCAAAGGACTCTCAAGAGTCTTCTCCAGCACAATTAGAAAGCATCAGTTCTTTGGCACTCAACCTTCCTTACATGACTACTGGAAAAAAACAGCATTGACAATACACACACTTGTCTGCAAACTGATGTCTCTGCTGTTTAATATGATCACTATGTTTATCACAGCTTTTTTTTTTTTTTTTTTTTAAGGAGCAAGTGTCTTTTAATTTCATGGCTGCAGTCACCATCCACAGTGATTTTGGAACCCAAGAGAATAAAGTCTGTCACTTTTTCTATTTCTTTCCCCATTCATTTGCCATGAAGTGATGGGACCGGATGCCATGATCTTAGTCTTTTTGAATGTTGAGTTTTAAGACAGCTTTTTCACTCTCCTCTTTCATCTTCATCAAGAGGTTTTTTAGTTCCTCTTTGCTTTTTGTATTAGGGTGGTATCATCTGCATATCTGAAGTTGTTGATGTTTTTCTTGACAATCTTGGTCCCTCCCAGCATTTCCCATGAGGTATTCTGCATACAAGTTAAATAAACAGGGTGACAATATACAGCCTTGGTATATACTTCTTTCCCAAGTTTGAAACAGTCTGTTTTTCCATGTTCAGTTCTAACTGTTGCTTCCTGACCTGCATGCAGATTTCTCAGGAGGCAGGTAATGTGGTCCAGTATTTCCATCTCTTGAAATATTTTCCGTAGTTTGTTGTGATCCACATAGTCAAAGGCTTTGGTGTAGTCAATGAAGCAGAAGATGTTTCTCTGGAATTCCCTTGCTTTCTCTATGATCCAATGGATGTTGGCAGTTTGATCTCTGGTTTCTCTCCCTTTTCTAAATTCAACTTGTTTATCAACTCTTAAAAGATGATGTTAATACATTGCTGCCCTTAATATGCCAGCAAATTTGGAAAACTCTGGAGTTTCTTGGTTCAGATACTGTTGAAACCAAACTTGAAGGATTTTCAACGTTACCTTGCTAGCATGTGAAATGAGTACAGTTGTGCATATTTTGAACATTCTTTGGCATTTTCTTTCTTTGAAATTGAAATGAAAAATGACCTTTTCCAGTTTTGGACAATTTTTTTAACCTTCCAAAAGATTTTTATTTTTAAGTGAGCAAAGAAAACACCCTTAGGTCAGTTAATTTTCATTTTCAGAAGCTCAGATCATGTATATGCCATTTATTCTCCAAACAAGACTCTGCTTTATCTTCACTGTTCATTTTGCTACTATTATGCATTCATTTTAGTTTCTGCTGTGATAGATGATTTAATAGTGTCTGTGACAGACCATATCATGTTAAATACCTTTAGTGACATGGTTGTTATAAAATATTTCTTAAATGAAGACTTTTGAAACTTCCAGATGGTATGAGATTTGTCATTTGGTGGCATTTACTAGGCTTACCAGATGGAATTGTATCAGTGCAAAAGTCAATTGACATTTTTTGCCGTTAGTCCACTCTTCTAATTTTTCAGGCTTCCCTGGTGGCTCAGACAGTATACAGACCCAGGTTTGAAGTAGCTGCCATGGGAATGTCAAAATATGTGAACCAGGAGAACTACCAGTGATGTAGAGACATCAACTAAAGGTCAGATCACCAACCACAGCAACAGTAAGGCATTTGCTGTGGTTTTATCTTGCTCCATTTTTCTGGGGGGAAAAAATCAAGTGTGTGTATATGTGTGTGTATGTGTATGCCTGCACACAAGTGCATGTGGATTTGTGAAGGAGGAGGTAAAAAGGAAGAAAACTTATGTAAATCTTTGGATGAGTGGAAATTCTTAGGATTCATCTAGAATAGCACTATCCATTGAGCCCTATCCTCGATTCATTACAATGAGTTTTTATTTCAATAGCAATATTTGCCCTTCTCAGAAGTTCACTGTAATAAGATTTGACATTTAAAAGCACATACTGTGAGAACAGAAAGCTATACGAAATCTTAGAACTCACATTATGGACTATAAATTCATTGTGGGAAATTTTTTCCAATCTGCATATCCATTGTATAAATTTTATTATTATTCGGTATTATTCACAAGGTGAATTCTTCAATCAGCTTTATGAGTTTGTAGAGAGAAAATGCCTAATAAAAGCCAAATTACTGAATTTATTTTTCTTACAGTGCTAAAATGTTGGTTAAAATATTCTTTGGAAATAAGGATTGCATTTCTCTTCCACAAAACAGTTTATGTGGCATGACCTGCTCTTGTAGGTAGTTTATTGTCTGCAGCTAGAAATCACTCACACCTAAACCTGTTGTCATAAAAAATACCATTTTGGATTGTTAATGTAATGCAAATATTTATTTGAAATATAGGTTGTTTTCCAGTCTCAGTATCATCACAGCTCATCCACCCAGCCAACATGAGATTCATGCAGTTCAGAGCCAAAGACCATTACTCCCTTGCTCTTTCAAAGCTGGAAGAGGTAAGATGCCACATTATCAAGTAAGTTGCTTTTAACATTTTGGATTGAAAGAGAAAGAAATGCCATGAAATATTAAAAATAAAAATGCTGTTTTGAATTCCTGTGTGGGAGCTAAAATTTTAATTTATAAGTTTTTTTAAAGTGCATGTTAATGAATTTGAACCATTGATATCACAAATGAACATGATGAAAATGTCTCATTCTGGCATCATTAATCATAAATTGAAAGCATGATTTATGAAAGAATTAAATGCAAAATTTAAAGAATGAAACTTGAATCTATGTATTCACATATGATGTTTATTTTGATAGTGTCATTAGTGCTATGTCATAACATCTATGTTTGTAGCAATTTGCAGTTTTCAAAAATCCTTTAAGCCTTAGAAAACCCATGGGCTTTGTTGAAAGTCAGTCCTCGAATGAGATAATCTGACATACAATCTGAGACAAAGTTAAGCTTATTGCTTATGTAAGTAAAGTGTAAGTAAAGTGAAAAAGTCACTCAGTCATGTCCGACTTTTTGTGACCCCATCTACTATGCAGTCCATGGAAAATCCAGGCCAGAATACTGGAGTGGGTAGCTGTTCCCTTCTCCAGGGGATCAAACCCAGGTCTCCCACATTGCAGGTATATTCTTTATCAGCTGAGCCACCAGGGAAACCCAAGAATACTGGAGTGGGTAGCCTGTCCCTTCTCCAGATGCAGGAATTGAACTGGCGTCTCCTGCATTGCAGGTGGATTCTTTACTAATTGAGCTACAGAGAGGCAAGGGAACCCTGAATACTCATTGGAAGGACAGAGCTAAAGCTGAAGCTCCAATACTTGGCAGCCTGATGCAAACAGCTGACTCAATGGAAAAGACCCTGATGCTGGGAAAGATTGAAAGAAGAAGGAGAAGAGGGCAACAGAGGATGAGATGGTTGGATGGCATACTGATTCCATGGACGTGAACTTGGGCAAACTCTAGGTAGGGGGCAGGGAAACCTGATGTGCAGCAGTCCATGGGTTTGCAAAGAATTGGACATGACTTGGTGACTGAACAAAAAAGTAAGGAGAGTTGTTTTTGCTTTGTTTATAAATATTTATTAAAATTAAAAGCTGTTTGGTCTTCTGTTCCATGAGCATCCATCCAACTGCTATCAACTGCTAAGATGTATGGCTGCTGTGATAAATGCCCTTGAAATCCTCAGGATAATAGATCATCTTCCTTTACTTAAAACTCCTGTTCCTTGCCTTGTGGTCAGTACCTCTCTTCACAATATTATGTAAAAGGTGATCTGTGCCCCAAGAGAGCCATCCAGGAATAAAAATGTATGTGCCACATGCTAAATTGCTTCAGTTATGTCTGACTCTTTGCAATGCTATGGACTGAAGCCCAACAGGCTCCTCTGTCCATGGGGTTCTCTAAGCAAGAATACTGGAGTGGGTTGCCATGCCCTCCTCCAGGGGATCTTCCCAATCCAGGGATGGAATCCACGTCTGTTAAATTTCTTGCATTGGTAGGCAGGTTCTTTACCACTAGTGCCACCTGGGAAGCCCTACATAATGTACACCTGTGATCAGAAAAGCATTGGCCCTGACATGTCAAAGAGTCAAATCCACCTGAGAAGAGTGGTTTTAAAACAGCCAAAGATGGATTTTCTCAGCACAAATCTAAAATATGCCTGAAATCAGATAGAGCTAATTAAAACTCAAGAGAGTTTTGTTGATACCTTGGAGTGGGGGAAGGAAGGTCAAAGTCTATCAAGAACTGAGAATTTTATTGAATGAGGCTCTTTCTATGTGGGGACTTATTAGGATTGAGAGGATATGACAATAATGCTAAGGGAGACAGTTGCATTAATGTATGGTCATATTATGGAAACAGAAAGGTGCAGTTTTCATTCTCAGTGTCCAGGCTGCCTGTGGGGATAAACGGATTTTGCATTCAAGGTATACTTGACACTAGTATACTGGGAGAATTCGATGTAAGAGAAAAAATGAGATCCAGTCTTATAGACGTTAAAATGTGTCAAATCTATGCTATCTTCTTTATTTGTAATAATACAAGGTAGAGATAAGGATGGCTTATGTTTTGTTGTTGTTGTTGTTGTTAGTTTTTTCTTTCACTTTATTTCAATTCCCTGTTATGCCAGGCACTGTCCTGATCCCTCAGTGGCATACAGTTGAGCAAGGGGTCTTCTATTATCTTTTCTGGTGATTTCCATCTTCACTGCTGGTCATATACATTATGTTAATAAAGTCTTAGCCTTGATTCTTTATAAGCACAGTTATATTGTTGTTAGAGACTGCTTCCAGATGAGGTAACTGAGTTTAAGACAGATTAAATCACTTTTTTTTCCAGGTCAGATAGCTATCAACGTTGTTGGAACCAATTGGTATGCCTGACACACAGTGAGGCCAAACAAACAGAAAGGTTGGAGCTTGGAGTGGGGAAAGTTTTACTGGAGGGCCATGAAAGGAGAAAGGGGAGGCTCCTGCCCTAAAGATGTGAACTCTCTGATGATTTTCCAGCAAGACTTTTTATAGACAAAATTGGGAGGGGGACTGCAGGGTGTGTAACTCTTGTCTGATTAGTTGGAAGCTGTGTTCCGGGAATCTCAGTGATTAGCCTTCTGGTTCTAATTAGCCTAGAGTTCAGGAGCTTGTCCTAAGTCTGAAGTTACCATTTTCTGTCAGTTCCTATAGAACTCAGAGGTGGATCAGATTGTATGCACATCCCCCAAGGAGGAGCCTGGACCAGGACCCATAGCTGTATTATTCTTTTCTTTCCTTTGTTTATTGAAGTATAGTCAATATAAAGTATGGTGAGTCATAATTTTTAAAGTTTATACAAACTAGTGAATAAGAAAAAAAGAATACTAATGGATATGCAGAACAAACTAGTTGCTGCCAGTGGGGCAAAGGAGGGAAGGGCAAGATAGGGATACGGGATTAAGAGGTAGAAACTGTTAGGTATAAAATAACTTATAAGGATATATTATATAACACAGGGAAAACAGACAATATTTTATAATAGCTTTAAATGGAGCACTGTTGTTTCTTTTGCATTACTTCACTCCCCTAATTAATAACTGAATCTGCCCTTTGGAAATCAGGGAAGGTCTAGGAAACTTGGAGAAAAAAAAAAAAAAAAGGCAGAGTCCTGGTCAGTTTAATTGAGTCAGTACATGAAAGAAAGATAAAGCCATTCATGTTTAGAAAACGTTCCTTATGTCATACATGGCCTTAACACCAAGGGTAGGAATCAGAGCTGAATGGCTCAGCATCCACAGACAAACCCAAAATTAAGCAGCCAGTGAAATGGATGCTGGTCTGGTGTGGCACAGTCTCCTTCATGACAAATAAGGGAGGATCACCCCATGATGACGCAAACAGGTTCTGCAATCAGATCACCCATGGCTCTACTGCTGTCTAGGAATGGAACCTGGATAAAACATTTACACCTTCATAGCCCTTGGCAGTTGCTCTGGAAAACAGTGATGATAGCCAAATGATAGGATCATTGCAAAGAACACGTCACACAGTCTAGACACAGTATTTAGCCCAGTTTGGGCATTTAATCAGTGCTCAAATAAATAGTCCAAAAAGCATAATTATAAATTAGTATTGTTGACATCATCTCTAATAAATATTCTATTGTTGCTGTTGTTCAGTCACTAAGTCATGCAACCCCATGGACTGTAGCACATAAGACTGTCCTGCCCTTCACTAACTCCCAGAGAGTGCTCAAGATCACGTCCATTGAATCGGTGATGCCATCCAACCATCTCACCCTTTGTAACCCTCTTCTCTTTCTACCCTCAATCTTTCTCAGCATCAGGGTCTTTTCTATGTGTACTTAATTTTATGGCAGGTCAGTTGATATAGTAAGGTCATAATTGCGGAAGTTATTTACAGTATTGAAATCAGTGAATCTGTTGTCTATACTATTATGTCAATTGTGTTAGGGGAAAAGAAAAAGCAAGATAAAATTTTGACCTGTGTTGGGGAATTAATTAAAAATAAAAACTTCCTTCCAACCTAAAAATCCTCTTCACTAATATTGAAAGCTTTTGTTTGAATAAGCTTTAAAGCAAACTATGATATGCATCTCAGCAATACACTAAAGAAATTATGAAGACAGAAAGACATCTCATCTGTTTATATAGCTGCTGCTGCTGCTGCTAAGTCGCTTCAGTTGTGTGCGACTCTGTGTGACCCCATAGACGGCAGCTCACTAGACTCCCCTGTCCCTGGGATTCTCCAGGCAAGAACACTGGAGTGGGTTGCCATTTCTTTCTCCAATGCATGAAGGTGAAAAGTGAAAGTGAAGTCCCTCAGTCATGTATGACTCTTAGCGACCCCATGGACTGCAGCCTACCAGGCTCCTCCATCCATGGGATTTTCCAGGCAGAGTACTGGAGTGGGGTGCCATTGCCTTCTCCATTATATAGGTAGGCAGATACAATTATTTACATATATGTTAATGGTCTTGATCCAAAGGAAAAATAACATATCTTCTATTTTTGCAGCAAACAAAAATTTACAACTTGGAGTCTGTCATCTAGGCTAAACTCCCAAAGAGACAGACAGGGTATTTTATGTTAACATTTCAAGAAGATAGTTCCAAGGCCCTCGAGACATTTCTGGAATGCAAAGCTGGCTAGAGGTCATTCACATCTTCAAAAGTTTTGCATCTATCTCTGAGAGACAAGGAAAGGATTTGCAATTGCAAACTTTCTAAAAGGAAACCCTCTAGGAAAAAGGAGGAGAGAGTTTTCCTTCTTTTTTGGCATTAGGGAACTAATTTATTTTTTGAGGTTTATATTTACTCTTGCATCTTTTGGGAGGCTTCTCTGCTGCCTCAGATGATAAAGAATCTGCCTGCAATGCAGGAGACCTGGGTTCGGTCCCTCA
Source organism: Capra hircus (assembly GCF_001704415.2). Classification (NCBI taxonomy): domain Eukaryota; kingdom Metazoa; phylum Chordata; class Mammalia; order Artiodactyla; family Bovidae; genus Capra; species Capra hircus. The sequence goes on from NC_030823.1 coordinate 7,087,389, forward strand.
GTCGGGAAGATCCCCTGGAGTAGGAAACGGCAACCCATGCTAGTATTCTTGTCTGGGAAATCCCATAGACAGAGGAGCCTGGCAGACCTGAGAGTCCATGGAGTCGCAGAGAGACAGACATGACTGAGCAACTAATAATTTTGCTTCACTTTCTTTCAATTGCATCTTCTAGACTTTTTCCAAGAAGAATAAAAAATAATATGTTACCAAATTATTAAGAATAAAGGAGTTAAGGGAAGTGGAATTGAAATCAATGGTTTGAATGTTATAAAGCCATGGAAAATTGACTAAAATTCAGTAGGTGAATTTTAATTCACTTAGTGTCAGTTATATCCTTTGAAAGAAGATTGTCACATAGAAACATTTTAGGCTGTTGTACTACTGTGAGTTGAATTGTGTCCCTCTCACTCCTCCAAAAATGTGTTGGATTTTAGCCTCCACTAGTTCAGAAGGTGAAATTCTTTCAAGAAAAGGTTTTACCAGGGCAAGCAAGCTAAAGAAGGCTGTTAGGCCACTCTCTAATCCAGAATGATTGGCATCTTATAAAAAGGGTAAATTCAGATGCAGAGACAGACACATGTAAAGGGAAGACAGACATCCACAAGCCAAGAAGAGAGGCCTGGAACAAATCCATCACTCAGAGTCCTCAGAAGGAATGAACACTGTCAACACCTTGATTTCAGACTCTGAGCTTCCAGAACTGAGAGGCAATAAATTTATGTAGTTTTAATGCTATGTTTTTTCCAGTGGTCATATATGGATGTGAGAGTTGGACTGTGAAGAAAGCTGAGGGCCAAAGAATCAATGCTTTTGAACTGTGGTGTTGGAGAAGACTCTTGAGTCTCCCTTGGACTGCAAGGAGATTCAACCAGTCCATTCTAAAGGAGATCGGCCCTGGGTGTTCTTTGGAAGGAATGATGCTAAAGCTGAAACTCCAGTACTTTGGCCACCTCATGTGAAGTGTTGACTCATTGGAAAAGACTCTGATGCTGGGAGGGATTGGGGGCAGGAGGAAAAGGGGACAACAGAGGATGAGATGGCTAGATGGCATCACTGACTCGATGGACATGAGTCTGAGTGAACTGGAGATGGTGATGGACAGGGAGGCCTGGCGTGCTGTGATTAATGGGGTCACGAAGAGTCAGACATGACTGAGCAACTGAACTGAACTGAACTGAAACTGAAACTCTGTCCTCTTTAAATGCTAATTCCCCCTCCCCCTCCCCCCTACCTCTTAACTTCTGGCATCTACCAATGTTCTTTTTGACTATGAGTATGACTGTTCTAGATACCTCATGTGAGTGGAATCAAACAGTACATTTTGTACTTACATTTAGTATATTGGAATGCATTTTTAAGGTTCAGTTCAGTTCAGTTGCCTAGACGTGTCTGATTTTTTGCAGCCCCATGGACTGCAGCACTCCAGGCTTCCTTGTCCATCAAAAACTCCCGAAGCTTGCTCAAACTCATGTCCATCAAATCAGTGATGCCATCCAGCCATCTCATCCCCTGTTGTCCCCTTCTCCTCCTGCTTTTAATTTTTCCCAACATCAGAATCTCTTCCAATGAGTCAGTTCTTCGAATCAGGTGGCTACACAGTTGAAGTTTTAGCTTCAGCATCAGTCCTTCCAATCAATATTCAAGGTTCCTTTAGGAATGACTGGTTTGATCCCCTTGCAGTCCAATACTCTCAAGAGTCCTCTCCAACACCACAGTTCAAAAGCATCAATTCTTTGGCCCTCAGCTTGCTTTATGGTACAACTCTCACATCCATACATGACTACTGAAAAAACTATAGCTTTGACTAGATGGACTTTTGTCAGCAAAGTATTATCTCTGTTTTTTAATATGCTGTCTAGGTTGGTCATAGCTTTCCTTCCAAGCAGGAAGCATCTTTTAATTTCATGTCTTCTGTCACTATCTGTAATGATTTTGGAGTCCAAAAAATAAAGTCTGTCACTGTTTCCATTCTTTCCCCATCTATTTGCCATGAAGTGATGGGACCAGATACCAAGATCTTCTCTTTTTAAATGTTGAGTTTTAAGTCAACTTTTTCACTCTTCTCTTTCACTTTCATCAAGAGGCTCTTCAGTTTCTCTTCACTTTCTGACATAATGGTGGTATCATCTGCATAACTGAGGTTATTGATATTTCTCCCAGCAATCTTGATTCCAGCTTGTGCCTCATCCAGCCTGGCATTTCACATGACGTACTCTTCATAGAAGTTAAATAAGCAGGGTGACAACATACATACTTGATGTACTCCTTTCCCAATTTGGAACCAATTTGTTGTTCCATGTCCGGTTTTTACTCTTGCTTCTTGACATTCATACATGTTTTGCAGGAGGTAGGTAAGGTGGTCTGGTATTCTCATCTCTTGAAGAATTTTCCACAGTTCACTGTGATCTACACTGCAAAAGGCTTTAGTGTAGTCAATAAAGCAGAAATAAATGTTTTTCTTAAATTCCGTTGCTTTTTCTATGATCCAGTGCATTTTGGCAATTTGATCTCTGGCTCCTCTGCCTTTTCTAAATCCAGCTTGAACATCTGGAATTTCTCAGTTCACATACTGCTGAAGCCTAGCTTGGAGAATTAGCATTATTTAGCTACTGTGTTTAATGAGTGTAATTGTGCAGTAGTTTGAACATCCTTTGGCATTGCCCTTTTTTGGGATTGGAATGAAAACTGACCTTTTCCAGTCCTGACGCCACTGCTGAGGTTTCCAAATTTGCTGGCATATTGAGTACATCACTTTAACAGCATATTTTAGGATTTGAAATAGATCCACTGAAATTCCATCACCTCCACGAGCTTTGTTTGTAGTGATTTTTCCTAAGTTCCACTTGACTTGCATTCTGGGATGTCTGGCTCTAGGTAAGTGATCACACCATCGTGGTTATCTGGGTCATGAAGATCTTTTTTGTATAGTTCTTCTCTGTATTCTTTCACAAAGAAGGTAAAATCTGTTTATAAGGGATATCCAGATTGTACCTTCTTTTTATTTCCCTTGTGTTAAACAGTAGGTTTTCATTAGTTTTCTATTTTATAATAGTATTAATAGTATATATATTTTAATCCCAATCTCCCATTTCATCCTACCCTCCTTTACCCTTTGGTGTCCATATGTTTGTTCTTTATGCCTATATCTCAATTCCTGCCCTGAATATAGGTTCACCTATATCTTTTTTCTAGATTTCATATATTTGCCTTAATATATGATATTTGTTTTCCTCTTTCTGGCTTATACACACACCTTTTTAGGTCATTTACACAAGTTTAGTTGCAGTTTTGTATGGCTGGCACAACTTGAAAGACAACTTAAAACTCAAATGACAGAAAGCTAGAATCCACTGGGTGTGAACTCCTACTTGCCCATGTTTTGTGTCTTCATATATGAGAATATTCAAAAGGTGGTACTCTAGACATTATGATATGTTGTGTGGCTTTAGGATTTTTTGCAAATTTGATGAGATGATGCTCTTGTGCTTGTTGTTTTTATTAACATCTTTTCAGGTCCTGTTAATAAATATGTACAAGGAGTAAAATAAATTTTTAATGTATGAAATAATTCAGCTTTCATAACTGTTTGGCATTTTAATTAAGAAAACGTGGGTATGAAAGGGACCTCCCAGGTGGCTCAGTGGTAAAGAATCCTGCCAATGCAGGAGATGTGGGTTCAATTCCTGGGTTGGGAAGATCCCCTAGAGAAGGAAATGTTAAGCCACGCCAGTATCCTTGCTGGGAAATCCCCAAAACAGAGAAGCCCAGTGGACTCCAGTCTATGTGGGTTGCAGAAGAGTCAGACACGACAGAGCAAACATGCACGGTTATTAAAAATAAAGGGACATTAACAATATAATTTAAAGTGAAGTCATGACGCAATCATAGCTAGGAGCCACATGATAAAAATGACTTTCTTTGCATTTTAGGAGAATTGAACTAAGCAGAAAAGCATAAGATAGAAGAATGCTTATAATTTTTCTTTCTCAAATTTCTGAACAGAAAGAAAAAGAACAAGGTTCTAACTTGACCTTTATGCTCTGATTGCCTTTTGTTGCTGGGAGGGTGTTCATGTTGGACATGCTTCTTTACCGTATACCTGGTATTTCTTGTTGTTCTCTAAAGCATTTATTTTCTATTTTGTTTTGATTCCATCAAACAAATGACACAGCTAGTGTTTCTCATGGAGCTGTCAACTTAAAATTGGCCCTGGAAGTAACCCAATATTTTATTACATGTATTTAATGACCTAAATGTGCCTATGAAACATATCATAAGAAAAAAATATTTTAATTTTTAAAATGATCCATGAGATGACACTAGGCATTCTTTGACACCAGTATCCTCCAATGTTTCATGTGACTTCTGAATATATTTTACATGTTCCTTTAAGCACATAACTAGAATATAAATAAAAGAATTACTAGGTTAAGAAAAAGACACCTTTTTTTCTAATACGCATTTTTTTAACATAAGATACCAAATGATGTCAATAAACTGACAAACCAAGGACATTTTCAACATCTGGTTAACTATTGCCTACTTTAGAAACATATAAAGAAAATTTTACAGCCTCTAAGAACCATTCAGTTTCTTTCTGAATACCAAAGTTTTACATTATTTCATCATAGCTAAGTTTACAGGGATTTTATTTTATACAAGTATTTTATGATCTTTTTTTCTTAACTCTGCCAGAAACTGAACAGAAGCATTTAATATTCTTTGATTCAAGTATGCACATAATTTTTAAATATATCTATTAAGAGAAAAAAATTCTCAGTGCTTTAAACAAAAACACTAGTTGATACTTCATTGTAAATTGTAGTCATTACAAATTTTTTAAAAAATATTCCCTATTTTATCCAGCTTATAGTATTTTGTTATTAAAAATCTAGAAGTTTATTCATCATGTCCAATGGCATGCTTAAAATTTAAACATATCAGGATATTCTAGAAAATAATCATTTCCCATATCTTTTAAGGACAGCTTAACTGTACATGCATATTTAAGGCACTGACAAGATAGATTTTTTATTTTTATTTTTTAAATGGAGGCTTAATAATATGACAGTGCTTCCCTGGTGGCTCAGTGGTAGCAAATCCTCTTGCCAGTGCTGGAAACGTAGGTTCAACCCTTGGGTCGGGAAGCCCCTGGAGAAGGAAGTGGCAACCCACTCCAGTATTCTTGCCAGTATCCTATGTACAGAGGAGCCTGGGGGACTACAGTTCATCAGGTTGCAAAAGTGTCGGGCGTTTTAACCACTAGACTAGAGTTTAGCCTCTAAACAACAACAATGATATGATAACCTTTAAAAAACCCTTTAAGATGTGACAAGATGTTCACACTCTAAGCTATTCGATGTATCTCATGCGTGCTCAGTGGCTCAGTTGACTGATGAGGGTTCAGTGTCTAGGTGGGGAAGAGCCCCGGGAGAGGAAATGGAAACCCACTCCAGATCTGTTTCATAACTCCTTGCTTCTGTTGTTGTTCCCTGCTGCTGAATACTTTATTTAATTTAATTAATTAATTAATTTATTTTTTACTTTATTTTACTTTACAATGCTGTATTGGTAATACTTTAAAAGCAACACCTACTAATTGAGAAGGATTCATTTTTATGTATTTTAATCTCTGGGGCATTTCCTGATGAAGCTCACAATTATCATCCTTACATTCTCAGGGCCCTCAGGGTCTGTATCTGTGTAGCACCTATAAACTTGACAAATTCTTTCTGGAAACTCTGATGGACCCTCAGTTTGTTTTTGTTTTATGTCCGGAATTTTATTTCAGCTCTTTTGTCTGGGTACCCTGTTGGGTTTTCGCTCAGCCCTCCACACCACTAGGTGGTAGTCCTGACTCCTTTTTCTCCTAATGCCATAAGACAAATGCTTCTACATATGGCATCTCACCTCTTTCCCCTGATTTTAACAAAACACTTCTAACTATGAGATTGCATAATAGTTGAGTGAGCCATTCAGAGGCCATTGCTCTTCTGATCCTAACATATATCGGGTCCACAGCCTATCACAATAGCATGCTATTGCTATTGCTAAGTCACTTCAGTCCTGTCCGACTCTGTGCAACCCCATAGACGACAGCCCACCAGGCTCCCCCATCCCCGGGATTCTCCAGGCAAGAACACTTGAGTGGGTTGCCGTTTCCTTCTCCGATGCACGAAAGTGAAAAGTGAAAGTGAAGTCGCTCAGTCATGTCCGACTCTTAGCAACCCCATGGACTGCCCCCTACCAGGCTCCTCCACCCATGGAATTTTCCAGGCAAGAGTACTGGAGTGGGGTGCCATTGCCTTCTCCATTACAATAGCATGGTAAAATATAATTGTGAGCTTATGACTATGCTCACAATTATATTTCACTCATTTATCCAGTATATGCCCAAAAAGGCTCTACTTCAAGATAGATGAAGCAATTCCCACTTATAGATGGAATACTTGCCATTTTTTTAAAGTATGACCACACCACAACACAAAAGACGTATGGAAATTCCAATATGAAAAAATTCCATGCAAAGAAATTGCAGCATCAATACACCAACAAGTTAATTCTCAACTCCCAAAACTTACCCTACAAACCAAGTAACTATTTCCAACTAGGGTAGGTCACCCCTGCAAGAACTAGTTCTCCAATAAACTGGTTCCAAATTAACTTGTTCCTAACTCAGGTATATAAAGTTACCCTACAAAACAAATGAATTGATTCCAACTAGAGTAGGCTTACCCCCACACTAAGATCATGGCATTTAGGCCCATCACTTTATGGCAAATAGAACAATGGAAACAGTGACAGACTTTATTTTCTTGGGCTCCGAAATCACTGCAGATGGTGACTGCAGACATGAAGTTAAAAGACACTTGCTCCTTGGAAGAAAAATTATGACAAATGAAAAGACCAAATTGAGGGGGGAAGATGTTCTCAGTGTGCACACTAGAGTGACTTACCCTACAGAAGTGAGTCTGTCAAAATAAATGCATATTTTCTTTCTGTTGCAGTCATTTGTGAAGGACTATTTGATTTCTATCACCAGGCTTCTGTTGAGATTGGACACTATACCAGGATCAGGGTTTCTTTGCTCTGTAAGTTACTACTATCTGAAGTGGAAGATTATTCTGACAGGCAGTTCTCAAATCCCTCTATAATGCTCGTTGCTTAACTCTTCTATGTCATTTATTTGTTTATTTGTCTAATATGTGCTCAAAAATAGTATGTTGGGTTTTAAAATTCATTAAAAAATGTTTAGGGAAAACATTATTTAAATTAATAATCCTGTAGATAGCCATTCTGAACAAAATTCAAGTTTTTTTTTTTTTTTTTCCAGCTGGCATTTGAGATGGACAGTCCCTGGCATAGAATGCCATACAGCCAAGAATAACGCTGATCATGCCGTTTAACTTCTGTGTTTGTTTTTATTTTTTCTCTTATTTTTGGCCACACCCCATGACTTGCAGGATTTTAGTTCCCTGACCAGTGTCCCCTGTAGGGGGAGCACTAAATCCTAACCACCTGAGCACCAGGGAATTCCCTAACCTCTCTGTTTTATAAATAAATGGACTATGTCCAAGTGTATTTAATGAAGTGACTTATTAACAATACAAATTCATGATTAGCAGAGAGGGAGCGACACTTATGCCTCCTGTTTGGAAGTACTGTGTTCCTTCTATTGCACACCTTTCTCATTAGGGATGCTATAGAACTTTGGATAGACAATTTGTTTTTGTGTTGGAGTATCCTTTGCACTTCAGGATTTGCAGTGTCAGCAGACCCTGTCCACTAGTAACTAGTAACATCCACTGGTTATTGCAACATTCAAACAAGTCCTTACATACAGGGAAGACTGGTGCACTGCAGTCCATGGGGTCACAAGGAGTCAGACAGGACTGAGCAACTGAACTGAACTTATGTACAGGTTTCCAACAATTCCAAATCAATTACCAGTGATGTCTCTCACTGATATGTAACCAATGTAATGCCATGCTGCCACAAATTGAGCAATGGGTTTCTTAAGTTTGGGTGAATCCAAAGGATAAGGTTTAGATGGAATGCAGTAAATAATTTTAATATATGGGTAAGCATTTATGACAGAGAAGGCAATGGCAGCCCACTCTAGTATTCTTGCCTGGAAAATCCCATGGACGGAGGAGTTTGGTAGGCTGCAGCCCATGGGGTCATGAAGAGTCGGACACGACTGAGGGACTTCACTTTCATTTTTCACTTTCATACATTGGAGAAGGAAATGGCAACCGTGGGAGCCTGGTGGGCTGCCATCTATGGGGTCTCACAGGGTCGGACATGACTGAAGCGACTTAGCAGCAGCAGCAGCAGTAAGCATTTATGAAATATTGCTTTGCTATTTTAAAGTATCAATAAAAATCTACCTTTAAGGAACGAGAAATAACCATTGAGTTTTTATTTCTTTAAAATTTGCTACATAAATAATTTAATTATAATTACAAATGAAGATAACTAAGGATGATTATGGATCAGGACTTATGCCAGACTTTATCAGAAGTTATGTTATTCTCCTGGGGTTGCCCTCATTGGGATCTACAGGATGGAATCTCAAAAGCTTACTACATCTGTGGTTTGAAAATATCAAAATATTCCTGCCTTAATTTTTAATGTGATTGAAGACTGCCATTCCTTAACCTAGGAAACTTATTTCTGAAATATGCCATTAAATTTCATAAACTATTTTTGGCTAAAGGGATATTCTAGAGTTTGGTCTCTGAATGTCTTTTGTAGGTTTTCAGGAAGTAAATTAATTTTAAGTAACTTTTTGACACATAAGAAAATTTCTTTGGGCAAGCAATCTAGTTTTTAATATAATCCTCAACTCCAATATATTAGCATTTGGAAAGAAGGAAACAGAGATAAGTTAGGGAGTATGAAACTCACATCTTTCAAACTCTACATTGAGGACTACTTTGGAGCCAAGAAAAAAACCCCAAGAACAGTGCCAGACACTCGCAGGGGGAGGGTCAGTAATTATAATAGCAAACTAGAGCATATTAAAAATGGAACAGAATTTAAATGGCTGCATAAGATCGAAAACATATCCAAATTTTAATCTGATCACACTGTGTGGTTCTAAAGTATGGTTTATATTCTTAAAATATTTATCTTCTTCAGACACGACAGTTATCCAAAACTTTGGTTAACCATTTCTTTCTTTGGTCTTATGTGAAACAGAACCCCCAACTATGAGACTTAGATCAATTAATGCATTTTAATAGTCATGTATTCATTATGCCAAAGTGAAAAGTGAAACTGAAAGTCATTCAGTCTTGTCCGACTCTTTATGACCCCAAGTACTGTACAGTTCATGGAATTCTCCAGTCCAGAATACTGGAAAAGGGTAGCCTATTCCTTCTTCAGCGGATCTTCCTGACCCAGGAATCAAACCGGCGTCTCCTGAGTTGCAGGAGGATTCTTTAACAATTTAGCTATCAAGGAAGCCATCATTATGCCAGCTTGTGATTAAAATCAATGAATCTGTGTGTGGAAAAGAAGAGCTTTATAAGAAGCATAAAGGTAATGGAGTAGATCTTTAATTTCTTGCTACAGTTTATAGTTTGACATTTAGTTAAGTGATATTGAGGCCAGAAGAAAATAGTTCCATTTTTCTGAGATGCTCTTTGCTTTGCTGGTTTTGCTGAAGCTTCAGAGGTTCTAAACGATATTTTGTTGCCATCACTGCAGTTGAATCTGAGTTTGTGATTGGCTGTGGTCCCAGCGGTACACACTACAAAGAGCTAGACCAAATTAGAGAAAATCAGGCATGGCCAATGGGAAAAACATACCAGACAGTTAAATGTGTAGGACAGTTTGACCACATATGCCTAAAATTTTAAGAATATTGCATCCCCAAAATATTATCTGATTAAAGGTTAAGAGAAAAACGTGTTTTCATACTTAAGCAATTAACCACTTCTTTCTCAAACTTGGTGAGGACAAACAAGATTTCCACTTAGCAGAATACTATCCTATTTTTACCTTATAATAAAGATTTTGTAAACTTGAAAATCGTTAATTGTTTCCTTGGTCAAGTTCATATCCATCTTTGTAATTTTACATTATTAGGAGATTTTGTTGTATGCTGTCAACAGTCTTGATTGGGAAAAGATAACTGAATGAAACACATTAAAATTTTTTATATACTACCTATTATAGAAAAAAGACAATTTAAAGATTACAATAAAATTCAAGTACTTCTACAGCAAAATATATTAGTAGGGGCAAGAAATTGATGTTACTTTACATCTAACATGACCTGACTGCTACAGTTGAAAAGGAATTCAAGTTTTATTTTTCTGGCAAATAAGGCAAAAATAAAACTGTTGAGTTATATAATAATTGTAGTTTGATACACTAAAAGGTATAAGTTCATCTATAGAAAGATTTGCTTTTCCTGATCACTGTTAACAAAGTGAGTATATTATGTGTTTCTTTATTTGAGATTTAATATTTTGAAATATTTAAGAGATAGATAACATGGGAACAGTATCTGGCTTTATAGTTTTGCAAGATGCTGAAGTATCAATAAGGTGATGTCTTTTAGGTCAATGTTCTTTTCTTTCTTTCTTTCTTTAAAGAGGGGAACATCAATTAAATATTAACTCAGTAAAGACATTGAGTTTTATGCAAAGAGGAAAACATTCTTCTTTTCCTGATTTTATATATATATATATATATATTTACATTTATATATCATAGAATAAGAACTTAATGGATCTAATGATATTTGACTTAAAGAGAAAAAAGATTATCTTAAGTTATAGCAGTGCTTTGGCTGGGAGTGTTGTGGAGAAAGCCCCAAATCCTTTAGTAGATATCTTTGCAATGACACGTCAATGATAAAATATACACATAGTAAAGATCATGAAATTTATTAAAGTCCTAGAACATTTACTTGTTTAGGCTGCAATTGGTGAAAGCAGTATTCACACAAAGGCAGACATACAGTGGGGGCACGTTCAGGGTTGCAAAATTTCATCCGTGGACAGTAGATGCACCTAACAGCTACTTTTCAGCTAGTTGTACATCATTGACTAGAAATATACCACTCTCTACGTGTCTATTTCAGGGAAGTTAAACAAATAAAAGGATCTCTTGGTTCATAAAACCAAAAATCAAGAACTCATGCTTCTCTAGAGGACAAAGGAGAAAGAAATTTGTGCCAACAATTTTTTTCTCCTTAATTCTCAAATTCAAAAAGCTTATTGAGCTGATTTTTTTTTTTGTAAAACCTCACTTTAATAGTTCTGAGTTTTTTCCCTACTATTTACTTATTCCACTTAAAATTAGTATTCACATTTTTCATTACAGAAATATTACTTTTATTATAAAATGCTAACCAAGCCCCTCTGAAGGTATTACCTACTATTCAGTATATCATGCAGTACTATCTTTCCAAAATCTGAAACCTTCTGTTTTTTGGTAAGAAAATGTAAACTATATTTGACTTTAGTTCCCCAGTGTACTGAACGTCACATTTTCTTGAAGTCAAATAAAATCAGTGGAAATTTTACTAGAAATTAGAAAGAGATCATTTTAAAGCATATTAAAATATTAACATCATCAGAGCATACCCAACAAATTGGTGGAATATGCTACTCTGCTGTTCACCTTCATAGCCAATAAATTCTGTATTTTAAAAAAAATGTGTATATAGTAATAATCATTGACTGTTCCATCTATGAACCATTATTTTTTTATAATTAAGTTGGAAAGTAATATCTTAAATTTATTATTAAAATAAAATTTTTCATTTGATAAAATCTCATTTTATAAGGTCATGGTCATTTGTGTCCAACTCTTTTCCACTTATTGACTATAGCCCACCAGGCTACTCTGTCTATGGAATTCTACAGGCAAGTATAATGGAGTGGGTAGCCATTCCCTTCTCTAGGGCACCCAAGGATCAAACTTGGGTCTCCCGCATTACAGGCAGATTCTTTACCATTTGATCCACCAGGGAGCCCTAATATCACATTAACAATATTATTTTAGTAAGAATTAAGATAAAATAGTTTTGAAACTAGAACTGCTCATTCTCTGCCATTTTCTGCTCAATGTTTTTCCATTGGGCCAATAGTGAGAATCCTAAATGGTCGGTGAGAACTGAGTTATATTTCAACAAAAAATGTAATTGAAAATTCCACTTCTACCTTTTGAAGGATGAAGATCATGTTATTCCTTAGAACTGAAGAAAAAGATAACATGATTTTTATAACCACTAAATATTTAGGGCTTATATGTTGATTGGGCAGATCATTTTTTCACCTCCCTAGCAGAGTACATCATGAGAAACACTGGAATGGAAGAAACACAAGCTGGAATCAAGATTGCTGGGAGAAATATCAATCACCTCAGATATGCAGATGACACCACTCTTATGGCAGAAAGTAAAGACAAACTAAAAAGCCTCCTGATAAAAGTGAAAGAAGAGAGTGAAAAAGTTGGCTTAAAGCTCAACATTCAGAAAACGAAGATCATGACATCTGGTCCCATCACTTCATGGCAAATAGATGGGGAAACAGTGTCAGACTTTATTTTTCTGAGCTCCAAAATCACTGCAGATGGTGACTGCAGCCATGAAATTAAAAGATGCTTACTCCTTGGAAGAAAAGTTATGACCAACCTAGATAGCATATTCAAAAGCAGAGACATTACTTTGCCAACTAAGGTCCATCTAGTCAAGGCTATAGTTTTTCCAGTAGTCATGTATGGATGTGACAGTTGGACTGTGAAGAAGGCTGAGCACCAAAGAATTGATGCTATTGAACTGTGGTGTTGGAGAAGACTCTTGAGAGTCCCTTGGACTGCAAGGAGATCCAACCAGTCCGTTCTGAAGGAGATCAGCCCTGGGATTTCTTTGGAAGGAATGATGCTAAAGCTGAAACTCCAGTACTTTGGCCACCTCATGCAAAGAGTTGACTCATTGGAAAACACTCTGATGGTGGGAGGGATTTGGGGCAGGAGGGGAAGGGGATGACAGAGGATGAGATGGCTGAACGAGATCACTGACTCGATGGACGTGAGTCTGAGTGAACTCTGGGAGTTGGTGACGGACAGGGAGGCCTGGCGTGCTGCGATTCATGGGGTCGCAAAGAGTTGGAAACGACTGAGAGACTGAACTGAACTGAACTGAACTGAACTGACAGCACATTTGAAAACTCAGAATATTTCTATAGAGTTACTTAAATGTATATATAGGATTAAAAAAAGAAACATCGTCATAATATCTAAATTTTTTAAAAACAGTAAAACTCACTAGGAACAAGGCTAGTGGAGGTGATGGAATTCCAGTTGAACTATTTCAAATCCTGGAAGATGATGCTGTGAAAGTGCTGCACTCAATATGCCAACACATTTGGAAAACTCAGCAGTGGCCTCAGGACTGGATAAGATCAGTTTTCATTCCAATCCCAAAGAAAGGCAATGCCAAAGAATGCTCAAACCACTGCACAAATGCACTCATCTCACACGCTAGTAAAGCAATGCTCAAAATTCTCCAAGCCAGGCTGCAGCAGTACATCAACCATGAACTTCCAGATGTTCAAGCTGGTTTTAGAGAAGGCAGAGGAACCAGAGATCAAATTGCCAACATTCGCAGGATAATTGAAAAAGCAAGAGAGTTCCTGAAAAACATCAATTTCTGCTTTATTGACTATGCCAAAGCCTTTGATGGTGTGGATCACAATAAAATGTGGAAAATTCTGAAAGAGACGGGAATACCAGACCACCTGACCTGCCTCTTGAGAAACTTATATGCAGGTCAGGAAGCAACAGTTAGAACTGGACATGGAACAACAGGCTGGTTTCAAATATGAAAAAGAGTATGTCAAGGCTGCATATTGTCACCTGCTTATTTAACTTATATGCAGAGTACATCATGAGAAATACTGAGCTGGAAGAAGCACAAACTGGAATCAAGATTGCTGGGAGAAATATCAATAACCTCAGATATGCAGATGACACCACCCTTATGGCAGAAAGTGAAGAGGAACTAAAAAGCCTCCTGATGAAAGTGAAAGAAGAGAGTGAAAAAGTTTGCTTAAAGCTCTACATTCATAAAACCAAGATCATGGCATCTGGTCCCATCACTTCATGGGAAATAGATGGGGAAACAGTGGAAACAGTGTCAGACTTTATTTTTCGGGTTCCAAAATAAATTCAGATGGTGATTTCAGCCGTGAGATTAAAAGACACTTACTCCTTGGTAAGAAAGTTATGATCAACCTAGATAGCATATTCAAAAGCAGAGGCATTACTTTGCCGACTAAGGTCCGTCTAGTCAAGGCTGTGGTTTTTCCAGGGGTCATGTATGGATGTGAGAGTTGGACTGTGAAGAAGGTGAATGCCAAAGAATTGATGCTTTTGAACTGTGGGGTTGGAGAAGACTCTTGAGAGTCCCTTGGACTGCCAGGAGATCCAACCAGTCCATTCTAAAGGAGATCAGTCCTGGGTGTTTTTTGGAAGAACTGATGCTAAAGCTGAAACTCCGATACTTTGGCCACCTCATGCAAAGAGTTGACTCATTGGAAAAGACCTTGATGCCAGGAGGGATTGGGGGCAGGAGGAGAAGGGGACAAAAGAGGATTAAATGGCTGGATGCCATCACCAACTCGATGGGCATGAGTTTGGGTGGCCTTTGGGAGTTGGTGATGGACAGGGAGGCCTGGCATGCAGAGAATCAGACACGACTGAGCAACTGATCTGAACTGAACTGAACTACTATTAGTACCAATAATGATGGCTGAATATCAATGGTGATGTCAATATCTTTTCATGAATATAGTCCTTTCATACATTCATCAATTTTTTTTTGGTCTAATAACTCATTAACTTTTCATCAAATCATAGAAAGATGATTTTTGCGAAACAAACAAACAAACAAACAAACAAAAACCTAAGAACAGCAACTCTCTGGCAAATTTTTAAGATATTAGCTTATTCTTTACCTACTTTTATTCAAAAGTACTATGGTACGTAATCAAGCATACAATTAGATGATAAATGTTAGGTGGTATCTGACATATGTTGTCCAGTTGCTGACTGTTTTGTGAATGTATTGCTTCAGTTCAGTTTAGTCGCTCAGTCGTGTCCGATTCTTTGCAACCCCATGAATTGCAGCACTCCAGGCCTCCTTGTCCATCACCAACTTCCGGAGTTCACTGAAACTCACATCCATCGAGTCGGTGATGCCATCCAGCCATCTAAACCTCTGTTGTCCCCTTCTCCTTCTGCCCTCAATCCATCCCAGCATCAGAGTCTTTTCCAATGAGTCAACTCTTTGCATGAGGTGGCCAAAGTATCGGAGTTTCAGCTTTAGCATCAGTTCTTCCAAAGAACACCCAGGACTGATCTCCTTCAGAATGGACTGGTTGGATCTCCTGGCAGTCCAAGGGACTCTCAAGAATCTTCTCCAACCCCACAGTTCAAAAGCATCAATTCTTTGGCACTCAACTTTCTTCACGGTCCAACTCTCACAGCCTTACATGACCACAGGAGAAACCATATCCTTGAGTAGATGGACATTTAGTCATTGTTTAAACTGTTGTTTTTGCTTTTCCTTTGTGTCAGTGTTGAAAAGTAGCATCAGAAGTAAGTATTTTGTTTGTCTTTCTTTTCTTAAATGATATAATATACTAAGTCATTAAAGGAAAAGAATATTAAAGATTAAACAATATTTCAGCTTTTAAAAGAAAACTATTAAGCTGAAATGCTCTCATATGCTCTCTTTTCAAGTTTATTTATACTCCCTAATATGATTGAAAATTAATGTTACCTATTTGTATTCGAATTATGTTTATGTATTAATCCAATTGCATATTTTACTATGTGGGGTCATTGCCAGTTGGTCACTTACTGGCTGTCGATTATCAGTCCTCAAGGGATGTGTCACCTTCAGTAAAATCAGCTGCAACTGACAGGGAATGAGGATCTTGATATAAAACAAAACTTTAGTTTGCTTTTTAAATAGGCTTGACCCCTTAGAAAGAGTTATGGGAACAAGAGGACCTGAGATGGATTTCTTCTGATACATTTATATTCCTGAAGCCTTGATTTATCTTAATGTAATTTGCTTTTTTATCTTATTTTCCACTTTATTCATATAGATCATGTTAATAATTGTCATTATGACCTTAGCAATTAACACAAATTCCCACATTAATAGAATTAAAGAAACTCACAATGGTACAGTTCAGCTCACTGTGGAATACAATCACAAATGTAAATCTTTTGTGTCAAAATTACCAAACAAATTATGAGTCTATTTTTGAACTCGTTGAAATTCAGAGAGAAGCTCTATGTTATCAAAATTCTCAAAATTTGGACAGAATGACTCGTGTATTTCCTATGATTTAAAGCCATATAATCAACATAAACTGTTTATTACATTACACTGAACATTCTACATTTTTTAAGGTTTAATAAGCTCTTGCTCTGTTATATTCTTAGGTATTCTAATTTTGTTTTTCTATATATTGATTCCTTTGGAGTTTACAAAATATGTACTAAGGAAGCTTCTCTTTGGGGTGTAAGAATATTTTAGCTGCTTTCCAACCTTTTTCACTCGATGGTACATAGACAATCAACATTTGTTTAGCTTGAAGTTGTTCAGCAGTTACAGCTACCATGGCTGTCTCCTAGTGATGCAAATTGAAATTCTAGTTTGATGCAGAACACAAGTCTGGCAAAGGGAAGTTTTATTGAACTCATCTTATAGTTTTTATGGTTTATTTATTAGAATATCTTTTCTTTAAATTTTTTTAATTTTAATTTTTACTTTATTTTACTTTACAATACAGTATTGGTTTTGCCATACATTGACATGAATCCACCACGGGTGTACATGCGTTCCCAAATATGAACCCCCCTCCCACTTCCCTCCCCATAACATCTCTCTGGGTCATCCCCGTGCACCAGCCCCAAGCATCCTGTATCCTGCATTGGACATAGACTGGCTATTCGTTTCTTACATGATAGTATACATGTTTCAATGCCATTCTCCCAAATCATCCCACCCTCTCCCTTTCCCTGAGTCCAAAAGTCCCTTATATACAGCTGTGTCTTTTTTCCTGTCTTGTATACAGGGTCATCATTGCCAACTTTCTAAATTCCATATATATGTGTTAGTATACTGTATTGGTGTTTTTCTTTCTGGCTTACTTCACTCTGTATAATCAGCTCCAGTTTCATCCATCTCATTAGAACTGATTCAAATGTATTCTGTTTAATGGCTGAGTAATACTCCATTGTGTATATGTACCACAGCTTTCTTATCCATTCATCTGCTGATGGACATCTAGGTTGTTTCCATGTCCTGGCTATTATAAACAGTGCTGCAATGAACATTGGGGTGCACGTTGTCTCTTTCAATTCTGGTTTCCTTGGTGTGTATGCCCAGCAGTGGGATTGCTGGGTCATAAGGCAGTTCTATTTGCAAATTTTTAAGGAATCTCCAGACTGTTCTCCATAGTGGCTGTACTAGTTTGCATTCCCACCAACAGTGTAAGAGGGTTCCCTTTTCTCCACACCCTCTCCAGCATTTATTGCTTGCAGACTTTTGGATCGCAGACATTCTGACTGGTGTGAAGTGGTACCTCATTGTGGTTTTGATTTGCATTTCTCTAATAATGAGTGATGTTGAGCATCTTTTCATGTGTTTGTTAGCCATCCGTATGTCTTCTTTGGAGAAATGTCTATTTAGTTCTTTGGCCTATTTTTTGATTGAGTCGTTTATTTTTCTGGAATTGAGCTGCATAAGTTGCTTGTATATTTTTGAGATTAGTTGTTTGTCAGTTGCTTCATTTGCTATTATTTTCTAGAATATCATTTGTAATGCTTTGAAAAGTTACAAATGAGATTAAACTTATATTACTAAAATTTTTCATTTATACCAGTATTTGACTTGACCTGATTTCATTTTATTTATAATGCACTGGCAGACATTATTTCAGGAAGTGCTTGAGGAACATGTCACAAGCCAAATTGCTTCACCTTGCCTCTCCTAAAGGCATTCTCGAGTGTGACTCCAGACATAGACCATGGTGGTAGAAACACTAGTTAATTGTCACACCATGTCCCAGAAAGGAGTTTTCATTTGGTTAAAAATTATATAGCTTCATGTTTGAAAGTGGAGTTAATTTTTTGAATGTAGATTTTGGCTCTGTTGAAGTTTTCCGTGTTGATTCATATGTTGTGTACTTTTTATTCAGATGTCAAGCTTTACTATCTCCTCTTTTCTCTAACTTACCATTTCAGATGAAGAAAATGAAAGGTTTGTCTCATTTATGAATTTTTGTAGACAACTGAAAGTTGACCTTAACTATCTTCATGTAATTGCTTTCTTTCTCATAGTTATTATTCTAGGTCTTAAAAACCTCCAGGTTCTCTTTGTAAACTAAGCTTCTTCTCTCTAATTTGCTGGAAAGTTTGAGTTTTCTAATGTAAGTATCTGCTCAAAATCCTTTTATGAAGAAAAGCTCTAACTGCACTTTAGATATTAAAATATATTTATCCTTGCAATTCCAATTTTTTCTTCTACAATTTGTTCTTTTCAACTTTTTTTTCCTCTCTCTCTCTCTCTCAACCTTCAAATTTGTTCAAGTTTCCTCAAACCTCAAAAAGCTTTCCTCTTTTATTCTATTTTTTTTTATTTTTTCACTCTTCCTATTAAATTCTCAGAAGAGTTCATATATGACTTCCATTCTATTTCTTATCCATGTCTCCCAGTTTTTTCTCACTCTTTAAATAATCTTATTCTTACTAAAAATCTATTTTAGCCAAAATCATTGGCATTTTAAACCAGTTGTAATTTGTTTAAACATTATAGGTACTTTAACTGGGTTCACTATCTTTTACATCTTAAAATTCTCTTGTCTGTTTTCATTTTACAAATTACTCTTGTTACCCTGGTTTATTTCTTTTCTTCCTCTTTTTTTCTGTTCAGTTCCTGCCTATAACAACTCACTTTATTTTAAAAAAATATTTTAAGTCTTTATTGAATTTTTTACAATATTGCTTCCATTTTATATTTTGTGTTTTTTTTTTTTTTTGGCCCCAAGGCATTTGAGATCTTAGCTCCCAGATCAGGAATCGAATCCACATCCCCCGCATTGGAAGACAAAGTTTCAACCTCCGGACCACCTAGAAAGTCCCAATAACAACTCATTTTAGATGCTGCTTCAGTGATCGACCATCTGAAAGCTTGTCTCTAATCTCCTATCCTTCAATTGTGTCTATAACTCGGGGTATCAAGGAGAGGCAAGGATTTACTTCCTATCCTAGAATGGGGCTTAATCTCTGGATTCCAGAAAGTACACCATGATCTAAGTGTGGGCTAAAGAATGTTCAAATTACTGCGTAATTGCACTCATCTCACATGATAAAAAGTAATGTTCAAAATTACCCAAGCCAGGCTTCAACAATACATGAACCATGAACATCCAGAAGTTCAAGCTGGATATATACAAAGCAGAGGTCAAATTGCCAACATCCCTTGGATCATTGAAAAAGCAAGAGAGTTCCAGA
Organism: Capra hircus; assembly: GCF_001704415.2. Lineage (NCBI taxonomy): Eukaryota > Metazoa > Chordata > Mammalia > Artiodactyla > Bovidae > Capra > Capra hircus. Next base: position 7,106,943 of record NC_030823.1, read on the forward strand.
AAAATATATACTTCTTTATTGACTACACCAAAGCCTTTGTAGATCACAACAAATGAAAATTCTTAAAGAGATGGGAATACCAGACCACTTTACCTGCCTCCTGAAAAATCTGTATTCAGGTCAAGAAGCATCAGTTAGAACTGGAAGAACAGACTGGTTCCAAATCGGAAAAAGAGTTTGTCAAGGCTGTATATTGTCACCCTGCATATCTAATTTATATGTGGAATACATCATGTGAAATGCTTGACTGGATGGAGCACAAGCTGGAATCAAGATTGCTGAGAGAAATATCAATAACAGATATGCAGATGACACCACTTCATGGCAAATAGATGGGGAAACTATGGAAACAGTGCCTGACTTTATTTTTCTGGGCTTCAAAATTACTGCTGATGGTGACTGCAGCCATGAAATTAAAAGACGCTTACTCCTTGGAAGAAAAGTTATGACCAATATAGACAGCATATTCAAAAGCAGACATTACTTTGTCAACAAATGACAGTCTAGCCAAAGCTATGGTTTTTCCAGTGGTCATGTATGGATGTGAGAGTTGGACTATAAAGAAAGTTGAGCACCGAAGAATTGATGCTTTTGAACTGTGGTGTTGGAGAAGACTCTTGAGAGTCCCTTGGACTGCAAGGAGATCCAACTAGTTGATCCTAAAAGAAATCAGTCCTGAATTTTCATTGGAAGGACAGATGCTGAAGCTGAGTCTCCAATATTTTGGCCACCTGATGTGAAGAACTGACTCATTGGAAAAGCCCCTGATGCTGGGAAAGATTGAAGGCAGGAGAAGAAGGGGATGACAGAGGATGAGATGGTTGGATGGCATCACTGACTCGATGGACATGAGTTTGCCTAAACTTCAGGAGTTGGTGATGGACAGGGAAGCTTGGCATGCTGCAGTCCATGGGTTGCAAAGAGTTGGACATCACTCAGTGACTGAACTGAACTGAACTGAAGTTTCACTGCAGATTGTTTCCCCAAGAGTGTTAATCTTGGTCTCTGCCCAATGCTGAACACTTTCTTATTTAATCCACACAGCAAGCTAATATGGCAGATAAAGTTATTCACATTTGTAAATGAGCAGAGGCTTAGCCACTTAAATTGATAAAATAAAAACTTAGAAAGTAGCAGACCTGGATTTAAATTTAATCGCATTCTGACAACAGAGCCTCTTCTTTAAAAAAAAAAAAACAAAAAACATTAGATTTCACTGAAGCAGCCTTTGCCAATTTCTGGCCACTTCCTTCTTTTCCACCACCTGCTTTGTGTTCTTAAAATGCTTTGTATGAAAGTCAACATGGGAACAGACTGTTGAACCAAAACCAAGCCTTTACCAAAGCTATGTGTATAGTGTTAGGGGCCAAATCCCGGCTATGACAAGCTCAGTGAGGTACACTAAGCCCAGGACCTGAATTATGTTTCCTTAACAGAACATTCCTTGACCAAATTAGGAAGACTTTCCGTACACACCAACCAGAAAGAGACAGGACATGCGCTCATCCTGCCTGGCCAATCTTTTAACGCCAGCTACTCCTGTAACTGAGACAAAGAGCTGCCTGTATATAAGCCGCCATACTCCTTTGTTCGGGGCTCTTGTCAGATTCCACTGTGCTGGATGAGACTTGGGCCCTAGCGCGCTAGAAATAAACTCCCTTCTTGCCTTTGCATTACTGTGGTGGACTTGTTCTCTCTGTTGGTTCGGAGATACAGGCTCGGTGTATAACATATAGTCTTCCCTCTTTTTCTGCACATGACGTTGGAACACTGGTTGAATCTTATAGTTTCAGTCATTACTTTGAGGTTGATGGAGGGCACGTTTGTGTTTCCTGAGGTCGCTGTTCTAATTCATAAACATGAAGAACAAGCTCATTATCTGCCAGATCCCCCTCCCCCCTCATCTTATCTCCCAGAATTAGAGACATTTCCTGAGCACCGCCATTCCAGCATCCAGCACAGCGGTTGAGAAAGACCTGAAACATGGCCAGCACATAATGAAAAGACAGACACATATAATTTGGCAAGCAGGGAGGCAGAGGGCCCTCCTGCTCTTCATGCCAGGAAGACAAAATTGCCCGTTTCAGCCCGCACTTTTATTGGCAGAAGTCACATGAGATCACTAGGAAATAGTTGTACTGGGGAGTTTCATCAGCACACCATAAAGAGGGAGTAAAATTAAGACCCCACTGTTGATCAGGAACATCTTGCTTTTTCCCATGGGGATGGATGCAGGGGCAGGCAGTGAAGAGAAGCAGAGAACTGGGTCCCACCCCAAGCATGTCTGTTGGGCATGCTTACTAGGACAATCATGAGGGCACAGTTATTTGCACCCTTGAGTTACGGGGCGTGTTCTGGTCTCTGCTCTGCCAGGCTGCAACACCACAGAGCTGCAGATGCACTCACCTAGGTGCTTGGAATGAGTCAGCAAACACGCAAGAAAAGTTTCTCAGTAAGTGGATGTAAACTTTTCACGCCTATTCTTGGATTTAATGACTTCTTGGTGGATATGCTGTATCCGAATTCTCTTCCCTTCAAGATCTTGCGTAATACATACAGATTAATGATCATTTTCCTTGTATGACTCATAATAGTGAATTTTTGATGCCTGCCATACCAAGTCAATTTTTTGTCACTGAATTTTAGACTCTCCTATGTTCTAGTCATTCTTTATATTTCTTCTGTCTCTGTTCCTAGAAGAATCATTTATCCAAATATTTTGCCTGACAAATAAGTACTGGACTTGGAACCACATAATCTATGCTTAAAGTTGTCTCCTACTTTTATTAGCTGTGTGTGAACTTGGGTTGTTCTCTTTGCATAGCAGAGTGGAAATTAAGTAGGGAGGTTATTATTATCACTTCGCTAATTAGAAAAATATCGGAAATGTGTTAAGTTAATTGTTCATAGTTAATGGGAAATAATTCTATGTGGCAAGGTACATAGACTAACATACATCTTTTCTTATCATTTTTCACTGCTGCATTATTTTTGAGTGGATGACTCTGCTTCAGAAAATGTTTGTATCAATACATTTAAATTTATAAATAAAAATAGTAAGTATTCCAGTGATTTGGATAAACACCTTATACTATTTTCAAATATAGATATATTCAATAACCTGAAATGTATTCTAATTCATGCACATACATACACCATGAATCTGAGCTGATAAATAAATTTCTTTTACTTTCCTCTTATAAAATTTTTACCCTTGAATACTTTTATTTATTTATTGTTTTATTCCTTTTTCTAACATTTCCTAGCTCTCCTCATTCTTGTCTTGTCTATTTTCAACCCTAGGAAAGCATTTCTTACTTGCATTACTTACTTACTTAAACTTAAGAGTCGCACTGGCACACCTAGTAGCAAGAAGCTATTTAAATGCATCCAATCTGTTTGATTTAACTACATAGCCCTGGCTTTCTGTTCACTTAATGACTTAAACTGCATGCACATCATTCTTTCACTTTGTCCTGCCACAGGAAATAAATTAGGCCTTTATTCACAGCTGCTTGGTGCATGGCTGCTGGAGTTTACAAAACTAGAACTTAATGTAAAATTGTAAAGCTGATCTGAGTCCTTCCAGTTTTCAGAAGGGAGTGATAATTTCTAAGCTTAATATTCTTGGATCAATAGTATCATTTTATATAGACTCTTTACATAAGAATATGAATATTCATTGAGGCTTAACTCAGCAACAGTGTCCCATGGGTACTTCACCTTATGACTCTGGGTATCAGGATCTTTGTTGTTGCAGAGGTACAGGCAGCAGCAGCGGAGGCATTTTGTAGGGTCTCAGTGAGCTGTTTTCAGGAGTGTGGATCTCAGCATGAACTGCTCTTCCTCCACACAAGTAACCATGTAATCTACCTCTGTGGTACCCACGGTGTCAGCATTTTCCCCAAACACTCTTTGCAATGGAGATTGATGTTTACTTTAGTCACGCAACTAATGGTCATGGGATAAGTATCTTTCCCTGAACTTAGTGTCAGTCATGCCTTTTATTGGAATCTAGACATGCAATTCAATATGAATCACAGACAGAAGTCTGAGACCTGTGACACAGGTACATCCTCTTGTCCTTAAATGCCAAAGACTGAAACTTCTGATTTAGATTGGTGAAACCCAGACAGAAGCATGAGAGGACTGAACAAATGCAACTTAAAACTGTGCAGCTCAAAGCAAACACTTGACAGTAGGCAGCGACACAACTCAGCAAGTGTGCTTATCACTAGGTGATACAACCAGGTAGCAAGTTAGAGTCACAAAGGAAAAAAAAAATAGCCTCCATTTGGCCATCATGGCCTGAATACCTTATTTGCTGTGCTAACTGTTACAACTCTTATAGTCCTTTCTGACTGTCCAGGCTGCAAATTTAAATGCTTACTGAACCCACATCAATAAATTCTGCCTGATCCAGCTTAATCTTTCACCATTAACCCATATCCTTAATATCCATACATGCTCCTCAGACATTGGTTTGTAAAAATTTAAAAACTGAAGTGGCTCTTTTGAAATGTAACTTCCTAAATATGTGATAAAAAATAAAATAAGTAACATATATGCTAACAGAAGCAGAAGATATTAAGAAGAGGTGGCAAGAATATACAGAAGAACTGTACAAAAAAAGATCTTCATGACCAAGATAATCATGATGGTGTGATCACTCACCTAGAGACAAACATCCTGGAATGTGAAGTCAAATGGGCTTTAGAAAGCATAACTACAAACAAAACTAGTGGAGGTGATGGAATTCCAGTTGAGTTATTTCAAATCCTGAAAGATGATGCTGTGAAAGTACTGCACTCAATATGCCAGCACATTTGGAAAACTCAGCAGTGGCCACAGGACTGGAAAAGGTCAGTTTTCATTCCAATCACAAAGAAAGGCAATGCCAAAGAATGCTCAAACTACTGCACAATTTCACTCATCTCACACAATAGTAAAGAAATGCTCAAAATTCTCCAAGCCAGGCTTCAGCAATGCGTCAACCATGAACTTCCAGATGTTCAAGCTGGTTTTAGAAAAGACAGAGGAACCAGAGATCAAATTGCCAACATCCACTGGATCATGGAAAAAGCAAGAGAGTTCCAGAAAAACATCAATTTCTGCTTTATTGACTATGCCAAAGCCTTTGACTGTGTGGATCACAATAAACTGTGGAAAATTCTGAAAGAGATGGGAATACCAGACCACCTGATCTGCCTCTTGAGAAACCTGTATGCAGGTCAGGAAGCAACAGTTAGAACTGCACATGCAACAATACACTGGTTCCAAATAAGAAAAGGCTGTATATTGTCACCCTGCTTATTTAACTTATATGCAGAGTACATCATGAGAAACACTGGGCTGGAAGAAACACAAGCTAGAATCAAGATTGCCGGGAGAAATATCAATAACCTCAGACATGAACGTGACACCACCCTTATGGCAGAAAGTGAAGAGAAGCTTAAAAACCTCTTGATGAAAGTGAAAGAGGAGAGTGAAAAAGTTGGCTTAAAGCTCAATATTCAGAAAACGAAGATCATGACATCCGGTCCCATCATTTCATGGGAAATAGATGGGGAAACAGTGGAAACAGTGTCAGACTTGATTTTTTTGTGTTCCAGAATCAATTCAGATGGTGATTGTAGCTGTGAAATTAAAAGACGCTTACTCCTTGAAAGGAAAGTTATGGTCAACCTAGACAGCATATTTAAAAGCAGGGACATTACTTTGCCAATAAAGGTCCGTCTATTCAAGGCTATGGTTTTTCCAGTGGTCATGTATGGATGTGAGAATTGGACTGTGAAGAAAGCTGAGTGCTGAAGAATTGATGCTTTTGAACTGTGGTGTTGGAGAAGACTCTTGAGAGTCCCTTGGACTGCAAGGAGATCCAATCAGTCCATTCTGAAAGAGATCAGCCCTGGGATTTCTTTGGAAGGACTGATGCTAAAGCTGAAACTCCAATACTTTGGCCACCTCATGCGAAGAGTAGACTCATTGGAAAAGACTCTGATGCTGGGAGGGTTTGGGGGCTGGAGGAGAAGGGGACGACAGAGGATGAGATGGCTAGATGCATCAGCCACTCGATGGACATGAGTTGGGGTGAACTCTGGGAATTGGTGATGGACAGGGAGGCCTGGAGTGCTGCAATTCATGGGGTCACAAAGAATCGGAAACGATTGAGTGACTGAACTGAACTGAACATATATGCTGCCTAAGTCTGCATATTTATTAATCATTTTACTTGGTTCCTAGGAAAATAGCACAACCAATGAAAATAAATTTAAAATTATTTCTCAGTTTTTAAATTAACTGTTATTTAAATTAATGAAATTAAAATTAATTTATAATAAATTGAAATTTTATGGTTAATTAAATATCAATTAAATTAATATTTATGTTAAGAATAATATTAATTCGTGTTTCAAGGGAAGACATCAAGCATATCTAGTTAGTTATTACATTATAACAGTATTCAATATCCTAAATAAAGAAGAAAAAATTTTTTTCTGGGCTTAAAGCACTAGGAAACACATAGACTAATTGAAACACTGTACACTGGTTGCTTCTGAATGACATCACTGAAGACTCAAGGGAAAAAAAAATCAGTGACTAAATGAGAAATAATATTGAGATAATGAATTAGCTGGGTTTCAGATTTCATAGAGAGCAAAGAAAACAGAGATTTTGTTAAACATATGCCCACCCCACACATACACATTGAAACCATATCACAAAGATGTGTGAATATATAACTTAATGTGTACATTTAGAACACATAAATAACCAAAAAAGAGTTTTAAATGATAAATAGAGAAGTAACTGACTAGGTTTGATTTCTCTTTTACAGATAAATACAGAAAGGTGTTACATATGACAGAGAGGGACAGGGCAGAGAGAGAGAGAGTGACACAGAAAGAAGTGGGGCTCGGGGATTAGGGGATGGGAAGGAAGAGGAAAAATCATGTTCTGACCATGGTGGAAAACAAGTAACATAAAGTCTGGAGATTATGCAACGTTATCTTTAAGTAGAGAATGTGAAATTGTTTTTCACTTGGACATAGAATTAAACAGTGACTTTTGAAGCTCTTGGGTTGAAGTGCTGAATTAATAGCTAAAAGAGATTCTAACTACTAATAATAAACTTCATAAATAACGGATGAAATCAAAGGTACCCAAGATAACATGTAGATAAATTACTTTATTTCTAGATACAGATGAAGTCAAAGTATTGGAACAATATTCATTATTCCATCAAATTATTAGAAAATTTATTATTTGAACCTGAATTCTTGAGTAATTATTTGGCTTTCAAATTTATGTGAGATGTTTGCTACTATTTTCTTGAAAGTTTTTGTTTATTTTTGCTATGAAAACCCAGATAAGAATGGCTATCACTATTTTCAAGAATCTCAGTATTTTTGCTGAAGGTAATGAAGCATTGGCCTGATGTGATTAAAAATATAAACTGGCATTTAATTCCAAATACAGCAGTTTTTCAGACTATGGTATTTCTTATTTTTTTACTTATTTCTGATTCTGAAAATACATCTAAATGCAATATAACTATTTTCTATCTTTCTTAGACTAGAAACAGTCTTTTTTGAAAACTGGAAATATATCTTTCTGTGGATTTTTACTAATAAAAAAAATATTGAGGGGACCCAGAGCCACTAGGTATGGTGCTTAAGGGTTTAAATTTTGATGATCTCTCAAATATTATGATAATATAACCTTTCTATAATGGAAAACATTTTATGGGAATTCTTTCATAAAATGTTCAACTAACACATCTCCAGTGATTTCATTTTCCTATGTTTTCTTCTTTATCATCAATTAAGAATGTCTTCAATCATAAATTAGCTGGCACATTTTAAGTCTATTATCAAAGCTGTAAAACTATTCTTAAGGGAGTCATGAACCGAGATTACTAACACGCACTCTCAAACTACTGGGTGAATTGCTTTATTTTAAAATACCACTTTGTTCCACAGATGCTCAGTAAACTATGACAAGAATAACTGTTCAATAAAAAATTGAGAGACAATTGAATTGTATCACCTTTGATGTGTGTATATGTAAAGTGTGGAAAAGAATGTTTACTATACCTTGGGAATTTCACACTTTATACTTTTCTGGAAGTTAAAATAATTAAGCAGTTTCACATAAGCAACATCTCATTTATAAAGTCTTCAAGTCATTATTATGAAGGCATGAATTTTTGCTTTTAAACCATATGATGTTATAAATATTTGAAAGATAATATAACTTTTATAAAGATACAATTTTCATTTTAAATGAAAATTGTTGCAGTAGCCATGTGAACTTGTCATTTCCTTATTGAACTATATAATTATATTTCTAGAATCACTGCATATAAAATATGTGCTTTAGTTTGTTTGTACTGCAGTAACAAAATAACACAGGCTGGGAAGCTTATAAACAACCAAAATCCATCTCTCACGGTGTGGAAACCATAAGTCTAAGATAAGGGTGGAAGCACCTTAAATGATGGTCCCGTTTTGATCACAGAATTTTCTTTGCATCCTCATATGGTGGAAGGGTTAAAGATCACTTTATTAGTTGCTCAGTCATGTCTGACTCTTTGTGACCCCATGGACTGTACCATGTTAGGCTCTTCTGTCCATAGGATTCTCCATGGGATTAGAATTTCATCATATGAGTTTTGAGGGTACACAAACATTCAGATTAGACCATGACATTACTGAAGGCAAGAATACTGAAGTGGGTTGGCATTTCCTCCTCCAGGGGATCTTCCCAACCAAGGGATCAAACTCATGTCTCCCGAATTGCAGACAGATTCTTTGTCTTCTGAGCCACCTGAGAAGCCCTAGAGATCTCCTTTATAAGGGAGCTAATCCCAATGATAATGAATCCACCCTCATGACCTAATCACACCCCAAAGACTACACCTAAAAATATGCTTTGGGGTTAGAATTTCAACATATGAATTTTGAGGGGATACAAACATCCAGATAAGACCATGACAACATGTAAATATATTTTTATTCTCACAGACATCAATGTTAAATCTTGGTTTTTAAGTTAATAATTATGTGAGGCTTCTGACAATTAAAGAACTGATAAGTCAAGCCACAGTTCTCCCATTATACATAGAAATAGTGAAAAATGATTCATAGAAGCAAAACAATAAATCTCCTCTTTGACTTAAATACTTATTCTGTTTCTAATATTTTATAAAATTTTAACCAAAGAAACTTTTTTCTCCAAGAAGTTGTTTATAGTACACTGATTTCTTATAAAATATAGTCACTGATAGAGAAAACTATACCAAAATATGTCATTCTTATCTTTTTCATACTTTTTTTCATGATTTTATATAGCTCCTTCTAATTATTTATTTTTCTTTTCTCTATGTTTGTGTAAGATTATCAACCATAATATTAACTAATATTTATTGAGCATTTACTTAGACAGGCACTTTGTTATTTACCTCTCATGCGTCATCTCCTAGATTTGCTTGGAAAAACACTGTGAGCAAAGAAAGAATATAATTATCATTTTTCAGACAGGAAACTGGATTTAACTTAGAGAGTTTAAGTTACATAATCAGGAATACAGAAAAGGTAAGAGTATTTAAACCCAGCTCTGTCTGATGCCAGACTACTTGTTTTTAAGCACGCTATAACTCTGACTTTAAGATCAGGAAAAGGCCCTACATGAATCATGATCCTGTATCCTAGCACCACTCTGTTTACTATTTCCAGTTGGTCATGATATCATGCTAGGGACACAGTAGTTACAATCAGGTGATGAAATAGCTATGGGAAACTATTTTTGTAAATAGATCTTCTTTTAAAATACACAAGCACATGCACCTGTACATCCTGCAAACACATATTTAGTACCCAGTAATAGGATAATTTCATGTTTATTACCAAAGACTGATATTGTGGATCATCATTCTTACTAGGATATATTAATATCATATATAGGAGATTACAGATGACATGTTTTCTTTATATATTGATGCTTTATATGAATTCACACAGTATTTCTATGAGGTAGAAAGTATCATTATTCTTATTTTACACAATGGTTACATAGTTTTATTACAGGCACAAAGCTAGAAAATATCCAAAATATCATTTAAATTTGTGATTCTTTTTACTATATCCTATTGGAAGGAGGGAAGAAATGAATGTAAATTCCAAACATGCAATAGCAATCTCTATGTCAAGAGTTTAGATTTCTTAAATTTAATCCCCAAATCCTTCTAATTCCCTTTTTCTTTAGTTAAATTGAAATATTTTTTAAACATATTATTTTTGTTGAAATAATGATAAAAATGCCTTGCAAGTCCTATGGATTTTTTATATCAATTGATATTCTTTTCCTTGGGGAATTCAAACAGAGATGACTGGGGGGTCCAGTATTATTTAGCTCATATATACTTGATATAATTCCTGGACACATAACTAAGAAAAGTATTCACAAATTCAAAAAAGCAGTGTTTTATCCTCTATTGGAAAATAAGCAAATCTTCAACTCTTCCCCTAAAATATTTATTAACTGATGGTTCTGTGACTTGAATTGTCAGTGACACTATATGATCATAGTATCTTGTGTTACTATGACAAAATTAATGTTTCGACATATTTGCAGAAAATCAAACTATTGCAGGGACTTATGACTAGAAAGAGTACTTCAAGTAAACTTAGGATTGTGATTCACAAATCTGTGCAAGCCAAGTATCTGAATATGAATGAACTAACACCTTTTCATTTTTGCTACAAAGTACATGCAAACTGAAACTACTGAACATAGATTGATATTCTTTACTGATGGTAGATACTACTTGATGGTTTATGTATTTCACATTCAGAGAAAATAATTTTTAGTATATTATCGACCAGGTGAAGTTATGACCATCCTAGATAGCAAATTGTAAAGCAGAGACATTACTTTGCCAACAAAGGTCCATCTAGCCAAGGCTATGGTTTTTCCAGTGGTCATGTATGGATGTGAGAGTTGGACGATGAAGAAAGATGAGCACTGAAGAATTGATGCTTTTGAACTGTGGTGCTGGAGAATACTCTTGAGAACCTCTTGGACTGTAAGGAGATCCAACCAGTCCATTCTGAAGGAGATCAGCCCTGGGATTTCTTTGGAAGGAATGATGCTAAAGCTGAAACTCCGGTACTTTGGCCCCCTCATGAGAAGAGTTGACTCATTGGAAAAGACTCTGATGCTGGGAGGAATTGGGGCAGGAGGAGAAGGGGACGACAGAGGATGAGATGCCTGGATGGCATCACCGACTCGATGGACGTGAGTCTGAGTGAATTCCGGGAGTTAGTGATGGACAAGGAGGCCTGGCGTGCTGCAATTCATGGGGTCGCAAAGAGTCGGACACGGCTGAGTGACTGAACTGAACTGAACTGCAAACTAGAGTAAGTTAAGACTTACAAAGGCATAATTGTTGCAAAGCAATGCATTGCTTTGCAAAGAAAATGCATCCATTGTTGCATTGTATTGGAATTTTTAATACTTCCAACCTATGTTCTATAGCTAAAAGAAGTATTCTGTATTTTGAGTGAAATATTATCTTATTCCAATGGGATTAACGTATACACACAAGATAACAAACAAGGGCCTACTGTATAGCATAGGTAACTCTGCTCAGTATCTTATAATAACTTATAAGGGGAAAGAATCTTAAAAAAAATTACCTATATATATATAATACATGTAGACTTTGTTTAACCTTCATAGCTTCATAAGAAACTATTGCTTTTATAGATGGAAATAAACTAGTACATATCTATGTGTAACTAAATCATTGTGCTGTATACTTGAAACTAACATATTGTGAATCAACTAACTGTTCAGTTCAGACCAGTCACTCACTCGTGTCCGACTTTTTGTGACCCCATGAATCACAGCACGCCAGGCCTCCCTGTCCATCACCAACTCCCAGAGTTCACTCAAACTAACATCCATCGAGTTGGTGATGCCATCCAGCCATCTCATCCTCTGTCGTCCCCTTCTCCTCCTGCCCTCAATCCCTCCCAGCATGAGAGTCTTTTCCAATGAGTCAACTCTTCTCATGAGGGGGCCAAAGTATTGGAGCTTTAGCTTTAGCATCATTCCTTCCATAGAACACCCAGGAAAGATCTCCTTTAGAATGGACTCGTTGGATCTCCTTGCAGTCTAAGGGACTCTCAAGAGTCTTCTCCAACACCACAGGTCAAAGGCATCAATTCTTTGGCACTCAGCTTTCTTCACAGTCCAACTCTCACATCAATACATGACCACTGGAAAAAACAAGGCCTTGACTAGATGGATCTTTGTTGGCAAAGTCATGTCCCTGCTTTTGAATATGCTATCTAGGTTGGTCATAAATTTCCTTCCAAGGAGTAAGTGTCTTTTAATTTCATGGTTGCAATCCCCATCTGCAGTGATTTTGGAGCCCCCCAAAAATCAAGTCTGACACTGTTTCCACTGTTTCCCCATCTATTTCCCATGAAGTGATGGGACCAGATGCCATGATCTTCATTTTCTGAATGCTGAGCTTTAAGCAAACTTTTTCACTCTCCTCTTTCACTTTTATCAAGAGGCTTTTTAGTTCTTCTTCACTTTCTGCCATAAGGGTGGTGTCATCTTCATGTCTGAGGTTATTGATATTTCTCCCAGCAATCTTGATTCCAGCATATGCTTCTTCTAGCCCAGCATTTCTCATGATGTACTCTGCATATAAGTTAAATAAGCAGGGTGACAGTATGCAGCCTTGGTGTACTCCTTTTCCTATTTGCGACGAGTCTATTGTTCCATGTCCAGTTCTAAGTGTTGCTTCCTGACCTGCATATAGGTTTCTCAAGAGGCAGGTCAGGTGGTCTGGTATTCCCATCTCTTTCAGAATTTTCCACAGTTTAATGTGATCCACACAGTCAAAGGCTGTGGCATAGTCAATAAAACAGAGATTGATGTTTTTCTGGAACTCTCTTGCTTTTTCCATGATCCAGCAGATGTTGGCAATTTGATCTCTGGTTCCTCTGTCTTTTCTAAAACCAGCTTGAACATCTGGAAGTTCATGATTGATGTATTGCTGAAGCTTGGCTTGGAGAATTTTGAGCATTACTTTACTAGCGTGTAAGATGAGTGAAATTGTGCAGTAGTTTGAGCATTCTTTGGCATTGCCTTTCTTTGGGATTGGAATGAAAACTGACCTTTTCCAGTTCTGTGGCCACTGTTGAGTTTTCCAAATTTGCTGTCATATTGAGTGCAGCACTTTCACAGCATCATCTTTCAGGATCAATTATAGTCTAACTTAAAAAAAAAAAAACAAAACACCTCAATCTAAAAGAGAAAAATAGTCTTTAATTACACAGCAATGAAAGTCAAACAAATTGTTTTGATATCACTCTTCTACAGTACTGTTTTGAAAGAAATCGAGTGAATATTCCCCTTTTTTTTGAATTTAAGTGTGAGTGATTTTGATTTCATAGCTTGCCACTCAAAATTGTGTGTAGGGCAATGGCTGAGCCTCCATAATTTATATGCACTCTAAAGGATCTTATTGGATCTGCCTCCTGACCTTACTTAAATTGGTTATTTAAATTCTATTACTTTGGAGGCCAGTGACACAGGCATGTTGTAGCTGAAGCTCAAACTTCCATCCACAGACTGGAAACAGTGAGTTCCAGCTTTTAAGCACAGCGAAATGCAGGAAGTTTCTCTTTACATGTGCCTGCCTTAGAAAGTAAGGCTTTCTGCTTTGAACCATGTTTCATTTCATATGACTTCCTGGTATGAAAGACAACAATTCTGAAGCAGGAAACTTTTGTTTACATTAACCTTACTGAAAGAGTGTGGTGGGTTCCAGCTGTTCATCACTCAGAAGCCAATAAATAAGCCATACTGGCAGAAGGGAAAGTTTGCTCTATTTCAAATGCCAGAAACTGGGGAGAGGAGGGTGGTGGACATCTGTCCAAAGGATGACTCCCCTTTCCCCCCACACACTGGCAACCAGTGGGGATAGAGCTTCTATACACAGAAGGAGAGGTTACATGCAGAAACAGCACAGTCAGTCTGACAGTCATCTTCAATTTAATCATCAGTCTGATTAGCATCATCTCAAATGTTTTAGGTACAGTTAATCTTCAGTTTCAGAGGCAATTTATTCCTATTTCTCTGAGGCCAATTCTTGAAATTGTTGAAGCTCATGTCCTGGTTACAGTCTGATTGTGTAGTTAATTTACCTGGTGTTTTAGTATCTATAAAACAGCTCAATGATATGGCTCAGAATATTATATATAGCCCTTAGGAAAGAACTAAAGGTCATTGAGTATGCTTCATGACTACATTATTATTATTATAAGTATTATTTATTATTATAATATTAGTCTTACAAATAGCTGGGAAAAGAAAAGATGCAAAGGGGAAAAGGAAAGAGATACCCATTTGAATGCAGAGTTCCAACGAATAGCAAGGAGAGATAAGAAAGTCTTCTTCAGTGATCAGTGCAAAGAAATAGAGGAAAATAATAGAATGGGAAAGACTAGAGGTCTCTTCAAGAAAATTAGAGATACCAAGGGAATTTTTTTATGCAAAGATGGACGCAACAAAGGAAAAAAATGGTATGGACCTAACAGAAGCAGAAGATGTTAAGAAAAGGTGGCAAGATTACACAGAAGAATGATACAAAATAGATTTTCATGACCCAGATAACCACTATGGTGTGATCACTCACCTAGACCCAGCTATCCTGGAAAGCAAAGTCAAATGGGCCTTAGGAAGTGTCACTATGGAGAAAGCTAGTGGAGGTGATGAAATTCCACTTGAGTTATTTCAAGTTCTAGAAGGTGATACTGCGAAAGTGCTGCACTCAATATGCCAGCAAATTTGGAAAACTTAACAGTGGCCACATGACTAGAAAAGGTCAGTTTTCATTCCAATCCCAAAGAAAGGCAATGCCAAAGAATGCTCAAAATAACACACAATTGCAGTCATCTCACATGCTAGTAAAGTAATGCTCAAAATTCTCCAAGCCAGGCTTCAGCGGTACATGAACCTTGAACTTCGAGATGTTCAAGCTGGATTTAGAAAAGGCAAAGGAGCCAAAGATCGCATTGCCAGCATCTGCTGGATCATTGAAAAACCAAGAAAGTTCCAGAAAAATATCTACTTCTGCTTTATTGACTATGCCAAAGCCTTTGATTGTGTGGATCACAACAAACTGAAAAATTCTGAAAGAGATGGGAATACCAACCACCTGATCTGCCTCCTGAGAAATCTATATGCAGGACAAGAAACAAGAGTTAGAACCAGACATGGAAGAATAGACTGGTTCCAAATAGGGAAAGGAATACATCAAGACTGTATATTGTCACCCTGCTTATTAGACTTATATGCAGAGTACATCACTGCAATGCCAGGATGGATGTACCATAAGCTGGAATCAAGATTGCCGGGAGAAATATCAATAACCTCAGATATGCAGACGACACCACCCTTATGGCAGAAAGTGAAGAAGAACTAAAAAGCCTCTTGATAAAAGTGAAAGAGGAGAGTGAAAAAGTTGGCTTGAAACTTAGATCATGGCATCTGGTCCCATCGCTTCATGGCAAATATATGAAGAAACAATAGAAACAGTGAGAGACTTTATTTTAGGGGGGCTCCAAAATCACTGCAGATGGTGACTGTAGCCATGATATTAAAAGACACTTGCTCCATGGAAGAAAAGTTTTGACCAACCTGTTGCTACTGCTAAGTCACTTCAGTCATGTCCGACTCTGTGTGACCCCATAGACGGTAGCCCACCAGGCTCTCCTGTCCCTGGGATTCTCCAGGCAGGAACACTGGAGTGGGTTGCCATTTCCTTGTCCAATGCATGAAAGTGAAAAGTGAAAGTGAAGCTGCTTAGTCATGTCCCACTTAGCGACCCCATGGACTGCAGCCTACCAGTCTCCTCTGTTCATGGGATTTTCCAGGAAAGACTACTGGAGTGGGGTACCATAACCTAGACAGCATATTAAAAAACAGAGACATTACTTTGCCGACAAATTTCCATCTAGTCAAGGCTATGGTTTTTCCAATAGCCATCTATGGATGTGAGAATTGAACTATTAAGAAAGCTGAGCATCAATGAATTGATGCTTTTGAACTGAGGTGTTGGAGAAGACTCTTGAGAATCCCTTAGACTGTGAGGAGGTCAAAGCTGTCAATCCTAAAAGAAATCAGTCCTGAATATTCATTGGAAGGACTGATGCTGAAGCTGAAATGGCAATACTTAGGCCATGTGATGTGAAGAACTGACTCATTGGAAAAGATCCTCATGCTGGCAAAGACTGAAGGCAGAAGGACAAGGAATGACAAAGGATGAGATTGTTGGATGGCCTCACTGACTCAATGGACATGAGTTTGAGTAAACTACAGGAGTTGGTGATGGACCAGGAAACTTTGTGCACTGCAGTGGATGGGCTCACAAAGAATCGGACATGACTGAGGGACTGAACTGAACTCAACTGAAGTCTCCTTTGACTGTTTTCCTTTGTTTCTGTATTTCTTGCTTCTCTGATTAAACTTATTGACTAATGTTTTCCACAGACAAAAGGCAGGCAGAGGTCATGGTGAGAGTGCAAGGACCGTGATGTCTTGCTCCATTTCACTAAGGGCCTATAATCAAAGGAAAGCTTCTCACTTTAAAATCAGATTTAGTAGTAAAAGAGTAGATCGATATGGACTTTAGTAATTTGTTCATTATTTTTCCATCCTATGGAGAATAACCTAATGTAAATTTTCTTTGTGATTCTAGAATATATTTGTGGAATATTAATATTTATAGCATACTTTAACTTAGAACAATTCCTGAAGTGTATTGTGATGTTTTACTCAAAATTATTTTTGAAGTAAATAATTAATATGTGAATTAAACAAAATGTGCTTTTAGTTTTCCTCAGGGTCATATGAGAAAACCAAAAAAAAAAAAAAATCACATTTTATAAAGTTGATGCCAATGCCTTCTTTAGAAAGAACAATAATTTAAAACCTTAAAAATATTACTAAATCCCCAAATAATCCAACTTTCATAATTCTTATTTAAATGTCACTTGAAATACTAGGAGTAAATTGAGAAAAATCCATTACATTTACTTCATTTGAATAAAGTTTATAAAATAGCTAGTTCTTTTTGTTTTGGTTTCAAACCACTCTATGCTAGTTGTTGTTTGGTAAATTTGATAAATAAAATATTAAATTCTTTTTATAAAGAAAATTATACTGGAGTATGCAAGGATATCTGGTTCACATGTAAGTTCAAAAAACACATTTTCTAATATTTTTAGTATCATAAAATTAGTATCAGTAATGATGATCTTGCTCTTTATGTAGAAATTCTCATGAGATACATAATTATATCATGATTTAGCAAAAACAATATACAAATAAAACTCTAAGCTACATGATTTCTAAAATATCTGATTGTCAATATGCACTTCTTTTAAAGTCTCAGTTCAGTTCAATTCCGTTCAGTCGTTCAGTCGTGTCTGACTCTTTGCGACCCCATGAATCGCAGCATGCCAGGCCTCCCTGCCCATCACCAACTCCCGGAGTTCACTCAGACTCACGTCCATAGAGCCAGTGATGTCATCCAGCCATCTCATCCTCTGTCATCCCCTTCTCCTCCTGCCCCAATCCCTCCTAGCATCAGAGTCTTTTCCAGTGAGTCAACTCTTTTCATGAGGTGACCAAAGTACTGGAGTTTCAGCCTTAGCATCATTCCTTCCAAGGAAATCCCAGGGCTGATCTCCTTTAGAATGGACTGGTTGGGTCTCCTTGCAGTCCAAGGGACTCTGAAGAATATTCTCCAACATCACAGTTCAAAAGCATCAATTCTTCAGCGCTCAGCCTTCTTCACAGTCCAACTCTCACATCCATACATGACCACAGGAAAAACAATAGCCTTGGCTAGACAGACGTTAGTTGGCAAAGTAATGTCTCTGCTTTTGAATATGCTGTCTAGGTTGGTCATAACTTTTCTCCCAAGAAGTAAGCATCTTTTAATTTCATGACTGCAATCATCATCTGCAGTGATTTTGGAGCCCAGAAAAATCAAGTCTGACACTGTTTCCATTGTTTCCCCATCTATTTGCCATGGAG